>NC_141689.1:1527582260-1528212540 GCF_964263255.1 Lissotriton vulgaris
GGCTGACTGGTATTGGTGGGGCAAGGAGCAAAACACAAAATAGCTTCTCAGTAACAGATTCATCCAACCTTTCTCGCGTTGTTTCTAAAGCATGCTAGGTTTCAGCTTGGAAATCTTACATGATTTACTATAAACGCTTAAGCAGCAGTATTCTATATTTACCTCTTGGGTTGTCGGAGTTTGCGATCTATGTGCTGGAGTGTCCCTGTGGCCTGCGTTATGTTGGTAGTACCAAATTGCAGGTCCACAAGCGGATACTCCAGCACATCAGGGCCATCAACACCAGCGACGCATCCTATCCGTCGCACTGCGTTTTAAGCAACATCACAACAACAAGAGTGAACTTTTTATAATATTATGTTGTGGATGCGGTTGGCCCGCTAAGGAGAGGGGGTGATAGAGAGGCACCCCTACGTCTCACTGAAACAAAATATATCCTCAAAATGGATAGTAAGACCCCAGGTGGCCTCAATGCCACAGAAGATTTCTACACTTGCCTCTGATTACATCTATGAGGTTCTAATAATTTGTCTCGACTTTATGTAAAAAATAAGTCTCAGCCTGTTGGCAGGCAGTCGAGCGTGGTGGTTGATACACTTCCCATTTGTTTGTCTTGTACATTAGGGGTCAGGCCGCTGTGTTTTTACCTCATTGCCGTTCTTTAAGCCGTAGTCACTTGTTCAACGTCAACAATCAGTCAATCAGTCAACACTATATGTTTGACTATTTTAAAGAAATTAAAAAACATTTTATAAAATTTTATTCACGTTCACTTTTACACATTTGCCGCACTCTCAGGGTTTTGCACATAGGTTGACACATGGGGATGAGCCCACTGGGGCCATATTTTGTTAAAAACAGTCAAGCCACTTGCATATTTGCATGTCGCCTATTCTAGGTTACATGTTACTAAACTTATTTGATACCATGTCATGTGATGTCAGATATTTGTTGTTGCACTAGCACTTTGTTGCCTGGCGTATTTTGCACATTACTGAAGTCGTTTTTTTATATTTGATAAATTACGAGCTTTTAATATGTGTGTGTATTTTATGCCATTTAGTTCTATTATTCTTTTTGGTAACATGCGATTTTATCTACATTTTAGATAATTTAAGTCCTCATTTATGAGAAGATTCAAGTGCGTTTTTTACATTTTATGCATAATATTTGATGTGTTGCAACAAGAGGAATATTGTACATTTATGTGGTTATTGAGTCCTCTGTCTGTGGCTGACAAGTCCAGTTTGTGATTGACCAATTGCATCCCTTCTATCAATTGCACTAGCACTTTAAAGAGTCCCCCCTCCCTCATTGGCGTCATGTGACCAAGGCCTCTGTGAAAGCCAAAACGTTATGATGGCAGGGCGAGCTTCACTGAATAAAAACTAAATTGCTCACTGCAACCTTGGGTCGGCTCCTCTTTCCTTACCTTGAAGCGCTCTAGTTCATGTGGAGTTCGAAGGTTCCTGGATTGGGTGCTTTGCATACATATATATATATACATACATATAATCTATATATATAAATAAATATGTGTGTGTGTGTGTGTTCACACTCTCTTTACAAATGCCAGTTGCAGGTGGCCCCACCATTGTTACTTATGACCTACTGTGCGCGCCCCCCCCCCCACCCTAAAAAAATTATAGAGATGCAACTAGTTTCCAACGATCATCACACAATCCCATCTAGTTACAAGTCAGAGAGCTGACTGGAATTGGTGGGGAAAAGAGCAAAACTCAAAATAGCTTCTCAGTAACAGATTCCTCCAACCTGGCTCGCGTTGTTTCTAAAGCATGCTAGGTTTCAGCTTGGAAATCTTACATGATTTACTATAAACGCTTAAGCAGCAGTATTCTGTATTTACCTCTTGGGTTGTCGGCTGGAGGGCCGGCTTTAGGGCAGTGCGACTGGTGCAGTTGCACTGGGCAGAGGGGGCACGGGCCGCAAGTTGGGGGCGCTGTGTTTAGCAATAACATAATTGGAGAGATGAAGGGCACTTTTGGCTAGTGGTAGTAGGAGAATCCGAGGAGGCTGTCATGGGGTGTGGGAGCACCAAAAATGATTTTCGCACTGGATGCCACCAGTGCTATAGCTAGCCCTGGTCGGCTGAGGTGGGTCGTGGGGAATGTTCCTTCCTACTTTGCTCTATTTTTGGCTTGTCTTACTTCCCAGTTATATCTCTCACTATTTCATTGAGGTAGCTTGGTTTCAAGCCTTACAAGTGGAGTGATTTGAACTTCTCATTGTAATCATCGTCTTTGTTTCCCTCTGTTGCAGTCCAACAAAGTTCCAGTGGTGCAGCCTTCGCATGCAGTCCATCCCCTCACGCCCCTCATCACGTACAGTGACGAGCATTTTTCGCCTGGAGCGCATCCTTCCCACATGCAATCAGATGTCGGCTCAAAACAAGGTGAGAGGAGCTTCACTCCAACAATATGTAACAGTTTTAGGCCGTACAAGTGATTTTTTATTTGCTTAGAAGATTGTATTCTCGTTCCTAAGACTTTGCAAATCTCATATTTTATTTCGGTTCTATTTTTTATGGCTACCGAAGGGTCCCTATATTTGTCGAGTGTCTTTTATAGTTATTAAAAATTGTGATAGGCATCTAGGCGCTCACAGTTCATACTGATAAAGTTACTGACTGTCAGGACGATAAAGAAGTTTGCCCAGGATCACACAGTTTGGTGGGGTGGGGAAATCTGGCTAAGAACTAAGATCTCTTCGCTCGGTAGGTTCTCCAAAGTGGTAACTGACATTTCTAAGTGGTGCAGTTTTCTGAGTCAGAAAAAAAAGCAGAGGCAGATAATTTACTCAGAATCACACAATTTGAGAAAGTGACGGAGCTGGGATAAGAAATTTGTAATGGAGGTTTCACAGCTGACAATTAAGTCCCTGGACTGCACACCTACTAGTTATGAGTTAACCGTAAAACTTTAGTGTTTAGTGCATACATCCTACTGGTGAAATGTCACATACATGACTGATACCTCAGCATGCATTTCTACTAAAATGGAGTTCTGAGCATTTTTCCTAAAGGATGTTTGAGAGGAGACCCCAGAACATGATATATCACCACCGAATGGTTGTTGCTGTGATCCAGAGGCCTATATGTCATTTCATTTCATTGTGATTGTGTTTATTAGCCTATATTGGACACACTTATTAAACTGCACTTTTTCTGGATCTGAGTTCATCTTTTCCTATTACTAGAGTTATTAGGGTGTATAACTCTTGGGTTCCTACAGTACAAGTGGTTTTAGAAGCACATACATTGGTATAGCTTTTAATGTGTGACTAGAGGCCTGCTTTGTTCCTGCAGACAAGGCATAAATATGATGAAAGCTAAACCAGTGCCATTTCTTCTATTTTTACTAAAGGATTTTCTTGCCAATAGTCCAAATTACTTTAAATCACAAACCATGTTACCAAGGAACATTTAACTCCTGTAGGCTCTTTCATACCAATTCCAAGCCTGGGAGGTTTTGGAGTCGCTGGACTTCAAGGTAAGTGAGTGACCTTGGACAAGCTTCTGTATGCCCTTGTGCTTTCTACGCGAAGGCTTCATCTGCAAATTGTGTACATATCTCCACAGAAGTACCATAAGCATTGATGTCATATGGTAATTAATACAATTGTAAAATGTGTGGATTACCTTGACATTGATAACTTGAGATTTACACGCTATTCCCGAGTTTTGTGCAGACACTGAGAGTTCACCAGGAATTTTTAGTTGTGTTAAGGTCTGAAACAACTACAGCACAACACTGCACACCTTTTCTTCCCATGTGTCTGTTATGTGGATAGAGCTACTTTATGGGCCACTTTGGTCACTGAAGAGTTCATCACAATAGACAGATGTGAGGAGAGGACTCGCATACGCTCCAATATGGCGTAAAGACTGCAAGGGCACCAGACCATTTAACTAAAATGCACCTTATTGCCTAGTCCCAGGGAAAGGCTGGAGGAAAAAGATGGACAAATAAAGATGGACAACAAACCTGAAAATCTAATGTGTTTGGCAAAAGCAATGTTCCTGTCAGCAGTGTTGACCGACTCAAGAAAGCATATAGGTAAATCAATAAGCTAGCCAAACTCAAAAAGGAAGTTAACTCCAGGCTGAAAGATACTCAACAGAAAGAATATGAACCACCATTTATTTTCAATGGAATTATAGGGTTGCCCACTTCTGGATCAGAACACACCTCATTAAAAGACAAGGACAGAACCTTTTTTCCTACACCGAATTTTTATATCATGTTTAGATTGTACAGATCAATGTATGGAGGTAAAATGGTACCCTCAATGTCACTGTCAGCCAGATAATACCTTTCATTTTAAGGCTCGAGTGTCTCAACCTGAATTCCTTTAGCACTATCTTGACTGTCAAATATGGAATTTGTGGGAGATGTAGAAGTTTCTTTCAGCCATAGCGAGCTAAACTACACAAGTAACTCTAGTGACAGTAAAGATCTAGCAGGATATTTTACCGGAGAGAGCCAGCTAGGGATACGATTGGTTGCCGAATTTAAACAGGACAGTGTAAAGATGAGGGACTCCAGATATAGGTTTAAAAGCCTCTTTTTCTCAACTCCATTACAGGGAGGGAATACAACATCCACCTCCAAATCCCCTTCAGCAGTCGTTCCCCAACCATGAACTCCCAGACCCTTAACCTCCCCACATTCCAACTACATCACACTCATCTCCACACTCCACTGCCTGCAATAGTTACACAAAACGTGTTCATATAATAATAGAAAGATCTACCTAAAATGTATGACCTAAACATCAAGCACAAACCTAGCATTACTTCTTTTGAGTATAACCAATCATAAAAGAGCTGATCTTTTTTATACACCAAACTGTGAACTTAGTAATAATCATTCTAAAACAGAATCTTTGAATTTGGCTGGCATGCGAAGGACTCTACCCAATCTTCCAGTTCTATCCACACACTCTCCCTCCTTCATCTGCTGATGTTCCTCCTAACTTCCACATGCACCATTCTCCCTCCTCTTGCTCCACTACACTCTCATTTTACCATAGCCAATCATCATGCAGTAACTCATCTTAATTTTTGCTTCTTTTTTGTTCACCCATCATGTTGCATCTTCATATACGAACTCATGTGCCATACCAGATTGTCACTGAGTGTTCCCGCGTTTTTCAGACATTCAATGTCTTTGAGCACTTCTGCATAAACACTTGCTCCTTTAGGCACCTTCTCCACTCTCTTGACTTTCACCCACTCACCTACCTCCAGTCTCTTTTCCTTTGCTCCTTTCTTAGTATCAAAATACTTCTTGTACACACTCTGCACCTTCAAGATGTTGTCCTTTCTAGTCTCAAGCGTCCACTCCACCTTTCATTCCCAATCGATCCATCTATGAATATCTCTAGTAGTTAGCTCTCTTCCTCGCATCAACACAAAAGGATTAAAATCTCTGAGTCAAGGAGTTCATCAATATGCCCACAATATCTTCTTGACGTCCACCTCCCATTTCTTACCATTACAGGCAGCTATCTGAATTGTACCTTTGTTCACGCTCCAACTACTCTAAAATGGCCTCCGTGATCTGTGTCCGAGGCACACCAAGCCAATGCCAAGCACCACTCAGCTGACAGCCTCTAAAACTCAATGCTTCCTTTCTTCCGACTCACTGTATGCCTATGATGCACAACGCACAGCCGTCAGCCTCCTGAACACGTATTTATTTATTTATTTATTTATTCAGAGTTTTATATAGCGCGAACAAGATCTTTGCAGATATCAGAGCGCTTCACAGAGACAGGGGGTGAGGGGAACAGGAGGGTGACTAAACATAATATTGGGTACAGTGTAATATTCAACATAGCTTTCATGTGCTGATAAAATAACAATAAACAGTCAATTAGACGATAATATAAGACGGTGCAGAGTCTTTGGTCCAACTACAATAGAGATCAGGAGAGCTAGGCTATAAGGCTGGCTTATACCACTTTCTAAGAGTTACAGAGAGACAAGGGGTAGGGACATCAAGTTTCAGCAAACTAACATGTACAATATAGTAATAGGTAGTGAGTGAGTAGTATAATAGGCTCGCAATCAAGTAAGAATATGATATCATTAGACGTTAGACAGTGAGGTAGCCAGTGTTACAAAAGCGGTGCAAAGTCTCTGATCCAACAGCAATAAAGTTCAGGTGAACTTGGCCATAAGGATGGCTTTCACCTCTTTCTTGAAGAAGGCAGTGGAGGAGATAAGCCTGGTTTCAAGAGGGAGTGCATTCCAGATCCTGGGTGCCATTCCTGAAAAGGAGCGTTTGTAAGTTTTTTCCTTCCGGAATCTGCGAGGTTTCAGAAGTAGATTTTTTGTACTTCTATTGGATCTCGACCCTCCTGATATAGTCAACTTTTGAGTGAGGTAGTTGGGTGCCTTGTGGTGTACGGCCGAGTGTGCCATAACAGCTATTTTCAGCTGTATTCTGGCTTCAAAGGGCAGCCAATTCAGTGATTTAAAATCAGGGGATATATGAGAATGTTTTCTTGAGCCAGTAATGAGTCTCGCGGCAGCGTTCAAGGAGGCTCTTAGGGTTGCAGTTGTTGCTAGAGGGAGTCCGCTGAGGGCCACAATTCCATAGTCTATGCGGGGGATGACTAGGGCTTGTACAGCAGTTTGGAAGTCTTTGACTGGGAGGAAGGGTTTAAGTTTCCTTAATGTGTTGATTTGGAAATTAGCTCCTTTCGTTGCTTTGCTAATGTGCTGTTGCATGTTGAGCTTTGCGTCAAGTGTGATGCCTAGGGATTTCACAGAATCCACGATGGTGAGTCGGACATTGAGTGCTATTAGGTGATTGAGCCAGATTTGGGTGGTGGTAATTTTCGCAGGGGGTGATATCAGGAGGAACTCAGTTTTCAGAGCATTTAGTTTAAGGTGATCATCGGCCAACCATGATTGGGTGTTTCTAAGTGTGTAGTTCAGGAGTTTGATATCTTCCGGGGATTGTACCTTTAGGTAAAGTTGAGTGTCATCGGCATACATATGGAAGTGTACATTGGATGCTTGGAGCAAGGTGGCAAGTGGTTCCATGATGAGGTTGAACAGTGTGGGTGAAAGGGAGGATCCTTGTGGAATGCCTAAGTCTACTGGCACAGGTGAGAACAGCACATTGTTGATCTTGAACTTCTGAGACCGGTTATGTAGGAAGGAGGTGAACCATTTGAGAACAGTCCCGGATAAACCCATTCTAGTGTTTAGCAGCTCCAGTAAGTTCTCATGTTTGACCGTGTCAAATGCTGATGAGAGGTCAAGAAGGATGAGGAGGCATGAATCATTGCGATCAAGAATTTGGAGGGCGTCATCAATTATGTGTGTCATGGCCGTTTCCGTGCTGTGTTTCGCTCGGAAGCCTGATTGATGAGGGTTGAGGAGGTTGAACTGGTCAATGTGTTTTGTTAGTTGGAGTTGTACACATTTTTCCAGCAGTTTGGCCATGGTGGGGATATTGGTGATAGGGCGGTAATTGTTTAGGTCAGTCGGGTCAGCTGTAGGTTTCTTGAGAATGGGCGTGACTTGCCCCACCTTGAGGGAGTCAGGGATGAGACCTTGTTGAAGGGAACTGTTAATGATTTTGGTCCGGAGTGGGAGGAGCATGGGGGTGAAGTCTTTTACAGCATTAGCCGGTAGGGGGTCTATGAGGTGATTAGAGGGCTTCAAGGTGCCGAGCAGTTTGTGTATTGCTTCTTCAGAGTAGGTGTCGAAGGACGTCCAAGATGCCCTATTTTTAGGTTGAGTGTTAGGCATTCTGATGTGGCTAGGGTATCGGCTTACATCATTGAGGAGGTCAATTCTTATGTTGTCGGTCTTTAGCTTAAAGAAAGCAGAAAAGTCTTCACTGTGTGGGATATCGCTTGTTGTGTTGTTTGATTGTAAGGGTTGCGACTTGGTTTGAGTTTTGACTAGTTCGAACAATTTTCTTGGTTTTTCGCTTGGTCAAGCTGGAGGCTAAAGAAGTCAGCTTTCGCACGCTTGATTTTCCTAAAGTAGGCATTTCTCTTGTTCTTAAGCGTTTTGCGATGCAGTGATGAGGGGTCAACTCCAGTGCCACCACAAAGAACCACGGAGACTTTGAAACCCCTGAAGTCGCTGGAATCCCGTATTTAAATCAGCATGACGTGGTTTGTTTCAGGTTAGCACTCGTGCAGCTTGTTTGTGTAGAATCGCCCACGAGTGACGGTTGCAAAGTTACACCTGCCACATATGTTCCTTTTCACAATAAACACCAATTTCCATAAAAAAGCACAGCAGCTTAGGTGCTGTCAATCCTCTGCACACCACTCCTTTCTTTTGCGACCTCCGTAAAATGCTGCTCCCAGTTTCCAATACTCCTCAAGTAAACAGCATTAAATTCCGCTCGTTCTCACAGAGTTGTGATTGTCGCCAAATTGTAAAGATGAGGATCTCTGCATATAGGTTTAAAAGCCTCTTTATTCTCAACTCCGTTACAGCGAGGGAATACAACATCCAACACCAAATGCCCTTTAGTAATCGTCCCCCAACCATCAACTCCCAGAACCTTAACCTCCGCACATTCCAACTACATAACACTCACCTCCACATCCCACTGCCTGCCAGCAGCCACACCACAGACAGGTCCTGGTGATGGGTGAAAGCCTTAAGCAGTGATTGGTATGTGAGGCTGAGGTGATTCCGCCTATCGTTATGCAAGCAAGTAAAAGCAATTTAGCACTTAGGCTCTACATGCATGTATTCCTCCAATCATTGGATTTTTGCGGAGGCGTAAATGACACCACAAGGTTTATATTTAAGGTACTTTGATCCTTGATTATGGTGGAAAGTAGCATACTACAATTAGTTAGAAGCTGAAGGTATTTTGAGGTCAAAATGTTTTGCATGTTAAACAATGGTTCTCTGGTTACCTCTAGGGTACTGCTGAAGCAGTTCAGTGTTATTTGTACTGATCAGCTACGAATGGCGCTACAAGATGTGTTTATATATTCACAGCACAGAGGAATCTTTGTGGAAATCATAGGCAAGACTAAGAATTGTCAATGCTCTTGGTTTGATGCAAGAGCGTTGCTTCCTATATGATGCATAAAAGGCGGTGGTGGTGGTTTTGGGAGGAGAGAGCATCCTTGGTCAGAAAAGACAGAGTGACATGTAAAGTCAAACAGTACCTGAACTACCTTAAATATACTTCAGGGAGGCAAGAGAGCGATTTGAGCCACCGAGATAATCTGCTCGAATCTGTAGGGCAGCAGGAGACACTGGGAAGGTAGTACTTTCCCAGGCTAAACTTCATGGGCCTCATTTATGAGGCCATGCGTCACTTTTACGCCGCTGGTGCGTCACTTTTTGTGACGCACCAGCAGCGTAAAAAATGTGCCTTGTTGCACCATATGTACAAAGTAACGCATCTAGGTAGATGCGTCACTTTGTAAACGCCAGCGCTACATTATACCTACGCCAGGTATAATGTATGCAGGGGGGGCGTTCTGAGGCAAGAAAGGGTCATAGAAGTGACGCAGTGAAATCTATAAGATTTCACTGCGCCACTTCTAGGACACAAATGCGTCAATTTCTTACGCCTGCCTCACAGCAGGCGTAAGACTGACGCAGGCCCTTTCACATGGGGCTTGCCACTTCGGAGAAGTGTGACTCACTGGTTAGAGCAGGCAGACCCTGAAGCAGAGGTCAGACCCGGGACCAGGGTTCAATTCCCGATGCGGCAGGGTCTTGAGCTCAAATATCCATGGACTCGATAATTCTCGCTTCGGTGCCTGACCTAATCATGGGTTCACACTCTGCAACTCTGGGCATTAAGCTTGCTTAATCTCCACAACGCCCCTCCCCCCGCGGCGGGATGCCTGGCTTTCACCTTGGGGATGCTGTAGGGGCTATCTCACAGGGAAAAGCCAGGACGGGTTCCCAAGGCAAGCGCGGAGATACCCCTTCGGGGGTCGATTCAGGCGCTATATAAGAAACATAATAATAATAATAATAATAAAGGACACATTGCTGGAGTTGCGTCACTTTTGTGATACACTCCAGCAATGCGTCACTTTTGCGCCATACAGATACGTCAGAAATACTGATGTATCTGTAACTCCTTGCGCCATGATGCGTCATACTGTAAATATGACGCATCATTGGTGTCGCAAGGAGAGCGCAGTGAAAAGTGACGCATCGCTGTTTTCACTCAGCGATGTGTCGCTTTTCATAAATGAGGCCCCATGAGTGGAATAAAGAATTTATGTAGCCTTGAAAAAGAGGCTGTATTTAACCCGTTGCATGCTTGTGACGGAACCGCTCCGTCACAAGCCACGGGTGAGCTGTGCTTGTGACGGAACGGTTCCGTCACGGCCCGCTCGCCGCGCCTGCGCTGACGCTTTAATGGGCGGGCGGGTTCCTGACAGAACCGTTCCGTCACAAGCACAGCTCACCCGCGAGCCGTGACGGAGCGGTTCCGTCACTAGTATGGAGCCGCCGCGCGGCCGCCCCACCCCCTTAGCGCTGCGGCGGAATAGCCGCTGCAGCGAAGGGGTTAAACGCAAACTTCCATTGTGTGCATTCTCAAAGATTTTCTCTCTTAACACATATTCTTGATCACTTTTTAGCTAAACTACGCGGCTAGAATGCATGCTGTATCCTAGAAGACAGATCCGAAGGGATTTTTACTTTTTAAGCAGCTGTCTCAAAACCCTTCAACAATAAAACTGATGCCATATCCATCTGTGGCATTAAAAGAGATCTAAATCCTAAAGGAGCAACAGCAAATAAGTGAATGTGGTTAAAAGAGTCAGCTGATGAAACGAGGTGTGGTAAATACCTTCTCAGATGTGCTGCCACTGGTGCATGTTTATTATTCCAGGTGTTGTTAGGGGGTTGCGTCTTGAGTTCTTAACAGTTAAGATATAAAAGTGTGCTTCGAGAGGTTCAAACATGCATTTGCTGTTTGTGCACACCTGAGTAAACAAACACACTTCCAACGAGAATGTCTGTCAAAGACACGAGACTGTATAAGCCACGTGGGCCTAGTTGCAGAGCTTCAAGCAGTAGTTTGGATACAGATAGGGACTGCCTGTGTAATGTCTTACAGAATGTCTTCCATGGCATGGGTCGCCCGGGCCTGGACAGGATGTCGTAGTTTCTGGTGTTTTAAGACCCTTCTGAGGTTTAGCATGTTTGAAAATGGCATTGTTTTCATTCTTTTTCATCTAAAACCGCATCGCAAACAATCTGTGGGGCTCAGTTTCCAAAACGGAAATAAACATCAAAAGGCAAAGCATTAATCGCAACTGAGTACACTTTCAGGAGATTGAATGGTCTGGTCTTGTTGCTGAATGTGGGGTGCTGCATCCTGCCGTAGAGATGGAAATACTCCTGGTGGGTATCATAATACTTCATGGGTAAATTTCCCAGAGGAGAAGTAGCAAATTAAAGAGGTAAAGCTACACTACTCATGGATCCAGACCAATCGGACTATGGCATTTATATATATCGCTTTTAAATCTTTCAGTTTATGGGGCTACCGATTCTGGACTGAAACCGATAAGGATAAAAAACGACCATTCCTAGTAAACAAAATCCCTTGCATTTGTTTTAGATTCTACTTCGAAACGGAACCTAAACATTGTCGTAAAAGATGCTTAATGGCAATTGCGCAACAATTTCAACCTTTCATACTTGTGTACCTAGAACCTGAGCAGGATATTTTAATACTAGTGCAAACCCTAGTGATCTCCAGATTTACCTAAATCTAGTCTTACTCTCGTCAAAATGTTTCTACACTTAGCAGCAAGATTTGTCAGTGATGCAAGGAGAGAAAAACACATTTAACCTGTCCTCTGCTTTCTAAAGTGACATCAGTTAGATTAGCAAGGCATACTCAGGACAGCCTTTTTAACCTATAATGGAGTACACAGTAACTCCACCATCATACCTAGCACATAAACTGCACATCCTAGTGATGAACATACATTTTTAGAAGCAAGGAAGAATTGGTACTTGAAATCCTAAAGCCAACAAGGAGAGAACCCTCAACTAAGCATTCTTTGGGGGCAGCATAGAGAATCTGGAATAACCTTCTTAAGTAGCTAAGGAAGGCTCCTTCATTCTTTGAGTTTAAGAGAGGTATGAAAGAATTCATATTCCTCAGACAGGGCTGGACTGGCCATAGCGGGCACCGGGCAATCCCCGGTGCGCCGCACGGGTGGGGGCCGGTTTTGGGCCCCTAGGGGCCGATTTTCTTACAGGGCCGTTTTGGCAAAATAGCTCCACAATCGGCCCTGTACCAAAATCGACGGAAAACCGGGCCCGACAAAGAGCTCGGCGGCATCCACAACCCCCCCTCCGACTTGGCAGGGGGGGTCGGCCGAGTACTTTGCCAGGGCAGGTTTTGGTTCCCCGGCCCTGTCCTCAGATAAAGTCTTCTGACTGATTTGGCAGCTATGTTTTCCATTTTAACTACGAAAAGCAAATAAGGTTTTCTCTTGATTGCAATATTAAGTTGTTCTAGAATTATTTAATGTGTTCATCATTGATTTGTGCGCACATGGTGAAATGTTGTAAGGCAATGCATACTTTTGTGTACGTTTCTCCAAATGTTGTTATCATCCCATCAGCTGTGTAATGTCAAATGATTACAACAAATACTTTTATGTGTTTTATATATATATTCACAGAAAAAAACCAAAGGTTACAGGGATGTTATAGTTAGGCTCAGACTTCACTCGTACAAAACCATAGAAATTCAACAGTTATAGTTACCTGTGCTAACTATAACTTACACTCCATCAATGCACTGCTTATGACCTCACATATTACATCACTCATGACATGGTCAGTGACATCACTGATGACATCACTTTATGGTATCTCAACTTTCATCACTGATGAAATCATCCAGAGAGTGTGTTTCGTAAATGTTTCTGAGACTTAAAGATATATATATTAATCTACAGCATACGTTACATTACTATTCTTTCTGTATTAGTAATTAGCCAAACAATTTCTAACATATCTCATCTGAGTGGCTTTGTGACTGTCTGTATCAGTATGTGAGTGGATGTCTGAGTGGCTATATAGGTGCGTGAGTGGCTGTATGGATGTGTTAATGGGTATGTGAGTAGCTGTATGGGTGAGTGAGTGGCTATATTAGAGAGTGAGTGGGTGTGTGAGTGGCCGTACGGGTGAGTTAGTGGCTTTGTGAGTGGCTGCATTGGTGTGTTAGTGGCTTTATGGGTGACTACGCAGCTGTGACAGTGGCTGTTTCAATGAGGTAGTGGGTACTTAGGTGTCTGTATTGGTGAGTGAGTAGCTGTTTGAGTGTGTTCATAAGTAAGTTAGTGGGTGGGAGTGGCTGTATTGGAGAGGAAATGTCTGTGTGAGTGGCTGTAAGGGTGAGTAAGTAGGTTTGTTAGTGGTTGTATGGATATGTGAATGGGTATGTAAGTGGTTCTGTTGGTGTTTGAGTGGGTGTGAGTGGTTGCATGGGTGTGTAAGTTGCTGTAGGGGTGAATGGGTGTGTGAGTAGCTGTTTTGGTGAGTGAGTGGCAGTGTGAGTGGCTATATGGGTGAGTGTATGGATGTGTGAGTACCTGTATTGGTGAGTGAGTGGCTGTGTGCATTTCTGAATGGGTGATTGAGTGTGTGTGTGTGTGTGTGTGGCTGTAAGAATGTATGAGTTGGTGTATAAGTGTCAGTATGTCTGTATGACTAAATGTGTGAGTGTGAGTGGCAGTCTTGGTGAGTGTGTGTGCACATGAGAGGATGTATGGCTGATCTAGTGGGTGTCTGAGTGGCAGAATGAGTGAACTGATGTGTGAGTGGTTTTATGGATGAGCGACTGGTTGTGTGAGTACTGGAATGGGTCTGTGAATGGTTATATGAGGGGTTGTGTGGGAGTGAGTGTATGAGAAGTTATATGGAGGTGTGAGTGGGTGTGTGAGTGGTTCTGTGGATGATGTCATCAGTGATTCAGGGATGTCATATGAGATGTCAACCAAGATGACATCAGTGATGACACAGGCCATGTCATGAACGATGTAAAATGCATGGTCATAAGCACTGCATTGCGGGGGCGTAAGTTATAGTTAGCTCGGGTAACTATAACTGATTTTTACTATGGTTTTGTATGAGTGAAATCCGAGCCTAACCATAACGTCCTTGTAACCTTTGATTTTTTCAGTTAATATGTATAATATGATTTTTTTCAGTGAATTTCTATGTTTTTTTAAATTCTGTTTCCTAGCTATAACGTCTCTGTAACCTTTGTTTTTTGTGACTTTCTAAGTTTTTTAAATGTTATTTCCTAAATGTAACTTGCAACCTTTGAGAGTGAGTGTGTGAGTGCATGAGAGTCACAGTGGGTGTGTGAGTGAGTGCATATGTGTCTCAATGGGTGTGTGAGTGGGCCGGAGAGTGGCTTCATAAGTGTCTTACTTGGTGTGTGAGTGGTTGAGTGAGTGTCTGAGTGGGTCTGTCAGTAGGTACGTGAGTGTCTGAGTAGGTGTCTGAGTGAGTGCATGGGTCACTGAGCGGGTCTGTAGCTGCCTCCATAAGTGTGTGAGTCAGTCTGTGAGTGAGTGCATAAGTGTCTGAGTGGGTCTGTAAGTTGGTGTGTGAGTCTCTTAGTGAGTCTGTGAGTGGGTGTGTGAGTCTGTGAGTGGCTCTGTGAGTGAGTACTCAAGTCTGTGAGTGGTTCTTTAAGTGAGTGTGAGTCTTTGAGTGGGTCTGTGAGTGGGTGTCAAAGTGTCTCAGTGGGTCTGTGAGTGGGTGCACGAGTCTCTGAGTGGGTCTGTGCTTCCAAGAGTTTCTCAGTGGGACTATGAGTGAGTGATTGAGTCTCTGTGTGGGTCTGTGAGTGGGTTCTTGAGTCTCTGAGTGTGTCTGTGAGTGGGTCTGTGAGCGAGTATACGAGTCTCTGAGTGGGTCTGTGATGGGGCACGAGTCTCTGAGTGGGTCTGTGAGTGGGAGTATGAATCTCAGTGGGTCTGTGAGTGGGTGTGTGAGTGTCTAAGCGGGTCTGTAACTGGGTGCCGGAGTGTCTCATTGGGTCTGTGAATGGGACATGAGTCTCTGAGTGGGTCTGTGAGTGCATGAGTTTCTCAGTGGGTCTGTGAGTGGGTGTGTGTAAGTGGGTCTGTGAGTGGGTGTCTAAGTGGGTCTGCAAGTGGGTGCATGAGTCTGTGAGTGGATTTGTGAGTGTGTGTATGAGTGCCTCATTGAGTTAGTGTGTGGGTAGGTGAGTCTCTAAGTGGACCTGTGAGTGTCTGAGCGCTCTCTGTTTTGCTCTCTTCTACTCTGTTTTGCCTTTTCTGCTCATTTTACTCCCCACTGCTTTGCCCTCTTCTGCTCTGTTTTGCCTTTTCTGCTCTCTGTTTTGCCTTTTCTGCTCGTTTTTCTGCCCTCTGTTTTGTCTTTCCTGCTTCTGTTTCTGCCCTATGTTTTCCTTCTTATGAGCCCTGGGGACCATCACCTCCCCTGGGCTTTATTGATATGAAGAAAGGGGCCACAGGGGCAATCCTTTGTTGAGCTCCAAGAGCCCCGGGAACTGCCATCTCCCCGGGGCTTTATTTTTACCAAAGGAGGGGGCCACACGACCACTTCACCTGGAGCTTTCATATGGCCCATGGGCCACCACCTCCCTGAGGCTAGCTTTAAAAAATTTCAGGCACACGACCTGCCAGGCCCCATGGACCACCAACTCCCCAGAGCAAAATACCAGGACCCCAAATATGGGGATCCCATCCCCCGGGGCTCGGCCACAAAGAAATGGGGGAGGGGAGCCACACGGCCCCCACCCTGCAACGATTACGGCCCCAGAGACCCCATCCCCCGGGGTAAGCCTCTTCATTGTGGGTGTCCTGGACCCACCAAAGGCACCCAGTCACCACCGCTGGGGACCACAGGGGGAGCTTAAAGGCCCCCGTATCCCAGCCGTCTTCCCTCCTCCTCCTGCGGGAGCTGGCAAAGCTCTCATAGACAGGGAGCTGCTGTATATGCAGCACCCTGCCTGTGAGAGCAATTGTTTCATCTGTTTCCCTGCCTACTTGACAGCGGGCAGGGAAACCGACAAAAACGCCACTTAAAGCAAGCAGGTGCAGTTTCACAGCTCTCGCTGAGAGCAGAGTTACTGTTTGCTCTGACTTGACGGGAGTTATCAAAGCTACTGCCCGGTCAGAGCAAACAGCTGTGTCCCAGGGGTGGGCACCCTGAGACATAGCAAGAGCCGGCCCTGGGGGATGGCAGCCCCCAGAGCCATATAGGAGGGTGGTCGTGTGGCCCTCTTCCTTTGTTGTTCATGGGACCACGTAGCGGTAGTGGTCCCCATGGACATGGGGGCCTTCCCCCCGATTTTTTTCTACTTAGCCCTGGGGAGGTGGTGGTCCCCAGGGGGTCCCTGCAGCCCTCTGCATAATTTTTATTTTAAAGTCCCAGGGAGGTGGTGGGTACTGGGGGTGGGGGGGTCCTCAAGGCCCCATGTAATAGAATCATAAGCCCTGGGGAGGTAGTAGTCCCCGGGGCATTACAAAATGCCCTAATTTTTAAATATGTCCTGTTTTTTTTTTTAGATTTTCGCTGTAGGTACTGCTCTGTTGCAATTTTCGGCGAAAATGTTTTGAAAAATGCTTTTTTGCCCTGGTGGTGTCCCTCATTTTTTGACCCAACCCTTTTTCTCAGCCTCCACATGATGTTTCACCCCAAAACTTTCCATGCACAACAAGAATCACCGGGGCACTAACTTTGGAAAATTTCATAAAGATTTGTCAAACGGCACCAAAGATATAGGCAAGTCAAAAACACCTTTCCTATTGAAACTAGGTCGTAACTATAACTAGCTACTGGCAACCGCTAGCAAGTAATAAACGCTTGTTAAAAGTACTAAAGAGATAGACACATTTGCTTTAATATATCTTTAAGAATAAAGAACTAGGAATGGCATTGAAGTTTTACTGAGTGAAGTATTATATTAAATACCATCTAAACCCATAACCCAAAGAAGTTTAGAGCCAGCCCACATCTAAGAATCTGTGTCAGGAGCACAACAGCAGTGGAGGAACAAAAACACCCCTGCCAAGTACCATGCATCAGGCGGTAGATAACACATTTTTAGTATCAGGCGATAGATAACGCATTTTTAGTGATGTGTCCACATCACATCACTAAAACGCATTTATATTACTCTGGTGGACCACCCTGTGTAAAACGCTTGACAACATGGAGCTGCATTTATTTAAGAAGAGCCCGCTGCCAGTGAATGCGCTGCACTTTGCTGCCTGTGGCTGCTGTCTAATATATACTGGCCCAATATTTTCAAATTTTCAGAGGCCGACGACAACAGAAAAACTGTAGCTTACTTTGGTACAGTGCTTCTGCTAAGCACCCCCTCTCGCTCCAGCAGTTACATCAGGTGACCCTGGAGTCAGCACGTGGTAGTAAACAAATCCAATCAGGACCCATGTTGATCTGTGGGCGGCACCTTGCCTGTTGAGGCAAGGCTGGAACCATCCCACTGTGATCAATGCCATGCAGTGATTGGTGCATAGGGAGGTGGGCATCAGCTTTGTTTTCTGTGCTACAACGTGCGTCTTCTCTTCTCATGCATGCGTGACCTTTTCAAATTTAAAATGCAGAGGAGGTTCTACACTGACACCCAGGCAGGATGTTTGCCAAGTCCTGCTAACCCCACCAGCCTCATCTACGGCCCCCAGAAAGATTTGATGCCGCCCGGGTAATCTCTGGAAAGAACTGCTGGCCTCCATGTAGGATCAGGGAGCGGGGTTGGGGCACACAAGTTACTTCTGTATGGTCTGTGCTAGTCCTGCACTGCTTTAAAATGCGCAGCCCAACTGACCATCCTGTCTGTGACCGTGTGTATGAGCAGTGACGCGTTCTGACAGACAGTCTGAGGCTGAGGTCGTCATTGACTGGACTGAACTGCAGCAGCACTAGAGCCCCTACAGAGTCTTGGAGCCGAATTACGGGTGCCATGAGGTCCAGTCAGCAGTGAGTCAATTAACAGATAACAGTCTACATCCAAACACCCTTAGCTATGAGGGATTGACCCAGGATTGCCGTCTTTCACTACATCACTAATATTTGCATCCAATATGTTGATGAACAACTCATTACTTAATATGTCCGAAAAGGAATCCATATGTACGCCGATGACACTCAGCTCTACCTCAAGCTTCAATCCCGGCAAGACATCAAACTTTTGAATGCCACACTAAGAAACACCCAAGCATGGCTGGCCGACAATCACCTCAAACTAAATGCTATGAAAACTGAGTTCCTTCTGATCTTACCTCCTGCGAAAAAGGCCATCACCCAAACCTGGCTCAATCATCTAACCGCACTCAATGTCCAGCCCACCATCGTGGACTCTGCGAAATCCCTTGGCATCACACTTGACTCCAATCTCGACATGCAGCAGCATATTAGCAAAGCAACTAAGGGTGCCAACTTCCAAATCAACACGCTGAGAAAACTCAAACCCTTCCTACCACCCAAGGACTTCCGAACTGTTGTACAATCCCTAGTCATTCCTCGCATAGACTACGGAATTGTGGCTCTCAGCGGGCTCCCCCTAACAACAACGGCTCCCCTAAGAGCCTCCCTGAACGCGGCCGCGAGACTCATCACTGGTTCAAGAAAACACTCGCATATATCCCCTGACTTAAAAGCCCTGAACTGGCTGCCTTTTGAAGCCAGAGTTCAGCTGAAAATTGCCTGTATGACACACTCGGCCGTACACCACAAGTCACCCAACTACCTCACTCACAAGCTGACTATATCAGGAGGCTCAAGATCCAACAGAAGCACAAAGAATCTCCTCCTGAAACCTCGTAGATTCCGGAAGGAAAAAACATACAAACGCTCCTTCTCAGGAATGGCACCTAGGATCTGGAATGCACTCCCGCGAGAAACTAGGCTTATCCCCTCCACTGTACTCTTCAAGAAAGAGGTAAAAGCCATCCTTATGGCTAAGTTCACCTGAACCCTATTGCTACTGGAACAATGACAGTACATGGCTCCTATATTATCGGCTACCTGAATGCTTATCTATGTTAGACTCTTTTATGAATGCTACTGGATCAAAATCATTGCACGGTTGCTATATTATTGGTTTCCAGATTGTTTATTAGGGCTGTTCACTATGACTTGAGTGCTTTACTAACTTGCAATTCACTCACTACTGACTACTATTCTGTTTTCAACAGTGTGTTTACTCACCCTCTGGGGTGCTATAATCTTATTCGAGTCGACATTGCACGGCTTCTATATTATTGTTTCTTGATTGTTATTAGTGTGCATACTCTTGTGTGATTGCTACCCTATTTTGCAACTCACTCACTACCGAATATTATATTGCTTTCAAGAGTTTGTTTACCCTACCTACTGTTTCTGTAGAGCGCTCTGATATCTGCAAAGATCTTGTTCGCGCTATATAAAACTTTAAAAATAAAAATAAATACCTACTAATGAAGAAGCCTTGAGAAAGCCCTGGTCCAACTGACCACATTGGGCGAAACACGTGTCGGCTGCTGCAGTACTTGCAATGTAATCCAAATAACACTCTGGAAAAATGAGGCTGTAACCTACGTTGACTATCATAGAATATGCCAATCAAGGAGGAATAAATGCTCTATTCATTCCGCACACCACTTACTTCTGTATGGTGTGTGCGAGTCCTTCACTGCTTTAAAATGTGCAGCTCAACTGACCATCCTGTCTGTGACCGTGTGTATGAGCAGTGAGGTGTACTGACAGTGAGAGACTGAGGCCGTCATCGACTGGGCTCAACTGCAGCTGCACTAAAGACCCCACAGAGACTTGGAGCCGAAATACGAGTGCCACGAGGTCCAGTCAGCTGTAAGTCAATTAACAGACAACAGCTTGCTGTACAGAGGTGACCTGGAAAGCCGATTGAAGAGAGTAACCAGGCCGCATGGTCAGATATATATATATTGTATTGTGTTGGAATTGCATATGTATAGTGCTTACTACCCCTGACGTGGCGTCAAAGCACTTTTTCGGCTAGTAGCATGCTACTCCGGGACCCATAGAGAATTAGTGTTGAATTAGTATAGTGAAACATGCAAGTAAATTTTACGTGGTGGATATGTTAGTCAGTTATTTGGATTCGGAAGAATAGCAGAAGGATAGAAGGGGAAATAAGGTTTGTATTTATGTAGCGCTTCTAACCCCTGATAGAGTGTTGACGCGCTTTTTTTGGCTAGTAGCAGGCTACTCCGGAACCCATAAAGGGTTATTGTTGAAAATTAGTATAGTGAAATATGAAAGTCATTTGAGTGGTGGATATTAGTCAGTTATTTGGAGTGAGAAGGATAGCGGAGGGATAGAAGGAAAAAAGGATTTGTATTTATACACCGCTTGTAACCCTGATGAGGTGTTGAAACGCTTTGTTAGCGAGTACCACGCTACTCTGGAACCTACTAAGCCTGAAAAAAATATAATACAAAATCACTCTGGTCGCTAATAACCTGACTTGAGAGAGATTCAATGGGCATGACGGGCACTAATGTCACGCAAGAAGCATGGCCAATTCACATAGGTTCTTTATAGGATAGCCAGGATCTAAATCCTTCTTTATATGAAGGTGAGCTCACAACTCCTTCAACCTTCTCTCAAAGAGAAACCAAGGAGAAGGTCAAGAACAGCAGAGGCAACCGTGCCCCGGTCCAAACTGGCTTTCAGCTGCTATATTTAAAGAAGACTGATTTGTAGAGTGCAAATTTTCACACTTGGTTAAAAAAAATATTTTGGCAGCAGAAGCCATCCCAGAAGCATGGTGCAGTTCTAGTTTCCAACCAATCTATAAGGCGCTTATGCTTCACCTTTCAAATGTCATATGGTTGCTTTCATGGATATAGATTCAAAATTCTTTCTACTGTCTGAATTGGAGGACTGGGCCGCCAGAGAAAAGAAAATGCTACTTACTCAGCATGCATCTGTTCTTGGCATGCTGAACTGTAGACTCACATGCTTTGCATATGTTTGCCATCCATATATAAGACACAGCACACAACTCTTTTTGGCCACAGTAGTTTTACACCTCTGACTTGCCGTTTGTGTGCAGCTCCAAATGCCGTTCGTAACTCGCTGAAGTAATAACTACAAATTTTGACCTGCACATAATACAATTACCCTTGTCGCAAAAGCAGTAACTCACTGAGCAGTCTACCTAAAAATACTAATCTGTGAGCTGCATGTTTCAAGTTGTGCTATGCAGCAGGCACTGCATAAAAGCAAACAGAATCCTGGAGAGGTGTGATGAGGGGGAACAGATGCTGAACGAGGGGCATTTAAAGCATTTCTAAACTGTAACTATCCGTGAGATAGTCAAAATTTGTTTCAGATTATTTAAAATCATTACAAAATAACAGGTGGGGTAGCGATTCTTTTTGGTAACCACATAGGCGACAATGAAGATCCGTATGAACGCCTTTCCAAAATGGTTGTAAATCCTTCGAAAGGTGTAGGCCAAACCGATATTCTATATATCTCTTCTTTAGCATCATGTTAAAGTGACTTTCTAAATATGGCTGGGGTTTTGTCAAGGAATATGAATTAATCACTGTCCACCCATGTCGGCGTTTGGAGGTTACTGATTTATCATCCAGAAACGATTTCCATTTGGCAGCGTTATTTGCTATTTTGTCAAAGCTGGCTCTGTCTGGAATAATATCCCATTTCGATTGGATTTCTAACTCCCCTCAAAGATTTGATCAGGTATTCTCCCCAACCGCTTAAAGTGATTTCATTCAGCTGGTTTTCAATTCCTTTCCAACACAGGCTGTCTAGTGAACCTTGTGCTGAAAGACGTATTTTGTGGCACAGTTTCACAAAACTGCTCATGCCCCGAAACTTCTTGTTCCGCAACCCAAATTCCAGTCGAACCTGTGCTGGCGAGGCTGATTTTGGGAGGTTTAAAACCGCTTTGTATACCTTTGTTTCGAGGTTGTTTAACAACCCAGCCTCTTTGCCACACCAGGTAACCAGAGCATACGACAGAGTGGGTAAAGTCTGCGATTCCATCACCTTTAGAAGATGCGTGTAATTTGGGCAATCCAATTTTTTGTATAATAACCTGTGTGCATAGATCAAGGAATGTGTTTTCGCCTTTAGGTCCATTTTATGTTCTTTGTGGGTCAATCCTCGCCCCAACTTTAGACCTAAATATTTATAAGATGCTTCCTCTTTTATTGGCGTTCCATTTGCGTGCCATTTAAAATTCGATTTTTCGGGGGGTCTACTAAGCGTACCACCTTAGTCTTCTCCTTGTTCAATTCCAAGCTTTTGTGCTCTAGGTAAATAACGAGGTTGTTGATCATTCTTTAAAGCCCTATTGGGGTTTGGCTCAGCACCACAATATCGTCAGCATATTGTAAAAAAGGAATCGGACTATTTGCCAGGTTTGGTGGATGTCCTTCCCCTACCTGCATATTTTTGACAATATCTGCCATATATAGGTTAAATAAACTGGGGGCAGCCTTGTTTTAAACCCTGTTGCGTACTGATTTAGGCAGTAATGCTGCGACCATCTCCCAGTTTTACTCTTGCCCAGGTGTCACTGTACAAGCCTATTATTGCCTCCAGTATTTTCCTCGGCAGCCCCCATGATCTTAATTTTTCCCATAGTTGGTTTCGATTCACCCTGTCGAAAGCTGCTTTCAGATCTATAAAGCATGCAAACAGTCTGGTCTTCTTTTTTTCTGCTTTTTCCTTTAGGAGCGCCAAAGTTGTTAAATTTGTTAATGTACCTGTCCCTGGCCTGAAACCCGTTTGGAACATGGGAGTTATGTTTGTTTCCTCCATCCAATCTTGGAGGTGCATCAGCAAGCATGATCCGTATAATTTCGCCTCCACGTCGATCAGCGATATCAGCCTGTAATTTCCCGGCTCATTATGATTGCCCTGCTTGAAAATCAGATGTATGATATTCCCTTTCCAGGACTTGGGCATTTTATTTTGGCTATAGATCTGATTGAAAAGTGGTGTTAAGTATTCTACCCAAAACTCAGGTGAGTGTTTGAAAAGAGCATTTGGACGCCCATTTGAGCCTGCTGCACCCTCTGTTTTTAGGCGTTTTATTATTCCCTTCAGCTGTTTAATGTTTATCAGGGTGTCTGAAACTGGTACTGTACGTTTTGTTGTTTCTTCCAGATTTAGGTTCTGGCGAGGTAGCATAATCATTACAAATGTCTTCTTCGGACAAGATCTTGTTACCCTGTCGTGGCATGCTAATATCTTCCTGCAGGTTTTCTTCTGTTTTACAAAATATTTTTGCGAACTCCCTGTTTTTGGCACATATTTTGCCCTCTTTTTTAATGTGCCTTTTTTGTTCATACTCTCTGCCAATAAACTTATTTTGTACATGCTGAATCCAGTTGTTTTCTCCAATTCCTGCCTTTTGTCTTAGTTGGTTGCCCTCTATCAATTTATTAATAATACCCCAAAATGTCCGACCGTTTTGGTTTTTACTGGCCAGTAATAATTTTGACCAAATTCATTCTTGGTATGATTTTTGTGCTTTACCCAGCATCTTCTTATAATTTTTTCGTAGGGCCCTTAATTTCACCTCATCTACTTTCTTTCCCTTTTTCGCCACTATGGCTTGCCTTCGAACTTCACGTGAGATCTTCCTTTTTTCCTCCCATAGGCTAAGATTGAACCATGGCTTCTTCCCAGTATCCATTATTCCTTTGTTCGAATTAGTGACAGGAAAATTACGGGTTAAAACGTCGCATAGATGTTCCCAAGTCTTTATGGGATCTTCTTTGTATTGGGTTTTTATTGAAAGCAAGTGTTCTTTATATTTATCCATTATTGGTTTTATATATTTTCCAACCCATTTCAATTTACGTAAGTTAAACTTTTCGTTATGTTGAATCAAGGTGTTCATTTTTGGGGTTTTATCAACAGAAATTTTGATTTTTGTAATTAATGGGAAATGGTCACTTTCTATACGTTGACCGACCTCAAATGCGATTACTTTCTGAACGAGATTGCTGCTGATTATCGTTAAGTCTATTGTTGATTGCCTTTTGCCACTTAAAGAAGTTACTGCCACAGGTCTATCCCCGTTTGCGTTTCCATTCAAAATTGTCAGACCCAAATCTCCAAGTTCTTGGATTATATGATTATCCTTTACTAAATTGCTGTTAAAATCACCAGAGATGATCAATGAATACAGTTCGTGTGACTTTTGTAGCACTTGGATCAGGGTCATTAATGTAGTGATTCTTTCCTTCTTCAGTTTTTTATCCGGGTGAACGTAAACTTTAAGCACTAATAAATTGTGATTAAGTAAATTCAAATCGGTTTTCCCTGTGAGTTTTGTTGCTTGCAGCCAATTTACCCCAGTGTCTATTTCTTCCACTTGTCATCCATTCTTTTGTGAAATGTATGTTATTAGACCGCCTCTCGGGTGCCCGAAAGTTATGAATCTTTAAGCTAAAGTATGAAGCTCTATATAGCCGGGGATTGATACTGGGCTCAGATTCCAGGTTTCCTGGAGTAATATTAATTCATGTTGTTCCAGAAATTTTGCTGTTTCGTGGTCTTGCCCCATATTTTTAAAACCATGAACATTCCATGAACAGATGCAGATTTTATACGAATTCTCCACGCTGGGTTCATCCCTAACTCTTTGAATATTTCCCGTTTTCTGCCAATTACAATGTGTTATCTGATGCTGGGATTTTTTTTCCCCGTTTAACCTTACTTGCATGTTAGGAACACTTATTGCTTAAGGCCTTGGGAACCCAGGACCAATCAATGCTTTTATCCAGCCTAATATATTGTTCCTCTGAGCTTGCCAATCTCTTCACCCCTTGTGATTGTTTTTGAGGAGTTACGGAGCACGTGCTCATTAAACTTGACTTCTGGTTATTCCCAACTTCATTTTCCTGTTTTTGGTTTATAGTGGTTTTTAGAAGAGGGAATGGATATTTTTGCTGTTTGTGACGTCTCAGCACAATGCCCCATGCATCAAAGGTTAGGCTCATGGCATATATCCTATCTATTAAGGCCTTTGAGGACCAGGTGGTCAAAGACTTCTTGACATCGGGGTAGTTAGCATTGGTTTTAAACTCTACGGATAGCAGGTCTTGTGATGATATTTCTTCTAATTCTGGAATTTCTTTGAAGAGCCGCATTAAATTCCCTCGATTCAAGAAATCTTGTCCGCCATTTGTACGGTATTCTGGCACAAATGACAGCTTTTCGGGGGTTTCTCCTTGCGCTGGAGTAGCTGGGATATCTTCTTTTCCTTTTTGCCCTCAATTGTTTTTTACTGTTCCTCCATTTGCATTATTCGCTCTACTCGGTTGTACAATGGGGGCATTGCTCCTTACTGTGTCCAACATGTTCCCTTCTATTTTGACTTCTTCAAGTTTATCACTCTTTGTATGCTTTGATAATTGTATGGACTCTAAGTGATGTTCTTTTTGTGGCAGCTTACATGTTCTCCCGTTTTCATTTATCCTTATTTTTATAGGGATCCTTGCACTAAGCTCTTCATTATTTATTTTTTCTTTTGCTTTTTGCTGTGAGGTGATTTTACCTCCTTCGGAACTATCAATAGTTTGTTTTTCCTCGTGCCTGGGAGAGTTTTGGGCCCCCATGTCTCTCTTTGCTCCTCTATCCTTAGGTATTGGGATTTCGTCTGCCCGCTGTGTCGTTCATGCCTGTTCTTCAATTTCGGCTTGGCATGGTTGCTTTATATCCCCTTTTGCAGGGGTCCGGTCTTTACATGATTGCTGTATAGTTTTTTATTTTTTTAAGACTTGACTCTTTCTTTCTTGTTTGTATGCTTGCTTTATGAAGATTGGAGAGTTCAAGGATTCGTTCTGCGAATTACCTCTGTTAACCACTCCTGATTGGTTTGAATGCTTTAGAGCCTTATTTGAAAGGTTTGATGTTTTTTTTTCCAGCGGTCGATTCTCTTTCTTTGTTATTGTTTGATTATTAAAAATAGGATAAGTATATTCATTTGTAGGTGGTTTCTCATTACGTTGGACCCTACCCTTTCTCACGCGTTTTCTTTATCTTTTTGTTAGCTTTGTATTTTTTAAAATATTGCTTGTGCTTTGTGTGGCATCAATTTGGCAAACTCTCTGGTCTAAGCATTCCTCATTTGGCTCTTTTACCTCTTGTTCCGGGTCATCGTTTGTACTTAGTTCTTTGAATTCATTAAATCGCCCATTTTCCTCGTTAGCCTCCTTGACCCCGTTGGGGCTCATGTTTTTGTTGTACCTTATCGATGACTGTACTGCCCCTAGAATATCGTTTAGTATATCGGGTAGGTTTGACAATTTGTCCACAAGTTTGCCACATACGCAACTTGGCTGTATTTGTGAGGTATCTATATGTTGCGCCCTATCTGCCCTCCTGGGTATAAGGGATGCTATGTGGTCCAACTTGGTGTTTATACCTGAAATGTGTCCAGCGATGAGGTTTATAAGATTGATCTGTACCTCCATTTTATCCGATTGAAAGTTCAAGGCCCTTATTGCCTGATCCAATGTACTTAACAATGCTTCACTCCAAGGAGCCTTATAAACCTCTCCAACCGATGTTTCCAAATCCCCTGACCCTTGTTCGAGCCTGCTCACAGATGAAATTGTTATTGGGGATGTCAGGTTTAACTTTTTTGGCCAGCATTTATCTTCTTCATACGTTTTTTCCGGTTTATCAGGATTATTATCTGGGCATAGTGGTGTAGACTCCAACCGTTCTTCTCCACCCCGTATCCGTCCCTTTTCGGGTCTGCTGAAAATCTGCATCCACCTAGTGAATCTTGTTTTTTGCTGAGATCTTCTTGTGTTCGGGATCGGTGTGTGTTTGTATTTGTGTGTTGGGTTCCAATATTTGGTCCAACCTTTTCTCATTGGTTAGGGAGAAGGAGGTTGACTACATCTTGTTTGGTGATATGCTCATCCCCAATTTTATTTTCCTTGCTTATAGGACTATTATCCTTCTCCTCATTCCTTTTATTTGTTTTTACAACATTTTCGAGTGTTAAAGAATTGTATTGGTGTATCTGAGCTGTTGCCAAAACCGGTTTGCAACCTAGGGTTTTGCTATTTGTCTCAGCAATAGTTTGAGGCTTTTGAAGCTGTTCTGTTGGTTTTGCCCCTTCATCCTGGGTTATCAGTTGTTGTTTGACCACAGGATATTTCTCAATAATAATTATTTGTGTGCCCTTCTCCTCCTCCTTGCTCCATTCTGGTAGATGTTGGCTGTTATTAACCCTTGATGCAGGTGCAATTGGACTTGGCAGAAGGGCTTGTTCCTGCGTTTGCGCGTAAATGGCAGCCATTGGGTCCTTTAAAAAGAATTTATTTTGAATCCCGATGATTTTTCTTGGGCTATTTCTCGACATTTCGGGAGCTGAAACCAGTCTCTCTCTTCGTCGTCGATCATTCAGGAGTTAAGCGGGGCTATGGCTGTTGCTGAAGTATGGGGAGGTATGGCTGAGGCAAAGGCAGAGGCCAAGGCAGTGGCAGTGGATTACTAAAAGCGCTTACTCAATTTCTACTGCCTCCCTCCTGCTGTGCCTGCGCTCACCTGCAGCCGTGAATTTTCGCTCCCGCTCCTGCTTGCACCCGCTCCGCGACAGAGTCTCTGGCGTCTTCCGCGGCGGTAGAGCAGTGCCCGTGATGCCCCGCTGCCGCCGCTAGGGTTAGTGCTAGGGTTAGCGGTTGACGGCTGGTGGCTCCCGGCGCCCAGCACCCAGTACCTTCGGCAACTTTGCCGACACCGGGGGGGGGTGGACACAGTAGCGGCTCCGCAGTGGTTCACGGCTCACGGCTTGCTCCTCGCCCTGCTCTGCTCTTGCATCTCACGTGGTGGGCGGTCTCCACTGGAATCCAAGTCAGGCTAAGCAGCTGAATGAATTTTGAAGATCAGTGGGATGGATTTTAACGCTTAGGGGCCAATGAACTACAAAGAAGGCTGGCATGTCATTTGGATCCTAATTCACCACTGTTCAAATGGACAGGTGCCTGCATATCCTACTGACAATTACTGCTGGCAGGAAATCGTGCAAATGTTCAACAGAGGGAGTACACACTTTGCCATCCCTCGAAGTTCAAATCACTTGGAACCCACAAATAAGCCTTTTTAATTAATTAGCAAAGGAAGTCATAATTGGTTTTTTTTTACAGGCCTGGGTATGAAGGGCAAGGACAAAGAGGAATAATAATCCTCTATACTATTTTATTATCACCCAAATCTATGGCTAGATTGCAGAGCACCTGCATTGGTATCCAAGGCCTTCATAGTGACCGGCTCGATGGTTTGGGTGATATTTATCACTCTAATAACATTTGATGCCTCTGAGTCAGAATTTACGGGGTGCAATAAATACTCCTAATAATGAGTTTTGAGTGAATAACATGTAGATTTTGGTGCTTACTTCACCAAAATCTTCATTTTCTGGTAAATACAGAGCATATTCCCCCTGAGAAATTTCAGCAATTAACTGGACCCAATATGCATTTCAATCGTTTACAGTAGTTTCAATGTCTTTTTAGAGATTCACATTGTCAAAATGAGGTATTTCCTGATATTTATCTTTTACATGGCTTTATTGGTGCTTTTGTTTGGGATACAGTGTCACTAGAAATGTCACACGTTTGGCACAAGAATGTCACCCGTAAGCACACTGAAAACATGCATGCCACACATAATCAATCTGAAAACGTGGCAGCTATGGTTTTGTGCAGTGGCAAACTAAGACTAGGGGCCAGAAGTATGAAGCCATTTGCGATTCGCAAATCTCAAACTGTGTTTTGGTATGTATGAGCAAAATCGCAAAATAAGGAATCACAAAAATTGCGATTCCTTATTTTGCTCAAGCATTTAAGGAATCACAATTTTGCACTTCCTTAAATGCTATGCATCAAGCTTTTTTTTTTGCGTATCCACATTAAGAAATCGCAAATTACCCCCAACTTGTAGTTGGTGGTAATTTGCGAATTCTTTTACAAATGCACTTTTTGGTATTTGTAAAGGTGTTATGTGGCGCTCATACATGCCCTTAGGGCATGTATATTCGCCATATGCGCACACATGTAAATTTCAGGGGTGCAGCAGGGTATCCTTAAGACACCCTTGCACCCGTGAAATTATTCTCAATTTGCGATGAGCAAATTGAGAATAACTTCCCATGAAATGAATGGGAAATGATTCCTTAATTACGATTAGCAATTTGCTAATCGCAATTAAGGAATTTTAAGAAATCGCAAAAAATGTGCGAATTTCTAGATACATACCATTTTGCAATTCTCAAATAGCGATTCTCAAAAAATCGCTATTTGAGAATCGCAAATGGGTATTTTGATACATCTGCCCCTAGGTCCTCGAGGGGCATAACTGCAATGGTGCTGATCAGACTGTGCTGAGCCACAGTGCGCTTGGAACAGACCGGGACTACTGGTGTCGTGTCTTCAATATTGAAGTTAAGATCATGCACCTAATGCACATGTAGAATCTCACAAAAGAGGTTGTTCCAGCTGTTTCACTCTGCATCCTGCAGAGTGAAAAGGGGTCTGTCATCCACGCTGGGGCCTCTCACATCCTGGTTGGTACAGTCAGGTCCCACAGTGCCCTTCCATTTCTGGTGCTTTGCAGCAGTTTTAGGATCTTCCTAGAGATTCTCGTTGCTCAAATGGGTGTAATTTCTGATATTTATAGGTTTCCCTCAACTTGATTTTGCTTGCGAAGAAAGTGTCACTCATAGTCGTGAATGTCACTCATAATAACACTGAGATTATGAAAATGTCAGACAAGCAATCTAAAACCTTGGCAGCTATGCACAATCGATTTTGCAAAATGTATCCACACCAGAAGGCACCACTTGCAGGAGAAAAATCGAAATGCAAGAAAAAATATTACTTTCTCAACAGTTTTATCTGGGATTTATGGAGAGTCCTGCCCATTCCAGAGCAGCATTTGATAATCCCATGCACTGTTGGGAGATTTTGGATTAATATGAGGTACTGGGAGGTTGCTAGGCAATTAGAGGAACTCCTGTGAGTTCTGGGAAACCAGGTCTGCCGGCGCCTGATTCGCAGTTCTCGCTGCTCACTTTGCTGCACATGCCTCGTGCATGTTACGTAACCCAGTAATTGCCTGGCCTCAAACCGCGATTCCGCATGTCCTCTGGGCAAGAGTGTTAGCTAAAGAACAAGTAGGCCTTGGCACCATTTGGGACCGGGATTAGCTCTAATCATGAGGTGGTTCTAACAGTTGTAGGGCTTTATGTTCCTGGGGATGTGAAAGCTGATGGATCATTTCTGGTGGGACTTTTATTATTATTATTTTTTTGGGGGCCGCGGAAATGCTACCAATTGAAAGCAGCTTGACCTTCAAGCCCGGAGGAGCCAGTTTGATGAAGAGCTTAGCCGGAGCTGCAGTGACAATCGGGAGCCAAGTGAATCCTATCAAGCGCCTGCATTATGGGCCTGAAAATGGTTCTTAATTAACTACTGAGCCTTTGCGGTTGGAAATTTCCTCCAAAGGAAAGAAAAAGAACAAATCCTACAGGGAAGCAATCTAACTGAGCGAGCGCAAATGTAAATTTTATAAAGCTTTCTTTACCGCCTCCTGCAAGAAATATTTGCACTGTTTTACCTGCGAAAACCTTTTTATTTTGATTTTTGCTCTACACACGGCATATTAACCCTCAAATCTGAATTTATCGTTGATATTTAGACTTGTAGTGGTGACAACAGAATGCTTGTTACCCCGTTAAAGCGATGCCAAAGAACATTGTACACTTAAATTGCATCGGTTAGGCCTGTTGTGATAGTGTTTTTGCTTCCACTGGCGTGCCAACCTCTCATAAATTGCATTGGTTAGGCCTGTGGTGATAGTGTTTTTGCTTCCACTGGCATGCCAACCTCTCCCAGCCTCCGCTACCAATGCAGTGCTGCCCGCTGCTGTCGAATACCAGGATTTCTGAATATTAAGGCTGCCCAGTTTTTATTCTACCTCATTCCTCTTTCTTTAACCACCCTGCTCTTTTTGTCTCTTTTCCTCACTCTTTCGTCCGTGCTTTCTCTCTTTCTGTTTTCCTCTCCTTCTCCCTGTTCTGCCTATATCTCTCTTGCCCTGGGTCACAATCTAATGATGAAAAATAACTCCTGCTCCTCAAAAACGATTGCCAACTGTCAACACCTGCCACCGCCAGCATAAATTAATACCTTAATATAGAAGACTTGTCTTCTCTTTAATGGCTTACTAACAAGAACATTCCATTGTTTGCCTTTCCTCTGGACCATTAGGGTTATTTTATGCATGTTCTTCACACCACGGTTTTTGATAGGATGCAAGGTTCACTTTGTGCACTCTTTTATTTGTGTTGTAGAGTTAAGGATGCACTGTGAAAAAGCCTAACCCTTTTTTTCTGTGGCGAATTCCCAGGCATGTCCCGACATCCGCAGGCGCAAGAAATGGCGACCTACTACCCGCTCTCTCCCGGAGGCGTTGGACAGATGACGCCCCCGCTTGGCTGGTAAGATTCCCCTTTCCACCTACCTTACAGAAAAATCCTGGCTGAACATGCTGTTTTTTTGCCAAAAGAGGCCTGCAAACTGCACACATTTTACCCAGTTTAAAAATTAATGCAGCCAGTATCTGCTAATAAAATTACCACACCACTGAAAGTATTTTTGTTTGATAGATTTCTTTCCTTCTTTATAATGTCAGCTGTAGCAGGACTGAATTTCAACTTCAGAAGCGCTGAGGTTTAGAGTTCGACTATGTGTTGCCTGGTCGTGTTACATGATTAACACATTTAATATGAAATCTCAGAGTTCGCACGGTATGGGTGTGTATTTAAATAAGTAGTCGGAGAAGAAATTAAAGTTGTTGAGCATGCCTTTCACCAAGTGCCTTGTATAGGAAACATGTTTTGAATTAGGCTCGGTGAGTTTGAGAACAGGCTCCTGGAGTTAGGATCTGCGGTTAGTTTGTGCTTTCATTGAACGAGAACAGAAAACAGTGAGTTAGTTGCTTTGCTTGACCTCTGCTTTACAGCTTGGGCGTTTGCTCTCTGGCAGTACAAGATGGAGTTAAAGTCTTGGATTCTGTGTCTTCAATTCTCTACGCCTGAACCTAGCTTACCAAATTCTCTCTCTTCCCTAAATATCAGCCAATGGGAGACCCTTGCAAGCAGACAGCTTGGCAAAGGGCACTTTTTACATGGAAACTGTCAATCAATAGCGCTGTGTGTGAACCAAATTGATCGAGCCAATTCTTAAAGAGCCTGTTCAATTATTCTGTCTGAACTCTGCTGCTTAAGTACATTAATGCTGTTCAATGTGGCAGCCGTCCCAAGCGGAGGCCGAGTCCAGCAGGAAAAACAGTTCAAAGAGATCTACTTGGAAGTGTTGAGTGCATCAAAGGATGTCCAGAACACACTGGCTAACATGGGACCATAAAAAGGCTTCTATTCCAAACTAAGTTGTATGGGACAGCAATCACATTATTGCAAAGTTAAATGTTTGCAACTCATGAATCACCACGAAAGTGGGTGGTTGTGCATGGGCATTCCCTTTCTAGCTGGCACTGTTTAGTATTAAGCCTACGTTAACTTTCTGTGGCAAGTGTCATTACCTCCTCGTCCCGCCCTCGCTTCCATTCCTTACACTATGAGGCATCCCTGCCTCACCAGACACCCATACCACGTAGCCCCCACCCCCTCAAACCTCCTGTAATAACACATAGACCAAAACCATACCAAAAGGTTGGCCTGGACTACTACGGAGGGAGGGATGTAAGTAATGGAAGCGAGGGAGTAGGACTCAGAGTAATGCAATTACCGGTAAGTAATTGAGGCATGATGGGTGGTTCATGTCCAACACGACACATGGGTAAGATGGCATATCCATGTCTTCAGAATTTTTGAAAGTTATTGCATGTTCATATATTGAAGGCCTGGGACTTTGATGCAGTGTATTATGGTTATCGAATTCGGTCCAGGAAAAGTGAAGGATTCATTTTTAGGTCAAGCCTGGGCAGCGCATGCGCTACTCTGCGAGGCATGCTGTATTGAAGTTTGTACTTGAAGCCCGCCCACTCTCTGCCCATATTTGTCATTGGCTTGTGCCATTGTCCTTCATAAATGCTGGCTTCTTATTCCTAATTAGGCCTGTTAGTCCCTCCTTAATACCGCCTTGTTCTTCATTTGCAACCTCCCATGAGGACTGGCTCTTTTACTTCGGTTGTCACACAGTACATCTTCCTTAGTCTGTAAGCACTATTTTCTGTAACTCTGCTATTCCTTCAAGCATTTGGAATGCAATAGGTTACACATTTGCAAGAGTTTAAGCTATTGGCATTGTAAATGACAATGCCTTTTATTTATGTTTTAAAAAAAAATCAAAACATAAATAAAAGGCATTGTCATTTACAATGCCAATAGCTCAAACTCGCGTAAGTGCGAGACCTATTGCTTTGCAGTGGGTGGGTTTGTGTCCGCTTGCGTCTTAGGAAGTACATTGTATTTGATGGAACAACAAAAATACAATAGTAAGGGTCTCTAAAATGGAAGGGGGGTGTAACTATACCAAGCTTTAGTTCCTTGTCTGAATTCCTTTCCAAAATAACAATTCTCTAGTTACATTAGACCGTCTTTCATTATCGAAATTGTCTATGTGGAGCCCACACATGCAGTGGGAAAAGGTATCAATACACTTCAGATAACCTATTTCTTTGTACCATGAATTGTAGTTTTTTTCCTTCAAAATATATATACTCTGTGGATACGTTTTACTGGACAAAAGTGGAATAAAATGATTTGATAGCATTTTTAGGTCTACGTTGCAAGGCCTTTTGATACCGTACAGTGGTCTAAGAGCCCGTCTATTACTTACCATCTTTGGCTTCACTGTCACTCTTGTTTGCTTGCTTCTAAATTATTAGCGCACCTGGGCTGCACTGCCTGTTCTTGCTGTGTCCCTTTTCTGGAGCCTGGACCCAATACTTGTGTCCTTCCACTGCTCTATTTTCAGATGCTTTCTTTTTGTTTACGCTCTCTAAGAGAGTGAGTGTGTTTTCCTGTCTCCCTCGTGTATGTCCCCCCTCCACATGTGCTTCCCCCATGCCCTTGTGTGCTTTTCCCACACCTGCTTTACTTTTTTGCCTGTATGCTTCTCCCCACCTCCGTGTTGCGTTTTCTCTCTTTTACATTAATTTCGACCATATTCCTCTCTTTTCCCCATTTGTTTCTACCCCTCGTGTTGCTTCCCCTACCCGTTCCCACCTTCAGTAGTCTCCAGCTGCGGCCCGTGCAGGTAAGAGTGGTGGGGCCAGGTTGGCGGGGGGGGGGGGGGGGGGGGGGGGGATGGGCAGATTTCAACAGACGAGGACGAGGGAAAATTATTTATTTATTTAATTTCTTCTTGTGGTCATCTGTTGAATCCCCACCTAACCCGCCCCGCCACCCCACCACTCTTTCATGCATTAGCCATGGCTGGTTGTCTCCCCTTCTTTGTATTGCTTCCGCACTCCCTGCACTGATTCACCCACCCCTCCTGTTGCTTCCCCCCTTCAGTGTTGTCTCTCACTAGTTACTTCCGCCCCTCCGTGTTGCAACCCCCCACTCGAACAACTTTTTTTTTGCCAATCCAACTTGGATCAGGAAACAGAAAAAAATAAGCACTTGCGTCATTTTGCAGGTGCACATGTTCTTGCTGCGTGCTTTCAAAATGATGCAGCGTATGTTTATTTTCCTTTTGTTTAATCAGTTTGTACCACCCAAGTAAACACCGAAAAGAGAGCATGACAAGTTTGCTTCATTTTATTTGTCAACACATTGATGAAGTGTATAATACAGTTAATCTTCTATAAAATTCTATGCATTTGAGTTTCTAAAAGGTATATGGCTTTTGTAGAGAACAGCTAGTAAGAAAATATGGTCAGTAAAATTGATTTTGTGAAATTTGATGTACATCAACGTGTTTTGGGTAATTTCAGAGCTGAAGATAAACTGATGCGTGCACTCCAGTTTCTAGGACACAATAGATGCAATGTAAAAAATCCTCTAGCAATTAACTGAATTACATTGTATTCACATTCGGTCACTGTAACATAGAAATGCTAGATTTAAACCGGCCACCGTATAATTATAAATACAGCTGCTTTTAATAAGGCATAGTGCAAATGTAGAAAGGAAAGGAGTGTACCAGGCAGCATAGAGGTGCATGGACGGATAGGTGAGTAGAAGAAGCATCCTAAAACGAGCTTCAAGGGGGTAAGAAAGGGCGGGATGGAGCATGGAGAGCAGATGTATAAAACCCAGAATGTTTTGGTCGGCATTGTGGCTATTTATTTCGGTGTCAAAGTGGTTGTAAACCTACTAGTTGTGCCTCCTTAGGAGCAAAGGGTGTATGTAGGTTGCTATAGAACCAAGTGATGCTCCTGCAACGGGAACTCAAATCATAATGCTAGGAACATCCTCTTTTTGATTTCCCTCTTCGACTATTGGATTAATTCGCTATTTAGTGAACAGGGGCTGTTTTCACTGGACAGTTGCCCTTCTGGAAATATGTCAAATAGAATGAGTCTTAACAACGCTGTATTGACACAAAGCACAGGCAAAGCAAGACAGCTCCTGGCACTCAATCATTACCCCATCCATGATGCCAGTACCACTTGGCGTTCTGATGCCACCCCTCAGTAATATGTAATGGCTTGCATTGGTTCCAGAAAGGCAAGTAAAGTTGGACTGACTGTCACACACCACAAGGGGCAGCATGGTGGAAGGAAATAATGTGGGAGATACACTGGGGTTGAATGCATGCAATGTCTAAAGGCACATTCCCGCCTTTTCCCCCTACTTTAAATGCAGACGGTCATTTCAGTGCTGTAAAGGTGTGCCGTTCTTTCATTAAAAAATGACAGTGACCTCAGACCTGTTCCAATCGTGTCCTCATGGTCTAAAAGAGACATGCGTCTTCTTACAACCAGGCTTGTTACAAGCAGGCATTGGGGATCATGTGTTCATCCTCTGTTGAGCTTCTTCAGGTGCATTCCATTAGAATTTAACATGACTCAAGGCCTACCTAACTCTCTGCAAGACATTTTGCGTCTTGGTCTTCTGTGATTATTCAACACATGCTCCACGCATGTGCATTGCAAAGATTCTGAAGATGATCTCACTATAGAGCAACAAACATACAGAAGACGTTTCTAAAAATGGTTGTAAATCTACTTTTAATGAAAGTTTAGCATGTACTCGTCGTTGAATATGGTTATAAATGCTGTAAAATGTTTAAGGCATAAAGCAAAGAATAGACCCAACCAGACAGCTTGAGCTAGGCCTTCGGCTGCCTCTCTTTCAATCAGGTATTGTATGATTCTGTGATGGATTGATGCCTGTCCTGTCTGATGGGTTCCTTTTTTCTGTGACATCAGGCAAGGTCAGCCTGTGTACCCCCTCCCAAGCGGATTCAGGCATTCCTACACATCCACGCTCTCAGGCGACACATCCATGTCCAGGTAGGTAGAAGAGATGCGTGCTGGTGGGAGAAACTCCCATGTGCAAGGGGCCGGTTCCTGTCCTCCTTGCGCTGTACTTACCTCTGCTTGGCTACGTCATTTCAAAGTCTTCGGCGGGCTTTGTATTAGACCCGTTACCTTCAGCATGCCAGTGTCACACAATAGTAACCTCCCACCCTTAAATAAGTTTGGCAAGTTAAAAATACTTCCAAATGGCAATTTGCCTACACGATAGCCCGTAAGGGGTTTCGGATGCAGCATTTTAGTGATAAAATGCTTCACCTTTTCCAGTCAGACAAGATATTGGTTAAGATAATGACCACGTGGCATGTTCCCTAAATAACAGTTCACGAACAATTGTAATCCCACAATACATATCTGTAAGCACACATGACACGGCTCTACCTGCTGTGCATAGCACTCTGTATGTTTCTAATGTCAGTTGAGAAGAGTGCTTAATTTTAGCTGAGCCTCTACTGCGTGACGCGTCTGCATACTGAAGGGACTGCGTCGCATGCTCTGCTTGGTGTTTTCAAGGTGGTAGCGTTTTCTGTCTAGTTTGTGATGTGCGCTTTAACTTCCAGAGGATTCCAGGGTGGCATCTGAATACCAGATGGTCTGTCTATTATTTTTCCTTCTATACAAAATCAATACATTGTCCTCTTTTATGGACTTTCTAGACATGTCCTTCCTCATATGCCTAGTAGTAGCAAAGTATACATTCATAGATGTACAGACAGCAACACTGTTCTAAGAGAAGTTGGGGTACTTTGTGGGGCAAATTAAATGGTTTTCAGACTAAGGGCCAAATTTCGACTTTGGCAGGCGGCCTGCCGTCCTTCGGGGTGGCTGTCCATCATGGTCGTTCTTCTGAAGGCATTGCAAGTTTGGTATGGAGATACTTTTTTCAGGCACCTGCACACCAATCATTTAAGTTCCCCAAAACCAAATAGTCCAATATTTTTTTTTACTCAAAAACAAAAACGTGATCTCCACGCCACGGGCGCTTTCTCCAAGGTCGTGGGAGTAATTTTCCCTTTTTCATCTGGTTCATACTACCAGGCTTTTCGTGGTGGTGATGAACAGGAAAAAAACCATAAGATTATGCTCAAATTAGTGCGAGTGGTCTCATGTCCTTACTCCCACATTCCTAGCTCTTTTGGGACGTTGGAATGAACCTTCCGATGCCAGAGCAGCGGGGACACTGCTGTCCAAAAGATAATTGTCTGCCCGACTCGAAATAGGGCGGACGGACCTACAGTTTGGCGTACAGCATTCTCTGCCACATTTGTGGCCGCCCACCCTATCCACCAAACTCTAAATTGGGCCCGAAGTAAGCTTTGTTATAGTCTGCTGGGCTGAGATTTGTGGTCAAAATGAGCCTAAAATATATAATGAGGTCTCAGGCACAGCGCGTCTTACCGTGCTTTATGCACTTGTGAAATCTAACTTTTAACACTACATTATAGGTGCTGCCCTGGGCCAATATCTATTGTTTCCAATCAAGTGTTTATTTATCAAGGAGCCGTTCCCACAGTTTAAAGGGACTTCCAGGGCAAACATGTACTTACATATAGACAGTTTCCTCCTTGGTAGGGTCTATATAATAAAGATTTGAGAGATCCTCCTAGGAATTTCATTTATCTGAAGGTTTGTTTTGCTGCTGCAGTCCCATTAAGCAAAGTTGGATAATGTGTATTGCATATCGCATATGAATGTGTCACCTGTGACCATATCATGTAGTATGCATGAAAACACTTCGGCAATTTTATAAGGCTCAGCTTTGAGGTATAAAGTCATCACAAACATATCTACAGGCCTTGGGAAATGACTGTTATTTCTTGCATGTCTTTCCACTTTCTTTATCTGTGGTTGGTGATGGAGGATATCTGAAAAATGTGGTCATGATCTACCTATGCATTGTGATATATGTTTTTAGAAAACTTTAAACCGCAGGGCTTCTCAGACCTTAAGGCGTAGCAGACTGCACTCATACTTGGTGAAAGACTGACACAGGATACTTGATTCAGCCAATATGGAGTCCATGGCTGCTGTCTATGCTTTCATTCTGTTTGCAGGTGTCTATGTGCAGGCAAGCATTGTTCTGTCATCGTGCCTCACTGCAGACCTATTCTGGGGCTAATGTCATCAGATGACCAGGAGGTTAAATCTTTCTGTGACTGAACACTACACATTGACTTAATCTGGCGGCTCCCTTTCGCTGCTGTCCAGCAGTGGTGATGCAGCATGTTGAACTCTGCATGACATGGACAAAAAATGTCTTGTGATCTCTTGCTGCTGGTGCAGGCCTCTGCCCAAAGAGCTTATAATTCTCAGTGGAGGGCTAGACATGCAGAACTATTGATTATATGGCTAGAAATAGACAGCCTAGATAGCAACATTGTACACGTGGCTGATGAGGCATAGCACATTAAAACGTGGTCATTCTGGCCAGTTAGAAGAGAGAAAAGTGAAGAATCGAGCTGAGCAATTTGTACACAATGGATTGTGGTGTTGTGGACACAATTCTCCTTTAAGAGCATTCACTTTCAAGAAAAAAACAGTGTGCTAATTATTTAGACTTGCATTGTAGCACCTCATTAAAAATGTGAATAATAAAAAATAGTTGGGTGCAGGGCTCTGAACAGGACTGCTCTGCTTGGTTTGAGAACCTCTGTTATGATATACTGTCGGTGTGGACTTTGTGTGCAATACATAAAGGTGCTTTGGTTACATTTCACATTTAGCTGTGTAAATAGCAAATATTTATTTGTCACTTTTGTTGGATGTGAAATTTTAAATGCTTATTAGAGAAATGTCTTTTGTGATTTTTTTTCTGTCTTCCAACGTGGTGGATGTTTTATATTGTCTATTTCAAGTGTTTAGATGCATGAAGCATACATTCTATAAGCTGATAAAATGCAAGCAGGACACAGATCTGCACATAAAATGCTCTATATTTGTGCCTTCAATGCGCATGTGCGATTTTCTAGTTCTCCCTTTCTGTTCTAGGTTTTCACATCACATGGTCCATGGTCCTGGAGGCCCACACACGACAGGAATCCCACACCCAGCAATTGTTAATCCTCAGGTGAAACAAGAGCACCCGCACAGTGACAGCGACCACCTTATGCACATGTGAGTCTGTCCTCCTCCACTATTTAAATGAGCAAGCTAAGTCACTCAATGTTATGACCAAACATTCATCTCCCTCTTTAAGGCAGTTGTGCAGGGTATTGTGGATAGCCTATACAACAGGGTCGGCTGTCCCTTCAACATGTGGCAGCGGGTGATAGACTCTCCATGAGAAGCTTGAGAACACTGCCTGAGAAATGAGTACTAATTGGTGAAAAGTGTTGTAGTCATAGGAGACTGAATAATGCATCCAGCCAATATCTGCCCTTTAAGTCTCTGGCCTCTTTGGAGGATTCAGCTAGTTTGACTAATACAGTTGAGAACACTTAGGGCCTCATTTATGAAGTGACGCATCGCTGCGTGAAACCAGCGATGCGTCACTTTTGCGACACCAATGATGCGTCATATTTACAGTATGACGCATCATGGCGCAATGAGTTACAGATAAGTCAGTATTTCTGACGTATCTGTATGGCGCAAAAGTGACGCATTGCTATATTGTGTCACAAAAGTGACGCAACTCCAGCAATGTGTCCTTTCACATGGGGTCAGTCTTATGCCTGCTGTGAGGCAGGCATGAGAAATTGACGCATTTGTGTCCTAGAAGTGGCCTAGTGAAATCTTATAGATTTCACTGCGTCACTTCTATGACCCTTTCTTGCGTCAGAAAGCCCCCCCCCTGCATACATTATACCTGGCGTAGGTATATATAGCGCAGGGGGTTACAAAGTGACGCATCTACCTAGTCACTTTGTAAATATGGTGCAACAAGGCACATTTTTTACGCTGCTGGTGCGTCACAAAAAGTGATGCACCGGCGGCGTAAAAGTGACGCATGGCCTAATAAATGAGGCCCTTGATATCAAAATAGAGACCATCTACGTTTTTACTCATATGTATTGAAATGCTCGTGCCACATATTGTGAATCTTAACCCTGCTCCTGGCTCAGCACTCAGTTGAACCTTTTCATAGTCAAGTACACAATGATGTCCCATATCTCTTCTGAAAAAGGTCATTGACACAGTCAAATAACACATTATTGGGGAGTGAGCTTCTGTGTACTGTCATAAGCAGAAATATGATTTAGCTCATATGTGTGTAGTTTATAAATATTATATTCCATTACATGCATTCAGACCTTTCACCCTCCTAAAAATGTGGTTAAACTACCAATTGGTAAAGGCATTGTTGCAAAATATGTCTAAATAAGAGATGCTTCGAACCGGCGTTTGGTGCTTGCAGAACAGCGGGGGCAGGCGCACTAAGGACTGCACGCCCCAGAATCCAGTGGGGCGAACGGCGGACTTGCAGCCCCTCCCCCTTGACACCGGGGGGGATTTAACCAGCAGGCCTATCCCGCCGCGCGGGCAGGCGCCGGGCTAAGCCCGGGCAAAGGGCGGGCCGTCTGTGGCCGTCAGAGGCCGGGCTGGGACATCCCTCTAGGCACCTGATTAAGGTGAGTGACATTAAGCACTATGGGGAAACGTACAGTTACATCAGGTCCAAAAACCTCCACTGCCACTACCATCGAAAGCATGCTCGAAAAAGCTGTTTGTATGGTCTCATCGGAATTTGAACAAACTGAGAGGAGACTTTCCATGGGCCAATCAGCACCTCAATTTCATGTGTCTGGAGACGCAGAGCGGGGTAACTCAATTTTCCCTTCCCATTATCACCTAATGTATTAATTACCACCCCGTCAGCGAGAAATGTTGCCTGTGGGCTCTGAGATTAATGAGGATGATGTGGACATTTCTGACTGGCCACTACGGCCTCAAGTTAATGCCCCAGTCACTAAAGCAGCGGGGGAAAAAAGGAAGAGAGGCACGTCAAAACCCACTAGCAGTAAGAGGAAACAGCCACCCCTCCTAAAAACCCAACCCACGCCCTTGAGTTTGTGGAGACGAGGAACTATTGCTGTGAGTACTGCTGTAACTGCGAGCCCTACTGAGCAAACACACGTTAATTCCGTAGACTTGACTACATTAGAAGCTGCAGTCAACTCCATTCACACTCAAACTGAGTTAACAACTGACCAGGGTACTCATGAAAGGTCGGGTGATATCCTAATTGACACTATAATAGACTCTGTTTATGATTGTTGAAAAATCTTGGTAGACAAATAATTTAACGCTCTTTTTAAATGTCTGGACAGATTGGAAAACCTGGTTAAGAAACCGGATATGCAAAAAAAATCTGTTACCATTGTTGATAAAATCAGGGGGATCAGCATTTAAAATCAATGGAGACAATTGATCAGGGCATATCAAAGGAGAGTGGTGATTGTACGCCTCCTACTGTTAATGCTGCATGTGATAAGTGTGGCAACCCTAAGAGCAGTCCTCTCCCTAAACCCACTCCCAGTTTGATGCCCTTGTCAAATGCAGCATTTGGCAATAGGAACACTAGTAATAGTCTGTCTCGAAACCTAGTACCAGCCACTCCTGTGCCGCTGGCCCCCGTTCCTACAAGTATAGCAACTGCTCCGAATGACACTTCTATTTTTGTAAATCAGGTTAAGAGTCCATCTGAAGATGTTCTTCACTTACCACAAGAAGCTTGCCCCTATGTTATAATTTTAGCTGGCGTTCCTCCTTTGAAGAAAGACCAATCAGAGTCCTGGGAACAACTCAAGAATAAGAGTATTGACTGGTTATCAAAGTATAAGGGCCTAGGGATGGTGAACACCAATGAAATTTTAATGGTGCGGCGTGTAGGATGGGTGGGACCCCCAGAAAAGAATATCACAGGTGATTGTATAATCGTGAATTTTAGACGTCCACCCCTGGTGAAATGGCTACTGCGAGCAGAAATTCACCACAATACCGCCCCAACCCTCCTTTGGGCCCACGTAATTTTACTATCCCGACACACACCGCACATAATCGGTTCACCGTTCTGTCCAGTCTGGAGAGTCAGGACTGACTATCGAGTCAATTACCGATTATTGCACCAGAGTTAGCGAAACCCTTAATAGTCTGTCCGGTTGTTACTGAACACAGATCCCAACTTAAAAGTGCTATGTTGGAACATCGCAGGATTAAGATCCAAACTGAATTTCACGGAGTGGGTTGATCTGGTTAGTAATTATGGCATTCTGATGTTCCAGGAGACATGGTGCACAAATTAATTGTTTCTTGAAGGATTGGTGTGTTATAATAGTATTATACCCAGCCCCAAAACAGTCATCCGTGTGGGGGATTATCAACATGGATAAAGATCTCAGCTGGGGGTAATATAAAACCCCTGGCGACAAACAATGAGAACTTCCAAGCCGCGATCTACTCACATGGGGCCTCGATATGTTTAATTAACTTTTATAATAATGATTTTACATCACTACCAAATAGGAATTTTATTAATTTGTTTGAATTTATTGATAAACTAGAAGATGAGCAGAGGTATGGTAAATTAGACGGAATCTGCCTAGGCGGGGATTTCAATGCACGATTGCATAGTGGTAGTGACAACACTACCACTACCCCGGTTAGGGACAACTCATGTAAAAGAGGGGAGGAACTTCGCAATCATTTATCCTCCCGTAACTTAATTAACGTAATGGAAAAGGCTGGCGTTGATTCAAATAAGGGTCCATTGCCTACCTACAGAGGACATGGCTGTACATCCATTATAGATTATGTCTTTATATCATCCTCATTGGTAAACTTTCTAGCAAAGGCTGAGGTTTTATGTACAAGTCAAGGTGATCATAACCCAATGTTAGCAACTATTAGACTCTTTTCTAAATTTACCACCCAAAGGGAAATAGGGGCTAAACATTTGGTGGCATACACTGACAAACTCAGAGTGATATGTAAGGGCATAGATAATAAAGCCCTTTTTGCACGCATGATAAAATCGCATCCCCTATTGGTATATACGTGTTTATCGAGCAGTACCTCGGGTGGAGAGATTATTGAGGCCTTTAGTGGTTTATGTGCTGGTATCAAACATATAATCTCCAAACCTGTTATCAACTCAAGCAAGAATCCCAGATGGTTCGATGGCACATGGTCGCGGGCTAACAGAGAACTGCGTGAAGCAGTAGCGGCTACACCCAAGGATATAGCTCTAGTTAGATCATTAAGAGCCTCCTATAAGAAAGCAACTAAACTACGCTCAGAAGAGATATTGAAAGAACGCTGGGATAACCTTGCTAGTGCTGCCTCACTTAAGGATGTAACTGGATTCTGGAAAGAAGTTAAAGCCATGAGGTCTTTGGACTCTAATATTACTCCCATAAGTTGTAACATACCTACCGAACTATGGGAGGAGCACTTGCCAGAATCTATGCAGCTACTACAAAGACCTCTAGTAGTCATACCAGCTTCCCATTCCTAAAGGTTGCCATAACTGTACTTGAAGTCGAGGATGCCATACACCAAAGTTTAGGGAATAAAGCCCCAGGTTCGGATGGGCTATCAATCGACCTTATAAAACACGAACCGGACTTTTGGGCTCCCCTTTCATGTCATGTTTTTAATAACTTGACTAATACAGCTATCCCGAGCACTTGGTCGACCAGTATTATTGTGCCCATTTTAAAAAAAGGTGACAGATCCAACCCCAGCTGTTACCACCCAATTTCTCTGATAGACAATACTTTGAAGATCTTGGGCAGGGTTGTCTTTAATAAGGTTAGGAACTGGGCTGAAGACAACCAAATTTTAAATTGTTGTCAGCTGGGCTTTAGATGCAATGTTGGAACTGTGAAACAGTGTTTGAATTTGAATCTTATTCTGGGCAAATACACAATCGCTCAAAAAGTTCCACTTTATTTGGGTTTTATGGATTTAACCTCAGCCTTTGATTTTGTTAATAGATCGCGTTTATGGGAGATCCTTCTAAATGATGGGTTGACTAGGCTTTGGTTCATTTTTTGGCATATTTGCACAGGGACTTGAAGGCACGGGTGAGGATAAGTAATGATGGAGAGGTTTCTGGGGATATTGTCATTGGTAGAGGGGTCAAACAAGGTTGTGTTCTGGCCCCTCTACTTTTTATCCTTTATTTAAATGAATTACATAACTCCCTGTCTAAACTGACCAGTGACGTACCCAAAATTATTGGTGAATTATTCCCTGTGCTTTTATACGCAGACAATGTGGTTCTTATGGGCCACACCCCCAACGCACTTCGCACTTTAGTTACAGATTTGTGTCTTTTATGGCCGATCTGGACCTCTGCACTAATTTAAAAAAATCTTATATAATGACTTGTGGGCCGAAAAAACACTGCATTAATTCTATAACATCGGGCAGTGAATCGCTAACATGCACAAGCACTTTTCCTTACCTGGGCCTAGTTTTCTCAGAATCAGACTCCTGGCAGGCCCACGTGGCCCACGGCAGAAGCAAACTCTCCAAAGCGGTTAATTCTATCATTAGTCTTCGGCAGCCAAAACAAGCAGAGGTGGTGTTACCGTTGATTCAGATATATAAATCGCAATGTGTATCAACGGCCACTTATGGTGCTGAAGTCTGGAGGTATGTGAATTGTAATGGGATCCAAATTGAAGAGAATAGATTTTGTAGAAAAATTATTGGGGCTCAAAGTTCATCACCTACTTACATATGCCATAAGGAATTGAATCTTTATTATGTGGAGGATTTTATCAGGTCTCGCCCAGCTATATTTTGTTAAAAATATGGCAGAGCCCCGCTGCGATTTTAACAAGAGAGATAATTACGGACTGTCTCAAGTGTGGCAAGGGTGGTAGAATACCCTGGCTTGCCGCAGTAAAAGGCAGCCTAGCAAGTGTGAATTTGGAGCACATTTTCTCATGTCCACTAGCACTGGAAGGTATAAGCATGAAATCGCTCAGGGAGGCGTTGTATGACCTGTATCATAAAGAAAGACAGAACATCGAGCACCATAAACCATTGATTGTTAGATATATGCCCCTTCTGGAGGTACGGAGCATTCAACATCACATGCCACAGAAATATCTTAAGAAAAATATAGGGGGATGGAAAAGGAGCTTACTCTTCCGCCATAGGGATGGCAGTATAAAAGATTCACTCTGCTTCCCGATAGGATTTAACAGCAACCTTGAGCAGTTGTGCTGCCCATGCGGTACTGGTAGCAAACAAACACTGTTACATTTTTTACTCTTTTGTAAATTCTATGCAAGATATACAAAACAGTATTTAATTCCCTATTTTAAGGCATGGGCTATTTTGGATTTTAAATTAGCATACCTTGACATTTTACAGCTAGGAAATGACAACTTGATTTTTCGTGCAAGCACGTTCCTACAAGCTGCGGTACGCTCACGTGCTTCCATGAATGAACTTTAATGCACCACAAATTCTGTAACACCACCTAGTGAAATGTACCTTTTATCTTTGCTCCTATGATGGCCATTAACATTGCCCGCAACCAATACCTTGATGATACAACTAGTATTTATAGAACTAGTAAAGGGGTTTAGTTTAGTTATACTTGTACCTTGATGCCTATCATTGCTTGACCTATTGCACGTTATCGCACTTTACTTGTAATATACTGCTGATTTTGCACATTGGCCTAAAACCTCATACTTTGCACTCTGCTATTAATGCTGCTAGATTTTGTAGGTCCGTCCAACCCTTTTATTGTGATTTTAATACCGTAACTTTGCATTTGTGTTGGATGATATTGTATATTTATATGTTTTAAAACTTGTACTGTATTTTTATTGGTGGTGATGAACTGTGCTTTTATGGATATCTTTATTCGAATAAAGATCATTTGACTTGACTTGATATCTAAATACTGTGGTAAAATTGATAGAATACAGACTTACCAAATAGCAGATTTGTATAAACGTATATTTGCAACAGGGTTGGAGCCAGTGTGTTAGTATGCTGCCCGTCTGGAGTGTTTCATATCTGCGACATACTAAGTGCTACATAAGTATACACCATTCTTTAGTCAATATTCCCCGGCGGATTGTCCGTAAGGGAAAACCAATATACTGTAAAACGTAAAAATGCGAATGGAAATCCGATTGAGTGGCCCAGAGGTGCAAACACCAGCAGTGTGTAATTTGTCTTTAAGAGCTCCTCAGCCATGCTCTGACCTCAACAATTAGATCTACAGTAAGTGCCACTGAGGCACGATTGTCAGTGAAGAGTAAGGGACTTTGAGAATGCACTTTTTTATATATCTCTCTCTGCTATCCTATTCTAAATGTTTACGTTGTTTCCCATTGCCTTTGCTAGTTGGACATCCATAAAGTAATCTCCGTCCCCAAAACTTTACATAATAATATTATGTTGGGTTTAAACTTTATTTGCATTTGATTGTCAAGAGAATAAAAGGGGCAGCTACAGTTATTTTAGATATTGATCAAATAAGCCCTATTTTGCCACTGTGATATTTTCTTGAATCTTCTAATACCATACTCAAGAAGACAAAATAGAAATGTTCTTTGATTAGAATGGCTTTATGTTAGCTAAGCTGCCATCATGTTATAAACTAAGAAATTGTATTTGATAAGTTGTAGCAAAGAAATGAACATTTATAAAAACAAAACATGTCTTGCATAAAATAAAGCACTAAAAGGATGGGTAGGAAATGTAGCAAATTTAGAATCATCTATGTATTCCAAGGACAGAAAAGGGAACTCACTATTTCCACACGTGCAGAAATTATGTTTTTGAGAGCTGTTCTGCACATAAACGTGTTTTTCAAACTTATGAACTACACATACTATAAGTATGTGTTGGATGAATCTAAGTGTATGACATATCTCCTCTTATTTTCTTCTAATCTGTGTCTTTAGGAAGACTCAGCATGAGCAGAGGAAGGAGCAAGAGCCAAAAAGACCTCACATTAAGAAGCCTCTCAACGCTTTCATGTTATACATGAAAGAAATGAGAGCAAATGTAGTAGCAGAGTGTACGCTGAAAGAGAGTGCAGCTATCAACCAGATACTCGGTAGACGGGTAAGTCGAGGAACGATTCATTGAATGTGCTTTAACAAGGTACTTATCACATCTGTTCTTTTGAAATATGGACAACCTTCTCGACCATCCAAGGACACATATAATTTTTCTATACTGTTCCTAACTAACTCAGCCAATGGTAAGTAGCTGAATTTAACCAAATACCTATCTAACATGGACTTTACATTGTTATAGACAGGCATTTCCAATATCACTTGGGGCATCCCCATAAGAGAGTAAGGATATTCCTGATTTCATATTGATCATTTGTAAGTAATCCAACTGATAAATATACAACTTAGTACATGGATGTATACATTTAAAAACAAATAGATATGCAATAAAGAACGAATGATGTTAGGGTTAGAATTTAAGACCTAAGACCGCAGAATTCCACACTTATGGTAGCAATGGTACCATAATTTGTACCCAATACACTTCTGAATCTCACAGATTCTTGGAATTCTCCAAAGCATTTTCGATCTTATAATATTAATTATCCATTGGTGATAAGCACATCAGACACTGAGCCTACAAAGAGTAGGACAACTTCTTTCTCATGTTCCAGAATATTATTTTTCTGCACCATCAGAGCCTTTACCGTCCTCCATTCACTTACTGTTTGATTGCCATTGAAAACAATTAGCTTACAGGAAAATGTATAAATCAGAATCATAAATCAAGTTTATTCTGTAAATTGCTTTCTCTCAAAAAGATTTTGTCATCGGACGAGTAAAAAAAAGACAGTTACATTTTCTAGAGGCCCTTTACATCTCCAGCATCGGTCTGAATCTCAACAACTCAAGTTGTTAGTTGCAGTTAGTTTTACTAGTGACCAGTAAAATGCATGTACAACTGTATTTGCATGGATATAGCACAGACCTATTTGTGGGCCAATGGTGAACTGTATCTCAAAGGGGTTTGGAAATTATTCTTGATCCTGTATATAGGTGGAGTTTTTTTCTTGCACATTTATATTGCACATATTTACAATTTGATGGCTAGGGACATTATTTGTTTTACCCAGAATTTCATGATTTTATTCATCGCTTTTTAGGGTCAGCATCGTCTCCAGTAGACCGCATTTCCCCCATAACATCCTATGTTGTACCATCTTCCATTTCAAATTAGGTGCAGGATTTAACCATCCTTGTCCAAATTCACAGGGTTCTTTTCACAGACTTATGCCTTTTTGTTCTTTTGGTATTATTTCTTTAGAAATATGTAGCTCATCTTCTGACAAAAAGGAAGTGGTCGGGTTTCTTGGTCTTTCAGAATTCAAGGCTAAACACTTCCTGTGAAGATTGTTACAAATCTAAAATTCTGAGTCATCTTTTGGGAAACTTGCTTTAAATGAATCACAATGAGAGGGATTTTTCCTCATCTAGGGGCCGATTCTGATCTGGGTCAGAAAGGTCTCCGACTGAGCCGGATCCGGAGTGTTTTTCGACCGAGCCAGACTCCTGCAGTCCGACCGAGCAAGTACGATGCGGCCGCATGCTCACGGACTCGATTCGGTCGGACTCCCATAGAAGTCAATGGGAGCCGGTCGTAAGAGGCGTACATGGGCTCTCATTGACTTAATGTATGTCTCCCACAAGGGCGCCCCCTACAGTGGGTACGTGTTGGTGCCATCCGCACCGTACAAGCCTGTGTTGGGGAGACCCTTGGGTCTCCCCCTGTGTCTGAGTCGTAAGGCTGCGGGTGACGGGGGGTCCGACACGGACCACCAAAAGGCAGCTTCCCAGATGTTTTGTGAGCCGGAAACTTCGGACCAATCCGGCTGTCCGACACGTACATCATACTGGCTTGGTCGGAATTTGCCTCCATTGCACGGCACGGTTTGATTACAGACGAGGTGTGCGAAGTGAATCGGACCCAGAAACGATTTGGTCGGCGATTTTGCGTTTCTCTCATCGTACTTGCTCATTCGTACAGCTGTACGAGTCGAGCTGAGAACACGTGTACGGCTAGTACTTTTTACGGCTGGATCGCGTTCGGGGACCTTCCGAGAGAGATCGGAATCAGCCCCTTAGTGTGCTATATTTTTTAAAAATCCAACTAATCCCTTAATCCCTTTCACGAATATTATTAATTTGCTAGTTAAGCATTAAGGAATAGCTGAACCACAGATCAGTAGCAAAATAAATCTTAAATGACAGTGTTCCTATTGTTGCCCTAGTGGCCCTGGTCATCAGAAATCTCTTTTATGATCACCCAATCATGAGCACATTTAGGGCCCGATTCTGATGCGGTTTGGAAAGCTTCCCAACCGAATGGGTTTGGGAATGGTTTCCAACCAAATCGGATCGAGAGAGTCCAACCGACGGAGTACGATGCATCCGGATGCTTCCAGATACGATTTGGTTGGACCCCCATTAACTTCAATGGGACCCTTTGTTCCAACCGAATGCATAGGCTCCCATTGAAGGAAGAGGTGGCTGTGGAAAACCAGGCACTCTGTGCTGGGCACCCCCTGGTGCCTGCCACACTGTGCATTGCTGGTTAGGGAAGACCCATGTGTACCCCCACGGGCCTGATTGGGAAAGCTCCAGGTGGGCCTAATACAGGACCTCAAAGTCTGATTCCAACTGCTGATTCGAGTCGGACGGCACAATTCGGAAAGGCTGTCCAAATCCAGCATCGTACTAGGTTGTTTGGAAACGTGACACATAGAGACGTACAATTCTGCTCCATCCTGCTTGGTCATTCCAAATGCCATCAGGTTTGGATTGGGATATTCCTACGAGCTAACTCGCATCATACTCGGTCGGTTGGAAACTTTTCTGAGTCGGTTGGAAAGACACATTCCCGATCCGATTTGGACGGAGCAAATGCCGTTAGGAGGCCTTCCTAACCGCATCAGAATCAGGCCCTTAGTGCACAAATGTATTTTACATATTCATCTACAAATGCTCCAACTGAACCCAGCAAGGTCTATCAAATTAAACGTTTCATCTGTTGCAACACAACCTGAAAACTTGTTACAAAAAGTGACCTGGAAACTTAATGGGCATCTCAGTGCTTAATTTGTGAAAGAAAGAGTGCTGGTGCCGAAGCTCTGCTCAGAAGCCGGCGGCCAGTGTACTTAATCCTTGATGTGCTGCATACCGAGGTTGGTTGTCTTTAATCCACTACCAGATGTCCCCTTCATCTTTTTCTCGCTCTTGCAGAAACCTGATTTTTCCCAGTATGCTGGTTTAGTCATCTTTTCTTTTTCCGTTATTACAATCAGTGTGTTTTTCCTTCTCTTGCACTTGGAAAATATCAGATGGAGAAACATAAATGCAGGCCCCCCAAAAATAAGTGCTGTGCCTCCCACCAGCAACCACTGGCTCAAATTAAGCACAGGGCATTTCCATTTTGTTATATGGTTTGAACCAGTGTACAGTACAAGATGCACCTGGGTACAGTCCCCCCAGAGTTCCCACGGAGCATTTCCTCATTTGCAAATGGGTCTTATCCTGTTGAAACTATCGACGACCTTTGAGTCTCAACCTAACTAATGCCCAAACGAGAGCTGATGTATCTCACACTTAAAAAATCCTTCATAATCACAATTTCATCCATGCATAGAGTTAGGGAATTGCAGGTCTTAACTATCCAAGTACCCAAGGTACATAAAGATAGTGTGGTCATTAGAATTAACCCACAGTTCATTATGAAAGTTGAATCACATTTCCATGTGAACCAAAGAATCTGACTACCTGTTTTTTCCTGTATTCCAAAATGCAGGTGGAGAATGCACTCTTTAGGCTATTCATGTGAGTGCGATCATGTATTACAAGAATCAAAGCCAGTGAGGAAATGCAAACAGATTTGTGGCACACACACAAGCAAATAGGGGTCTCTCAGTGTCAAAAGGAATCATTGCAATATGGTTATTGCAACCCTTCCAAACACGTTTCACCCAAGATGGTAAAAACCGTGATCGCAAATCAAGAGCTTATTTTACAAGGAATCAAGCATTGGGCAAGTCAATAGGTCTACCTGTGGGTGAGCTATTAGCTTTTCAAATCAGGTTGGGATGGAGAACGTGAGGGCGGGTGGGGTGGAGAACATGAGGGTGGGAGAGCAGCAGTGGGGGTGGAGAACGGGAGGGTGGATAATCTTCGACTACTGGACGGTAAATATAGAGCTATGAAGCATCATAGCGCTTTTTTCATTCTGTCTCGGGGTGGAGAAGAAACAGAGATTGGGTGGGCATGTGGGACAGGTGGGAGGTTAAGAAGAAACGGACTGGAGCGGGTGGGAGGACAAGAAGAAATAGGGACTGTGTGGGTGGGTGGTACTTTTAAGAAGAAAAAGGAATGGGCAGGTGGGAGGTGAAGAAGAAATGGGGACTGACGGGTTGAGGGGAATAAGAAACAGGGACGGGCAGGTGGGAATGTAAAAAGAAACAAATAGGCGGGTGGGAGGGGAAGAAGAAACATGGGTGGGTGGGAGGGGAAGAAGAAACATGGGTGGGTGGGAGGGGAAGAAGAAACATGGGTGGGTGGGAGGGGAAGAAGAAACATGGGTGGGTGGGAGGGGAAGGAAAACATGGTCGGGTGGGAGGGGAAGAAGAAACAGGAGCAGGTGGGAGAGGAAGACGAAATAGGCGGGTGGGAGGGGAAGAGGAAACAGGGATGGAGCTGGTGTGAGAGGAAGAAGAAATAGGGGTGAGAGGGAAAGAAGATACAGCAGTGTAAGAAAAAACAGGTGGGCGGGTGGGAGGGGAAGAAGAAACAGGTGGGCTGGTGGGAGGGGAAGAAGAAGCAGGGGTGGGGCGGGTGGGAGGGGAAGAAGAAACATGGTTGGAGCAGGTGAGAGGGGAAGCAGAAACAGGGACAGGGGGGTGGGAGGGGGGAGAAATAGAGGCGTGGAGGGGAGGGAGACACCTTGGGCAGGTGTGAGGGGATGGGTAAACAGGACCGGGTCAGGTGGGAGGAGAAGAAGAAACAGGGACCAAGGGAAGGGAAGAAAAACAGGGACGGGCAGGTGCGAAGGGAAGAAGAAACAGGGACGGGCCAGAGAAAGGTGAAAAAGAAACAGCGATGGGCTGATGGGAGGGGAAGAACAAACAGGGACGTTGGCATGGGGCTTTATAAGATGCAACAAGAATGGGGTATGGGAGCGGAGCAGAAACACAGATGTGGTGGAAGTAATAAAAAGCAGCATGGGAGGGGCTAGAAGGATTAATAGCAGCGCGGACGGGGTGAAAGGGTTAGAAGCAATGCAGATGGGGTGGAAGGCAGTAGAAGAAGAAACAGGAACGGAGGGCAGGGCAGGGGGCAGTATGAGCAGCAACATGGATGGGGAATGGGTTGGAGGGGAAGAAGCAACACAGACAAGGAAGATGAGAAGGGGAGAATCAAGAAAATAAAAAATGATATAGTACCTTAGTCACAGCACCCGAATCAGAAGGGCCTTAATACATCTGAAGCAATCAGTGCTTAGTCCGTGCTCCTCCAGAAAGAAGAGGAAGTGAAGGCAGCGTGCACAGCCCAATTAGAAGGCATCAAGTGAGAATGAAGCCCACAATTAGTAAGCAATGGGCAGCCTCCAAGTCCCTTATACCACAAAATATTTCTCGCAAGTGAGAGCACATGCGCTAGCGCATATCACCCAGGCAGGCAAGACCTAAAAGGGTGAAAATCGAGCCTTTCTAACAAATGTCTCCATTAATTACATGTCTGGCTACCACATGCCAATCAATCCATTCTGTCACAAAACATTATTTTGTGGGTGGTCCATGCAAAGCAGGCGGCACAGGTTGACCTGCCAATTAGATGGTAGAATATTGCACAGCATGTGAATCCATAATAGCTTCAAGCCAAAACTGTTGTTAGAAGTTAGTATCTTTTTACTTCCTCTTCTCTTAGGGATCATGGAAAGTAGCGCGGAAATGTCCAAAAATTATTCTTTATATAACTGAATTGATTTTGTTGCATTTTGTAGTCTAAGACTGCACCTTGTTGTTATTTTCAGTGGCATGCTCTTTCCAGAGAAGAACAGGCTAAGTATTATGAATTAGCCCGAAAAGAAAGGCAACTACACATGCAGCTGTACCCCGGCTGGTCTGCACGAGACAATTACGTAAGTGTTTAACGTACTCTACTTTTCAAGTATTGATTATCTTTTCTAATGCACCATGTGGATGTGAAATGAAAATAAAGTTGATTTAAATGGGTTTGATTGCTTTGCTGATGATGACTTTTGCCTGGATTTAGTGAAGCATATTAGTTTATTCCTGCTCCAGATTTAGATGGGCGAGGAGTACCCAGTTAAAGTGAGTAAACAAACAACAAATGAAGGAATGTTGTCAACGTTTTTTTGTACAAATTTCACAAATAGAGATGCAATTTATGGAGAAGAGTTATGGCATAGTAGTTACAACTCAGGTATCAGAGTCATATTTGGATTATTTTAAATAACCTTTCTGCCCAAAGGTGTCACCTGTAGGGGAAAAGTGGAATTCATGCTAAAGTCCCAAATACTGATTGGGATCTACAGAATTTTAAGAGCGTACATTCCATTTGCAACAGCCGAAAACTTCCAGGCAGGTGAACCATTGCCGCAGTCCATTTACCACTTACCACTGCCCTCCATTTAGAAAAGCGGTGTTAATGTGGGCTTTTACAGGACAGGTGGGGGCCGGGCCATTGGGGAGCTTGAGAACTCTCAGAAAGTCAGAAAGAATGTTGTGTAAATTCACACAATATCTTGATGCATTTTCCCTCCCTAAAAAAACACATACCATTTATCTCTGCAAAAGTGATAATTGGAGGTTCACATCTAGAGGTTGACAGGTGCAGGGAATCATGCCCTACCGCCTGCCTCACATTTCACCTGCCCCTGAGAGAAGTGCAGGTTTTCCTCTTGTGGAAAGTCTGCTGCCTTGACTGCCACTAGACACCAGGTCACAGTGCCAGTAATCCTGCCCAATTTACAACACAGTGACCGTCACTGGTTTTGTGGCATGGTAGACACAGACAGGGAAAACCTACAATTGAGTTCAAGCTCAGATAGAAAACTGTATGCAATAAGACCATTTTTTTCAGTTTATACAAACTCTCATTTTGGGAGGCAGTGTAAAACCTAAATAAATGCCAAGTGGGTAAAAAAAAATAATGGTGGCTGCTCAGCATTCATCTGTGCCTTCAGCACATTCGCTTGCTCCGTTGGCAAATGCCCTGAAGGCACAGAGACCTCTGCCAGGCAGCAAGCCATCTTTAAGCATGGCCTGTACTCCTCCACTAGCGGAGCGGAGGCCAACGCCTGGGTTCACATGACTCTCCTAGTCTCTAAATGCCAACCAGCCTCCTTAAAGAGGACAATTGGAAGGACTGTAGGTTATCAGAGATTATCTGTGGGGAGACTATTCAAATGCTTAAACACGATCCTCCTCCCATAAAAAAGATTTTTCCTCGCAAGGTTATCATTTAAAAAAATCTAATACTCTTACAGTGAAACAGTGTTGTAAATGGTATTTATATAGCGCTTTCTTCCCCTGACGAAGCATTGAAGTGCTTTGTGGGAAGTAGCATGCTACTCTGGAACTCAAGATTAGAGGTTAATGGTTAGCAGGGTAGTAAAATGTGTTGTTGTTTTTTGCATTAGTTGTGTTAGGTTTGAGTTCTTGATTTTGTCTTTGTTTAGTAGAGTTTAGAGTAGGGAAAAGTTTATGGGAATGGATTTGCAAGGGGAAATAATAAGTTGTTTTCGTAAGTAGAGGTTTTGTGTGCCTGCTAGTTGGGTGACGTGACTTAAAAAAAGAGAGGAAGGTTGGAGAAGGATTTTTAGGGGTTCATAGTAGTCAGAAAGGGTTGGGATGTGTCGGAGAGAGGAGGGATGGGCCAATTGTTGAAAGGAGGATTTTTTTCATAGCAAAATCAAAATATCTTATACAAATATATGCGCATGACACTTAGTACGATTTTATTGGCTGGAAAAAATCCCTCTGTATAAATAACTATATGTGCATAGAAGCAGCAATATTTACATGGTTGTATGTGCACATCTATCTTGTGGTGAAGTATGCAACATGTTCATGATATTTCTTAAAGGTTTGGTAAAAGGTATAATCTTCTCTATATAAGCAGCTATATTTACATAGAAACAGCAATAATGACATTGTCTTATATACACACATGTATCTTTTGGTGTAATGAACAAGTTACTTACCTTCGGTAAGGACTTATTTGGTAGAGAATCTATCTAGCAATAGAATCCCCACCCCTATATCAAATGGCTGACCTTTTCTGTAGCTACAAGGATTCAAAGCTGCAAGATACCTTTCTTCTACAATTCCCAGGTGACAAGTGGCACCTGGGACTCGGACTGGACTGTGCTGGTGGCTTCTTCTGGCATTTATTTATTTATTTATAGAGCGCATGAATCACCCTATAAGGGTATCTCCGCGCTTATGACGCATCAGCGAATGGAGGAGACTAGTTAGAAGAGCAAGGTTTTCAGTAATTTCCTGAAGTCTAAGTAGTCTGTGCATTGCCGTAGGCGAATGGGGAGATCGTTCCATAGGCGAGGGCCGAGATGGTAAAAGGCCTTACCCCCTTGTCGAGATTTTCTAATGTGTGGAACAGAAATCAGGGCTTTGTCTCCTGAACGAAGGGGTCTGAGAGGAACATAGTTTACAAATTTCTCATTGAGATAGCTAGGGCCTAGTCTGTATACAGCTCTATATGCCGTACAAGAGATTTTGAAATGAATCCTGTGATCAACAGCGCATTACAGTAATCTAAGCGGCTTAAAATTAGTGCCTGAATCAAGGTTTTTCTTGACGACAGAGGTAGGAAAGGGAATACTCATCGGAACATGCTGAGGCTGTGGAAGCAGACTCCGATGGTAGCGGAGACATGGTCTCTCAAGGTGACTTTTTGGTCCAGGCGGACTCCAAGGTTTTTCACCACTGATTTAGGGCACCAAGTAGGAGACCATACCAAGGTGGCATTGCCAAAAAGCATTATCTCTGACTTGGTGGCGTTTAGTTGGAGGAAATTATTTTTCATCCATTCTGCTACCGATTTCATTCCTTCATAGAACGTGGCTTGGCAATTAGGGTTAGATTTGTCAAGTGGAAAGAGTGGCATTGAAAGCTTCTAACTATCCACACCCCACTGCCCACCCCCCACCACACCTCAAGGCCCTGAGGGCTTAGAAGTGTATTCCTGTAGTTGCTTGAGCACCAGGAAAAAGTTTGGAAACTTTTGAAAGCATTAAGGGGATCTACTGTAGAAAGTACTTGACCAGCAGCTCCATGGTATTTGACTGAATTTCATATTTTTTACCCCGTGAAAGGCTCAGCAGTTCTGAAAAATATGACAGCACCTTTCTGTTTTAGAGCTTGGAAACTTTGTCAGGCAAAAACCTCAAAAGCTCCAGAGCCTTAGTGGGGTCAGGCTACGACAGATATCCAAACAGCATTTCCATGGTTGCAGATAGAATTTCAAATCTGTCCCATGGGGAGACATTGTTTTCTTCATTATGGTATTCAGGTGGACATAGAAGGATGCACATGCATGTGTATATTTGTGTGTGTAGGTTTGTGTGTGTCTGTGTTTAGCACAAGTCCTTATTCACTCTTTTCACAATGTAGTTATATAGTAGCAGTTCGTGTCAGACAGCAGAACTTCATAAGGTTTGTTTAAAGTGCTCAGAATGTAAATATTTTGGGTAAAATGTAAGTTTCCAAAAGCCAAACACTTCCATGTGCATACATTTTTAACTCAATGCGACCTTTGATACTGGGGTAACTTAAACATGGGCCCAAAGTAAATATGTTTGCACTATGTGTTTTAATAGCGTAACAATTCGGACTATTTCAGGACCCCGAAGCTATAAGAATGGCTTGGCATTTAATAGTCATTTTTAATGTAGATTGAATTATTAATTAACTGATCTGAAAGAAACAGGTTAGTATTAGATTCCTTACCTTAGATTCCTTACCTTAGAATATCCGCATGCAACAGACTGGATCCGGAAATTTTTGCGTAGCAGTACCCTTTCGCGTTAACTGTTATTGTGGTCATCTCTAAATTAGCGAACTGGCAAGCACCGGTGCTGACAATTAGGTGCAGAGCACCGCAAACCACGGCTCAATTTAGCACTGTTCAAGCCACTCTAAAAGTCCAACCTGTCATACTGCCACGTAACAGTTATTTGCTCCACCCACAAAACCCTGAAACCTCCCAGGTCCTCTTCTTCTCCGCCTATACTCTAATAGACATGGGAACATTATGTGCAATATCCATGTGATCTATGTGTTTTAATATAATTGTCTATGTCTGTATTCACCACTCAATCATAAATACCTCCTGTATCTCTAATTCCCCCAACAAAACCAGTTATGTTTTCTTGTAACACTTTTGCTCCTCTTTATGTAGTTGTTTGTAGAAATCTATTCCCTTTCAATGAATACTATACGTTTCATAATGGTGTATATCAGATCTTGTGCTGTCCTAATGTCTTCGCTGGGGTTAGCATGTTTCAGATCCTGCACTTTCTTTTTGCAGCACATTCTAAAAAGTTAGGCTAGTCCAGAAAACTCAATTAAACTCCAGGTGAAGGAAAACAAAACTTCAGTCCCAGTGTACATTAAGAACCTTAATATAAAGTCTCTTCAAAATTGGCCAGAAATCCTTCCCTCCCCTCAGAGTTATCAATACCGGGGTATCGCTAACACTTGTGGGGGAAGAATTACTGTCCAATTACACGTTAATGAGGAATTACTGGGGGACTCAGCAATTTTGGTCCTGGTTGCACTGGTCATTCCATATTCCTCCCCAGAATTCCAACCGGAGACTCTACCTGCTGGAGGGAAGCCTCAACCAAAAATACTAGTGGTCTACAGACTGACAGCAGATCTTATCATGATTTGGCCGGTAACTCCTGTAACTAGCCAAATCATGATTACCGACATACTCATAGCTGGTTAAATGAATGCCCAGAACTCAGAGCATGGTGTTCCCAGGAACACAGAGTCATCTTCTGACCCTCGCTTCGGAACATTACTGTATTATTTTTTTTACACATCTGACTGCAATTTCCTGTTAGCAAACAAGCTCTGCAGATGTAAGTTTAAATGATGAGAGCAGCTGTTTTACAGCATGGAATGCAGAGTGCACCACACCATAAAAGAGGAATGCAGCTTGTGCCATCGACAATTGTACATGGCCATAAATAACCATTCCAAATGTGTAAATGTGTCTAAAAAGAACAAAAGAGAAAAAAACAAAAGCTGCTTCATGACAGCAACAATTAGGACTTCACAGTCGCTTGGCCTCTGTAAGGTTCTGTTGCAGAGAATGAGGTTGTATGATTTTGTTGAAGGATTATTTGTAGTAGTTGGATGCTTCTTGCGCATACTCAACACACATTTGTAAGGTGTAATTATTTTATAGACATTGTGATGGTAGGCTGCAATCCAAATCCCTGCAAAAAGCCCAGTTGTTGGTGCACTGAGCTGTGGTTCAGCGCAGCACCCATGGATTCCATATGAATCTTAAATAATTCTTTGACTTCACACCCCACCACCAAAACTAGGCACATCATAGCCAACATCGGCCGATCCACTATGGCGGAGGAGTGTCACCACCCCGCTCCCGCCAGCAGCTTCAAAAGTAGAAAAATAAAACGATATTAAACAGGTTTATTATTATTTTATTTTTCAGCATCTAAGCGCCGTGTCCTGGGGGCGGGGCCATCGTGGGGTCAGTCACAAGGGGAAGCGGCTGTTTCAGGACGGTCAAACGCATATGCACGCTGAGCTGTCTCCAACCGAGCAGGGTTGCCGGGTTAGAGACAGCAGGCAGAGGCTCCCTGTATCCTGAGAGGTCAAATCAAGGGCGCTACGGCCAATCCTGAAACTGCTTTCATACATGAGAGCAGCTTCAGGATTGGATGCAGGGGAGGAGGGGAGCCTCTGCCTGCAGTGGAGCCACGAGAAGCGCGGAAGACCGACAATGCGGCGGGCTGCAGACGTTCTTTTTTTGTCTTCTTTTCCTTCTTTCTTTCTCACCCCCTCACAACACCATCCCCATCCCTGCTCCCACCCCCGCCCTGCCACTCTGCCCTTGCTCCAGCCACTACTGATCATAGCCTCACCTTGATTAGTGTTCCGGGGTTAATCTGTTTTTCATTTGTCTGATTTACTTGATGCTCTAACAGCATAGGTCTGACTTTTCTCTGTTAGCCTGTCAACACCACAACAAAGGTATACTTCTCTAGTAAAAAAAAAAGAATGCTTTTTGCGCTGTTTATGGATACGAGTCTCTCAAAAGTTGATACAGATGAAAATTCCTGCATTTCTTTCCCTTAATATGTCTTTCATGTGTGGAATACCATTTTACTACTTTTTTTCCCTTATTAGGTTAAACCTGGAGATTACTCTGTAATTTCATCAAAGGTTGCATTGCCATCTTGTGGAAAATGAAAAACATAAAAGCTTGATGTATGAGGGTTTGGATATTCTAGTTGCCTTAATCAGATATTTAAAAGAAAGTTTGCTCTTTGACGCGTGTTCTCAATTTATTGTAGCAAAATATATCCAGTGGTGAATCCTACTTACCACAATAATGGTAGTTGTATTGTTAAATATTATATAATATTGTAGGTAGGGCCATTCTGTGAAAAGTTCATTTGAGTTGGAGCAATCTAATACATTTTTAGCCTGGGTTTTGACAGTAGCTCTTCAACAGATGGTTTGAGTTGGATTTGGGCATTACCCTTTCAACAATTGGCTTTTTTGACCAGCCCCTTTCAAACATTGGCATACGAGTTTGTCATTCACAATTGGGTTCAGCCCAGACAAATATTTCTCTCTCACCTGCAGCTCTTCCCTTCTAGGACATATTTCTCCACCTACAATGAAGTATTTGCGTTGAACTCTATGAAAGACTATTTCACAACTACATGTGTCTCTGTCAGTTCCTTAATGTTCGTTCTCCCTTTCCACTTTTCCCTCCTGCCTGCAATCGTGTTGACTCTCTCTCACCCTCCTTCTTTCTTGTGTGTCTCGCTTTTGTTTCTCCCATCCATCACCGACCCTTATTCCTGCCTTTCAACACTCCCTTTGACCTGTGTGCTCATTCTCCCTTGCTACGCCTCACTTTTCCCAATGTGTGTTCCTCATTCCCCACTTGCTACTTCGCTTATTCCTCTCTCCCGCCCCTGCCTGTTTCCCGTGTGTCCTCCTCGTCATCCCTATCCACCCTTCCCTCGAGGTGGCTGCTCATGAGTGCCACTAGTGTCATGTTTTATTTTATCTTACCTTGAGACAAAATGTGATCAATGTCGTGATGCTTTTACCTTCAATTCATTCTTCTTTTTGATTTATGTCAAATGAAGGTCATGTATAAAGGGGAGCTTCAGTATAGAGCTTCTTTTTATGTCATAGATAAAAGCGAAGGATTATAATGAAGGCCCCCTTGTTACTCTACCTCCGGTTTTCATAACGCAAAAACAAATATTTATTGTAGGCAAGGGGGCTCTCAATAAAGACCAACTTTTAGATCTTGCGTTTGTCTGGCTTAAAGTACTTGTGTTATATGTGTTAATACAATAAATCCAAACCTAGTGGCTTTGCCATTGCTTGAGTAGATATGGGCTCCTTGCAGAGATCTGGAGAACTGCAGTGTGGCCTTCTCTTAACACTTTCTGGAATGGTAGTGTCTTGACAGCAACTCAAATGGGATGTCAGGGTGCGCATAGGCTGTGATTTGAGACCACTTTTCGGGGTATATAATTTGCGTATGTGCTCCATCTCCAAAAAGTAGCGATGGGCATCATCGGTAAAAGAGCGCATAATTGGAGAACGTGGCTTATCTCATTCTGCTTCTGCATCCCCATCACTGAAATTGATCAGGGAAAGGTTTTCCCCATTTCTGTTGTCACAGTACGCGGGTATACCATCTGCATTCCTGGGTGATAGATCAGGAGTGCCCGCCTACCAGATCAGTTCAGAGAAGTCAGTACCTGCTTCTAACTACCTGGTTATTGTGGATCTCATTCAGTGAGAATATGGAAAAGATTGTGTTGTGCCCCTTGTATTTTTGTGTGCCTCCGAGAATTTTGAGCAGAGTGAACCACTGTAGCTAAGAGTGAAATCTTTTTTTGTCTCCAGCTGTATATCGAGTCGGAAAATGGCTCTAGAGAGCAGATAGTGAGAAGTACGGCGCATGTCCTGAATATTTGCAATCTGGAACGCTTAGCTAACTAATGTTAATGGGTCCGATTCACAGAACTAACTTAGGACAAAATCCTAAACTTACTACTATTTTGGTATTCACAGAAGGAACTTACTCATTTTGGTATTCACAGAAGGCACTTACTCATTTCGGTATTCACAGAAGTTAGGAGTCCTAACTTTAGGACTCCTAAATGCCTTCTGTGAATACCGAAAGTCTTCAAGTTAGGATTTTTCTGAGTTTAGTAGTAGTAAAGTTAGGACACCTAACTTTAGGATGCCTAAATTCCTTCTGTGAATAACGAAAGTCTTAAAATTAGGATTTTTCTCAGTTTAGTAGTAGTAAAATTGAGAAAAATCCTAACTTTAAGACTTTCAGTATTCACAGAAGGCATTTAGGAGTCCTAAAGTTAGGAGTCCTAACTTTACTACTACTAAATTGAGAAAAATCCTAACTTTAAGACTTTCGGTATTCACAGAAGGCATTTAGGAGTCCTAAAGTTAGGACTCCTAACTTCTGTGAATACCGAAATTAGTAAGTGCCTTCTGTGAATACCAAAATGAGTAAGTGCCTTCTGTGAATACCAAAATGGTAGTAAGTTTAGGATTTTGTCTTAAGTTAGTTCTGTGATTCGGGCCCAATGTGTCTAGATACATTGTGCAGAATACACAGTGGCCCTGTATTCAACTTCACTTTTTAGAGTTACCAGTGCTAGCCCCCTGAGGGTGAGGAAAAGGGTGTGCTTTCCTAGCACTTTTCAGAAAACATACTTCTGTATTCTGGAAATACTTCTGAACTCTGGATCCTTGTAGCACAGAGGCCTGAACAGAGAGAGATGCTCTAGTCCAGCAGTTCTAATATCTGGTTGGTGACACTTATATATTCCTTAGGATGGACAGCATTTTTAGCAGTAAGTAGTGCATTCTCCAGCCATTTGCTGTGATGGGAGATATTTGACACAGTCTATCCAAAACACCTTATTAATCACCACTTTTTCTCTTGCAGGGTAAGAAGAAAAAGCGAAAGAGAGAAAAGTTACAGGAATCTACGTCAGGTATGTTGCCCGCATTTCAAACAGTTGGACGTGCCATCTTTTCAATTATGTTTCAGTGTTTTTCATTTTGTTGCTTGGTGCTTCCAGTCCATCTTTGCCTTTCATATTATCCTCAGACGTACTAGCAAAGATATTCATGGTACTCGTGTTTTTATGTGCTCCAGCTTCTTTCTTGACAACTGTCCTCCCGCCTTCTCACCTGTTATGTCTGATGTACCGTCTCGTTTTCTTGCTTACCACTGCCAGGGTGCGTAATAGACTTCATGCAACTTTACACACAAAAGCATATTGGGGAGACCTTGTATTTCTTCCCCTTTCTGCCTGTTCCCAGCACAAATCTTTTCGCACACAATGAATTTTAAACATTCATTCTGTATTTATGTTTAGTCTGGCCCAACGCCCCCACCCTTAGCCTTGAAGATAGAGGCAAAAAAATCATGTATGTGTTTTTTTAAAATAATTATGTAAATCAATTGTTTGATATTAAAAACGTGGCGGGAAAGCGTGGAAGATCTGCAGTGTGTGTTAGCTTAAAACATATATCGAATGTACAGAAATATCTTCAATGGAAAATTAAAGGCCACAATCTTCTACAGGTACAGCCCCCCCAAGAATGACTGCTGCCTACATCTGAAGCATGGTAAGATCATCTCTGGACCCGCAATGCTGCAACCAATGAACCTAAATCAGGCAACATGTCACACATTAGTAGCCTTTGGGAGCGAAACCGCTCTAGGAAATAGCAGGCCTATCCAACACCGTTATAAAAGATGCTCTTCTTCACAAGGTGTCTCTCATTTCCACCTAGTATCCAAAATTTGAAAACTAAATTCTTTATTATAATGTGAAAACAAACCTCAGACCCCTGGTGGTTCTTAAATGCCGTACAATATGCATCCAATGCAAGATGACTCACTTAAGTATTGAAAAGCCAAGGTAAATACTATGTTTTTGTGTTTTTCAATAGTTTTTGTGCTGTCTCTTTTGTGAAAGATATGTTTTCCCCCATTTGCCAATGCCATACCTCAGTAGCCAGGAGTGTGACTGCTTATGGCATTTCTGTCCCTTCAAATCCTAACAAAGCAGTCCTCCTGCTCCTGAGTCTGTCAAATCCTGGACACACCTTGTGTCCTTTGCCACATTTTGAAAAAGGTTTGGCATAAGAAGGTACAGATTTGTTTTTCATGACTAATCTGACAGTTTGTTCACATATGAGTGACAAAAGTAACCTTTAAATCAATTTAGGATATGCTCTGGTTATAGAGGAATTGGTTTTAGGTGTATTGTGTCTAACGTAGAAAGAGATACTTAAGTATATTTATTTCCATTACTGTTTTTTTTTGTTTAAAGTGCTTGTCAGGCATTTGGTATGCCACTAGCTTGCTTCCACTGATGGGGTGGCTGTTTTAACTTGTTTTTTTCGTGTGGAAGTATGTTTAATTGGCAATTGAAGAATGTTCAATTGGTAATTGATGGTTAAATACAACTGAAAGAAACCCCTCTATGTACTATGTAGGGTAACTGTGTTTCAGCAAGTGTCGTCTTAAGGATGTTTGGGGCCCCGGGCAAAAAAAAATTGGGGGCCCCATGTACCTCATTTTAATGCCACTTTTCTGCTAATGGAACTCCACTTGGTGCCAAACAGACTTTCACACAAAACAGTTAAAATATGTCTTTTCAGGCCCCCATAAATATCTAAGATGCCACTGGGCAAAAAGATAGACACTCAGAGTTAGAGGTGGGCAGAGAGGCGGATATATGGAAATATACAGAAGTGAGTCAGATCAAAAAGAATGTTTACTTTCCCAGAAGGCTCCTTGGAAGGTAGGGGGCCATGGGCAATTGCTCACTTTGCCCATGCTTTAAACTGTCTTTGGTTTCAGCAATTAAAAACCGCCTGGTTTAATCAAAACTGGGGAAAGGATCCCTTGTATAAGTGGACCCTTGCCCTCCATGCCCCCCGGATATTGGACCTCATTTAACAATTTTATGACATACATTGCTGAAGGCTTCTAGGCTGTTAATTGGAATTTAGAGTTCTACATATTGCCTCATTATGTATTTTGTAATGAGGAGTTTAATTTTACATATTGGTTCTTTTGCAAATAGTTGTGTTTTCAATATCAGACACAACTGTACTAAATTCTGGATTGGCAGCTTTGTAAGATACCAAGAGCCTCATTTACAAGTTTTTGACGCATGGCATCGCAGTAACTCACTTTGTTGCGCTGCCCTGCGTCAAAAGGAAAAGGCAGAAATGCACCGTATTTATGATATATGGTGCATTCCTGTCCTTTCCCACTGCGCTGTTTTGACTGCCTTCCGCCAATGCAGGCGCCCTCTCCGTGTTGTTGGAATTGTGTTTTTTGTGCAGGAAGGCTCACCATCCTCCACGAAAGCAATCAATGGAGGCGTTTTTCTCCTCCTAGAGGAAAAAACGAGGAGAAATAAAGTAATTTCTTCTAATTACGCATGCCCTTGGGATGCATAGACTTTTGTCGCATTCGCAGATTTAGAAGTCCTTGCAAATCTGTGAATGCGTCAAGATCCATGGGAGTCGCATGGGAACACCCACCGCAATGCCCACGGAACGCCTCTTTGATGCAGAATAAGGCAACACAGCAACTTGAGATGCTTTGCCTTACTCCATTACTACTATGAAGCCATGAAAAGCTGTGCAAAGTGGCTTTGCATGGCCTCGAATATATGGGTCGTCACTCTGTGCCGTCGGTGCATATAAATAAAGTGATGCAGAGTCAGCGCAATGGGCTTGTAAATAAGCCCTCTAAAATCTTGCGCATTTCTGGGACAGCTTTCAAGATAGGAAAATGGAAGAGCAATCTCTGTTTCACTGCTGCTCGGGAAACAGAGACGCTGGTATACAGTTAACACATTACCAAAAGAGAATGATCTAACACTAGTCTCAACTTTGGGCCTGAGAGGCTGGACATGAGCAGATGTGAAACAAAATTGTTATGCATAAAATCCTGCTTTAAAAAAATCTCACTTTTGTCTCCTTGATTTTAACTACATCAGGCACAGGGTTACTCTAGTCTGCATGTATTTGGACCTGCTCAAAGCTACTTGAAGGCTGTGTTTGTTATTTCATATGTCCCCATTCTTCTGACCTTCCTAGGAGGACTTCCTCAGTGCTAATTGCAGTGGGTTCCTGAGGGTGACATCAAACGTACAGACGCATTCGCAATCAGTGCTTGGACGACATCATAGATCAGCGTAGTTTCGCCACACTGGAATTTATTTGTCTAATGAGTACTGCTGTTTCCTGAAAAGCAAAGTCTCTATAAATGCTTCCTTTAAGGAAAACTGCTTGACTGTAGGTTTAACTTCAGTGCACATAAACCGAGGGTCCAAGCTCATTCCCACCACCTGGAGGTATGAAAACAATTCCTCTGAGGTTTTGATTGAAGGAGTGTTTGCCAGCCTTTGGACCCTAAAGCGGAACCACGGGGCATTCATTTCTCCTCTTCAATGGCCCCAATTTCGACTCTCTAAGGAGGTTGCTGGGCCACCTAACATTGTAGTTCCTATTAAACAGTCACCTTCAGGTTGGCAGGACAATCACTGTGCTGTTGCACATATGTCCTTTTGCCCTCCACAACTACATGTTCACACGTCACCACTTGAGAAGCTATCTCAGTGGTCTGCATAGGGTGGGGTACTAGAATATCTTTGTCAGAATAGTATGCCCTAGACATCACCCATTGGAATAAAGAATAAAAAATCTACACTCAAAGGAACAATATTTTGGTAAACCATCTTTAGGACGCAATATTTGTGTCAGATCATATTTGTGTACAAAGTATCCTGACATACAATCTTGCATTGAAAGGAGTGTACCTTGCATGTAAACAATTACTTCAGGATGTTCTTCGCAGGTGTCTTCTGAAAAAATCTCAACCTGCAACGGTCTTGGGTGCAAGCACGCATTCTCGCATCACCTTAAATAATGTAATCAGATTTCAGATATTTGGTGAGTGTTCCGGTGATAGACTTGAAGGGGCAGATTTACGAAGTTTTGATATAACACAGCTCTGTAACCAAAGTTGCTGCACTACATTGCGTCAACAAATGAGAGAAAAGCAGCGTCACATCTGCTAGGATACAACACTGGTTTCCTTTCACCAGAGCTGGTGCACTTAGTCTGCAATGCGCCAGCACACGTGCATGTGCCCCATAGTACAAGGGTGTGTTCTTTCTGTTAAGTATAGAGTTTGACCCTTCCAGGACAAAAATGTGTTGTAATACCTTTCCTACCTTTTATGTGCGCTATACAATGCAGCACACATGCAAAGTTAGAAAAAAACGTGGAGACTTTTAATAGTTGCTCCAGTATTAAACCTGCCTCAAGGAGGATTGTTTGATGAAACTCCTAGGGCCTCATTTATGAGCCCTTGCGTCACTTTTACGCTGCCGGTGCGTCACTTTTTGTGACGCACCAGTGGCGTAAAAAATGCACCTTGTTGCTTCATATTTACAAAGTGACACATCTAAGTAGATGCGTCACTTTGTAAACCCCTGCGCCAGGTATAATGTATGCAAGGGGGCGTATTGACGCAAGGAAGGGTCGTAGAAGTGACGCAGTGAAATCTATGAGATGTCACTGCGTCACTTTTAGGACACCATTGCGTCAAAATCCTGCGCCTGCCTCACAGCAGGCGTAAGACTGACGCAGGCCTTTTCACATGGGGCTTGCCCCATGTGAAAGGACGCATTGCTGGAGTTGCGTCACTTTTGTGACACACTCCAGCAATGCGTCACTTTTGCGCTTACAGATACGTCAGAAATACTAACGTATCTGTAACTCCTTGCGACATGATGCGTCATACATTAAATATGACGCATCAGGAATGTCGCAAGGAGTGCGCACTGAGAAGTGACGCATCGCTGCTTTCACGCAGCGATGCGCCATTTCTCATAAATGAGGCCCCATGTCTTTAAATGTTAGTAGATGGGGATTTGGGTTAAAACCCAGGGTGGTCGCATGGAAACGGCCATAAACCACCTATGGTTTGCCCCTGTGCTGCAAATCTTTGCAAAGTAGAGCATATCACTGCTTATGAGCTGCTTTGCAGTACTACATGCAACTTTCCAACAAAAAGCATGAGTTGCTTAGAAAGCCAATCCTACCACAAAATTTTGAGCTGGGTTTGAGTAATTTTTTACCAACTCCTTAAATGTTTTTATAAATGGATAACGCCCAACTGTATGGAAGTGGTTGGTAGTATGTGTCCCTTCCAAATAGTGATTACTATCTAAAATATATTTGAAAGAGTAGAGAGTGGTCAACAGATCCACTACCAACACTCAGTGAAACATTTTTCTAAACCAAAACTCCTTTTTCAAAAACAGTTCTGTTTCCTTTAAGGAAAAATGGCTGTCTTTTAAAAAGCTTTTTTTATTCAAACACAATCACAGACATGTGTCTGCTGACTTTTGCAGGCCACCCTTCCTGTGACTGTAACCAATCAGAATAAGTCGCAATTTGCGACACACCTGATGAATGTTAATAACATAGTTTGGATTGAAATCCACTGTGGTTTGAAATGTTGTGACCCAACCTATTGATACCCATGTTGGTTCACAAAATGTTACACTTGTTGCAAAATAGCAGCGGTGGTGATTCATTTTAATGCTGCATCGGGCCCAAGCTGATTTGTGCACAGCAAGGATTGCTATGAGTTGGGGTCATTTGTGAGCAAAAGGACAACAAGGGTGCCACAAGGCTCTATGACCAGTTCTATGGTGTGCAGTGCACGCGTGATGAGGTTACAGGGATTCTATAAGGTCAGATATGGTTCTACTGAAATTGTTCGAAGTAATTAGTGTTGATTGAACTTGATTTGAACCAGATGATTAAAACCCAGTGGTTTGAAGAGGTCAATGCTCTTTGGCATAGACATTACTTTGAATCAGTTAGTTCAAAAATGTATTTAGTTTAAATCACTATTTGCAACTTATACCTAAACCAATTTCAAAATCTAAGTCTAACCCTCACCTTTATCCTAATGACTAACTTAGAAAACCCTTAATGTCAAACACTTCATGCTTTCCCTCAGACTCCTTACAACTAATGCCTAGATCTTAGCCAAATAATTGCCCCTTCCCTTACCTCGCTTCTCCGAGCCCCCAGGGTCTAATCCACCCTCTCAACATCTGAACCCTAAACACTTATTCCAACTCCCTAATTCTGTACTGCTAAACCCTTCCATCTAAATCCTTGCCGTAAATCCATACCATGACCTCTTATTCCTCACCCCTAACCTATAGTCATTACCATATTTCTTAATAAGAAAAACCAATCCACCCTATTACCCTTTACCTCTAACCCCTAACCCTAGAAATAGCTTCTTTAATTTTCTTCAAACCAAATGTCTTTCTTGCTAATTGCTTTTCCCTTTAGTTCCTTTCAACCCATTTGGTTTCAACCACAGATAATCCAAAACAAATGATTTAAACAAACCACTTGTTGCCATAGTATTTCTGTGCCTACAGATGATAAAAAAAAGATCTGTCATAAGTACCCAAAAAAAAATTAAGAGACCTCATCCAGTAGCAGTGTCTTGGGATTACTGTACCAAATGACATAAAATTTCAGAATCTGCTTTGGCATCTCATAATCACATAAGGCGAATATTACATTTCAAAGGATTTCAAGATTATACTAGTGTATGTTTTTTTCTGTGCTACACATTTATTCTACCAGATCTGTTTCATAATGCCCCTAGGCGCACAATTTCGAGTAAATCCTAAAAAGTATTTTAATGCAATTTTTGCAGCATACAGTGCCAAAGGGTTTCTAAGGGATTTGCAAAGTTTCTTGTCACTTATGTTAAGTGAGTGAAGCATGAGACCACCATTCATGAATGGGCTGAGACAGCTGCTATCAAGACAGGACCACTACTGTAAATTCTACCCTGGCAGTGAACAGAAACTACCCTGACGACATATGGTCAAATATTGTAGCTGTCCTTTCCTGAGAAAGCAGGCATCATGAATCTACCCTGCCAATACTTACCAGCCTGAATGCAGCATTGGATGGTCTCCAAGTGAAATTCCACCCTCAAAGAGGTGTAGAAAATGGAACTGCGTCAATACTGGATGACTTCCCTAAGGTAGCAGAAAAGGTGCAATGACGGTGCTATGCTTGCTGGCTAGTTTGGATAGGGTGTGTTGGGAGTGTTTCCTTAGTATTGGAACAGTGCAATGTATTGTGTTGGGTAAGGTCTATTCTGTTGTGTGTGGCAGACAATGTCAGATTCAGCGTGATAGGGTAATTTGTATCCTGAAATGGCACTCAGGGTAAGAGAGAATACTTCTCCAATCATACAGATGGTCCTTTCCAGAACTCGTCCTTCCTAAAAATTTAAGAATCAGGCAATTTTATAATATAGGGCAAAACATACAGTGGCGTCTCCAGTAATGAATCTTAGGGGATGCAGACAGTGGGTCAGAGATTAAAATCATTGGGCCACCTACAAAGGCCATATTGCTTAAAATGCGTAAATATGACTTTGTATGTGTCTTCAAATATATTTGTAGGTGCATACACACATGCACACAAAGTCATAATCATGCATTTTAAGCAAATAACACTGCTTTGTAATAACAGTAGTTGGGCAAATTAAAATGTGCAGCAAGGTGCAGTGTCTGTCCCCTTCTGCCACATTCAAGAGCAGTTACAGTGGGCCCCCTCTGGACAAACGGAGTTGGGGAGTGGGCACTACTGGACACCAGTGCTTAATTTGAGCTGTGGCTTCCGTTGCTGAGCACCGGCACTTAATTCCTAACACTTGCTCTTATGACAGTCTGTTACATCATGGCGCTGGTTGTCTAATTTTAAGGTGAGCACAAAAGGTGTTTACTCAACCAGTATACATTAAAAATGAATACCTGCCCACACGCCATTCTTAAACCTTTGGGTGGCTGGAATAGTCTGAATTGTCACTCTTGTAGGAGAGTGGTGGCTAGTAGTACTTGGTACTGTCAGGGCAATGAGTGGTACGAGCTGCATTGGCCTTCTGAGGATGGCCATGGCACTGACACGTAATGTATTCTTTTTAACTGTCTGAAGCCCCCTCAAAAGAATCCATCAGAGCCACAACTACACCAGGCCTCTGTAAAAGAGAGCTTCACTGCTACCCCCCTCCCCCCCCCCCCCCCCTCCCCCGCCAACCTGAGCCGGTTTAGTCACTGCTCCTTGACAACCGCTTGAGAAACAAAGATGCCAAAGGGTGTATCCAGGGTTAACATTCTTACAGTAGAATACCCCTCCCCAAAAATGCTCTCCTGTCCCCTTTTGTGAGCAACCACAAGCATAGCCGCCCGTTAGCACTTTGTTGCCTGGAGTGAAATGAGTGAGGCGTGCGGCAGCGCCTCCCTCGTCGCCTGCCACTCCTGCGCCGCCACCTCTCTGAAAACAACTACTAATTACCCGTCACGGAAGATTGTAGGCCTCCGTGTGAGGACTGGGAGGGCGAGGGGCGCAGCGGCAGTAATTAGGGGGCCCAGCAGCAAATATCAGGGTCAGCCAGTAGGATGCTTTACCGCCTGCCCTGGGTGTCTCATATTTTAAAGGGGCGGCGCCCACTAACAGCCTGTATTTAGGTTGTATTATAGTCATTAACATTGCCGGATGCTCACTAATGAACTGAGGTATGTAGCGCTTACCGCCTCGACGAAGCGCTTAAGTACAGTCACAGAACAGGACTTACTCCACTTTTAAAAAAAGACATAAATCAAGGTTATCAGTTCCAGTCGAAGTGTTTCAAGTTATGTGAATACATGTTAATAATAGTGTTAGAATAAACCTGATCTAATGTTTAATCTTAAACACAAGGGGCCGCATTTATGAAAAGTGATGCATCGCTGCGTGAAAACAGCGAAGCGTCACTTTTCATTGCGCCCTCCTTGCGGGAACAATGATGCGTCATATTTACAGTATGACGCATCATGTCGCAAGGAGTTACAGATACGTCCGTATTTCTGACGTTTCTGTAGGCGCAAAAGTGACGCATTGCTGGAGTGTGTCACAAAACTGACGCAACTCCAGCAATGTGTCCTTTCACATGGGGCAAGCCCCATGTGAAAGGGCCTGCGTCAGTCTTGCACCTGCTGTGAGGCAGGCGTAAGATTTTGACGCATTTGAGTCCTAGAAGTGGCGCAGTGAAATCTCATAGATTTCACTGCGTCACTTCCATGACCCTTTCTTGCGTCAATACGCCCCCCCCCCTGCATACATTATACCTGGTGCAGGTATAATGTGGCGCAGGGGTTTACAAAGTGACGCATCTACCTAGATGCGTCACTTTGTAAATATGGCGCAACAAGGTGCATTTTTTACGCCACTGGTGCGTCACTTTTACCGGCGGCGTAAAAGTGGCGCACAGCTTCATAAATGAGGCCCAAGGTTGGGGCGATGTGTCCCAGTAGCTTCAGCTAAACACTGCCCTGAGAAGGGCGCTGCTTTGACCTATGTGAACAGCAGGAACCCGTGCCTCGTGCTGATGGATGAAAGAGCCACGGCAGGCTGAAGCTGGCGCGTGACATGGAGCCTCTTGGCAGCTTTGAACGTGAATCAGGAATACTGTTTCCCATAGTAGCCCCGCGGTTACAGCTCACAACATGCATCTGAGGCGCCGTCCGTCTCTTCAGAAGGATGTTTCTCTCTCACGTTCACTTGTTGGGCTGGTGGTCGGATTGGCGTGGTTTTTCAGTAATGTTAAACCCATAGCGACCCCTGCTGGAAAAGATTGGGATTGCGCTAATCTGCACGCCTGCAACACTCCTTCCATGCTTAATTGGCCTTCCACCTCGGGAGTAGTAGACATCTAAACAAGAAAAACACACAATCAGCTCCACATGCTTTTGTTATAAGATGCAATTTCATAGGAAACAAGCATTTACAATGCAACGGTCTCGCCTTTGCAAAAGTTGGAGCTATTGGCATTGTAAATGACAATATTTTTATTTATGAGTTACCATGCTCGCCAAATCGGGAGGACCTTGGGGCATATTATCAAGGGGGTTTATCTCCACTTTTTTGGCTTTAAAAGCCAAGAAAGCGGAGATAAAATTATCTCCCTATTACCTAGTTGTCGCTAACACCAGTTAGCGACAGCTAGTAGGAGATAGCGACCATCTTGGGCCCCACTTTGCATGTCAGTGATATTTATCACTAATGACATGCAAAGTGGGCGTGCCAAGATGTTAGCGACTGGAAAAAGTCGCTAACATCGCTATCTCCTATTATCAACTTTTGGAGATATTCGCGCTAAGCGCGAATATCTCCAAAAGCTAACACCTGCCCTGAGCAGTTCTTAGCCATGTTATCCAATGGGAGGTGGATAACATGGCTAAGAGCATTAGCTCGGTAATGCATGAATATTGCTGACTTTTCAGCGATATTCATGCATTGCGGCTTATTTTTATCACATTTGCGATAAACCTTGGTTAAAAATCGCCACAGCTCTGCGGTAAATTTTTGTCTCTAACCAAGCAATAGCGATAATTATCGCTATTGCTTAGTAATATGCCCCCTTGCCTAGTGTGATAACAGAACTGAAGAGGAGTATAATAAATGAGTTTAAATGGTAGTGCTCTTAACAATGTCCCAGTCACTCCCATTATCCCTTTCACACCAAGTTTCTCTACAACCTCTCACTCTTTTAGACGCTGCTTTTTTTCTACCCAGACATTTCCGAAATACTCTGCCGGCACCATTCACACATTTTTCCTCTTCAATACCAACTTTTTAAACTCTCCTGCTGCAAGTATCTTCTTTCATTTTCACTTCACCCTTCTTTGCATAGACAACCTATTACCTCACTTGGAAGCATATTTTCTTTTCATTTGTTGTCCTTATTTTAATAGCTGTATACTTCATTCACACAGACTTTCACATAAAATGATAATTATAATTAACACATGTGAATATGTAACTATGAATACTGTAGATAGGCAAAGCAGTGCATGAAACTCACTCCTTTCACCCTCAGCTCCAGAGTCCTCTTTTGTGGCCCATCATAAACATCCAACAACATCATGAACTTACCCAAAGCAGGCAGCAATTCAGTTCACTGCACACTAATGTTAATGTGCATGAAATTGACTACAGTAGCATCTGGATACAGCCAATACTCAAGGTATACAAGATAAAGTAAAACAGGTAAAAAATTTAAACAAGACTGCTAACATATATTACATGAAGGGGCTTTAAAGTCTTTGTTGAGTAACCGATCAGTGTTTTTGCCTGCAAGTGCAGGACGGGAACATAGGGCCCAGTCCCGAATCAAGATCATTTTTTTTTTTTAAAAGTGCAGCTCAGTCAGAACCCTGACAGGTCCGTCCCTATTTCAAGCCTATCCCCATTTAAAGATAGCACAATGACACGTATGTTCATGCAAGATGACGAAATGACCCTCAAATGACCCCACTTTGTCCCCAAAAATAACTCGCACAGAAATGGCCCCTTGGTAGAACCCACGTAAAATCCAGAGCTAACCCCCTCACAGGCACGAGTAAAACCGCAGACAATATACCCAATAAAATACGTCAGTAACACGCCACATAAGGTCCCAGTTATACCATGATATAGGCGGCCTGGGCGCCTTTTTACACCCTAGACTCGTGCACAAAAGAGCAACTGGTTCGACCTCTTACAAGTCCGCCCAGAGAGGTGGCCTTTATAGGGATGTATGTCGTTACAACGCGATGTTTTACATCGCAGTACTTTACGATGCATGTTTTACAACGCAAGTCGTTACCACGACTTGCGTTGTTGGGGCTGGATAGTGAATAGTTTAATTTACTATTCCAACTCCAGTCCCCGTGAATAGTAGGGAAGGAGTTGGATAGTAAACTAAACTATTTACTATCCTGGAGCTCCCTCCAGTGCAATTCGTTGTTACAACTTGCGTTGTAAAAGTTGCGTCCTGAGGGAACTGCGGTGTAACATCCGCGTTGTAAAGGATGTTCCCCTTTATAGCCACTGTACTTGTGCAGTCCAGACGCGTGCTGCTCCTTCCATCAAGTCCCATGACGATAACGAGCTCTGCAAGCTTGCGCCAGCACCACCTCACCACTCACAAAAGAGCACGCGCCGCTCGAGCACCCTTACCTGATGAGGGCCTCCACAGATGGGCCGCGGTAAATGCTGGTCGGCGCCAGCAGACCCCACCAGCTTGCCACAGCCTCTCGCACGAGTTGCTCCTGCTGCAGTGAACGTGCTGCTACCGGCGTCTGCTCCTGCCTCCTCATGGCCCCTTGGTAGAACCTACGTAAAATCCAGAGCTAACACCCTCACGGGCACGAGTAATACAACAGACTATATACCCAATAGAATACGTCAGTTATAACATGATATAAGCGGCCTGGGCGCCTTTTAACACCCTAGACTCGTGCACAAAAGAGCAACCAGTTCGACCTCTTACAAGTCCCGCCCAGAGAGGTGGCCTTTATAGCCACTGTACTGGTGCAGTCCAGCCGCGTGCTGCTTCTTCCATCAAGTCCTATGACGATAACGGGCTCTGCGAGCTCGCTCCAGCACCACCTCACCACTCACTAAAGAGCACGCGCCGCTTGAGCACCCTTACCTGATGAGGGCCGCCACAGATGGGCCGCGGTAAATGCTGGTCGGCGCTAGCCGACCCCACCAGCTTGCCACAGCCTCTCGCACACGCTGCTCCTGCTGCAGTGAACGTGATGCTACCGGCGTCCGCTCCTGCCTCCTCGCTCAACTTTGTTTCAGCAGCAGTACGCATGCTAACATGCAGCAGGTTCATGCATAAGCTACAGCGCTCCAATCAGCGTTCGTCCTACCTAAATACAGGACGACTTCTTCCGGCGTTGCCCTCTGCAGGCTCTCCGGGGTTGAGGAGGGGTGCGCGCCTGCAGCGAAGCAATCGCTACGTCCATCCCCGCAAGAGAAACTTTAACAATGACGAAAAAACAGCCCTGAAGAAAAGAAAGAAAAAAAAAGGAAACACCCACAATGGGCCCACCTCCGCATGACGGAAAAAAGGGGCGGGGCTTAAAAAAAGACAGAAATGCCCACGAATCTGCTCAAGCCGTGGACAAACATTAATTGACACACATCTCTTCCAATGGCTAGCCTCCATTTATGGAGCTAGCCAATGGAAGAGAAAGGCGGGCTCAACCCCAGTACTGAGAAAACAAAATTTCTCGAGCTGCGCGACACTGCTGCGCAGTGTACGCCAGTCGAGACCTAAAAATGTAGGGTTCCAGTTTGGCAAGGGCATAACCTTGTAAGTAAATTAAGGCAGTTGCAGAAGGGTTACCTTGGAAGGCAAACCTTGCTCTTGCAAGAGAGCAGAACAGGGGCTATTGGGTAGACTGATGGGACTTGTGGGGCTATTTCAGCCCCCTGAGCACCAAAAAACATGGGCGAGGTATCGTTGGAAAGTGAAGAATCTCCCCCTTCCACTGGTACCCTTCCCTAGTGGATCCCTGCTTGGGGATCACCCCAGGAGGGCGATCCCCAGGCAGATATCCACCCACCAGCCACCAAGGAGAGGGTGAAAACTGACCTTTTGTTTGCAAAGTGCCTAGCTGTAGATTTTGAACCCTATATTTTGAGGTTTGCAAGGGATTCTCGGTAACAGAACCTGGTGAGAGCCAGACAAGTCACCCCATCCTGGATTCTCCTGGGTGTCTAGTTTAAAAAAGTGTATAGATTTGCTAGGTTTCCCTAGGTGCCGGCAGAGCTCCTAGGGCCTCTGCGGCCTGCCCTGAGAGGTTAGGGGTTTGGTTAAAGGCGTGCATTTGGGGATCCCCCCTCAGCTGCGAAGGGTCCCTCCCAGCCCTTTCATGGGAGGGGTCGTGGCACCCCCTTCTCTGCAAAGTCCCGGTAACATCTCGCAGGTGCTGCCCTTACCGATACCACTCCAAAGTCCTGACTATCTCCGGGTGGGCAGCCAAATTGGACTGTTTTTTTCCGCTTGGGTTCGCACCGTCACAGATTCCTGAGTTCTTCACCTGGTGGCCGAAGGTTTTTCTATCAACTTCCTTTTTCGGCCTCCAGATCTTTTTTGTCCCCACCGCGACTCCTCTGAATCCTCAGAAGCTGCTGGGGTTGGAGCAATGGATCTTAGATCTTCTCCAGAAGGGTGCCATCGTTCCTGTTCCCAGGGACGAGTTGGGACTGGGTTGCTACTCTCTGATGTTCCAGGTGCAGAAGGCATCAGGGTTTTTTTGCCCAGTTCTGGATCTCAAGACCATGAACTCCTATGTGCCTTACCAGAGATTCAAGATGGTGAATTTGCAGAAGATTCTGCCCCTTGTTTCCCCTTGGGCCTTTCTGTCATCCTTGGACCTTTTGGATGTGAATATCCATATTCCTATGCATCCTCTCTTCCACAGGTATTTATGGTTCTTTGCCCTGGGACAACACTTCCAATTTTGTGTCCTCTCCTTAGGTTTGGCCTACTCCCCTCGGGTGTTTACAAAGGTCCTGGCTCCCCTAGTGGGTCTGTTGCATGCACGGGGGTACTTTTGTTTCCCTACCTTGATGACTGGTTAATTCCTTCCTCGTCTTTCCTTAAGGCCCAGCAGGATGTGACGTTGGTGCAGAATTGTCTGGAGTCCCATGGGTTCCTTGTGAATCTCTGCAACTCCCACTTCATCCCATTTCAGGAACTCCAGTTCATCGGCGCTCTTTTCAACACCAGGTTGGGGATGGTGTTTCTTCCTCCGGCTCGCCAGCTCCAGCTCAGCTCTCGTCTGGAGTCCCTCCCTCCTGTCTGCCCCGTCGGCTTCCGCAAAGGGCTGCTTGCAGGTTCAGGGGTACATGGCTGCTTTCCATTTTCTGGTTCCTTGGGTTCGCAGACCCCTCTTCCATCTGGTTTATCACTTTCTGTCTCACTGGAATCCGGGGTTACAGGATTACGATGCCTTTGTTCCGGTGACCCCCGCCATTTCTGTCCAGCTGCATTGGTGGCTGCTGCCAGCTAACCTGGCGAAAAGAGTGCCCCTGGATCCACCTGTTCCCTGACGACCGATGCCAGCCCTTGAGGTTGGAGGGCCACCTTCTGCGTTCTTTCTGCTTGGGGTCCTTGGTCCCCCGCGGAAGCTGGATGTCTTCGAATTGGAAAGAAATGGCAACAGTGTTCAAGGGGCTCCTGCACTTTGCCCACCATTTGAAGGACAAGTGGGTTCAAGTCCGGGCAGACAATCAGGTGGCCCTATTTGAATCATTTGGGGAGAACTCACTCTCCTCTTTTGGCTCTCCCAGCGGATCAGATTGGGTCTTGGGCGGAAGCCAACCTGCAGGGTCTGATGGCAATCTATCTGCCAGGGAGGGAGAATGGGAATGCGGATCAGCTGAGTCACCTCCTTTCTTCATCGGTCTCCTGTCACTGTCTCCTTTGGTCTTTCGAGAGATTGCAGGGCAGTTCGGGAGGCCTTGGTTGGATCTCTTTGCCTCCCCTCAGGATGCTCTTCTGCCAATGTTTTGCTCCCTTCCCCAGGCATGGGGCATGGATGCTCTGAGTTTCCCATGGGCTTGGGGTCTTCTTTATGCCTTTCCTCCTTTTCCTCTTCTCTACATGGTTGTGGCAAAGATCAGGATCAAGGGGTGGTGGTGCTGTTGGTGTTCCCCTTTTGGCCTCACCAGCATTAGTTTCCCTTCCTGCTTCGTTTGGCTGTTGCTCCCCCTTGCAGGTTCCCACTGTCCCCATCTCTGCTCCGCTCCACTTTCCTCTCCTGACTTGTCAGCCTCTCAGCCAGTTGGCGTTGGGGGTTTGGAAGTTGAAAGGTTATGGCTAGAGTCTTTGGGTTGTTCCTCTGCGGTGGCTCTATCCATACAGAATTCTAGGAAGGGCAGTACCCTTAAGGTTTACGAATGTCACTGGAGGAATTTCTCCACTTGGTGTTCTTCATGGGGGTTTCTCCCTGACTCCTGTGAGGGGGGTTCTGTGCTTGAGTTCCTCTGGGATGGTTTTTTGCTTGGCCTGTCGATTTCTACTCTCCGCAGCAAGTTGTCCACCATTAAAGCTATCAGGGGTGTCTCTCTCCTCTCATTTGAGTCCTTAGCTTCTCGCCTTCTTCGCAGTTTTTTACTTTGACGGCCTGTTGTTGCTTCTCCCATTCCCCTCTGGGATCTTTCTCTGCAGTTTCTCACCCTGAAGGTGTGCTTCCTGGAGGCTATTACCTTGGTGCAGCGTTTGGGGGAGCTTGGCATCTTGCTTTGCCATCGTCCCTTCTTGCTATTTTTTCCTGACTCGGTGGTCCTTTGCCCCGACCCAGCCTTTCTTCCTAAGATGTCCTCCCCTTTCCATTTGTCCCAGGATATTGTCCTTCCAGCATTTTTTACTACCCCCTCTATGTAGGAGGAAATCTAGCTTAATTCGCTGGATTTGACAAGGGCTTTTGTGATTTGCCTTGAGCAGACCGCCTCCCGTTGATTTTTTGTTTGTCACCTTTGGTGTTGCCCGGCAAGGTCATCGGCCTACCATGGCTACTCTTTTGCGTTGGGTTTGGGCTGCTATTTCCTTATCCGATATTTATTGGGTTTCTCTTCCTCCGGTCATTCAGGGGCATTCCACTCGGGTGTTGCTTCCTCCTGGGCTTCTTTTAAGGGCACCTCCTTGAAAGATCTTTGTTCTGCGGCGACATTGTCCACGCCTCATACCTTCATCTCCCATTAAAAGTTGCGGATGGGGGGAGGGTTTTCTGGGGATTTTGGTTCCGCTGTCCTTGCTGCTATTCACTGATTGTGCTTGTCTGAAAATAAGTTTACTTGGTATCCTTTACTTGTCTGTTTCTTTTGTTCGTCTGGTGCTTGGGTATACGCTCTTGGGTGACTGGGAAGAGGAAGACGGAGGAGGAAGGTAATGACTCGGTTACTTACCGCTAATCTTCATTACTCCGAGTAATAGTCTTCCTTGTCACAGTCATGATCCCTCTCTCCCCTCTTTAGTGGTGGATGGACGAACAAAACTTTTTTGCTTTTTCTTTCTAGTTGCTTCTCTGGTTGTGGGTATTGCAGGATGTGTGCTACGGTTGCCCCACCCTTATAGGTCAGGTGACAGGTACTTCCTGTCAGGTCACCATATTGGGTGGGGACTTTTTTTATATGGGTGAATGCTGTGCCTGAAACACAGAGTGCTCCTGGGTGACTGTGATGAGGAAGACTATGACTCAGAGTAAGGAGGATTACCGGTATTTAACCAAGTCATTTTCTCTTTTCTTTTTCCCTTATAGGCTGCCAATTAGAGCCTGCAGGTCTCTGATCTTTGTTTTGAATCTGCAGACCCAAAACAGGTGGCAGTGGGAAAGGTTCCCTTATCCAATAGGATTTGTTTACTTTATTATTTAGTCTGAAGACTATCCTTGAGCTCAAATTCAAGGACTTTCTGCTAACAGTCTTCACTGCTCTAACCGTTTAAACCCTGTCAAGCCCACCCTAATACTGCTGAATGGATATCCAGCCGACCAAGCAAAGACACTTCCCTGAGTAAAGTCCAATTTTGATGCCAAGCTTAGGGTAATTTATTTTGGTGTTGTTTTTTTCTGTATTCCATAGCAAAGCTTTGTATGGGAATTAACATGTGGAAAGTCACTTTTTAAACCATCTCTTCCACCACCAGTGCTTAATTTGAGCCTGTGGTGTCCAGTGCTGTGCACCGGCACTTATTTGTCAACATGGGTACTTCTTAGAGTCTGCTACTCTGTGGCTCTGTTTGTCCAATTTTGAGATGAGCACAACAGTTGTTTATTAATTACATATACATTAAAATCACTAAGTCGAGCTGCTCAAGCCATTCCTATAGCTCTGGAGTCCTGGCATAGTCTGAATTCTCACACTTGTAGGAGTGTGGTAGTTAGTATATGTGTATTTACTGTTATCAGCAGCACTGGCAGTGCAATGGTGGTGGAAGCTGAAGTGGCCTCCGGACGAGGGCCCTAGCACTTATTGTTTTACAAATTAAGCACTGCCCTCACCCATTTGACAGATCTGCTTGAACCGAGCCATGCCAAACCCGATATGGGTAATATTTTATTTAATGGAAAGTTTTATGCAGATTTGTTGAATGGCACCAAAGTTATTAGGGGCAAAAAAATGTATTCTAAAAGAAAACTCTGATCTAGGTCGATATTCTGGCTACAGTATTTTTTAAACATGATAATTAAAACTCAGGGGCATATCATCAAGCGGCAGCAAAAATTATCGCTGGCCGCTCTCAGCGCGAAAATTTTTATTGCTGGTAATTATCGCCATGCTAGCGCTGTATTAACAACGCATAGCGCAATGGCGATAATTATTCCAGCGATAGCAGTGTTTTCCATGGAACATCGCTGGTTTTTCAGCGATGTTCCATGGAAAACGGCGATAACCTTGCTGACACAACCCTGTGGTTGTATCAGTATAATCCACCCCCAATGGTAAGTATACCTAAGTCAGCATTTTTGCAGGCGTTAGTTTTTGCCGAAAACCGCGGTTTTCAACCAAAACTAACGTCTGCCTCCTTATAAATATTGAGTTGTTCACATCAGTGATAATTTACAAGGAGTACTGCCCAGTGACGCCCACTTTGCATCTTATTAGAGATGCAAAGCGAGGCGTCGGGAAAACGGGCGCTAACATGCGCTAATGCATGTTAGCATCCCCTTGTAGATAAGGCAACGTCATTTTCGACGCTTTTTTGGATTTTGAAGCCAAAAAAGCGGCGAAATGGCCCTTAATAATATGCCCCTCAGTTTTCTGATACTTTATCTTGAACTTATTCAATAGAAGACTTTTCATTGGAGCACATGAAAAACACAGTACCACGGGAATAACGAGGGAATTCTTGTGCTGTGGGCAGCAGCAAGCCACTGCCATGCAAGCCACTGCCTAATACATGTACAATGCACCTCTGCCTTGCCTTTGAAGCCTAACCACAGCCAGCGAGCTGTAATTGCAGTCTCTGATTGTGCCGCCCTCACTTGTGAATCGGTCTCAGCCAGGGCATGCCCGGCTTGGCCAGACTTCAGGAAAAAGCCCCCCAGCCTAGCTTCAGATGTGGGCAGTCACCAGCCTCCCCCTCCATGCCTGTGGTTTCTTCAGTAGAAAACGGGGCTGACCTCATTTGTACCCGGGACGTTGGTCGCAGCCTCTTGTCTTTAAAGTCCCATTCCATCTGTCAGCAGCAAGAGATGTTCATATTTACTTATAAAAAGAGATACAACACGTGAATGACGAACCACTCCCTGCCCGCGCATGAGAATTCTGTTGAAACAAGCTGACAGTACTGCGGTGAGAGGGTGCACAGCTGTCAGCTGAGCCAGTATCCACAAAGTGTGCACGGCATCCATGTATACAGCATGTATGCTCAGATATGCGATCCTGGACAAATATTTATTCAAGCAATGTTCTGAGAGCAAAGTCATTTTTTTTTTTAACTTTAGGCCAGTTGTGTTTGGATTTGTGTAACCTTGGCCTTGAACTAGCATTGACTTGACTTAACATATTGTATTTGAACTGAACGCACGTCAACGTACATTGCAACGTATGGAACTTTTATATATGGGGGGGGAGAGGGCTTTAAGTGGGGCCGGGTTCTGCCGGCAGTTCTAAAAAATCAGGGTCCCCATTTATGAAAAGTGACGCATCGCTGCGTGAAAACAGCGATGCGTCACTTTTCACTGCGCCCTCCTTGCGACACCAATGATGCGTCATATTTACAGTATGACGCATCATGGCGCAAGGAGTTACAGATACGTCAGTATTTCTGACGTATCTGTATGGCGCAAAAGTGATGCATTGCTGGAGTGTGTCACAAAAGTGATGCAACTCCAGCAATGTGTCCTTTCACATGGGACAAGCCCCATGTGAAAGGGTCTGCGACAGTCTTACGCCTGCTGTGAGGCAGGCGTAAGAAATTGACGCATTTGTGTCCTAGAAGTGGCGCAGTGAAATCTTATAGATTTCACTGCGTCACTTTTAGGACCCTTTCTTGCGTCAGAACGCTCCCCCCCCCTGAATTCATTATACCTGGCGTAGGTAAAATGTAGCGCAGGGGTTTACAAAGTGACACATCTACCAAGATGCGTCACTTTGTAAATATGGTGTAACAAGGCACATTATTTACGCTGCTGGTGAGTCACAAAAAGTGATGCACCGGCGGCGTAAAAGTGACGCACAGCCTGATAAATGAGGCCCCAGGTGTTGAGACGGGTCCCTTTAGGGCTCTCTATTATTGCCTTCACCCTTCAAGTGAAACAAAAAAATCTTAACTTGGCAGCAGTACTACCCTTCACTGCATTTGATGTATCTTTAAAGGGACTCGTTACATTTCTGAAATGAAGCATTTGAACAATTTTATACAACGATGCCATTGTTGTTGCTTATTTATCTTATGCAACTAACAGCCATTGACAAAGCCAATAGTCCTGGTTTGCTGTAGGTGTAATGTTACTTGTTTTATTCTGTATCTGGACGCAAAGACAGGAAGAAGCAGCAAAATACCAGGCACGCCGCACATAATACTAAGCAGAGATTTCTACCTTACTTGTTTCAAGCCACACCCTTTTTAATATTGGCCACACCTCTTTGAGAGACCCGCCAGTTTTTTCATCCCACTTAAAGCCCAGGCTGTGTGTGTGTTGGTATTACATGTGTATATTCAATACTGTGATGGTGTAGTGGGGCCTATCATCTGCCCTGGGGCAGCAGAGCATTGGGGCAGATACAAACAGACCAGGTACCGCTAAATAATCCCTCCTCCCAATCCTTGGCCAAAGTGAGCAGTGGGTACAGGCAACCTTCCTGGCTCATGGGCGAGGTGGTGGGGGTGCTGCACGCTGCCACCATCTACAGGGGCATGACATCTCTCGTAGATGATTATTAAAATAACTAAACAGTTTTACGTATTATACTATGTTTGACACAAGGCGGAATGGACATAAAGAAATTGTGCCAAGTGTGCTGAACATTTGTGACAGCGTTTCTGTGTCTTTTTAGCAATTGTTTTTCTTGGTTTAACACTGGTAATACTCAGAGGGGTGATTGTGCCTCATGGAACAATTGCTTAATTATTTGTGTTTTTATATTACTTTCCATGGGGCATGCCATGTCCCAGTGTACCAATTTTTATACACTTGTCCCAAATGACCCTTACTAATTCAAAGGGACATTGATGTTTTTTATTGACTACGAAAATGTAGCCTCATTAATGGCTTGGTTCATGGATGCACCTTGCAGTATAGATTAATCAATGCTTGTGAAGATTAAGGGTCTGATTTAAAGTTCGATGAGATTTTCTCCGTCAGGGTAACAGAGTAAAGTACTCTCACACACTGATGAAGTAGCTGCCTGCTGAATTGAAAGATGTCCACCGGCCCAACAGACCTCTCGTGCATTGATGGCGGTTCCTGACAATGAGTTGAAAGTTTGATGGGTGGCTCCATGATGGAGCAGCATGGCGAACATTTAACAACAAAAAAAAAAAATAGCATATTAATTACAGATGGCGTCAAAATTGCATTCAAGGATGCATCCATTTCCCGTGTCTGGTACCTACAGCTTATTGGGAAGGCCAGTCTTCACACAGCAAAGCTCTTGTTAGAGGCCTTTATTAGCCGTGATAGCTGGTCATCACCCTGTAGGATAGACAGTGGTGAGTGAGACGCCCAGAGTGTGACAGAGAAGTGGACTTGTGAGTTTGTGTGCACATGCGTGCATGTACACACACACACACATCTGTGTACTTTTGGGATACTTATGTGGGAATTTTCTGGGAGGCTCATGAAGTTAGTTTGTAACTGAGATCTCAGACCTTCCTTTGAAACCTGTCCAAAGTCAGAGTCCAGCGATCTTCAACCCAACCAAACCCAACCCTAATCTTAGTGAGGGGCACAGCCAGTGACGTAGCAAGGTCAGGTGGCACCCAGTACAGAACATTTCTTGCCACTACTCCCACCCCCACATTGAAACGATTACAGAAAGTAGGAAAAATAAGATACTTACAGTTGCAAGTGTAATATTTTATTTTAAAAACAGATTTCTGCCACTTTGTCACCCCCTCAGTGATGACACCCGGGGTGGCCCACACCCACCGCACCCCCCTTCCTACGCTGCTGGGCACAGCCCTGAGAATGGCCAGGTACCATCTAGTGTGAGACCAGAACCACGTCCTACTTCCAGTCAATGCTGATAGGGTTTCTGCCAAGCAGCGTCATGGCATATGCTGCCTGGGAGTCATTAGGTATTACAGAGTATTTAGCGTGATTCTACTGAAACTGAGCTACAGCTATGTGCAATGAGGATTTGTTCTAGCCGTGCAACTGGCCAGATTTGATAGAAAATGGCCCAGAGTTCCTGCTATACTTCATAAGTAGTAATCCTTGGTACAATGTGTGTTCAGCCTGATTCTGTGCAGTTCTGCTGAATAGATGCTCGTGGTTCACATACTATGACCCAGGCGTGTGGAGCAGGAATGCTACTCTTGAGGATTCTGGGCAGGGCAAGTGACCATCCTCCAGAGGTTATACAGCTGTCAGTCCCTGGAAGGGCGATCAATGTGGAGGACACTTCGATTGAGAAAAACGCATCCCACCCTGCCCCGGCTGGTGCTGTTCACGGGTGATTTCATCTGTATTTTTAGCAACATTTTCCACATTTTTGTGGCTCCTTTTGATCTCTGCAAGTTGCTGGGCCGCGTCCAGGATCCCATCCTGGCTGCCTGAACTGACTCTCACGGCGTGACTCATTGTGTTATCTCTATTGTTATGTTATGTCAGTCGAGTCTTCCTTGCGAGGACTAATAATCCGGCCGCAAGACAACCTCCAATATTTGGCACAAGCTCTCGTTTCGTTTTTTTTTCTTCAGCACCCGAAGGCTGGTTTTCATTCGTCCCCTCGTGCCAAGTGAGGCTGCAGTGCACTCTCGAATGACCTCATTCCGCAGTCGTTGTAAAAGTTTCTTTTTGTTGCCGCGCCAGCAACTGTCAGGCAACTGCGAAAACTTGGCAGCGCGTGCGCGCCCAGGGGAAGAAGCTGATAGGGGAGGGGAGGCGCGGGAAACGGCGCTCACGCGGGCGGAAGGAGCCCGCGATAGAGCACATTTGATCTTTAAATAGCAATGTGACTGAAACACATTGAAACGCTTTGTTCAGCCACTGTTGTTGGGGCGTTATCCGAATCTCTGCAGCCTTTTACTTTCAAAAGCACCGAAAGTTCGGTTGTGCTGTAAGACGTTGAAACTCGACTCTGGCACTTCTTAGGATACAAGGATCCAACTGTTAGGTCTACTGAAATAGAAAGACAGGATTACATTTTCACCATTTCCCACATATTTGCAGTGCTTTAAATAGAATTATAGAAGTGCAGGTACTCACTATTTAGAGTACTTGTCTGCTCCCGAGAAGTCAAAGGCAGATTGCATTAGTAACAGTGTAAAACTACAGGCAAGTAACGAAAGTGATTTTAGGACTTAGGGGCATATTATCAAGGGGGTTTATCTCCGCTTTTTTGGCTTTAAAAGCCAAGAAAGTGGAGATAAAAGTATCTCCCTATTACCTAGCTGTCGCTAACACCAGTTAGCGACAGCTAGTAGGAGATAGCGACCATCCTGGGCCCCACTTTGCATGTCAGTGATATTTATCACTAATGACATGCAAAGTGGGCGTGCCAAGATGTTAGCGACTGGAAACAGTCGCCAACATCGCTATCTCCTATTACCAACTTTTGGAGATATTCACGCTAAGCGCGAACATCTCCAAAAGCTAACATCTGCCCTGAGCAGTTCTTAGCCATGTTATCCAATGGGAGGTGGATAACATGGCTAAGAGCATTAGCTCGGTAATGCATGAATATCGCGGACTTTTCAGCGATATTCATGCATTGCGGGCGATTTTTATCGCATTTGCGATAAACCTTGGTAATACCAAGGTTTATCTGCGATAAAAATTGCCGCAGCTCAGCGGTAAATTTTTGTCTCTAACCAAGCAATAGCGATAATTATCGCTATTGCTTGGTAATATGCCCCTTAATGCCCTGAATAATTCCGCTACCTGCGTCTCCTCTTCCCTATCCCAAGTAAATGCCCTGGTGGTCACAGGTGTGCATTGTGCTAGCTTGGCAATTCAGTGTAGAAAGGCAATTGAGGAGGATCTCAAGGTGCTGGGGAATTGGGCAACCTGAGATGTCTAAAGTGCTGCACAGCTCACAGCCGTGAGGGGCCATGCCAGCTTGAGAGGAGACCAAGCCACAAACATATTGCTTAATTATAGCCGAGATCCAAACTGGAGTTAAAAATGATTGGCACCTTCATGATGTGGAGGCATCCACGCACAAGCGATGAAAGCATTGTCACAGCCATTCAAATATCGACAACCAAGCTACTGACACACTATATGTATATATATATACATACATGTATATATATATATATATATATATATATATATGTATATATATATATATATATATATATACATGTATGTATATATGTGTGTGTGTGTTGCAAATAGCTCCAACTTGTCCACTAGGTAACCCCATACTCACCATGCCCATCCGTAATAAGAAAATGACTGGCAAACTGAAACTCTTGGGAACGTTAAAGCCCCTTTTCACACCTTGAAACTTGTCTAAAATGAATGTAACCACCAGACCAGTACCTACTGCAATGCACTGTAACCACATCAAACCCGAACTGTACCGATTTGCTCCCCCTCAGCCACAGGGCGCAATTCCAATTTCTGTGCATCATAGTTGTGTTTGCAGGTAGGAACCATCAAAACTATCAAAGAAAATATCTCTCAGTCTCAGCATGTCCAACAGAGACATAATACTGACAGTTGCCACGTTCATTCTCAGTTGCTTCCGAGGACAGCCATTCACAGTGGCTACACCCATCCCTGGAACACACCTCAGCTGGATATTACAAACTTTTACAGCCAAATGGAAAAACCACTACAAAATACACTTCTTCTTACCAGACTTCTCTCCACCTGCCAACATTAAGACAACATTGCAATGGGCAGCCACATGAAAGCAATACTAACATTTTGTAAATCTATAACTTCAACAAACTTCAATTTTCACTAGTTTATTTCTCAAACCCATCTCCCCTAAGCCCCTGTTCTTTTTAGTGTCTTTTCTGCCAAAGGTGGTCCCATGTGATAGCACTTATACACATGGGGCCTCATTTATGAAAAGTGACGCATCGCTGCGTGCAAACAGCGATGCGTCACTTTTCACTGCGCACTCCTTGCGACACCAATGATGCGTCATATTTAATGTATGACGCATCATGTCGCAAGGACTTACAGATACGTCAGTATTTCTGACGCATCTGAAAGCGCAAAAGTGACGCATTGCTGGAGTGTGTCACAAAAGTGACGCAACTCCAGCAATGCGTCCTTTCACATGGGGAAAGCCCCATGTGAAAGGGCTTGCGTCAGTCTTACGCCTGCTGTGAGGCAGGCGCAAGATTTTGACGCAACAGCATCCTAAAAGTGACGCAGTGAAATCTCATAGATTTCACTGCGTCACTATTACGAGGCTTTTTGCGGGGGAACGCCCCCTTTGCATACATTATACCTGACGCAGGTATAATGTGGCGCAGGGGTTTAAAAAGTGACGCATCTACCTAGATGCGTCACTTATTAAATATGGCGCAACAAGGCGCATTTTGTACGCCGCTGGTGCGTCACAAAAAGTGACGCACCGGCGGCGCAAAACTGACGCAAGGCCTCATAAATAAGGGCCATGGTACATAGTACTATACATGATGCTAATGAATACAGTTCCACTCTTGTAGATTCAAAAAAGAGGATGGGAAGGGGTTGTTGGGTGGCCATGGGTAGTAGCCTGGCCAGTGATCATGAAGGCATTTGCAGGCAGCTGCCTTACAGCACTTCCACAATGGTCACAAGAGAGCACAATTTTGTAGCAAATAATCTCCCAAAAATACTTTTTAAGGAAAATGGCTCGGCAAGATGAAACATATTAAAGCCTGAACACAAGAAGTGAGTTAAGGCCTTAATAACCCTTCCTTCCTTTTCCTGGGGTTTCGAAAATCCTTGCACAACAGCTGGACAGCCTAGGAGAGGTGTGGCGCAGCGGCAAGAATGGGTGACTCCGGAGTGCGGGGCGCACAGTTCGACCCACGGCGCCAGCGGCAGCTCATGTGACTCTGGGCAATAGCTCACTTAACCTCTCAGACGGCCCCCCAGTGCCTGGATACCCTTCGGAATGATAACTTTGCACTTTACAAATGTGGAATTATTCATTATTAGGGATGTTGCTCTTTGTCCATCACGAGCTATGCTTCTGTTTCGAAGTGCCACATGGGTGGCAGTACTTCCTCACCCAAGCTGCTTAGTGCCCATTAATGTGCCACCGTTGTCTATGTATAACATGGTTTACAGCAGAGAAACAGAATTTCAAAGTATTCTTCTCAAGAAGGGTAGTAAAAGTTGAAGCAGAACTGGAGATTTGGGTGGCCAGCCCATGCTACAGCAAACAAGGATATAGACCAGTTAGTGGTTAAGTTGATCTCGGCATGCCTACAATTTATAAGACTATATGGTACTCCCGTCTCTACAACTTACACCCAATAAATGCAAGAAGCCCTTCCAGATAACTATTTGTGTGGCAAAGGGCATGGATCTTTGATCCACTGATGATCTTCTCTGCCCTAAAACATCCATTCCAGCACAACATAAAAGCAACTACAGAATTTATATACTCTCAATAACTCCACTTTATTTCATATGGGATATATACAGGTCCGCTGGAATTATGCGATTGTGCGGCTTGCATTTTTCGCATAATTATAGATTTGCTGCATTTGCCACATAATCCAACATCTTCTGCAGAATCTGCAGATTTTATTTTAAAAAATTGTTTTCAGCTCAAACGGTTGAAAAGTTGCTAAAAATGCAGCAACACGTGTTGCCACGGAGTGGAACGCCCAATGCTATGGTTGACTGCTTACCTTTCTGTTGCTTATTCCTGCATTGGGGTGTTAAACTGGTACTAATGAGGTGTAACTAATACCCGGGCACTGTAAAAAACACAAAATAATGAAGTTATACTATCTCAAAATGTGTCTCAGTATGCCTCATAATTTGCCCTTTCGTACCGCATAATTGACTGAACCCTGCCAAATAATTTGGCCCTCCCCTGCTGCATTATTTCAGTGGTTCTGGTTATATAGAATTGTTCTACATACACAATAGCACCATTTGCATGAACTACCCCAGTTCTCTCCCACCCTGCATTCATATTAATGAGACTGGTGTGTATTATCCTAAAAGGGAAAGTGATTTGTTATAGCAAATTCAGCACATGACGGTGTGCCATGCTTTGCAGGCGCTGTGAGTCTTTTAGGTGCACCACAACCCTGCATCTCTGAGACCCTCTGGACGCCCAGAGTACAACATGAATTTCGACAACCCTAGCCTCAATCCACTGTTTCTTACAATAGGCGCAAGAGACAGTGGTGTATAAAAATTGGGTACAAAAATGCAATTTCCAGCTGTGGGGTTCCAGTTAAAGAACGATGTAGGCGCACAACTTTTGCAGCATTTGCATTTGTGCCATATTTCCTGATTTGGCTATAGAAATTGGCCCTGAGAAAGTTGATACATAATGCAGTTTACGTGTGTGATGAACAACACAGTGGTGGTGCATGTTCATTATCTCCTGCTGTGACTTGGTCGTCATCGACCTTACAACATGGGATGATCATTCTTCCAAGTAGGCATTTCGTAACTTAAAAACTGCAAACGCGTCCCCTTCCAATTCCATCTCCCCTGTTACCTCTCAGCCTGTCCAAGTGCCACGCATCTCGTGTTATAATAACACAATCTACTCAATTCTCCGCATTACCATAGTTCCATCACAGAGTTCAGCTTGCGAGTGTGCTCTTTAAGATTTCCAAACGTTGAATTTGTCAAAAAGAATGTGTGACGTCCTTTAGCAGCACACGAAAAATTAGCAGACAGGCAGCCAGGATTTATTAGCTCGTGAGTGGCTCCGCTTTACAGTACCTTGATTTAACGAGACTCCTCTAGCTGTCAGCCATTTATTGGAAAGTGCACGTGCAGTCTGACCCCTGAGAGCCTCTTTCCTGCAGCAGGACCAACACAGCGGCAATGATCCTTGGAGAGTCAGACTATGCTATGTGGGTTGGGTTCCCATTCAGCTGATATGAGGATAGAGATGACCAGGCTCTCGTCTCAGCTGATGCAGAGAGCACCAATGCAGCGCGGGTAAACAACGCGCAGCTTTTAATGACAACTTGTTTAGGAAAAAAAGAAGGGCCTAATTTACAAGAAACGGGTGCAATGCTGCGTTAAAGCAGTGATGCACAATTTTACTTGCGCCTGCCGCAGAAACATTTGCTCCACCACAGATGTGCCGTATTTATACACCGGCGCACAATGGCGTAGGGTTTCTTGGCACATTGCTAGAGTTAGTGAGAAAACGGAACTCCTGTAATGCGTAACAAAACAGAGGCGATGCATCTGTGAAAACGGACGCATCGCCTATTGAATGGGGACCAATGTGAAAAGTGTGAAAAGGTGATAAAGCCACCTTGAGCTCAAACATATTGGGTCTGGATGTGACGCATGCAAGTGGGGATAGTGCGCACTTGTATGTGTGACATCAGCAGATAATTTCACAAATTGTGACCTTACGTGTACATACCAACCTTCTGTGGCCCACTTACCTCATGACTTGATTGCATGTTGCTATCAAGACACTACAGCTGATGTGGTCCCTTGGGCATAGCCAATGTGTCATCTCTATGCCTGGGTTTAGCAGCAGTAGGGATTGTTACACATTGGCAGTGCAGCCGCCCGAAACAGGATAAAAAGTGTTAAGTACCACTGCAGCAGTTTTACGGTAGGCGTTTCCGACTGAACGCCTACCTTGCATGAATTATAATCTAACTTGTTGCAGCCGTTTCCGACGCAGGTAAAAACCGACGGAACCTTAAAAAAAAGTGACGCATCTGAAACCATGTAATGGAGCAAATGAAGCACAACCGTTGCGTCAAAAAAGTGACGCAATGGCGGCGCAAGGGGCTTGAAAATAGGCCCCCAAGTGTCCGGCCCTCGTCAGGAGGCCACTTCAGCTTGCATCACCCATTGGCCTTGCCAGTGCTGGCAATGACATTACCAAGACAACTACTAACCATCACTCTTCTCTAAGTGTGAAAAACCAGACTATTCCAGGCCCCCAAAGCTATAAGAATGGCTTGGGTGGCAGGTAGTAGTCATTTTAAAGTATATTGAACGAATAAACAACTATTGTTATACTCATTTCTAAATTAGGCACACACACCGCCATGTGGCATACTGTTACAAGTGCTAGGGTTGACAATTAAGTGCGGGTGCCATTACCGGAAAGCACTGGTTCAAATTAAGCACTGTTTAATGCAGTGGTGACCACAAGCGAGATAGCAGCTCGCAGGCAGGACCAAACACCGATAACTCCAAATCCAGCAACCTCCCTCTATTAGGCATCTTTCCATGAAAACATTGATTGAATTGGAAGACACAACCTTCTATAAATAAACGTGTTTACAAAACAGAGTACTTTACGAGATTCGTAGTTAAACAGCTATACTGGATAAGCCATCTATTGTTGAGAGATAATACTGCAGCACCAAGATTACATTTATTATGGCACCACAAATGTACTCAGGACAGCCTTGCTAGAAAATAATCACTTTGTATGAGCACTTCATGAACGTGCCTTGCACTGGTTTCCATGTACTTTTCGGACTATTGCATAAAAGTGGCTAATATGTGAAATCTGACAGATTACTTCCTTCGTCTACTCTCGATAAAGTGCCTCTCAAAGTGTCACCTATGGCTGTGAAATGTCACACATCAGCACACTAAAAACAAAGAAATGTCACATGTAAGAAAACTAAAAACTTAGCAGCTATGCCCTCTCGTGTTGTAATGAGCTAGGGCTTACTTCTCCCTGTACTTCAAACAATCAGGCTCGGGTAGTTTATATCTATTTGCTTTAATACAGAGAAGTTTTAAAATTAGGTAAGCATTTGTAAATAGTATTACTTTATATCGAATTGGCTGGCACGTACACCAATTATTTTATATTTATAAGTAAACCCATTTTCAAGTCTGACTACTGACACCTTTGGCAGTTGCATGATCTTTTGTTACCAGTTCTGAAAAATATGCAAAGTAAGTTAGGCTGCACCCCAGAGCATTACGCTCTCATCTCATCCTATTGCATCTTTGGTGTATCATTCTGCCTTCTATAGAGTGCTTGCAGTGGAATGAACAAGCAACTATTTTACATCTGAAAAAGACACTCAGTCATAAATAATTTATGTCAGCCATGCATGTATAAAGACAGCAATCCTTTTTTAGGTGTCGGACTAGCGTCCCACTGCGTAAGCAGTGGGCGGAGTCCGAGATTTTTTGTTTGGGCAGTATGGGGGCTTGAACCTGCCCCTCTTCTCCATTGGCTGGCTTCCTAATTGGAGGCCAGCCATTGGAGGAGAAGGTCGTCACTCAGCTCAAGCCCCGTCTGTTTGCGATTCGGGGGCGTGTTTTTTGCAGTTTTTAAGCCGTGACATCATCCGTCTCTCAACTGCTAAATACACGCCCCTGAATCGCAAAAATGGCGGCGCTTTTGTTCTGCCATTTCCCCCCCCCCCCCCGACCGCCGCCAGAAGAAGTCACCGAGTCCTCTGCCCCAGCTGAGTGCTTGTTATGCACCTCAGGTACGGGCTGCCTGCAGTTATTATTCACACAGCTCTGATGATGCACCTCAGGCACGGGCTCACAGATGTTATTATTCACACAGCTCTGATGATGCACCTCAGGCACGGGCTCACAGCTGTTATTATTCACACAGCTCTGATGATGCACCTCAGGCGCAGGGCTGCCTGCAGTTATTATTCACACTGCTCTGATGATGCATCTCAGGCACGGGGCTCACAGTTGTTATTATTCACACAGCTCTGATGATGCACCTCAGGCACGGGGTTGCCTGCAGTTATTATTCACACAGCTCTGATGATGCACCTCAGGCGCAGGGCTGCCTGCAGTTATTATTCACACAGCTCTGATGATGCATCTCAGACACGGAGCTCACAGCTGTTATTATTGCTCTGATAATGCACCTCAGGCGCAGGGCTGCCTGCAGTTATTATTCACACAGCTCTGATGATGCACCTCAGGCACGGGACTCACAGCTGTTATTATTCACACTGCTCTGATGATGCACCTCAGGCACGCGGCTGACGCAGTTATTATTCACACAGCTCTGATGATGCACCTCAGGCACGGGCTCACAGCAGGCAAAGAGGTGTGGCGCCGCGGCCAGGGCGACTGACTCCGGAATCTGGGGATCATGGTTCGATCCCCGGGGCCGGCGGCAGATTAGCCCAGCACCATGTGACTCTGGGCAATAGCTTGCTTAATCTTCCCGACGGCCCCCAGCGCCTAGAAACCCTTACGGGTGATTGTTTGCGCTTTACAAATGTGGATTAATAATAATATTATTATTCACACAGCTCTGATGATGTGGTGTGGGCAGAGTGTTGCGGGCAGAGTGTAGAGGGCAGAGTGTTGAGGGCAGAGTGTTGAGGGCAGAGGGCAGAGGACAGAGTGTTGAGGGCAGAGTGTTGAGGGAAGAGGGCAGAGTGTTGAGGGCAGAGTGTTGAGGGCAGAGTGTTGAGGGCAGAGGGCAGAGTGTTGAGGGCGGAGTGTTGAGGGCAGAGGGCAAAGTGTTGAGGGTAGAGGGCAGAGTGTTGAGGGTAGAGAGAAGAGTGTTGAGGGCAAAGTGTTGAGGGCAGAGGGCTAAGGGCAGAGTGTTGAGGGCAGAGGGCAGAGTGTTGAAGGCAGAGGGCAGAGTGTTGAGGGCAGAGGGCAGAGTGTTAAGGGCAGAGTGTTGAGGGCAGAGTGTTGAGGGCAGAGTGTTGAGGGCAGAGTGTTGAGGGCAGAGTGTTGAGGGCAGAGTGTTGAGGACAGAGGGCAGAGTGTTGAGGGCAGAGTATTGAGGGCAGAGTGTTGAAAGCAGAGGGCAGAGTGTTGAGGGCAGAGGGCAGAGTGTTGAGGGCAGAGTGTTGAGGGTAGAGTGCAGAGTGTTGATGGCAGAGGGCAGAGTATTGAGGGTAGAATGTCGAGGGTAGAGTGTTGAGGGCAGAGTGTTGAGGGCAGAATGCAGAGTGTTGAGGGCAGAGTGTTGAGGGCAGAGTGCAGAGTGCAGAGTGTTGAGGGCAGAGTGTTGAGGGCAGAGTGCAGAGTGTTGAGGGCAGAGTGCAGAGTGTTGAGGGCAGAGAGTTGAGGGCAGAGGGCAGAGTGTTGAGGGCAGCGTGTTGAGGGCAGAGTGTTGAGGGCAGAGTGTTGAGGGCAGAGTGTTGAGGGCAGAGTGTTGAGGGCAGAGTGCAGAGTGTTGAGGGCAGAGTGTTGAGGGCAGAGGGCAGAGTGTTGAGGGCAGAGTGTTGAGGGCAGTAAGTGTGTCGGTTTGTGCACATATATATTTTGAATATTTTACAGTATCCGGTTTCCACCAAATTGTCAGGGCCAAAGTGCAAATCTATACATTTCCATTCAGGTGATCGTTTGCTAATGACTGGTACTCACTTTAGGTTTCACCTGTATAGCACTTGCACTGTGCTTGAGAAAACAATTGTATTTAATATAAACCTACAAGGCACTTATATCCTGCCTCACTCTCTTACTATATAATACTCACTCTTTCACTTTTTACTACTCGCTCTCTAATACTCTTTACTAATAACTCTCTCCTACTCACTATCAACTACTCACTCTACTACTTACTCTGTGTGTGGGTGCTAATGCAATAGGTCTCGCATATGCAAACAATTAAGCTATTGGCAATGTAAATGACAATGCCATTTATTTATGATTTAAAAAAAAAATCAAGAGCAATGCTAATAGCTTTACCTTTAATAATGCCGAGACCATTGCTTTGTAAATGCTTGTTTGCTACTATTTTTTACTACAGCAGCCCTTTCATTTAAATGATCTGGAAATGCGCAGAGGCCGCTCATTTTCATGTTCTAATGTCTTCTGTAAGCATGCAATGATGATTAGTGTGTCTCCTCCAAGCAGGCATTGCTTCTTCAGTCTCCGGGCATTTCATTGGGGGAGATGATGAATGAGTCTGCCAATGGAGTGCTTTTATTGCAATGTCTTATGCCAGGAGTGAGTAAGCCTGAACAAAAGAAAGACACTGGACACAGTGAACATGTGGGGCCTCATTTATGAAAAGTGACGCATCGCTGCGTGAAAACAGCGATGCGTCACTTTTCATTGCCCCCCCCTTGCGACACCAATGATGCGTCATATTTACAGTATGACGCATCATGTCGCAACGAGTTACAGATACGTCAGTATTTCTGACGTATCTGTAGGCGCAAAAGTGACACATTGCTGGAGTGTGTCTAAAAAGTGACACAAGATGTGCAGCCTGGCAGGGAAATGCTGCACTAAGCTGATGCCTGCCAACATTGTTGCCCTGCGTGCGAAGTTGGCAGCCACATTTGGTACTATATTTTAGTGCAACATGCATCCTCGGGTCTATTTTGGACTTAAAGACATATTTTGAGCTTAAAAAATCGCAATAAATTCAAACACCGCAAAAAGCAGCTGTTCGCATATAGTCATTGGTATTGTTCCTGTGTGATCACATACATTTTTGCTGTGAATGGCTGGAAAGTACACAAAGTAATAGCATAATTTCAGGAATTTTGCATAACAAGCGTAAAGTGAAATGATCAAAATTTTACACGATTATGGAGCTATAATGGAAGCTTCACCCAGGTAGTGAAGACAAAACATAAATATGTACAGGTTTAAATACACAAGCAAAGAATGAAAAGAAAAGAAAATGGCAGTGGATGGGAGCTTCTACGGTGAGAAACGCCTGCATCAAATTAAAAAGTTGATAAAGATAGAATCTGCATGGGGAAAATGAAATTTTGCATCAACTTTAGTGATAATAAATGTGCTGTTAAAGGCAATAGAAGTGTCTAAAGGAAACAAAGACAATTCAAAGTTTACTGTGAACAAGACCAGTCTGGTGCACAGAATGTGAAACATGAAAATTAGAGAGTAGAAAGAAAATAACAGGTCAATTTAAAACTCCCTTTTACGATGGCGAGGAAAAAATGTGACAGTAAGCAGACCGTTAAAAAACTGGTTTTGCAGGACCAACCCAGCCAAAATATACTATAGGAAAAATGCCCTCTAATAAAAGAGACATGTGGATTTTTGGTGCTGGCAGAACCAAAATCCACATTATGCCATATTTTCGTAATTGGTTGCCATTTATCTCACCTAATAAATTTACTTTTCTTTGGTATTGGGATATATTGGTCGAGTTAAATATCGTAACCTCTTCCGGACCAACTTTAATCGGGCCTTAGTGTTAGAAATTAATAGTGCTTGCAAATTTAGGTACAGGCTGGTGATGAAATATGAATCATGTGGCAAAATTGGCAGGCAAATACAATAAATGTATCTAAGTTTTCAAAGACAGAATACAGTAATTTTCCTAGTTAATGCATCTTTATCAATACTGAATTAGATCAACACATTTGTTAGTCAAAAGACATGCACTATGTTTATGAAGATGATTATTTCGTGCAAGTTTATCAGACTTTTTGGGTTAATTTACAAATTACTCAAAGGCACACACACGCACAATCAACTGGCAACCATCTCAGCATTAGAAGATTAGTCAAGAGCTGTCTCTTCCTCAAATGACAGCTATACCCAGAACACAGCAGCCTTCCACTATAGTATACTCAGACATCACCAACTATGTTTCTTACGGTATAGAGATGAAGTTGTTGTTATTCATGTGTCATTTTACATTAAAGTATTCTTCCCCTTACAAGCAGATACATTTATATAGGGAGAAAAATGTATATTAAACCACAAGAGACATATGTACATCAGACAATGTCATAATTGTGGATTCTTTGTACATATAGGTGCATATATATGTGTGTTTATGCCTACTACTAAAACCCTAAAAAATGTCATGACAAAATTTGCAGACTTTACCACAAGATAACTGTGCAAATCAGACAACCATATTAAATATTACTGGTTCTGTGCACATTTGGGTATTTATATAGAGGGGATCTCTACAGCTAATACACTCTGTATAAGTGTAAGTGTATGTATAAGTTAATTTCCGTTTTTGGTTATATAAAAACAAAATCTCCTTTCAACCTATGCCCTATCCATCCACTCTCTGGCCCATCCCAAACCTTCTTGACTACTATGAATGCCAAAATTTCATTCTTAAAGCTGCCCTTTTTTTTGTTACCCATAACTCCCAACTAAGAGACGACCACTACTTCCCCTTTCAAATCCATTTCCATCATTCTAAACTCTACTAAACACAAGAAATCAAGAGTACAAACTTAAAACAAATAATGCACAAAGCGATGAAAAAATGTTTTTAATCTACTAACTATAAACCTTTAACCTTTCGTTCCGGAGTACTGTGCTACTTACGGCAAAGCGCTTCACAATTACAGTTACAATTACAAAGGCAGTAAGCAATGTAAACTCAATTAAACCTACCAATCCGAGCTTAAAAGTATCTGAACATTGTACTCCTCCTGTCACAGCCTAGTTACAAAAGAAATGTCATGAAATATGTTCGCAAGTGCCAGAAATTGTTGACAATTTGTGGCAAGGGTACACTTATTACTTGTCCTACAATTACTTCGGACACAACTCCAAAAGTTATGTCAAAAGGCAAACGATCTATCTTTTCTAAAGCTTAAAAGCTTTGTAATATGCAACAAGGGACCACAACTAAGATGGCTGTCACTCTTAAGCTATCTGGCGCCATCTTGGATTTGTTTTGTTTTTTTACTTGCTAGACTACAATATTACAAACTGACACAAATAGTTCACAATGTCTATCACGGCAGTGTTTACAGATCCAGTAATTTAATCCATGTTTAATTATACTTTCGGGCATCAACCAATTTGTCCCATAGTACTACATTTTCTAATTTCTTTATTTCATATGCGTTTTTTAAGCATTTGTTTTGTAAATGCCATTCTCATTTCAGTGCCAGGGTTTTGAAGGCTACTGAACTAAATAACTTGGATTAGCTAACAAAAGTACTTTATGGCCAGGCTGCACTACTAAACATTCTTGCTTCTCCTTAATGTCTCTACTACTGCCGCCTCAACATTTTACCCTTCAGAGTCACTAGAAAGGGTGCTTTGTTTAAAGATTGGCAGAGGCTGTCCACGAAGGGGGTGTAAAGGGCGTAAACAACCATCTGGGGCCCCGAAAACTGTTTTTTTGTGCCATAGCGCCTAGCAAGGGGAGGCCCAAGCCGGCAGTGCGCTATCGAACTAATAGGGGCCATCATTTGTAATTTCTTTCTAGAGTAAAATATTACAAATTGTTCACTACGTCTACTGCAGCAGTGTCTACAGTTCTGGTGATTTCATCCATGTAATTATACTTTCGGGCATCAAACACTTTTTCTCATTATGCTATATGTTATTATTATTTCTTTATTCTATATGCGTTTTATCAGCATTTTTTTGTAAGTGTCATCCTCATTTCAGTGCCATGGTTTTGAAGGCCACACTGAACAAAATAACAGAATTAACCAACGAAAGTGTCTCCTAGGTGGCACTCCTAAACATGCATGCTTCCCCTTAAGGTTCCACAACTGCTGCCTTAAAATTCCACCCTTCAGAGTCCCTAGAAAGGCAGCTTTGTTCAAAGATATGTATGTGGCCACTGTTCTGTGACTTGGCAAACGGGAGGCTGCGGGCCAGGCGGCTTGCTACAGTCGAAGCTTTTACTGAAGCAATGCCATCGCGTTGGAGAACTGGAGGCCGGGCCAGGGCCGTGGGGGTGGCTATCATAACCCCCGACTTCAAAGGCTGGGAGAGAAGCAGTCGCAACAGAGGAGCATTTCATTTTCCTCAGCGAGGGGAAGATATTCCTGCCTGCTGCAGGGGCGTGGGGTCTGAATCAGGGTGATTGTACCGGGCTGCTGCGAGCCGCTGGCCTGGCGCCTCCGGGCCATCCCTCAACAGGAAGCGGGATGTTTTCATGTCGGGCTGAGAGGATAGAAGAGGGACCCGGGCCGCGGCTTTGAACGTCTGGGATGAAAAGCCGCTTAGTAAACAGAGCTGGCGGGGCCTTCTCTCCAGTGGGTCTGTGCTGTGTTTTTCCCTTTTCCTTTGGCCCGTGTTCAGCCCTGTGCTTGCGGGGAGCTGGACATTTGCACTACTTTCATCTACACGTGTTTTGTAGTACGTGCACTGTTTCCACAGACAGAGCCGGAAAGAGGCAAAAAAATACAGTAGCCAGAGACCGTACTTCCGGTGCTTTACGTGTTGTGGGCGGGCTTACAGTGCTAATATCCTCTGGTCAAAGCAGACTTACTTTGGCGGAGATTATATATATGTTTACATTTCGACCTCTTCCTGCTTTTGTTGTGCTTTTAGGTTTGGCTACAGGCAGCTGTCTGCAGCACCTCGTCATTACTAGTTCAAAGGGCGGCTTTTAGGTCAATCCTCGTCAGTGTTTTTGCATTGCTTGTATGGACTGTCTATCACAAATTTAGGGGCAGATTTACAAGCCCCTTGCGCCTCTTTTACGCCGCCGTTGCATCACTTTTGTGATGCAGCGGCGGCACAAAAGATGCACCATGGTGCGGGGTATTTACAACGTGACGCAGCTGGGGGATGCGTCACGTTGTAAAGCCCTGCGCCATAAGGAGGCGTTCAGGCGCAGGGGTGGGCTTTCCTGCGCAGGACGCCTCCTAAAAGTGGCTAAGTGAAATCTACAGGATTTCACTCAGTCACTTTTAGGCCAATGCTGCGTCAAAACCCTGTGCCTGCTTGAAGCAGGCGTAAGGCTTGAACAGCATTGGACAGATAGGGCCCCCCAGAGCATTGCTGGAGCTGCGTCGCGCTTGCGACTTAACTCCAGCAATGTGCCGCCTTTACGGCACAGATGCGTCACGTTTTTGCCCCATGGTGCGCCCCATTGTAAATGCGGCGCACCATGGGTGGCGGAGCTGCGGCGCACAATAACTGGCGCATCCCTTGGGTTGCACCAGTTATTGTAAATCTGCCCCATAATGTTTTGTGGGTTGCTGCATGGTCGCATATGTATTCTCATTAGGTTTTGTGATGGCGTTTCAATAACTCCTTTAGTCAAAATGCAGACATGATGTGACATGTAGCTCTGCAACCTAGTGTTTGTTCTTTGATGTAGTTATTTCGTTAACTCAGTGACATTCTAATTTCTGATTTAAGTTTTTTGTTGTTGTTTAGGAAAGGGCATACTGTTTGGGCAGCCTGGCCTTTCACACGGACACAGTGATTTTCACTCAATTTACTTTGCTGTCATGATATAGTGTTGTTGGATGTATAGCTTTTTTATGTTCTCTTAATAAAGGCGTACACACACATGTTCTTTCTTACAGATTCAAGGAAAATACTGCCCCGTTGTCAAAGCTATCTATTGCTGTGCATGTCTCTAAATTCACCTCCTTCATTGCAAACATCTTCTTACTACTTTTCATAAAACTCTTCTTTTGAGACACAGCTTAACTGTGCTAATGTTGTTTGTTAAGAAAAGATGCCCTACGCTTAACTTTAATTTCCCCGCAGCCCAAGATGTTGTTTCATTACTGAATTTTCTCTTTGGCAGCTGGAGGCAACACACATAAAGTCAGCTAACTGTTCCTAAACACTCCCTCTAACAAAAAGCCAGACACATCGGCTTTGGCAATGGCTGTTTGGCATTTAATCCTGTTACATTGTAGGACACAATAGACTGAGAAAGTGGCCTCCTTCCCTATGGTCACTTCAAATCATCTAAATAAATTATGTTTCCGGGTGTCTGCTATGAGCAATTTAAGATATGGTCTTATGAGAGCACGTAGAAGTCCAAGCCCTATGGTGTAGCCATATGACCATCATCACATTGTCCATAGCCTTCCAGTTCCATAGTCCCAAAGAATTTATAGCTAGCTGTATGCAACTTGAATACGTGGCGCAAATGACAAAACAAAGGATTTTTATGAAAGTATATATTATATTGTCTCACAGAAAAACACAGAATATATTCTCCTGAATACTGGCCCTTAAGAGACCCTGTAAATCCAGACTTCTCTCCAGGGTGACCCTGGAAGTGGTGCTAGTGGGGCTATGACACTTGAACATCAAATGTACGTCCATTCCCTCCTCAAAACAGTGTAGGAGGACAGTAGAGTGAACTACATTGGCCTGTGAAGCAACATTAAGTTGTCCCATTTAATGTTGCCCTGCGTGTAACATAGCCAGTTTGACGCTGTCTAGCAGCTGGTATTTAGGATACTGTCTTCAAGTGTTTTGTTAGTCAATTAGTGTGCAAACAGTTCAGTTTCTGATTCCTTATTAATTCTGCTGGCTCTTTTTTGATATTACTGTCCCATGGACTTAATCAGCACCCCTTGTGCAAAAGTGTCACAGGGAAGCAGATGCATCCTACTGTAGGGCAAGGCAGCACGCCTTAAACACCCCACACCATTTCCATGCTCTTGACTTCACTCCTATTTCAGGTAAGTTTTAGCACCTATGGAGACAGCTACTGCTTTTTGCAGCAGTCGTTACATATGTATAGCATACTTTACATAATGCCTACAGATTAAAGAGGACTTGCATGCCACAGTCCATATCAGTATGAGCATCGCTCACCGATGCTTTTTCAGGAATATTGAGAATGATCCCACGTGATTGGTTAAAGAGTGGACTTGTGGGGAGTGCTAAGCTGCCTTAAATTGTTCACATACACTATATAGGGTAGCTATGCAGGATCTGAAAGATTTTAACCACGCATCCATCCCTTGGAAAAGCGTTGTCCACACCAGCCCACTACTAGGAAGTGGGACTCAGAGTATTACAGTTGGTATAAGCGTGTTCTCAAAATGTCCACTTCATAAATAGAGGAGAGAATATTGAGAAATAGTGTTTTAGCTTCCTCTGTATCTATAGAAAAGAAGAGCACTTGTGGGTTAGGTATGGTTAAGATCTGGGTGTGGATTGCTAATGTCTGATTGGGAGTGGGGTGTAGTGTGCAGGGGCTAGGCACGGGGAATTAGCAGCACCTCTTGTATGCATGAGGCGGTTTGTTCATTGCAGCATTGTAAAGATGCCACAGGAAGACTACAGCCTGAAAGCCTCTGGGATCCTGGAGACAACAGCAGATTAGACCAAGCCCACTTGACCCAATAAGGTGTGTTAGCACAAGTTTTGCCCATAGAGAGGATGGTCACAGGCCGCACAACTCAGTGCCCCAAGTTTGTGTAACGCTGGGGATTTGTAGCTGATCGAGCACTGCCCTGTTACATATCCAGCTCAGCGAATAATGTGGTCGGAACTGGACGAGCCAAGGTTAGGGTCCCAAAGGGAGAGGAGCATCCTGCTGCGTATGACACTCAGAGACACCTGGGATATGTGCCCAGTCTGAAGGTAATCAAGACACCCCATTCACGACAGAAAGACAGAACCCCCCTTCCCCACCACCACCCCCCCTCCTTCCCAGAGAGGTTGAACTCCACAAAATTCCTTGAGGAGAAAGTATGCATCAGCTTGGGGAACGGATGGGTGCACATGGTTGGGTGAGATAGCCAGTAAAAAAGCGTCATAGAGTGCGAGACAGTTTCACTAAGACAGATATAAATGTTGCTAGAGAGCAAGGGAGGCAGCCGGAGAAGAAGCATGGGGCAGGAGCTAAGCAATGATGAACACCCTGTAGGGTATGAAATCAGGGAGAAACCCAAGAATGCATGCAACTCCTTGTAGCTCGTACCTTTCAGATAAAGCACAGTTAACCTTGCCCTTAGGACGGCCATATGCATGAGATGAGTCAGTATTATGATATAGGTAGGTGGGAATTTGACTAGCTCTAACCTAGAGTCGGCCAATCACTTTAGTGAGCTAGCGCACAAGAAGCCACTACCCGTAAGAGAGCTGATTTCCAGAAGGACAATTCATGCATCCCATGGCTACAACAGACTGGAGTAATGTAACTTCTGGGACAGGTCTGGACCAGCCTGGGGCCTTGGTGTAAGACATTGTGCAAACTCCACTGGTTCCCCATACACAAGAGATGTCAGTTCAAAATGCTGACTCTTGCTTATAAAGCCCTTTACAACGTGGGACCAGCCTACCTCAACCCTAGGCTGAGCTTCCACCAACACACCAGACAGCTGTGATCTGCCGCCCTCGCCCACACTCCTTGATACCGCTGCAGCAGGATAGGCGGCCACTCCTTCTCCTACCTGGCCGCCAAGACCTCGAACAGCCTCCCCTCAAACGGCCTGAAGACCTGGCTGTTCAACTGACGATGCCCAGCAGCAGAATACCACCCCCACGCCCATGCCTGGATACCCCCAGGGGTGATAAGCAGCACTTTAAAAAATCCTGTTTGATTGATTATTTATGCCTGATTTCCGCATTCCTAGTACTGCCGATGAATAATTATTGAGCAGTCCAGCAACAGGCAAGATTTGGATGGCGATGCAGGCTATCGAGATCTCTTGTAAATGATATATGCTTGACCTGTCTGTTCACTGCTCTTTTCCATGCAGCTATTGAAATATTAGCATTGGCCAGGTTTTGCACCTCTATTTCTAGCAGATGAATGGCTACTGTCAGTTGTGCTTGCCATTGGGATCCGCTTTCTTCAAAGATTGTTTTAATTTGCGTTTTCAAGGCTGTTGCTGGAGCTCTCAAGGTGCTAATATAGTATTTTATTGTGTCTCCCAGGCAGGAGATATCTGGGCGAGAAAGACCCAGCTCCAGTCTTAATCTAGCTCTCCTAGCCTGTCGTGGGATGCCCAACACTTTCTTATATACAGAAATTTGGAAACTCATGTAAAAGTTGGTAAGGGCACCAGGGAAGATTAAATGGCCATAGTTGACTGAGGGCACTACTTTTGCTTTTAGGACTTTCAAGATGGCTTCCGTGGATGGGCAATGTAATTTTCGATTCAGACTTCTCAGACTGCAGATGATTCCTGCCCCTTTATTTCTTAGATGTTTCAAATGAGCTGTTGTTTTTACCCCTTCCGTTAGCCTGAGACCCAGGTAGTTATAATTTTTGCAAGATCTGATTTGCTGGTCACCTAGGCGCCATTGGGCTGTTTGCTTTCGATGGTACTTCCCAAAGATAAGGATTCTTGGTCTTCTCCTGGTTCACCAATAAATTATTCTTTTGATTAAACCTGTGTAGCGCTTCTAAGGCTTTCTGTAAGCCTATCCTGGTGTGATACAAAATTACTAGATCGTCAGCATATTGAAGGATTTGAAGCCGCACATTCCCCAACTTTGGAATGACTAGATTTGCCCCCTCCAGTGCTTGACCCAGGTCGGATGTGTAGATGTTAAAAAGTAAAGGTGCAAGAATGCACCCTTGTTTAAGGCCGTTATTTGTTGGGACCTTAGTGGTCAGCGAAGTTTGACTGGTCTTAATCCGTACCCAGGTCCCATCGTATAGAGTCCTTATTGCCTTTAGCAACTTTTGGGGGATGCCCCAATTGGTGAGTTTTCTCCATAATATGCCACGATCCACTCGCTCAAAATGCTGCACTGTAATCTACAAAACAGCAAAACAAAGGAGGATGAGCGGGCTGGGTAGCACGTCTGGACAGGTATCTCAGAGCTATGATGTTATCTACTGTGGAACATTGTGGTCTGAATCCAGTTTGGAAAAATGGAAGTATGTTATGCTCCTCTGCCCAGCTTTCTAATTCCTTCAGCAACACTCTAGCATATGCCTTTGCTTCGATGTCTAGCAAAGCCACAAGCCGATAATTTTCAGGTTTTGTGCGGTCTCCTTTTTTATGTATAGGGAAAAGTATTGAACCTTTCCACAATGATGGGATGGAGGCCGTTTCAAAAGCGTGCCTGAAGAGTGGGGTAAACTGGTCCGCCCAGAATCCGTATGACACTTTGAACACTGCCGCTGGCACTCCGTTGGGGCCCGGTGCGCTGTCTGTCCTCATTTTCTTGATCAAGTTGGTTATCTCTATTGTGTTAATAAACAGACACTTGTCCTCTTCTTCTTTGTCTAGTAAATGTTGTTGTTCTTACATGACCCTCCTTTCCTGGTCTGTTGTGTACAATTGTTTTACATACTTAACCCACTCAGCGGCTGCCACCCCATTTTCTTTACTATGGCCAGTGTGGCTTAATTGTCTGATGTATCTCCAGAGTCGAGTATGACCCTTTTCTTTAAGCATATTTAGGATTTTCAGCCACTCTGCCTCAATTTTCTTTGTTCGAGTTTCCCATATTTTTTTCCTATGTTCACTTCGTAGCTCTTTTATTTCCACACTGAGATGATTTGTCACTCCTTTTCTTCTCGCTTTCAAGGCCTTTGAGAGACTCCGTTTGGTTTGCTCTAAGTCCCTGGGGTTTGGTTGTAATGGGTGGTTTTGTGGGTAAAGGCCCTGAGCTTTTGGATTACCACTGACCTGTCCTAGGACCGATTTTAGTTCCTCAAGTAGTTCCTTCCAGTGCTCCAGGGGAGGTGCCAGTGTTTGGCACTGCTCTTTATGGGTGACCCATTCCATGAGTACTGAACTTAATTTTGTAGTCCATTTTATTCTATTCAATACTGTATAGTGCTCTTCCTCGGTTGAAGAACCCAATGTTCCGGGGTGTTTTGCGGTTTTCCCGTTTATATCAAATGTGAGCCTCAATGGCTTATGATCACTTTCCTCCCTGTCTCCCACCTCGAAGTCTTTGAAGTATGTTACAAGTTTCTTGAGGATAAAAATGTAATCGATTAATGACTTACTCTTGAAGGTGGGCAAGGGAAGCCATTGAGGGTCCACTGCTTTCTAGGAAGCATGGGTGGAAACCATGTTATGCTCAAACAACAACAGATGAAGAGGCACCAGTTCTGTTATGTTTGGGGTGTTCCTCGTACCATCTCCCAGACTCCCGACGTTCATATGCCCTGCGATGATTGGGAGATGAGAGGCATATTTGATTATCAATGGTCCATTTTTTGGGATAATAGTTTTATTTCTTGGTTTTTTGGGCTTGTGGTGGGATTTATGTAACAATTGATTAACAACAAATGAATTGAGTTATTGTTACTTTTGAGTCCGGAGATCAGTACTGCTTGGAGATTGGAAGAGTTAGTTTCTATTGAATTTACCTCAATTTTACGGTTGTGATTGATGTAGATTGAGAGCCCACCTGCTGCTCTCCCGAAGATGTTACTTTTTTATTGCTGCAGTGTGAATCTCATAGTAACCTGAGAGAATTAGAGGTTCAGTGACCCATGTCTCTTGTAGACAAAGTATGTCATTTTCTCGAAGGTGCATACACGCTGCTTTACAATTGAGCATTCTTTTTAGCCCTGCGACGTTCCATAATAAGATGGACAGGAGAGTGTTATTCCCCCATCTTCGATTCTTGTTCAAATAGCTGTCTCCCTTATTACTGTTGGATGTGCCGTCGAGGGCTGAAGAACCGGGTTTTTAAACCCAGCGGCGCCAGGGGCACGCCCAAAGTCTTCGGATTCACCTGTCTTGGTATACAGAGACACGGAATACTTCTGGGTGGCGTAAAAGACCAAATTTATTAGCTGCAGCTAGTAACAGTGATCATAGAAGTACAGCATGGAGTAATTCTCAGGAGACTGCTCAATTTTTCAAGCAAGACATCTCCTTTTATACACAATATTCACATTCTAAACATACACCCATTGCGCAACATTCTAACCAATAAGATACATTCTCAAACAAAGTATCACATGACGAAAAGCTCAGTTTGCAGCATCCCAACCCAAAGTTAATTATTAGGAATGTCCCAAATCCAATCTCCACAAGCCGGACAAACCCATAACTGAAAGCACAATGCATGTAATAAAGGAGCATAGAAAAGGAAACAATGACAGATAGCGAGCAAGATAAATCATGTGTAAGGAAACTAAAAGTTAACGATGTCCTGAACATTGATTGGCAATCTCAGACAACGATCAAACCAGAGAAATTGGCTTAGCGAGGTCAGTTTCAGGTGAAGGAGTCAGGTCCTTACAATTCACCTTAAAGTCAAGAAAGGACCTAGTTAATGTGTACCAGTACGGGAAGGCCAGGTCGCTTCGTTCGTTCGACCTCATTCATCGGCCTAACGTGATGGCAACACAAAATGGAGGAACGGACAAAATGGAACCCATATTCGAGACAAAGTCTCTGAATACGTAATGACTCGCTAGTTAACGCCGAACTTACTGAATACGGTACGACATCACCAAAATCGTGACGGAACCATAACCTCACGGGACAAGATCAGTTTTCACAGAACCACAGGGCTCAAGTCTCCCGGTCCCGTCAGCATATTTTGCCTTGCGCTGTGCTTTGGTTCCATGTGGAACACTGCCCTTTGCTCTGCTGAGCTTATTATCTTGTATCTTGGTTCCAAGCAGTGCTCCAAACAAGAAACACTACAGCAATATTCTCTATACGCAATCAAAGATGAACCCACCCTCATTCGCTTTAGAAAGTTGCAGCGATAAAACTCTGGACCTGGCACAATTTTTAAAGCCTGGTTTGTTTGCGAGCATTAGAAAGTTCAAGAAGTGGCTATTCTGCTGGACTTTCATGGAAAATGAACCGCAAGGGGACAACTAATCCCCCTGAACTGGAGAATAACAATAAAAAGAAAATTTTATTTGGTCACCTTGACCCAGGTGCTCTTCTAATAGATCTGGTGATTGGCAGGCTCCAGACTGCGAACCATCAGGAGTTGCATTTTCCTATTGCCAAATTTACCTGTTAAAGAAGGTAATTTTCTTCTAATGTTGAACGTTCTTGCTAGCACCTCGAGTGTCCTTAGATATGCACTTTTATCGTGCTAATACTGGCTACACCACTACACGATGACTGGGTTTTTCTCAGACAAGCGCCTCCTACTCTTAGAGCCCGATTCACAAAGGGCCTCTGCACTCATGTGGGAGGCCCCACAGTCATGTCAGGGGCCCCACACTCGTGGCGGGACCTCCGCAATGAGAAACTGCATTCGGTGGTCCCAGCATAATTGCGGGCCTTCAGCCACGACTGCCGGGCCTTGACCATGAGTGCTGAGGCCCTTTGCGAATAGGGCCCTTAGTTTCGTACACTTGTCTGTGAATGTGACAGTTTTGGCTGACTTCCTGCATAAAGTGCCAGCTGGTTAGGAATAGGATTGGGCGCTCAGCTAGGCCGATCCATATCTCCCTCCCTCAGAAGGGATAGCTGCAGTGGGAGGCAATATATGTTTTCAGGACAGATCACCTCCTTAATACAGTGCTTACAATCGACGAAGCCATACCAAATGACAGCCACAAGCGCTGCTATCAAGGCTTCACAAGGATTTTCTATACCCGAGTTGTGAGAGGTTGGGTAAGTTTGGATTTGAGTGAGCTACCAAAATTAATTAGTGATCATGTTACTAGCCAGATTAAAAAACATTGATGCATTTAAATCTCTTATAAAATGTAATCAGAGCATAAGAAGATATTACCAATTGCATTAAGGTTATCTAGCACTGTTAGGTGTTCTAGGTCAGGCTGAGAAGAACTGGTGATTGGCTGGTGGTTGACGTTAAAATGACATTTTCCTCCCCTTTGGCACAGTGCAGCACCCTATAATGGTTTATTAAATGCAGTACATAGTGCTGTGCACATAAGTAGATGATATCAAGTTCTTACTATAAAGTGTTTAACTTTGATATATTTCGTCAGTATTTCAGTCGCAGATAATGAATGTTGAGGGTCTTGTTTAAAGGTATGCAGTAAGGGGACATCAATGAAAAAATCATATGTATCCTGACTGCCACCTCTGCCTTCCCTCGTCTCAATTAGATGTGGATTGTAGCAGGACATAACGAAAAACAGGCATCTCCCGCCTACCAATCTCTGCCATGCTCTTGTTATTTAGAGTGCACAGGAAGGCAGTGTTTCTAATCAGCTTCACCACTGGCAACACTGTATTGGTGTACCTGACTGGTGGAAATGGCTTTCTGTTTGTTCAGGAATGCTTTATAAATTGGGCTCCCGGTTTTATGGTATTTATTATTTTGACATTCCCGTCTGTATTTATCCATATTTAGCTTTTGCTAATTGTACCTATATTTAACCATATTTATTTAGTGTTATGTGAAAAAATGAAGCTGAAATTAGTATATTTTGACATTTATTTAACCAATAAATATGAACAAAATGCAGGAACACCCTTACCGGGTTCAGTGATATAAACACACTCGGATGATAAAATATGTACACATATGGGAAAACATGCAAAGGTTAGTACCTTGGTTGTATTTATATACAATGCTGTTTAAAGTTTTTTACAAAAATTCCTTTATTTTGTTCAACCCCGCTACCATTTCAATCTGCACAGCGATTGGCTTGGCAGTCATGGTTGACAGCCTCTAGAATCACTCAAAAACAACCCAATTTCCGTTTTTATCCACATTTAAAAATAAATACAGACAGGAAAATACATTCTTGGCTGTCTGTATTTATCTGTAAAAATCTGAAAAAAGGGAAAACAGGGAGTCTTATTTATAAACCCAAGATGGTGCTAGTCTTGAAATGTCTCTCACAGGCTCGGAAAAAGCTCCCAGCACGTGGATGGCATTGTTAATGTTATTTCTGGAATGGATCCCTACTTTGGAAGTCGATCTCCAGGAATACCCTAAGTGAAGACAAGTCCACAATGCCAGCTTGACATGGCAGACCTGCCATCACGGATCATATTTCTATGAAGTTGGCTCCCGGGATGTCTGCAGGAGCCGCATTAGGAGGAAAATGCTTTTAGTGAGGGCGGTTAACGTTAAATCAGTCATCCTGGCCACTGCTGATGTGGCAAATTTGCTGCTCCTTCCACGAAGGTGTTTTGGCAGCCGGCTGCCCAAGTTCAATTGAGGCTGTGTTATGTATGACCTTATTTTGAATAGTGTTGGAAATATTTGTTTTATGTATGGAATTCACTTAAATTTCAGTTTACATGGATCAGACTAAGGGTCAATTAAAGCCCAATGGTAGTCCTTAAAATGTATTCGCTTTTTGAAAGGTATTAGCAGAAAACAAAGAATGTTCTGTGTGTGGCATTTGCTCTCACATGACAAATACTAATGAAAATATTGCAACAAAAATTTGAAATGCCCCTTAACAGACGCCTCGAAGATTTAAAAGTGCATAGGGTTCATTTGCTGCAAAAAAACAATTGTTGCCCTTCTTCTTACAAACATGCTTTTCCTTTCTCTGCAGGAGGGAAAAGAAATGCTTTCTCCACATGCAAAGCAAGAGCAGGAGCACCAGGACCCCTTCTGGAGATGGAAGCCTGTTAACACCCTGGTTCTCTTCTACGCCTGCAGAGCACCAACCAAGGAGTTTGATACAGACCTTCTCTTCATCCCACCGATGTCACTGCAAGAGATGCTGTACCGTTAAGACAATCACTGCCTAAACAACTCCATTTACTATCCAATCCTGACCTCATACGCAAAAGCACAGGAGGTGATCTTCTGCAAGCCCTTTTCTCAGAAAAAACTGTTTCCTGCATCTCCTCATTGCGCCCCATAAGAGATTCGCCTCCTGGTTGACATTGTCCCAAGAGCCAGAGCAATCCTCTGCATCACCCCTGCCTGCTACAGGCCAACCAACCCCACAGACCCCCCACAAGCGGCGCACAGTCCACTGAAGACTCCCTTTTCTTTTCCTTTCTCTTATTTAATGACAGTTCAAAAAGATACATTCTTGGTTTTACCTTTAAGTGGAATGCTTTTGTATTCTTTTTTTTACTTTTTTCTCTTGATGTATACCTTACTGGAGGTGAGCTTTTAAAAGAGATTTAAAAATCTATTCTTTTTTTATTAAAAAATAATGGATTTTCTTCTGGGCCAGAGAAATTCATTCTACAAAATTGTGGGGTTCCTACTATACTTCTTGAGTAGGAGTTTCTCAGTGCTTTCAAAGTTCTATATGTTTTAAAACAACAAGATGTTGTTTCTTAAAAGGCTTGCTCAATATATTTTATTCAGACATTTGGATGATACAGCCAGCTTTGCCGATGACAAGGAGGCGTTTTACTTTGCTGTCCCTCATTCCTCACTCCATATTTTCTTTCCCTCTGCCTTGTACAAAGCCCAGCACTTGAATTCATTGTTACAATGTAAATTGTCCTGTATTTCGTCTGTTTTTGTTAGCCTGATAGTGGGATTTTTTATGCCAGTTGTTGAACTATGAATTTTGATGTTACCGCCCACTTTTTTTTTTTTTAAATAGTGAAGCACAGTTCTGCCCAAACATACTGTTGACTGAAAATCTTTATTTTGTCATTCCAGTTTGAGTTATTGTGCTGAAACATTTTTGTTTTTACAAAGCTTTGTAATAAAATGTATAAACTGCCATTTGACTTGGTTATAAGCATGCCCTATTTTCTGATAGCATTCACAAAAGCTTGGTGTTGCTTCTAGAGGAGTGAGCAAATGGAATGATTGCATCAAAAAATTATGGGGGGGGGCACATTGCAATACTAGTAGTTCACTTACATTTCAACTAACAGCATGTGATTTGTGAAACAAATCCAACCCAGAGACAGGGCCGGACTGGCCGGCCTGGGCATTGGGCGTTTTCCTGGGAGGCTGCAAGGGTGAGGGCTGACTTTGCATCTATGGGGGCCGTTTTTAGGTCGAGGCTACCGTCGCACTGCGTAGCAGTGGGCGGAGCCGAAGATTTAATGTGTCTTTGAGGGGGCTTTGGAACCCGCCCCTCTTCTCCATTGGCTGGCCTAGTAAATGCTGGCCAGCCATTGGAGGAGAGGGGCATCACTCGGTCCAAGCCCCGTCTTTTTCGGAATGAGGGGTGTGTTTTTTCGTTCTTTCTATTTACTTTCTCTCCTCTTCCCATTGGCTGGAATTTTATCTTCCAGCCAATGGGAAGAGGAGAGAACGAAAACACGTCCCTCAATCCGAAAAATGACCCTGGTTTCTCCGAGGCATTTCTGCTTTGCCTCGGAGAAACGTGGTCGCAGTCGTGATCAGGCTCTGCTCCCGCACCGCCGTCTGACCTATGGTGTCCATCGGGACTTTGCGCCCACCAAACCACGGAGGACCGAACTTCACTGCTGCCTTTCTCCATTCAGCAGAGCTGTGTGAGGGGCTGGGACAAGACGAGCTGCGCCAGGAATGCGGGACTCCCTTCCTCCTCGCCCGGGCTGCTAAGTCACATCCCCAATCCAGCACTCACCGGGTTCTGTGGGAAGCAGGCAGCGTGTTCAGCACAGTCCGACCCCCGAGCCTGGGGCGTCCAAGGTCAGTCTCGTAGCAGTCCTAGGGACAGTGATGCCACCATGCGGCCACTGAACGTCCTGGTGAGAAATCAAGGTCCGGCAGAGTTTCCACTCACCGGCGGCCTCCAAAACCATCCGAGGGATCAATCGTGCATTCGGGTCTCCACTAACCCCTCCACGCCAGAAGCCTCCTTGGATCAAGCATCGGGGCGCTCACTGCAGACGACGTCCCCTGTAATGTGGTCTGTTTGTCAGGGGTCGCCCGGGCTGCTAAGTCACGCCCCCAATCCAGCACTCACCGGGTTCTGTGGGAAGCAGGCAACTTGTTCAGCACAGTCCGATCCCCGAGCCTGGGGCGTCTAAGGTCAGTCTCGCAGCAGCCCTAGGGACAGTGATGCCACCATGCGGCCACTGTACGTCCTGGTGAGAAATCAAGGCCCCGGCGGAGTTTCCACTCTCCGGCGGCCTCCAAAACTATCCGAGGGATCCATTGTGCATTCGGGTCTCCACTCACCCCGCCAAACCAGAAGCCTCCTTGGATCAAGCATCAGGCCGCTCACTGCAGACGACGTCCCCTGTAATGTGGTCTGTTTGTCAGGGGTTGCCAGCAGCCCAGCATAGCAATACAGTATACCCAGTCCCACTCCCAATCTGTTGTGATTATAATACAGGAGTTCTTAACACAATCCATCCGCATCGGGGGCGCTGAGGAATTTACTTTCTCTTGTGCACGGCACCTCTCTGATAGAGTTTTATATCTCAGTGATTCATGTGTCTAGTGCTCTTATTTCCAGCGATTTTCGAGCCCTTCTGCTGATTGCTGTGGAGCCCTCGTGGATCATGTCCACACGGCCATCTTGTCGGCCATGCAGCGCCCAAGGCCCAGGAGAACCGAACTTCACTGCTGCCTTTTTTCATTCAGCAGAGCTGTGTGAGGGGCTGGGACAAGACGAGCTGCGCCGGGGCTGCGGGACTCCCTTCCTCCTCGCCCGGGCTACCGGGCTCTATTCCACCTCCCTCAGATCTAACGCGGGTCTGTAGTGCAGGGGGCACTGACACCCCGGTGCCCTCTCCTTCAGGTGCCCTGCTGATCTCTGCTAGGCCCCGGGCAGCTGCGGGCGGGAGCTCCAGCCACTCTCTGCCATTTTCGGCAAAGAAGAAAAGCTTTCCCGAGGAGCCGGAGTGGAGTGTGAGCGCCGGACCCTCCTCCTTCCTCAGACAGCTGGCCGGGCAGAGCCGAGCTCCGTCTGTCCGAGGCGCTGCGGGACCGGAGAGCGCCGATCCGGTGCCGCGAGGATCTAGGGACGAGGGATCCGTGTGGCGGCCGGAGGACGGGACTATGTGCGCCCGGGATTCCCGGCCCTGTCTGGCCATTGTTCACCCGCAGCGCTGCCCGGCCACCATGGAGACGGGACTGTCCCATGGAGTGAGGTGAGTGATTGAGGCTCAGCCGCCTCCAGGGGTCCGTGGTACAGATCCGAGTGTTAACCCCTTTGTTGGTGAAGCTTCCCTGACTCCTCTCTCCTTGTCCGGGGCCGGCCGGAGCTTACACCACCGTCCCTTGGACAACCCCACCCACAGTTGTGGGGCCTCCCGGGGCTGAGCAGGACTGCATCTGCCTGGCACCACCGCAGGCAGGAATCACAGAAATGGCTGCAGGCTCGGAGCTTTAGGAGCTGTGACTGAGACACGACCACATTTCAGTGCACATAATTGAACGAAAACTGAGGAAACGAAGTTCTGAAAAGGGCTTTTCTGGCTAGATTTGTTCAAAGGTGTAAACTATGCCGGACACGTAAAGTGTTCCGTAAAGTTGGTTGGCAGGCAGGACCTTGTTTGTGTGTTCTTATAAGTGGTGACCTGCCAGCACGTTTCGTCCCCTGCGTTATGTCCCATCTGGACACTCTTCCCTCACACTGTGTATTCTCCATTTAGTATAACGTGGGCCTCCTAAATGTTTCCTTTGACTTTCATACCTTAATTATCTTCCTTCGTTATCAATTCATATTCTGCTGACCTTACCCTTTCAGCATTCGCCTGTCCTCTTCTGGCTCCAAAGCTGCTCTTACCTCCTGGACTTTACGCTGCCCTTACTGTCGTCTTGCACTTTCTGCCGACGTTATCCTCTGTGTATTCTACTGCACTTACCTTGCGTCTTCTGCTGCCTTCGCCCTTTGTTCCTTCTGCTGCCCTTACCCTGTTTGTCTTTGCTGCCCTTACCCTGTTTGTCTTTCCCCAGCGAGATCGGGGTGTCAGAGTCTGGCGACACAGAGCTGAAGGTGAGTCTGTACCCGGGCAGGGGGCTATCCCCTCCGTGCTGATACTGGTCCACTGTGTGTACAAGAGGGCGGGGTGAGTGCATGGCTCATACCTGGGAAGTAATGTGGTCTGACGCAGAGTACGTGGCCTTTGTACAGAAATGGGGCTTTGGCGATGGACAGCCTGACCCCTGACCCCTGACCTAGGTTATGTGCGCATTTGTGGGGGAGATGGGGGGAAGGAGAACCTTATTCTACAACTGAAGGTAGTAATGGCTCACACCTTCGCTGTCTGTCAGCCAGGGTATTCATGAAGCACATGTACTGACTTCCTACGCACCATGCTTGCTCCAGTGGGTGGCATAACTGCCCAGGCCAGTCAGAAGCTTTTATTGGACACAGGCCAAGACAAGTAGCGTGGCTCTGTCTGTGTGTGTGCGCGTGGCTCTGTCTTTGTGTGTGCGTGGCTCTGTCTTTGTGTGTGCGTGGCTCTGTCTTTGTGTGAGGGGCTCTGTGTGTGTGTGGGGGGGCTCTGTACGTGTGTGGGGGGCTCTCTGTGTGTGGGGGGGGCTCTCTGTGTGTGTGGGGGGGCTTTCTGTGTGTGGGGGGGCTTTCTGTGTGTGGGGGGCTCTCTGTGTGTGGGAGGGCTCTCTCTGTGTGTGTGGCTCTCTGTGTGTGTGGCTCTGTGTGTGTGTGTGTGTGTGTGGCTCCCCAGCGAGATCGGGGTGTCCGAGTCTGGCGACACAGAGCTGAAGGTGAGTCTGTGCCCGGGCAGGGGGCTATCCCCTCCCTGCTGATACCGGCCCACTGTGTGTACAAGAGGGCGGGGTGATTGCATGGCTCATACCTGGGAAGTAATGTGGTCTGACGCAGAGTACGTGGCCTTTGTACAGAAATGGGGCTTTGGCAATGGACAGCCTGATCCCTGACCTAGGTTATGTGCGCATTTGTGGGGGAGATGGGGGGATGGAGAACCTTATTCTACCACTGAAGGTAGTAATGGCTCACACCTTCGCTGTCTGTCAGCCAGAGTATTCAGGCAGCACATGTACTGACTTCCTACGCACTATGCTTGCTCCAGTGGGTGACATAACTGCCCAGGCCAGTCAGAAGCTTTTATTGGACACAGGCCAAGACAAGTAGCGTGGCGCTGTCTGTGTGTGTGCGTGGCTCTGTCTTTGTGTGTGCGTGGCTCTGTCTTTGTGTGTGCGTGGCTCTGTCTTTGTGTGTGCGTGGCTCTGTCTTTGTGTGAGGGGCTATCTGTGTGTGTGGGGGGCTTTGTGCGTGTGTGGGGGGGCTCTCTGTGTGTGGGGTTCTGTGTGTGTGGGGGGGCTCTCTGTGTGTGTGGGGGCTCTGTGTGTGTGTGTGGGGGGCTCTGTATGTGTGAGGCTCTGTGTGTGTGTGTGGGGGGCTCTCTGAGTGTGTGTGTGTGGCTCTCTCTGTGTGTGTGGCTCTCTGTGTGTGTGTGGCTCTCTCTGTGTGTGGCTCTGTGTGTGTGTGTGTGGCTCCCCAGCGAGATCGGGATGTCCGAGTCTGGCGACACAGAGCTGAAGGTGAGTCTGTGCCCGGGCAGGGGGCTATCCCCTCCCTGCTGATACCGGTCCACTGTGTGTACAAGAGGGCGGGGTGAGTGCATGGCTCATACCTGGGAAGTAATGTGGTCTGGCGCAGAGTACGTGGCCTTTGTACAGAAATGGGGCTTTGGCGACGGACAGCCTGACCCCTGACCTAGGTTATGTGCGCATTTGTGGGAGAGATGGGGGAGGGAGAACCTTATTCTACAACTGAAGGTAGTAATGGCTCACACCTTCGCTGTCTGTCAGCCAGGGTATTCAGGAAGCACATGTACTGACTTCCTACGCACCATGCTTGCTCCAGTGGGTGGCATAACTGCCCAGGCCAGTCAGAAGCTTTTATTGGACACAGGCCAAGACAAGTAGCGTGGCTCTGTCTGTGTGTGTGCGTGGCTCTGTCTTTGTGTGTGCGTGGCTCTGTCTGTGTGTGAGGGGCTCTCTGTGTGTGGGGGGGTCTCTCTGTTTATCCAGTATTAGGGGTGTCTTTCATAGATTCACATGCCTGAATCATTCCCCGTCGTCGAGACGGGAGCCTCCGGTACATAAAAAAGTAATGTCCTATAGTCATACATAGAGAAAAAGGGCCTAAGGGCCACCCCTTAGTAGCCTTTCCTTGTCCTTATGTAAAAAGGACCAAACTCTCACAGTCAGCCAATCAGCTCCGACCTCCCTCTAGAACCTTTCTGGGAGGAGCCTCAGTCCCTCAGATTTTCTACCGCACGTTGTGCTAGGGAGTCTCCAGCCTGAGCTCTCCTCAGGATTCCTTCAAATTCAACAGATTTTCTTTGAAAGTGATATCTGAACTCTCAACTCTTCAAGGATTACTTCACTACACTGTCTTGGCAGTAAGTGTTTTCTTTCCACTGCTTCTTCCATGTCTGAATCACAGAAGAAAGCCCTTTTCAGGGCCTGCTCTTCCTGTGGGAAGAAAAGGATCCATGTGGATGATCAGCACGACCTGTGCTTGTATTGCCTTTACCCGGACCATGTCTCAGACAAATGCAAGATTTGTAGGTCTTTTCCTAAAAAGAGCGTGAGAGATAGGGAAGGTCGCCTTCTCATTTGGCTTGACAGGCTTAAGGACAGAGACAATCTGGACTCCTCTGTGAGCAGTGCTTCCAGGACCTCAGCTGTCTCTCAAAAGAGGCCTAGGGTGTCTTCCCCTGGCCCCTCAGACACTCCTCCTAAGAAGACCCACAGGAAGTCTTCAGAGGCGAGATCTGCGACATCTTCAGTGTCTGCTAAGGAAGATCAAACCTTTAAAAAGCCTGCTCCGTCATCTAGACAAGCCCAGAGGACTACCTCAGTCACGACCACAGTGTCTACCACATCAGCGTCGTCGCCTTCAGCGTCGACGACGACAACTACATCTTCCTCATCTTCAGGTAGACCTGTTTCCTCTATGATACTCCTAAAATCGTCGTCGACGACAAAGACCATGTCGACAACGAAGACTACACCGTCGACGACGCCGTCGTCATTGACGAGCCCATCGTCGTCAAAGACGTTGCCAAAGATCCCACCGTCGACGGCGAAGATGTCGACGAGAGGCTCGACGACGAGGACGTCGTCTACGAAAACACCGTCGACGAAGACGTCGACGACGACTTCACAGTCGTCGGCGACCAAGAATACATCGCCCACTCCACCGTTGACGAGGACCTCGTCGACGACTCCGTTGACGAAAGACTCGTCGACGTCGAAGACCCGGTCGACGACAAAAGACTCTTCGTCGACGGCGAACACTCCGTCGACGAAGGACTCGACGACGACAACACCGTCGACGGAAGCCTCGTCGTCGAGGATGGCACTGTCTGAGCCATGGAAAAAATCGAACCTGGTGGAAGTACCGACCCTCATGCTGCCGCCGTCGACGACTCCCTCGACGACGACAGGCTCTGATGCGAAGTCTGGCAAGCATAACAAAATGCAAATTACCCCGGAAACAACATCTCCGAGCAAAGTGGAAACGCAGCCACCTCAGGAAATCTTCCAAAGTGAAGAATCCGAAGAGGATGACCACCAGGATCCCGCTACTTCGGTCTCGGACCTTAACATCAAATGCCAAAGCACTGATGAAGAACAGGAAGACTTCACCTATCAGGAACACTCTGTCCATACTAGCGTCCGCACGGAAGTCACCCCCATGATATGCTTACCGGCGACCCTTGTCAATGACTTGAGATTCCTTGTACAGGATTACAAACAACGCTTTCCGGATGCGGACAGAGGCAGTCAAGCGCCTAAGGCTCATGCGCCTGAGGACAAGGGGAATCAGACACCTACAGTCCAAGTACCAGTGTCAGCCCCAAAACAAACTCACCCTCACCCTCAAACCCACCATGACGTCCAGCCTCAGGTGGTGGTCTCTTCAGACGAAGATGAGGAGGAGGAGGAATTGGAGGAAGGAGAGGTCCAGGAGATACACTCGGACCACTCGGACCAGGATGAAGAGGATGAATATGTGGCATCATCCCCAGCTTCACCACAACCACGTCAAGCGGACTCCCCGCCTGTGGACATTGCCGGCTTCCATAAACTTGTGGAGAGGGCAGCGAAGAGATTCCATATGGCTGTGGAATCAACAGAAACGGACTGCTTCTTGCATGATTTCAAAGAACAGACACAAAAGTCCACCAAATCTATTCCGATTATAGAGTTCTTGTGGGAACAAGGAAAGAAATTAATGCTGACACCTGCTTCTGTACCGGCAGTTGTTCCTCGCCTAGACAAGAAATACAGAGCACCACTTACTGCGGCGGCTTGCCTCAATGGTCACCCCAAACCAGACTCAGTGGTGACACAGGCGGCCCAGAAACACTCCTGTAACCCTTCCTCCCCACTGTCCGCTCCCCCAGACAAGGAAGGCAGAAAACTTGACACGATTGGAAAACGCTTCACAACCACATCGGCCATGACCATCAAGGTGGCCAACTCCATTGCCTTGTTGGGACGTTACAATCGCCAACTCTGGGAGGACATAGCCCCTTACGTGAAGGAACTGCCTGACACAGTCCAGAGTGAGGTAAAGGCTCTCCTGGTGGAAGGTCAATCTTCAGCGGCGGAACTAATTGACTGCGCTATCGACGCAGCCATGACAGGCTTCCGTCAGCTTGCGGGGGCTGCAGTCCTACGACGTCATGGGTGGCTGAGAGCGACATCATTCCGCCAGGAAGTGCAATCAAAGGTTCTGGACATGCCCTTTGACGGACAACACCTTTTTGGGGAAAAAATCGACGAGGCACTGCAGACCATTAAGAAGGACACCGACACGGCAAGGGCACTGGGCACTATGCAGTCCAGAAACCAGTCCTTTCGAGGCAACAGATCCAGAGGTCAGTCCTCTTATCGAGGTTCCTATCAGAACAGGTCCTCGTATTCGTACAATAACAAAGGCCAATACCAACACAAACAGCAGCAAGGCCGCCAATCTTCGTTCGGAAGATCTAGCTACAGAGGAAAAAATACCAAGAGGGGCGCTGGCGGCCGCCAGTGACCGATTGCTCCAGCCAGTCCAACCACCCTCTCCATCCTTTCAAATTGGAGGAAAACTGACCCATTTCCTCACCAATTGGCAGTACATCACCACGGACCGTGGGTTCTTCAAATTATTCGATTCAGCCATTCTCTCGAATTCACCTCCATCCCTCCCAATACACCTCCACGCAGACGGACGCACAAACACCTGCGCCTGCTTCTCAAGGAACTTTCGATAATGCTACAGAAGGGAGCGATCGAAAGAGTGCCAGCATCCTCAAAGGGGAAGGGATTTTACTCCCACTTCTTCCTTGTACAACAAAAAGAGAACAAGTGGAGGCCCATCCTGGATCTCCGGGCGCTCAACGCCTTCCTACGGAGCCAATCGTTCAGGATGGTGACGATTCAAGAAATTCTGGGCATTCTGGAAAGAGGAGATTTCATGACATCCTTAGATCTCCAGGATGCCTACTACCACATCCCCATCCTCAGAAGTCACCGGAAATTCCTGAGGTTCGAGGTGGCGGGCCGTCACTATCAGTTCAAAGTCCTGCCATTCGGCCTCAAGTCCGCGCCGCGGATTTTCACGAAGTGCCTTGCGCCGGTGGCAGCCTTCCTACGTCAATTGGGTCACCAAGTCTTCCCCTACCTAGACGATTGGCTGGTGAAAGCACCCTCACCTGGAGATGCAGCCGAATCCTCCAACGCCTGCACCAATCTTTTTCAGAGGCTGGGATTAACGCTCAATCTCAAAAAATCCTGCATGGTCCCCTCAACGAAAATTACCTTCCTAGGGGCCACCTTGGACACGAAGTGCACAAGAGCCTTCCCCTCGAAGGAGAGGACGGACAAGATCTTATCTCTGGCCACGGCTGTGGCGGCAAAGACACACCTAAAAGTTCGGACTTACACCTCCCTCCTAGGGATGATGTCTTCCTGCATACTCCTCATCCCGCACTGCAGACTCAGGATGCGCCCGTTGCAGGAGGCACTCACGAGCCAATGGACTCAAAGTACTGGCTCCTTCGAAGACACTATTCGGATCACACCAAAAATGTCCAAAGGTCTGGAATGGTGGAAACGTCGCAAGAATCTAACCGTAGGGTTACCGTTTCTCCTTCCAGCATCACCTCTGGTGATAACCACAGACGCCTCCCTAGAGGGATGGGGCGCTGTTCTCCAGGACCTTCAGATCAGCGGCAAATGGGACACTCAGGAAAAATCGCTCCATATAAACCCTTTAGAGCTGAGAGCCGTGTATCTGGCTCTCCAGGCCTTCTTGCCACGCATCCAGAACTCCCCGGTGCTCGTCAGGACAGACAACACCACGACGATGCACTATCTCAACAAACAAGGGGGAACGCGTTCGCTCTCTCTCTCACGCGAATCGCAAAAGATCTGGAACTGGCTAGTGCTGCACGGAATCCCGCTCAAAGCGGAATATGTACCCGGAAAGGACAATACCATCGCGGACGCCCTGAGCAGGCAAAGATCCCTCTCCCACGAGTGGGAACTATGCGACAGCGCTCTGACTCACATCTTCTCTCAATGGGGAGTCCCGAACATCGACCTGTTTGCCACCAAGGGGAACGCCAAATGCCCAAGCTACCCAAGTTGGCATCCCCAACAAGGGTCACTAGGAAATGCATTTTCCATCGGATGGTTCAGCGCCTTTGCATACGCTTTTCCTCCATTCCCGATGATCCCGAGGCTTCTCAGGAAGATGAAGGCGGAGCCCTGTACCCTGATCCTAATTGCCCCGTTCTGGCCGAGGCAACACTGATTCTCGGATCTGCTTCGACTCTCCATCAGATCACCGATTCGCCTGAAACAGCACCCGAACCTCCTGACGATGTCCAACGGGCAAGTACAGCACCCGAACCTCCAATCACTCAAATTATCGGCCTGGCTCCTGAGCACAGAGAGTTCGGTGGCCTGAATATCCCACCGGACTGCAGGGATGTATTAGCTAAAGCAAGGGCGGACAGTACAAACAAAACCTACACTCTCAAATGGAAGAGGTTCTGCATTTGGTGTTCGGACCGGGGCCTGCAGCCCCTCACCATCACCCCTGAACAGATACTACCATACCTCCTGCATTTGGCTCAGTCGGGACTAGCGCATGCGTCCATTAAGGTTCACCTGGCGGCTATCTCGAGGTTCACCAGAACTGTCACAGGGCCTTCTCTGTGGTCCAGTTGGCTACTCAAGCAATTCCTGAAGGGGCTCTACAGATCCTTTCCGAGGCCTCGGAAAGTCCCTCCTACATGGCAGCTTAATCTGGTACTCAACCAACTCATGCGTCATCCGTTTGAGCCCATTCATCGGGCATCTGTTAAACACATCTCATGGAAAACAGCGCTCTTGCTCGCTCTAACATCTGCCAGAAGGGTTAGCGAACTGCAAGCTTTGTCCATTCAGGAACAATATATGAAATTCAGACAGGACAGGGTGATACTGAGACCAAACCCTAAATTCATTCCAAAAGTACCTTCGGACTTTCATCTCAATGAACCAATAGTCCTTAAGTCCTTCTTTGCCAACCCTTCAACAGCAGCGGAACGGTCGCTGCATTCTTTGGACCTTATGAGATGCCTAAAGTTCTACCTGGACAAGACTAAGGCTCTCAGGAAATCTTCACAACTGTTCGTGGCATACAGCAGACCGAGAATGGGCCTGCCTCTCACGAAGCAAAGCATCTCCAGATGGATCTCCTCTGCCATTTCATTCTGCCACGTCACGGCCGGCCGGCCTTTGAACGATCATGTCACTGCTCATTCCACCAGGGCGATGTCCACGTCAGCAGCATTGTTCGCTGGAGTGCCGATCCTGGACATCTGCAGAGCGGCGACCTGGAAGTCACCGCACACTTTCTCCAGACACTACTGCCTGGATATCGAACTCCAGAAGGATGCGGCAGTGGGCCAGGCGGTGCTTCGCCATCTCTTTCATTAAGGTGAGCCTTCCTACATCCCGCCATCCAGGTATGCACATTCTTGCTCTTGTGATATTCTATCTATGCTGTCTCCATGTTGTATGATATTATATGCATTATCTAACATGACGGCAGAGCAACTTTACTTTACAAATGTGCTCCTATGATTGCTAGCTATTCTGATTCAGGCATGTGAATCTATGAAAGACACCCCTAATACTGGATAAGAAATGCGTTACTTACCTGTAACAGCAGTTATCCAGTATTGGTGTCTTTCATAGATTCACATGCAACCCTCCCGCCTCCCCTGGAAGGACTCACTTCCCTCTCGGACTATATTACGCCAACCTAGCTGGGTCCGTACGAAAATCTGAGGGACTGAGGCTCCTCCCAGGAAGGTTCTAGAGGGAGGTCGGAGCTGATTGGCTGACTGTGAGAGTTTGGTACTTTTTACATAAGGACAAGGAAAGGCTACTAAGGGGAGGCCCTTAGGCCCTTTTTCTCTATGTATGTCTATAGGACATTACTTTTTTATGTACCGGAGGCTCCCGTCTCGATGACGGGGAATGATTCAGGCATGTGAATCTATGAAAGACACCAATACTGGATAACTGCTGTTACAGGTAAGTAACGCATTTCTTGTGTGTGTGGGGCTCTGTGTGTGGGGGGGATCTCTGAGTGTGTGTGTGTGTGGCTCTCTGTGTGTGTGTGTCTCTGTGTGTGTGGCTCTCTCTGTGTGTGTGGCTCTCTGTGTGTGTGTGTGGCTCTGTGTGTGTGTGTGTGTGTGTGGCTCTCTGTGTGTGCGTGTGGCTCTCTCTGTGTGTGCGTGTGGCTCTCTGTGTGTGTGTGACTCTCTGTGTGTGTGTGTGTGGCTCCAGTGGCGTAACACAAGCCCCCGCAGCCCCCGCGTTGCGGGGGGGGCCCTCGCTCCAAGGGGCCCCGCCAGGGCCCCTCGCTGTAATACATTGATGTATCAAATCGTGATTGATTTAAAAATTATGGACGGTCCCGGCCGGGGCCCGTGTCCGTGAGGCTGGCAGCAGGAATGGTGTGGGGCCCCGGCCGGGGCCCATGAGGCTGGCAGCAGGAATGGTGCAGGGCCCCGGCTGGGGCCCGTAAGGCTGGCAGCAGGAATGGTGCGGGGCCTCGGCCGGGGCCCCCGTGACGCTGGCAGCGGCTGAGGCTGAGCGGCTCTGACTGCTGCTCTCTCTGCCTCTTGAGCCTCCCTGACTGGAATTGTGCGGGGGCGGGCCCCGGCCGGGGCCTGTGAGGCAGCCTGGCAGCACTGCAGCAGGAATGGTGCGGGGCCCCGGCCGGGGCCCGTGAGCCTGCTGGCAGCACTGCAACTGGAATGGTGAGGGGCCCCGGCCGGGGCCCGTGAGGCTGGCAGCAGCTAAGGCTGAGTGGCTCTGCCTCTGACTTGAGCACTGCCACTGCTGAGGAATTGTGCGGGGCCCCGGCCGGGGCTCGTGAGTGAGACTGTCTGCAGCAGGAAATGGTGCCGGGCCCCGGCCGGGGCCCGCCGCCCGTGAGGCTGGCAGCGCGGCTGAGGCTGAGCGGCTCTCTGCCTCTTGAAGTGTTGAGCCTGAGGAATGGTGCGGGGTCCCGGCCGGGGCCCCTGAAATTGATACAAATGGGTAGGCCGGCCCCGGCCGGGTGACACGGTGTGTGTGACTACTAGTAGTAGTCTTAATGGTGCATGGTGGATGGATCAATGGTGGCGGGACAGGGTTGTTACTCCTCACTCCGAGTCCTGCTCCTGACTTTCACTTTCTTTTCCGCCCCGGCCTTCCGGGACGCGTATGCGCGCAGTGGGGGCACTGGACAGGGGGGCTGGCTGGTGACCAATGCCCTCATTACATTTGTTGGGGACAGGGACAACACATGCGCATTACGCAATGAGCTCATCACGACACACGCAATAAGAGCGTTACAGTAAGGTGTGGCAGGGCGCGCAGCAGAGAAGAGATGACAAAGCCACGCTCAGGTCAGGACTCATCACCGGCGGGCCTTTATTTGCAAATTGCAATCATTTAAATTGCCCGGCCCCGGCCCCTACCTGGCTAGCCTTGAGGCTTACGCTGCCCCCCCTCAGCTGCCCTGCCTGCCTTCTGCCCATCCTCTCCAGCTCTCCTTGCGACGCCAGGCCCTACAGGCCCCCAGCCCTCTCAGGTCAGGTGAGTGCGTTCCCTCTGTTAAGGCACTTCAAACGTATTTAAGATGTAACGCTCAGTTTTGAAATTGTTCCTATTGTGAAGCGCTCGCCTTCGGGAAAAGTTCGCGCTCAAAAACGCATAAATAAATAAATAAAGTGACGAGTCATCAATGCATGCAGTGTGAGACGGTGACCCTGGCTGCCCTGTTGTAGAACGTTAGTGTCACAGTCAGGCGCAGAAACGGCTATGACCTTAGACTGTCTGCCGGGGGGGGCCTCCATGTGCTTTGCAGGGGGGCCCCCTCAAGTTTCGTTACGCCACTGTGTGGCTCTGTGTGTGTGTGTGTGGCTCTCTGTGTGTGTGTGTGTGTGTGTGTGGCTCTGTGTGTGTGTGTGTGGCTCTCTGTGTGTGTGTGGCTCTGTGTGTGTGTGTGGCTCTCTGTGTGTGTGTGTGTGTGTGTGGCTCTCTGTGTGTGTGTGTGGCTCTCTGTGTGTGTGTGTGTGTGGCTCTGTGTGTGTGTGTGGCTCTGTGTGTGTGTGTGTGTGTGGCTTTCTGTGTGTGTGGCTCTGTGTCCGCGAACGACTCTCTACTACTCTCTAATAATCACCTACTGCCATTGTAAATGACAATACCATTTATTTATGTTTTTAAAAAAAAATGTCATGAGCAATGCCAATAGCTCTACCTTTAATAATGCCGAGACCATTGCATTGTAAATGCTTGTTGTTACTGTGGCCCAGTTTTGCAGCATTGTGGCAATATCGGCCCCAGTAACACATGCAGCAGTGCTTTACACATGCAACTCCCCCCCACCCGCCCTCCCTCCCCTGGGGGGTTGGGGTGACTGATCCGTCAAAATTGCCAGGGCTGCTCTGGGTTCTCGTTCTCAGTCTGGCCCTGGACAGAGATTCTAGAAACCTTGCTATACTGACCATACAACGTACTAAAATGCAAGCATTGGACCATCTTCTTTCTGCACAAAACATCTTCCCCTCTTAAAAAACAGGCTGGATCCAGTCTTCAAATTCCATGTGTTCTGTATCTCGAAACATGATCATCGTTAATTTCCTAACCCTAGCTGTGCTTTATAAATTCTCCTGTTCTCACCCAGTTAGAATTATTGCAATCTTTACACAGTATTATTGCTTTTTGAAAGTTTGACACCATGTAAGACTAAGACTGGCCTGGGTAGACCAGCAGCAAAACAACAACTGCCATCCATTTTAACTCCTGATTTCCAAAATAGAATTACCCACTCAGTTATAATAACGTAGTGACAACATTTCCACTTCATCAACTAAAAAACACCCCACCTAAATACACACCAACAACCAAACGTGTGTGGGGGGGGAGATGGGGGAATGGGGATGGTGTGTGTTAAGCAGGCAAAAATACATGGACATTCCTTCTAGCAGCCCTGTGGCAGGCCATTGCCTGTTGCTTCCACTATGCTTCCCGTACCCTCACGTGTACCAGACTGAAGGGAGCAAGAGCATATTTCTATGATGAGCATGCACTAGTGCATAAAGCACTATACGTGCTTTCACTTGTGAGATGTATTGTTTACAATAAAAGGCTTGGAGCTAACCTATGCTTACTATTCGTTGGCTTCATTGCCACTCTCCTTTGCTGATTCCTAATTGACCAGTGCATGTCAAGGGCTACTTTCTTTCCTTTCTGTGGAGCATGAACCAAGCACAGTTTGATGTAACTTAATTATTGCCCATTCGCTGTTTGAGCTGTGATAAGGTACTGTTTCTTCTGCCCAATCCACCCCTTGTGTGTTGTGCTTCTTTCCTCTCCCAACAACTCCTCAGTGTTGCTGCCCCCCACCCCCTCTGGTGCTCCCTCCCTGTTCCCCCACCTCTTCGGTTTTGCTTTTTCCAAATCCCCCTCCCACTGTCCTGCTCCCTCCGTCCACATCCCTTGTGTTGCTGTTCCCCCATGCCTCCATTGTTCTTCTATCCCCCACTGTCTGTTGTTGCTGCTGATTCCCTCATGCGGCTACACCCTCCCTAATTTTTTTTAACATATTGCACAGCAGTGCAGGCTACTGTGCAATATGGTTTAAAAAAAAAGCAGTATGATGTAGTAAACGCTGGCCGCTTCATAACACTTTTTTTCTTGACTTTAAGCTATGTTGAACAGCAGGTTGCTCTGCTGTGCAACAAGCCATAAAAAATATTGTCAAAGCCAATAGGTCTTGCATAGGCAATACTTTTTTTCTTTTGCAATGCCTGTTATCTTTTGTATTGCTATATTCCACCCAGCCGGCTGACTCCTGGATTTTACTCTGCAAAGACTCTGTACTTGGGAATGCCACTGAAAATCACTGATGCTGATGAAGGTGTGGGGGACTGGCCAGACGCTGACATAATCACCGTACATAGGACCATACCTCTGTAGAAGTCTACCCGGCAGTTGGAGAGTGGAGTGGAGGAAGAACTGGAAAATACAGCGCAAGAGGGTAAAAAGTTGTAGAGGGACAAGGAAAATAAGATGAGGAAAGTGAGACCCTACAAGGTGGAGCAGGAAAACGAGGTGAGGATAATGAGATTACCAACAAAAGAGTGAGAGGCCTAGGCGAGGAGACAGAAACCATCAGAGGAGGGTCATGAGGAGATGACATGTGAGACCATCCAAGAAGGAGCAGGTGGGTGAGGCGCGGAGGAGACCTGAAAAGAGATGCGAGAGGAGAATGAGTAGCTGGTGTCTGAAGGTGTATGGAGTAAGAGAACTAACACTGGAGCTGCAATAGAATAGTGTGCAGATCAGAGGCCCACCGGAGACTGCATCACACCAGAATTGTAGCAGCCAATCACCACTAGAGACAGTAGACACCAGGAGTCAGACTCTGAATCCCTTGTTGCCACATTACCAGGGAGAAGCCTTGGCTGGAGGCAGGTGATTTTCTGTAACTTTTTTTCTTTGCTGGGCTAAAATATGAAAGATATGCGAGTCAGGGAAGAAGAGCCAAAGACACCACTTATTTTCAGTAGAAGTGAACAATTAATTTTTAGTCCTTCACATGCAAGCACATTCATGGTAGAACAGATCAATGGTAACAGGAGCGACCATTGTTTACCTGTTTCTACTAAGATACTAAGGTAAAGGTGAAGGGAGCAGAGGGTGAGGAAAAACCACTGGTGATAATAAACCTGGTACATAATTATCCAGTATTATGGGTGTCTTTCATAGATTCACATGCCTGAATCATTCCCCGTCGTCGGGATGGGAGTCCCTGGTATATAAAGAAAGTAATGTCCTATAGACATATATAGAGAAAAGTAGGCCTAGAGGCCTCACCTTAGTAACATCCATGTCCTTTTGTAAAAAAGGACCAAACTATAGAGAAGAGCCAATCAGCTGCCACCTCCCTCTAGAACCTTCCTGTCAGGAGCCTCAGTCCCTCAGATTTTCGTACGCACTAAGCTAGGTAGGTGTGTTACTGAGAGAATTAGGTGAGTCCTTCCAGGGAAGGCGGGAGGGTTGCATGTGAATCTATGAAAGACACCAATACTGGATAACTGCAGTTACAGGTAAGTAACACATTTCTTATCCAGTATTATGGGTGTCTTTCATAGATTCACATGCCTGAATCAGAGTAGCAAGCAATGCCCAGTGCACATTTCTGATGGAACAGCATATACAAGTCATTAGATAATACATATCCTGTGACTATGAACCATCAATAGACATCAACAATAAGCATTAGTAAAGAAATGTGCATACCAGAGTAGGATGGAGGGAGGAAGGCTCACCTTATTGAAATAGATGGTGTAGCACTGCTTGTCCCACTGCTGCATCCTTTATCAGCTCTGTATCCAGGCAGTAGTGCCTAGTGAAGGTATGCGGCGACTTCCATGTTGCCGCCCTGCAAATGTCAATGACTGGCACCCCTGCAAAGAGTGCCATAGAAGTGGACATAGCTCTCGTGGAGTGCGCTCTCACTTTGGAATTCAATGGCTGTCCAGCTTGGTCATGACAGAAAGCAATGGCTGCAGAAATCCATAGGCAGATGCTCTGCTTGGTAAGCGGTAGACCCTTCCTAGGTCTGCTGTAAGCTACGAATAGCTGGTTAGATTTTCTGAATGTTTTCGTTTTGTCAATATAAAATTTCAAGCATCGTTTGAGATCTAAAGAATGCAGTGATCTCTCAGCTGCTGTGCTTGGGTTTGGAAAGAAGGAACGTAGAACCACAGGTTCATTTAGGTGGAAGTCCGACGGGACCTTTGGGATAAACCTAGGATTGGTTCTCAGGATTACTCTCGTTTTTAAACTGTAGAAAAGGATCCTGGATTGAAAACGCCTGTAGCTCACTCACCCTCCTTGCAGATGTGAGCGCTAAGAGGAGTGCTGTCTTCCACAAGACATACTTTAGGTCGGCTCTGTGTACTGGCTCGATCGGATGTTTCATGAGCTGATTAAGAACCACATTGAGATGCCAGGTAGGTGGCAACATCCTCACTGGCGGGAAAGACCTGTACAATTCCTTTAGAAATTGCTTAATGAACCTGCATGACCAGAGAGCTGGACTTGTTGAAGTTCTTTTATAACGAGATATTGCTGCCAAATGTACTTTAATGGAGGAGTGGGCTAGGCCCGACTGTGCCAGATGTAATAGATAAGGTAAGATTTGCTCTAGTGAGGAGGAGAAAGGCCGAATTCCTTGATATGCACACCAAACACAAAAGCGCTTCCATTTCCGGGAATACGTTTTGGTCGTGCTATCCGCCCTTGCTCTGGCAAGAATGTCTCTACACTCTTGTGGAATATTCAGATTCCGGAACTCTCGGACCTCAGGAGTAACACGCCTACTTAGCTTAGTGCGTACGAAAATCTGAGGGACTGAGGCTCCTGACAGGAAGGTTCTAGAGGGAGGCGGCAGCTGATTGGCTCTTCTCTATAGTTTGGTCCTTTTTTACAAAAGGACATGGATATGTTACTAAGGTGAGGCCTCTAGGCCTACTTTTCTCTATATATGTCTATAGGATATTACTTTTTTTATATACCGGGGACTCCCATCCCGACGACGGGGAATGATTCAGGCATGTGAATCTATGAAAGACACCAATACTGGATAACTGCAGTTACAGGTAAGTAACGCATTTCTTCCAGAAACTCAAACAAACCTCCCATTTTTTTCCTTTCTGAGGAGTGAAGACCATCTGCAAATGCGATCAAGACATCCAGGTGGAACAGCAAGACCTCTACCAAGAGTCTTCAATTGATAATGTTATGAATACCGATTTTGATCTACCCCATAAACACTTATGTTACCTCAAATTCATACATAAATACCTCTGTAGCTTAGTAGCTCTCCCCTTATTTCAGACATTCTCATCTTCCCGAACTACTTAAAGACGCCAAGGACCTTTGACAGCCCTTTAGTCACAGTATGGAAATTGCAGATTCTGATCATATTACCACACTGTCAGATACTTCAGAATTTCCTGCAGACAGAACTGAACCCCTCACTACATATTTGTGCAAACCGTTTTGAGCAAATATTTGCTTATGTCCCAAGTGATGATTTCTGTTACAAATGTTATCTTCACCTACTGAGGGTAATAGTTCACCAGTACCATGATGTAAGGCAAACCGTAATGCAAAACAGTGAATAGACACATGAGATGCATTTTTCATCTTCTCTTAAACCTTCCCATGACACTCCTTTCTGCATTGGTGAATTAGACACCCTTTGGCTATTCAGACCTGAAAGTCTCTCACCATCCACTAAATGTCACTGCAAATACCCAGCCACTAAAACATATTTCTTGCTCGTCTCTTCTGTGGGCTCCTTCACAAATGGTCTTCGTGCATCACCAACACAAGCCTAGCATCGAACACAGGGGCATATTATCAAGGGGGTTTATCTCCGCTTTTTTGGCTTTAAAAGCCAAGAAAGCAGAGATAAAATGATCTCCCTATTACCTAGCTGTCGCTAACACCAGTTAGCGACAGCTAGTAGGAGATAGCGACCATCTTGGGCCCCACTTTGCATGTCAGTGATATTTATCACTAATGACATGCAAAGTGGGCGTGCCAAGATGTTAGCGACTGGAAACAGTCGCTAACATCGCTATCTCCTATTACCAACTTTTGGAGATAATCGCACTAAGCGCGAATATCTCCAAAAACTAACACCTGCCCTGAGCAGTTCTTAACCATGTTATCCAATGGGAGGTGGATAACATGGCTAAGAGCATTAGCTCGTTAATGCATGAATATCGCAGACTTTTCAGCGATATTCATGCATTGCGGCCGTTTTTTATCGCATTTGCGATAAACCTTGGTAATACCAAGGTTTATCTGCAATAAAAATCGCCGCAGCTCAGCGGTAATTTTTTGTCTCTAACCAAGCAATAGCGATAACGCTATTGCTTGGTAATATGCCCCACAGTTTGGGGAATCAGTCTATCACCTCAGTGCATACTACAAGCAACTTCCTTCAAATCAAACTTTCACAGCTTATATTTTTGGATACCATCCAATTTCCCTGTTGAAACCTACATTTAGGGTTCTATAGTTGCTAGAGGACATAGCTGCCATGCACCTCTCTCAGTCACTCTTCCTCCTGCACAGCATCCTCTCTCAGACCTTCAAGCTCACACTGTGCCACGGTGTGCCACACAATGACAGCACCCTTCACGAGGTCAAATGGTGGCGAACCAATATCAGGTAGTCAACACCAGCTGAACCCAGACACTGAGTTAGCATTCAGGTCCTTTTGGGAGGTTTTGCACAGTTTGAATGTATTTGTGGCTTTGCAACTTTCTCAGGATATAGGAGGCGGCATCTCTTGGAAGGGTAGGAGTGGCTGTTTAGCCAGTGAGGGACACAAAACCCCGTCCCCTAGCCATGGCTCCTCCAGTGATCCTCCAATGTGGATCAAGCAATGAGGGGTTCAGAGTCATACCGCATTAAGTGCCCCACCTCCTCTCTCACCTAAAACTACATTTTTCAACGTTGGCAGGTTTTTTCTCCTCCATGTTCGCTACAGCTACCCAAAATCGCATATCACATTACTAGCACAGCCTTCTCATTGACCACCACCATCAGTGGCAACATGTGTTTCCTTTTCCATATGTAAAACCCGTCACAGTTGTAAGGGGGAAAGGTTCATCTTAATTCCTAGCCACCAGGTATAGTCAAAATGGACCAAAGGCTTGTGGCGTGACCTGATCCTTTTTTGTACACCCTCCACACATGCAACACTTTTATGTATGTGACCACTGCCACCAAGCCATGCCCCCAATAAGGGAACAATGTCTCTCAGGATCTCCCAACGTACTTGACACCTATGCTATAATCACAAAATCCTCCAGCAGACAAAGCCCTGCCCCATCCGCTTACGCCTTATGCCTGCCTCATGGCAGGCGTAAGGCTGATGCAGGCACATATAACATGGGACTTGCCATGTGTAATGACCCATTACTGGAGTTGCATCACTTTTGTGACACGCTCCAGCAATGCGTCATGTTTGCGCCTACAGATACGTCAGAAATACTGACGTATCTGTAACTCCTTGCGACATCATGCATCATACTGTAAATATGACGCATCATTGGTGTAGCAAGGAGGGCACAATGAAAAGTGACGCATCACTGTTTTCTCGAAGCGATGCGTCACTTTTATATAAATAAATGCACATTTTTGTTTGTTGCAATTATTTTTATTGGTATCAAAACCTCCAAAAAATAAAAACTGTGAACATTTCATGTCTATCCATCATGGGTACAAAAGAGATAGGCGATCATCAGTAGCAAGACATGCATATCCAACAACGGGGGGGCGCAACAGATCTAACAATGTGGGGATGACATGGGGAAGGGAATGGATGGGAAAGGGAGAGAACAAAACCAGAGAGGACGGGAGAGAGGGAGTAGAGAGGAAAGGAAAGAGACGATAAGAAAGTGGTACATAATAAGCGGAGAGAGGAGGGAGGGGGGAGTCAGGGGACAGAGGACGGTGAGCTGTGTGAGAAGGCAGCATCCGCAGGAGGCTTGGTGGCAAGAACAATACAAGGGAGTAAGGGGTTGGGAGGGGGGCAAAGTAACCAAGGGTAGGGCCAGGGCTCGGTCAGTCATCCCTCGGGAAAGGGGACCAAGTGAGATACAACTGGAAAAGGTTCTCTAAACAACTTGTGTAAATGTAAGATACTTGGAAACACAGTACTCGAATGGCAAAATACATGTATAAAATACCAAGGAATTTTGCTACGTAGGGATTTAAGAGAAATTTAACGAAAAAGGAAATACATTCTGAACTAAAAGATATGCTTTAACTATGGTCCCCCCCAAAAAATAACTTGGTCGGGCATGACTTAGCCCATAAAAATAATGGTGGCCCAACATGTCAACTTTATAATTAGTATGTTGTTTGCAATTAAACTCTCTGAGAATTTACATAAAACCATAGACAAACATATATGTGTGACATTCTTTGGAAGTCCAAAAGGGCCAGTGTATCATAATAATTGAAAAAAAAATGACTTACCTATCGCTGATACTACCTGACGCCTCAGTGCTCCTCTCCAGCTCTCCTCCTGGCAGCCCATGGGCCACAACACAGGTTCACACTCCCCAATCTAGAGCCTGCTCTCATGGTATACCTAGAATGAGAGAAGCGCCTGGATTGGCCTGAGCAGGCTGGTCTGACGCTCGGTCAGGCACAGGGAGTCTATGGCTTTTCGCCAACCCGACTGTGCAACACAGCTGGGTTGGAGAAATATACGTGCGAATGTCTGTTTGGCCAGCCTAAGACGACCCGCCAAACTGGCATGTGCACTTATAAGTGTACACCACTCCTCCTCCCTGCCATGGCCCGGCCCGCCCCGCCCAAGACTCCATGGCTCAGGCTGCTCAGTCAGTGATAATTAAAATGATAATAACATTATTTTATTTTTTATCTGCTGGCAGCGGGGCGATGCTACTCTGCTATGACGGAGAAACTGCGCCTGTCTCCAACATAACCCCAGCTTCGGCCCAATGTAGGCTATAGTCATATGCAGGGCATCCTGGGCTCCAGACAGACTATTCTCTATTGTCTTACTGGACGGAAACAGCTGCCGGAACTGTAATGAAAGCCCAGGTGATCCAAGGCATATGTTATTTTCATAAAAAGAATGTTGGACCCTCTGTGATGAGGCATACATAGTCTTATGCGAAAATACTCCATATACACACACATACCTCTAACCTTCGCAACTGTCCCTCTGGGAACATTCGTAGCCGGCACCACTATCCGCCGCTCCACATTTTAACCAAGTGGACCTCCTATTATTAGACTTATTCCTAACTCTTGGAGTCAAGAATATCCTGTCCAACTGTAAGAAAACAAAACACTCTCATGGTGGAAGTGGTTATGCTTTACTAGACCAGCAGACAATATTATCTAGTCCATCCTTATGCACTAAGAGCATCACGACAACTCTGAGACAAGTTAATCATCTAGCTATTGAAGACAAAATCCATGTGATGCTATAAGCAGGAACACAAGCCCACTTATTCAATTACCCATTCCCTTCACTGCATCTCGTATGAATATGAATCTAACAGCATTAATACCGGGTCCTTCAAGTTAATACATTTAACAGGTCAGAGGGTTTCTTCTTACTATTCTGTCCAGTGTCCCCTTCTCTTTCTCGTCTTCCTTTTCTCCTACTCTCATTTCCTCTCGATAATACGATTAGTCTTTCGATCATACGGCTACCTTTAGGGATAGTCTAGAAAAGAGTGTCAACTAAGTGTTCACAATAAACTAGCCTCCTACAATTACTTCTACTGCATATCGATCAACCGTAGTAACTCACTCTATTAGCTGTTACATCAGTACCTGTTGTATGCCATTTCTACTTATTTGTAGATGGTGTACATGTCAAGTTCGTTAAAACATTCTGCCCATATGACACCCCTGTATGTATTGTTCCTTCTTTCTTGTGCAGAAATTCAATAAATGCATTTGAAAATAAAATTCTCTTATCCCTTAGCACAATTTTCAACTCCCAGACACTAAACTACTTGACATGAATATCCTTTTTACTACTTACCAAGATAAACCTGATTCTAGATTTTGAAAAGTATCTAGAACTTCAGAGTCAATTTGTTTACCTTTTGGTGGAATAATATTAGCATGAGCAGAACAATGTAACTATCACCCAATTGTCCAATCACATTTTCTCTTTAAAATGTCTTTCTATCAAACTGTCTTTTGCTCTTATGTTTCCTATTATATCACCTTCCTGCATAGACGTCCCCCTTCAACCCATATGTAATTATGTGGAGCGATCTGCTGCTGTTTTTCCTAGCCCTAGTCCTGGACGTCATTTAGGGGTCGCAGCTGAGGCCCAGGCTTGCCATTTGCGACCCCTGGCACTGCCCTTGCGACCCAGAGAGTAGAGCATATTATTCAATGAATATCCCTCACCAGGGCTTTGCCACTCTATTAGATATTATTTTAGTAAGAAGGATTTCCAGCCAGAATAAAGTTAATTTACTTGGAATATCCAACCTTTTTTAAATATGCACTCACTGCACCACACCATATCTACACATCCACGGGCCACATACCCCCACTTCATCTTACGGCAAAGGAACTAAAGATCTCTGATAAAGAGCCCCTTCGGGGGTGCCCGTTGAGCATTGCAGTGCCGGCTCAACGAGAAGCAGGTCCATATGATGAAGCATGACACCTAGCTTGCTGGGTGTGTGAGGACCCTAGTTCTGCAAAAGCGGGATCCCCCCATCCCACTACCTCCTCTTTACAGTCCCCTCTCACCACCACTAAACCAGCTGGTATGTGACATCCAACCCAGAGGAACAGCTTCAACCTTTTTGTTCAGCTAGACTTAGGTGGGCACGGAGCCTGGACCTCTTTAAAAAAGCCCCCCTTCTATCCCCAACCTTTGTTAAGATTACTGTCCTTGCGACCCCCTGCCTTCAGAGGTGGCAAAGTCAGTGCCAGAAACACAGGGGCAACTTGTTGCTCGTCCCTATAGATATTGGTTGAGGCAGCACTTTCCTTGTTTTCAGTCAGCTTTTTAAATTACACTAATAGTGAATAATATATTATTCACTATTAGTGTAATAGAAAAATGGATTACAGCTAGCTGGAATAGGACCCTATGTGGCAGCTGAGGTAAGTAAAAAATGCTTTAAATGTATGTTCTGTGCATGCTTGCGGGTGAGAATGTGCATTTGTAAAAGATAGTGTGTATGAGTGAATGTGTGTGTATGTGTAAGCATGTGTGCTTGAGTGAAAGTACCCCTGACATTTTGATGAATTGACATCCATTGTCCTAGCTTTATAAAACCTCAAATACACAACTGTCATTTTAGTGTCTGCTGCATGAAAACTCTTACTTCTCAACAACTCAAGATGGCGGAGACCTAGTACCTCTCTAGAACAAAAATATTTCTTCGCAACAATAGACCTGAAAGATGTATTTTCCATATCCCCAACCTACATTCACAGTTTCAGAAATATCTTAAGTTAAAGATAGGGGTAAATGGGTCACCAGCAATGCAAAGGGCTATCTGTGTGCACCAAATCTGCACCAAAAGTATTCATGAAATGCCTATCTGCCGTGACTGCCCATCTACAAGTACATAACTGTACCCAGCTTTAGGCAAACTCCCACTGTTGTGGAATATCTAAGAAACCTCACCGCTCTCAACTGCACACCACACATAATTGATTCCACTAAATCACGGGGAGTTGTGCTAGATAAGAACCTAAACATGCAAGATCATATCAGAACATCTACCAAAGGAGCAAACTTCCAACTGAGCAACATAAGAAAACTTAAACCCTACCTTCCACAAGATTACTTCAAATCGGTGGTGCAAGCACTAGTCATCTCAAGACTTGAATACGGAAGTGCTACTCTTTGCGGACTTCCGAAACTCAGTCGAGCCCCCTCAGAGCATCCCTGAATGCTGCGACTAGACTCGTCACTGGTTCCAAGAAAACCAACCACATTTCCCCAGACCTGAAATCGCTCAACTGGCTTCCATTTGAGGCAAGGATCCAGTTAAAAATTACATGTATGACCCATAGAGCACAACACTTCAATACCCCTCTCTACCTGACAAATAAGCTCAAACTATCGGGTGGCTCCCGGCCCCCAAGGAGCACCTGCACACTGCTCCTTAAGCCGAAGAAATTTAAAAAAATGAAAACCTACAAGCGTACATTCTCAGGCATTGCCCCGAGAATCCGGAACTCCCTATGTGTGCAAACAAGACTGATTCCCTCAACAGTTGCTTTCAAAAGGGAAGTGAAAGTTCTGCTGATGAACACTTCACTGACCTAGAAGCTTTTCTACTTTAGTCACCTATCTTCTTTAGCTGATTTAGCTAATACCGGGCTTCTGTTACGGCCCAGTTTCGCCCCGCCAATATGTCATTTTTGTTCCCGATGTATATTGCTTTACTTTTTTCCCACAACTATCTACCTATGTCTTCCGCAAAAAATGTTGTTCCTGATGTAGATTGCTTTACTTTTCTCCCACAAATATCTACCTATGTCTTCCACAACCTGTATGTAAAGTGCTCTGATACCCGCTAGGGTCATGTTCACGCTATACAAAACTTTAAATAAATAAATTAGGGGTGGGCGCACAACTCCATTCCGCCCACGGAATGTGCAGAGATTTGCCCGTTCCACCTTCTGCGATGTAGGTGGAGACACAGGGCAAATCTCCGCACACTCAGGCGGACCGAAGTTGGCCTCCCACCCGCCTCTACAAAACATTATAAATAACACTTTAAATAACCTTACCTTATCAACGGCGTCCCCGAGCTTCCCTCTGTCTCCATCGCATCTTCTTCTGGGAACTGCGCATGCATGGGCGCCTAGGCATGCGCAGTTCCCAGAACAGACGCAATGGTGATGGAGGGAAGCCCGGCGACGCCACTGATATGGTAAGGTTATTTAAATTGTTATTTATAATGTTTTGTAAAGTTTTTTAATACTGCAGGTGGGAGGCGGACAGCGCGTAACGGAGCTATGCGGAGAGAGCGGAGATTGGTTCCATCTCCATGCCTTTCCGCGTAGACCCCTTATGCAAATTATGCCCACCCTTAAAATAAATGACTGGCTGGTATAGGGCCATTCGTTTCAATAATGCCAGAACAGAATAAACCAAGTGTTAATAATACTGTACCAGTTGGGGCTCAGAATCAACATGAAATAAATCATCGCCTACACTATCCCACCAAAAGATATTATGGGAAGCAGACACAAATGTGGCAATGCTATTCTGAAAAAGTACAACCATTTCAGTTACAGGGTTGCCTTGACTAGACATCACAGTCACTCACAGGGAGATCAAGTAATGAGGTTATAAGAAATGATGGCGTTATGTAACAATTTGATACCTTACTCAGGATCCTACACGTTCAAACTGGAGTAGCTAAAAACAGGTGGCCACGCTTTTTGGGGGCTCGCTTGATGTAAAATTAGTCACAGCAATGAAAAATAAATGGTGAGAGTAACACTGCCATCTAGTGTTCAAAAGTAGGATTAACATCTTTTCAAACGATTTTCTCAAAATCAGGAAATGTCATTTCTAAGACGGTTAATAAGCAACATACGTGGCAACATTTAGAAACATTTAAGGTAAAAACAATTGGCAAAGCTAATAGGTCTCACCGCTGGGTGTAAAGTTTTTTGGCGATGCAGTACAACCTCAGTAAAGAAGCATAATATTTTTGGCGATGCTATGCCGCATTAGAAAAAAATAAAAACTTACCCGTGATGCAACATATGCATAAGGGGGATTAACTAAATATGAAAATAAATCCTCGTGGAGGAAAAGGGATAAAGGAGAGGGAACATGCAGGAAAGAGAAACCAGGAATGAGGGCGTGGATTTGGTGGTGGTGAGAAGCACCTAAGAGAGGGAAAGTAGCACACAAGGGAGAGAGCAAAACAGAATGCAGGAGGCAGGAGTATATGGTAGAAGGACACCAAGAGCCTGAAGCTCACTCACACACCCTGCAAGGTGGTGGAGTTGAGGAGTGCAGTCCTGATAGTAAGAAGTCGTAAAAGACAGCCGTGAACGGAGTGCACATCATTTAAGTCAGGACCAGATTAAGATGCTATTGGGGTATGACAAAGGGAGAAGAGGGAAATATATGCTTAGGCTTTCCGGTTTTCAGTTTCTATTTTTGGTAACTTCTGGTGTTGTTTTGTCAGTGTTTTCCAGTGATTTCAAAACCTGAAAAAAACAGTGCTTTTCAGTGGTTACTCATTTTCGCGCCATAAAAAGCAACTGAAACGATGTTTTATCAGTGTTTATGGAATGCTTTGCTTTTATTATTGCTGGCTTTCTTCAATGATGCATGGTATATAGACAGTGTAGGTACAGTGTATATGAAGTCCAAATAAATGTTTACAAGTCAAATTTATTGTAGTACAACATACAATATTTCTTCAGTGATTCTTTTTTCATTTGCACTCTCTCTTTCCTTCCCATGTACACATTTATTTGTGAAAAGGCCCTCGACATTGGCAGTTGAGACTTGCAACATCAAAACAGCCAATACACAATTTACCAACTCTGACCACTGACGTAGCTTTCCATGCCAATACTGGTGCACCTCAAGGTTGACATTATCTGGGCTAGGTTCTGCGACATATGCATTGAACTGGGTGCATATGGCCTCGGAGGTATTAAAGCAGTCAAAAATGAAGATGTATTTTTCAAAGTCCAGAGAAAATTCCCCTTTACGGAAGGGATCTAACACTTGTGCAGAGTACCACAGTGCGGCTTCATTGGCTTCAAACGCCATGGTTGGTGAAGGGACATTTCTATGCATCATAGCTAGCCATTTCTCATGCATGGTGAAATAAAATTTTCTGAATTGGTCCTCAACACTTCTTTGCTTACCAAGTGGCAATCATTCTTACAGGGAACATGTTGCAGTGCCAAAGTCACAAACAAACACTGTGGGAAGAGCACACTTGTGTTGCAGTTCTCATAGTTCATTTTAGAATCAATGTGTTGTCATTTGAAGAAAGTGAGCATGATGCCACCGCTCTGAGTAAAGCTAGGCTTGTTTTTACTGCTGTTTTTTCCCCTCAGAGATTTATATGGTGCTAACTCGACCTGAAGGTATTAAAGTGCTTCACACGAGCACCTGTTGCGTTACACAAGGGCACATTCATTTTTGTTAAGGATGGGTAGATTATGTGATTTTCCTAGAATCACAGAATATTGAGCGTCATTGCCAATACGCAAACCCCGCTAGATGTGAGGTCGACTGCCCTAACCATTAGACTACATCCTCTCCTGCTGTTATTTTCAAAGTTTATGGGAGAGTCTATGCTTTAAGTCTTAGAGTTTGTGAAGTTGAAATCTTTCCAATTAGACAAACAATGCCACTGTTTTGGTCTTGATGGTTATGCTGCTTATTGCTCTTCTGCATTCCACTTCCCAATATCTTTCCATCCTGCATGCTGATCAGCCTAATTACAGACTCTGCATTTGTAATTACTCTGTTAGTGCGGCACAGGGCAGCCATTTGGCCGGAGCCCTGAAATATACGACCCTGCTGATGGGCTGAGCTTCTCGCCCCCACGTTAGCCAGGCAGGGGCCCTTGCTCACGGGCATAGGACTACCCTTTAACAAACTACAAATGGCTTTGTGACTCAGCCTAAAAATCTGAAATGTCCTTTTGTACAACTGCAAAGCGGGCACAATCCATTCTATTTATACTAACTGTACATGAATATTCAGAATTTAGGCATGTAAGAAGAGTACATAAAAGGGTGCTACAGGAGTACTATTATACTCCAGAATCCCTTCGTGACTAGGTGCCATAGACTCAAACATTAACAAAGATACTGATCTTTTTGAGAGATTGGAATTAGCTGCACCTTGAGTAGAGGTGTCCTGCACTGTCACTGGCGATCAATTTCTCCTTCTCTTACGCTCTCCACCCAGACATGTGCAGCGAGACTCCTTTAGCTTATAATTATTCAGAGTGCCCAAGATGGGTGCGCCTCTCTTGGCATAAACAAAACACCATGCTCAGGTAGACTACATGAGTAATGATGTGTGTGGTAGGAGGTTACTATGTATATGTACCCTCCCCCAAATATACCCATGGTGAGACGTCTCCACTCTCTAGGATGCATCAACTTTGCTGCAGGTGGAGAGACGACTTCAGATTGCTATGCTCATTCAATTCTTGGCCTCTCGGATGGTATTGGTAATAAGGAAGCCGATTACAGTTATTATGGTTTTAATCATTTGGTCAAGGCAAAATTACCCACCTTTGTATGGTACGTGTCAGGCGCGCAACGCCCATTGGACTCACAGGGCTTCAGCCCCCCGTCAGTGTGGCAGCCCGGGCTGAGACAGTTTCCCAGGCACACACACAGCCACACCCGAGCACTTTACAGGTCTTTAAAAGACCATTTGATTGTTAATGAGGCACTGTTGTTGTTTTACCCCTTCTAAGAGCCCCTGCAGCTCCACTATGCCAATTGCTTTAAGATTCAGCCCCCCCCGGAATTATTTCTTAGCCCCCCCGAAATGAGGCTCTAGTTGCGCCTCTGGTAGGTGTAACCAATGAACTGGAGGTGTGGGGTTCTCTCATGACATGGTCTTGCTTCGATTGCCTTCACCATTCGAGATTGTTTGGTGTAACATTCATGTGACAGCAGCATACTAACTCCACAAAGGGAACTAAAAGACTGCGAATGGTGGCTTAGCGAGTTAACGTCCATTACTAATATCCGCAGTGAGCTGACGTAAGGATTCAAGTCATGGATAGACGGGTTCATCTTCCCATCCTTCTGAGTCAAATACGTTGGATACCATTAAGTAATAGTAATATATGTTATGAAGAGAGCCTAGAAACGACCCCAGTGCGCTAAATAAAAGACGTTAGAATTATCATCCGACAGCATACATCGTCCGTGCACTGTATAGCACACCTCTCTTGGCCCTGCTAGCACGGCAACCCGTCTCTTACCTGGCATGTCCCTTCTCTGCCTCTCTAAACCCTTTGTGGCATATTTACGAGTTCTAGCGCATCTCTGCATTTCAGCAGAGATACGCCAGAACAAATGCGTCACGCAAAACTACCCTTGCGTCACGGCAGATGCAACGCATTTACAATGCGTGCGCCGTGGCGCAAGGGTAGGCAGATGCGTGACGCATCTCGTGACGTAAGGGCGGCGCATCGCTGGAGTCGTGTCGCAAGCGCGACGTAACTCCAGCAATGCTCAGGGCCGCCCAATACTTAACATGCTGCGTCAGTCCTTACCCCTGCTTCAAGCAGGTGTAAGGAATTGACGTAGCAGCGTTGCGGAAGTGCCTGCGTAAAATCTTGTAGATTTCACACAGGCACTTTTGCGAGGCGCACAGGTGTCGGAACGCCCACCCTGCGTGGGAACGCCCCCATTGTGGCGCTGGGCTTTATAACGTGACGCATCTCCCTAGATGCGTCACGTTGTTAATGCCTTGCAGGGATGTGCCACGTTTACGCCGCTGTTGCTTCACGCAAGGTGGCGTAAACGTGGCGCATGGGGCTTGTAAATCTGCCCCATAGTGTGAAAAGGTTTTGTAGTGTGCTCGCAGGGTCTCGCCCTCTAGACCAGCATAACCATGCGCTGGTGTCATTTTAAAGACCATTGAACTTACTGGGTGCAGCCGCAGGCAGACAAGCGGCAGACCACAATAGCTTCCCTACCCCACGTTAGCCAGGCAGGGGGCCCTTGCTCATGGGCTGCATTAAGAGGTTTAAAGACATTTTTAAAACTAAGCAAAACACTTGAGCGTGCCGCCTACTCAGCCCCAGGTGCTCCTTATGTGACACACAATGGCAAAGTCTATGTAGTTAAAAGTATGTGTAATACTTTACTAATAGCTGCATTGAGGCTTATTCCGCTTAGATGCCGCGCCACTCTTTCACCCTTAACCCACCCTCCTGCGGACCACACAGGGCTTGCCTGCGAGTGGGGACCCCGGCCGTATGGTGCTTGCAGGTGTGTAACTGCTGAAGCAGGAGCTTGGCAAGAGTTTGGGAGCAGCACGATGCGCTGCTTCAGGTGGGAGCGCACAATCGTGACCAACTCGTAAGTGTGCATACCGGGTGAGCAGCGGGCTTAGGTCCTGCTGCACAAGGTTGAGCCCCGTGCCTGCAGAAATGACCCAACTAGGCTCCCAGGCTTGGAAGCACCTTGGAGCACTCCACACCAGCAGTGAGGTGGAAGTGGAACCTTGCATTCTGGCAATCTCAGGTGACCTGGTAATCTGGCAACTTGCTCTGACTTTTCTGCCCTGACTAACTCTGTCCACTATCGTGCAGCCAGCCTCAACCACGCAGCTCTATCTAGCAGTGTGCACATTTATGGCAAGGAGTCCTCGTCCCTGCAAAAGCAGTAGTAGCTCTAGCTGCCTCAGCACCCCTGAAATGGTGCTTCTAAGATCACCCACCACCCGCTGCCGACCGCTTATTGCTTTATTTTACCGTAATCTTTGTGCCTATAAAATAAATAAAATAAATAAATACAGGCACATTGTTCAGGATTACAACATCCTTCTTGTGGCCAGAATCTGGCTGCTGTTCTAGGGCTGAGACGCCAGGCCACTACTGCCATAACTGTTGTAAGTGCCTGACCTTACACCTGCAAAAACAACAGTTGATGGACAGAATGCAGAACAATGTCATACATTCACCCCAGTACAGAGATCTGGGCCTAAATCCATTTTTTTGCACTCCACACCACCCCAGTTCAGACACCTGGGCCAGGACATAGGGCCTAGAACCTTGGAGCAGTAGCTCCCTGGTGCCACAATTGGATCAGCTAATTAGTTCAACATCAGCCAGCAACAGCTAAACGTGCCTTAGGCATGCAGAGTCGTTCGGAGCTACTTCCTTCTCGGGCCTAAATTGCAGTATGATCCGCAGTGCATTGGCTCCATCAAGTGGACAAAAGGTGCAACAGCAATGAAAATCAGTGACACTCGGTTTCAACCGGGCCAGCTGATTTTCATCTGTTAGAGTTCTCTTGGGCAGAGTCGGTTTTAACCGAATACCGGACAGCCTATATATGCTATACCCATTTCAAAAACCACATCACAACTAGTGACTTAAACAATGAGTGCTGATCTGGCAACCATAATCAAACCGAAAGGGCTGAAAGATAACCCTTAAATGTGCCTAAAGATAAGTCTTGTCGGGTAAGAGAGAGAACAAACAGCAGAATGTCAGATAACTTGGTCTGGAGGAGGTCAATCTGGCGTGTGCCACATGAAGCTACAAATTTTTTTCAATGACAGGCATACATTTTTATTTGAGGGACACCTCGCTTCCAAGATGACATCAACCCCTTCGAAGGAAGGATGAAGATGTTCAGCTGTTGCCGCTCATTCTCCAAGCATGAAGTGAGACAGCAGGTCATCCCAAAGGGGCAGTCTGATCAGAGAACATATGCTCAAGCCCAAGAGTTTTGTGCCCATACTTTCTGTGCCCCATCCAGAGGCACCAAAATGACTCAGCAAGGTCTGCACTGATCCTCTTGAGAACTTGGGGCAGGAGTGGTAGTGGCAGAATGGCATACAGGAGTCCAGAGATACACTTGAGGTAGAACACGTCTCTAAGTGAGAGACGTCTTGGAAACTCCAACACACAGAAGTGCTAACATGAGTTCTCTGTACTGGCGAAATGACTGAGCCAAGGTTCCTCTCATTAGTGGAAGAGACCATGCGTCACCTCCTGACATACCTACTATTCGTGATCCACAAGGCGTCAGAAGCTGAGCTCCTCTGTCCTGGCATTCAAGGATCCTGCCAGGTGGTTCACCACCAGAATAATTCCTTGGTGGTGTTGGGAATGTTTTGTCCCTGCCGCAAGTTGCAACAGGGGCGGGGATGCGCAATTTTAAAAGCTCCCCTCAGGATGGAAGGATCGCTTCGCGTTCTAATTCGAGTGAGAGTTTCCTTCACATCCTGGTGCACTCTCCTGTTTCCGGGTCACCGCAGCACTTTCGGCTCCCGAAACCTTTACGTCGGTTCCTCGGTCGGCGGCTCTGCAAACCATTCGGCGTCTTCGGCAGGAACTCCTCCTGCAAAAATCAAAGAAAGAATCCTGCAAAGCATCATAGTGGTGGAGGCGGTAATGTGCTTGTGCTTCAGTTTCATGTATAAGACATTTCATAGTTAAAACTAGTATTACTTATCTGACTGGGTCTCCATGGCTGAAATGGGCATCTGTATTCTTTTTGTTGCATTGTTCTTGGCAGCACTTAAGTATAGCAGTCAGTGATCAAGATTCCTGATAATAAAGAGAAAAGAAATACGGTAGCCTGCACATTTTTTGCATTTTTTCTTTATTATTGCTTGCTCATACCTTTCATTGGGGTTGGTGACTAGGTTACCATTTTTGGGCTATATTTCTTTTTTCTAGGTTCATATCAATGGTGAGCACATTATCTAGTGCAATTAAATTGCATAAAGGGAACAGTGTACACATTGTGATTTTCCCTGTTTTGCTATTCATCTCTTCAATGCAGAACTACTTGTTGACTCCTGAAACAATTCTTTAGGATTCTAGTGGAAGAGGGGAATGAATCAGGTAGAGAAAATTGATATATGTTTAGTTATTGGTTACACACTTGTTTCACTCTACCCTGAGTATACCCTGAGTATTCTGGTTCTTTGCTTACAGGATCACATACATTTCCATTGGCGAATCTTTGCTCCCCAAGTCATACAGAGGGACCGTGTTCATTTTTTCCTTCCCTTGTTTCCCCTCTTCTCCCTGTACACTGGTCTTGCCTTGACTTTGTTGGGCGTACTAGGTGATAGCCGGAAGTAGGGATCTACTCTTCAGTCTCTTGCTCTCGTTCCAGTGGAAACTTCAGGTGAGCCCTGATAGGTGGCCCGCCATTTCCAGAGGCACAAATCTTCTTGGGGTAAGGTCCATGATCTAGTGGCGGCTGGTGACATTTGAAAGTGGCGAGCGTAAAATGATTGTCGTACTGCACTGAGGCAAGCGTAGCGAGCGAGCCCAAACAAATTACGGAGGGTTCAGGGGGGTCCACCTGAGAAATGTTTGAAAAAAAGAGTGGACAATGGTGCCTTTTCAAGCAAATTTGAGAAAGCAAGACGGTTAATAAATCAATTGTGAAAGTGCTGTTATTACATTAATAAAGAGATGTCATTTAACAACATAGGTAGCTGCTTATTCAGTATAAACAAGATCATGCCACCCGCTGCTCCGAGCATACATGCTTGTGTTTCTAAAACTAAAATGCTGTAAAATATGTGTGTGATGTACAGCCTCACATACAGTTGCACACTGTACTATTTGTGTAATGTGCTTAGTGTCACAATACAGATATAAATACATAAGGACATACATTAGAATAAATGCAGCTTATCTATTACTATCATGTTGTTAGTATAAATACATCACTGTGTGCATCACGTGCTGAATGCAGCAAGGCACATAGACATACTTGCAGGCAATCACACATACTCAGTGCGGGCAACCTCACAGCCTATACACAGCTCGTTATGTGTACCCTGTGGTTACAGTAAGCAAACACATAAGTCACCCCAAGGACAACCTGTTTGTAGCATGTGATATGCATGTTTACTCCAACTCCGAAACCTCGCACGCACACATTGGCTAATTCTTGGCCCTCAATATGCCATCCCTTGTCATTCTTACAAACTCTGACGTCCCCTTTACTTCCAACAGTGATGCGTGGCACCTCTTGTTCAAGTAATATAAAACTGCAAAAAAAGTGCCCTACTGTCCCATTCAAAGCACAATAGTGCTGGAGTGGCATACTGCCTTATTCAAAGCACAGTGACGCTTGAGTGTGATACTGTTCGATTCAACACACAGTAGCACTGGAATGCCCTAGAGTCCCAATCAAAGTCCACTAGCACCAGATCTCTCAACTGTCCCATTCAAAGCACATTAACCATGGAGAGCCCTACTGTCCCACTGAAAGTAGTGGCACTGATGAGAAGTGCCTTACTTTCCGATTCAAATCATAGTAGCGCTGGAAAACGCAACTATTCTACTCAAATCTTTATAACCCTGGAGTGGCCTTCCGCCCTATTAGAAGCACAGTTGCACTGGAGTCCTCTACTGTTCAATTCAAATACAGCACTCTGGAGTGTCCTATTGTCTCATTCAAAACGCAGTAGCTCTGGGGTGCCCTACTGTCTCACCGAAAGTACAACTGCAGTGGTGAGACTTGCCCTACCGTCCCATTCAAAGCAAAGTAGCACTGGAGTGCCTAACTGCCCCACTGAAAGTACAAAAGCACTAATGAGAAATTCCCTTCTGTCTCATGCAAAGCTCTGTATCGTTGGGAAACCCTTCAGTTCTTTTCAAAGCACAGTAACTCAGGCATGCACTGACATCCCATTCAAAGCCCACAGTGTGACTTACTGTATTGTGCCATTCATAGCACAGTAGTGTTGAAGTGCTCTACTGTCCCATTCAAAGCGCCGCAAGCTCTTAAGAAAAACTTTATGCCACACACTTTCTTTTTTAATCAAACAAAGCAAAGTTCATCTGTATATAAAGAGTCCAAGCCGCACAACATTCAAGGGATCACCTCACAGGAACGTTAAAGATATATTGCTATTGGTCTACGGTTTTCCAGGAGAATGTCCAAAATAAAGAACAGTGAAACATAACTTTTATAGAATACAAAAGATTAAAAAAAGAAAATGAAGGAAAGTGGCCATTTTACATTGAGCATTAGCACTGGCCCTGACACTCCTGCTCCCCCCTCACTGTTGCCAAACTGCCACAGAACAGAAATGAGACCGTTATGGACAAGTTTTATAACTCCTTAGGTGTCCCCCTGTCTCTCAAATTTCACCTCCCTTGGAGGTCGCGTTCAGAGTTAAACGGTTTATAGGGGAGTTGACCAGGAGACAAAGTACAGCCATGTTTTTCCACATGGCCAAAGCCTCTAACTTGTGGTAAGTGTTCAAGTGCTCAGTTCAACCCGGCAGTTCGAAAGCAGAGCAGTCATTTTTCACTTCACAAATACTTCAAAAGAAATGAGACGCAAAGCCCTAGTCACACACCCATGCAACAAAGTTGAGAGTCGTTGCAGCTCACTGTACCTACCTGTTGTCACATCCCAGCCTGTCAATTATCCGCAGTGCTATGCTGTGACTGCAGCCAGTGCCAGTGTCTTTCCCGAGCAATAAACACAGCCAACACATGGAATACAGCACACCTGCTGCATGCCGATTAAGCCGAAATCAGAGCTTCGCAGCCAAACTCTTCCACAGCCCACTCCCTCAGCTCCCATTATCCAATCAGGAGGCCTAAAAGTAGTGCGAAGGCAAGGGAGTGTTCCAATTGTTGCCACCCACTACTCTGTCTTAAGATAGTCCAGCCCTTCCCTTTACCATTCATTTCAAAAGCGCTGCTAAAACCGCCTGGGCTGCAGCATAAGCGCCCCATTTAAAACCAACCATTTTCCGCTTTCTCTGGCCACTCCCTTCAGGCTGACCTCACTCTTCTTGCATGAGCTTCGAGTGTGAGCAATAGTCCTCACCGCAGCCAGCACATACACAGATCTCTGACCTCACCCCTTCCTAAAGAAAAAAACGAATTTGTAATCAACACGAAGAAGTGAGCACTTCATTTGAAGCTGCTGCATTGCATACAGTCTCTCTTATCTCCTCCCCGATCCTAGTCCTGAACAGGGCTCGAGTCGGGAGACCACGCGGGTGGACGGCATCCCCCCACTTATTTTACCGGGGGTACGCAATCCCCCCTGCCACACAGCTGGAGTTCACTCTTTGGCCTCTCTGGGACGTGACGTCACTTCCGGTCGTGACGTCACTTCTGGTGACAGCGTCCCCCCACTTCTTTTTTTACGACTTGGGCCCTGGTCCTGAAGCTAGTAGAGCAATGCCCCTTTTGCCCGTTAACATCAGCTGCCCCTGATTGGAACCACCAGGACGTGACGCAACATTGTCATACCGCCCGCCCCTTTGCGACTCTCTAGACATCATTTTGCCACTATGGTCTCCCTCACCCGGGCGGCACCCTGCCACTATGGCTCTCATTCACCAAGGTGGCTCATATTGCACCTTTCCATTAATTTCCATTTTCCTATTGTAGTTACAGCCAATCATTACATCAGATCCTGACTAGATAACAAATAGTCCCTTAACTCTGCGCTGTTAGGAATATCCATGTTTCAAGCCACCCAGGTGGGAATGCTTCTGCAATCCCATGCAAAGTCCGCAGCATTGAGTGTGAGCCTCTATTATCACAGGCTACACCACTGAGTCAATGCGCATGCGATGGTTAAAATTAAGATCTGCGGCGTTCTATAAATGGGGAGGTAGATTCTCAGTTCAACATAGCTATCCTGTCCCTTCCAGCCTGGTGAGCTATTGAAACACCATTGAACTTGCACAACCTGCTGCGAGAGGGTGTATCAAGAAGCACCCTTGGCACATGGGTTATGGTCTCCATCTTAGGAGGCAAGACCTACTTCTACAAGAGACTCTACAATTAACCATGAGATGAGATGGGAGCCGCCTAGCCTGTTCCATCTTATGGATGCAGCTCGCAAGGCCTTTGCTGTTATAAAGACTAAACCGAGGGGGCGTGGCTTACGCGCCGACAGGGAATGACGGCGATTCCGTGAGCTCCGAGGCGGACAGTGTTCACGGATGCCGTAAGGACCTCCTTTGCCGCTTTATCAGGAGTTTTTCCGGATTGCAGTGTTGGCGGAACTGTCTGGAATGTGACGACGAGGTCGGAGGCTGACTTAGAGCCGTTCTTCGTCATCTACAGGTTGCGGTAATTCTCTCTCACTCCCGAGACGTGGGCAGCCGCCATTTTGGCTCGCTTCGCCTGCGTCTTTCCTTTCAACTGTTTCATGCCGCTCTGCCTCATTTGAAATGCCGCGCTTTTCACCGGTTTGATTGTACGGCTTCTACACCACGTGAAGGCTCATCCTATGTTATTGGTGGCTACCTTACACGAAGATGCTCAGTTTTCAGCATCCTGACTATTCTTTCTGTGGAGAAATATACCCGCCATTTTGTCTATGCCGGGTCTGAAAAGAAAAAAAACAGTTTCCATTTCGCCAGTATATCCTCTTTCAATGAAGCCCAAGGTCAATATTTTCTCTAGGATGTGTCATTAATTGGTGATAACCCATGAAGGTGATTTGCTGGAAGGTTTTTTGGTTTCCTCTAGGATCACTAGTAAGTTGACTGCTTTGAATCCCTCACTTCAGTGCTCAAGCACTCTTAAGTACTGTGTGTATGCCTTAGCTTATCTTCTCTGCTTATCGTCTTGGATATATTGACTCCAACTACTGACTCACAATATATATGGCAGTGAAGCTTACACAAGCGGTATAGTCTTTGCTGATTTTTTGCAGTGTGCGCCACAGTCTTCTTATATACTGCTTGTTTATCTTCTTTTGGCACATTCCCACGGCAGAACAATGGCGAATGACTCTCCTAACCCTAAATTATCGCATACTGGAGCCAAACCTAAGAGGCCAAAAAATGATCCTCCTTTCCCCATCCAGTCCTCGTCCAACCCTGTTCTTGACTCCATTTTAGAAGAAGTACGAAGTCTCCAACCGTTCATGTCTGCCACCAACAAAAAGCTTAAACAGATTGAAGAACGCTGGGTTGTTATGGAGGGCAAGGTTTTGCATTTGGAGCAACGTGTTAGTGATGTACAGGATGCCTCTGCAAAAATCCCTTTCTTGGAGCAAGAGATCAACAAACTGAAATTACACACTGAGGACCTTGAAAATCGCAATCGTAGGAACAATCTACGCGTTTATGGCATTCCGGAAAATGTGCAGGGGCCAGACATGGTGTCTTTTCTACGGAAATTTCTTCAGGAACTTTTGGATCTTCAACCTTTGTCTCAACCCGTCTGAACTCTAATTCTACCAAGCCTCGTGGAATTATTATGCTTTTCCTTGAGTTCACAGAGTTAATGTCGGTCTTGAAGGCTGCGAGGCTTAAACGGCGGCTTCAATGGTCTGCTCACAACATATTTATTTCACAGGATCTTTCAACTGCTACGAATGCCCGACGCAAGGAATTCCTGAATCTCCGTCCTCTGATGAGGCAGTTGAACATTCAATATGACATTCTGCATCCTTGTTTCTGCAAAATCACGCATAATGGTCGCACCCGCTCCTTTGATGATCCACCAAAGCTTCAAACGTACTTCCAGAGTGTTTCTCCTTCCAGCATGGACACTGCTAATTAGTCTATATCATCCTTTAATCCTTCAATGTGGCTTCTTTTCCTGTTTTTTTCTCTTCTTTTTTGCTTTATCTTACGTTAACTTCTGATGACTTTTTCTCCTAGTCATTGTTTCCTTTTCTGAGGTTCTGCTTTTTCATTCCTTTTCGTTCCTGTTTATGTCCTTCCTGTGGATGCTCGTGGTGTTGTGTCCCCTCTTCGTTTTATCCTCACCCCTGATGTCTTGGTTGTTTTCTTCTTCTCTGATTAGGTTCTCATGCCTTGATCTGTTTACTCTTTTTTTCTATCTCTTTAGCTGTCCTCCTCTCCACTTTCCTATCCTCTGCTTTCTCTTTTGCTGGCTTTCTTCCTTCTCCTTCTTTCTCTCATGTTATTTTATTCTTGAGCGGTCTCTATGTTCTTACTCGTTCTTCATGTTGTTAGGCTTTCGTATTCTAGGCATAATGTACTACAGTATCATAAGTGTGTTGGGTGTTTTCTTCTCATGTAAATTAATTGTTTGTTGTTTCCCTTTCTGTAGTTGCCTCCCTGAAGTGTGTTTATTCCATATGTCGCCCATCCTCCCCTTCCATCATCATGTGTAACTTTGTGTCGTGGAACGTACGAGGTCTCGGTCACCCTGTTAAACGTCAAAGGGTATTGTCACACTTATCTAAACTTAATGCGTAGGTTGTTTTTCTTCAAGAAACGCATTGCTCTGATGTTGAGTCTCTTAAGTTGAAGAGGAATTGGGTGGGCCAAGTTGTGTTTTCTCCTGCTATTAGTAAAAAAGGGGGGGTTGCTATTTTATTTCATAAAGCGTTAAATGTTCAAATTATTTTCTCTAGGAGTGATGATGAAGGACGTTGGGTAATAGCTAAGGTTGTTATCCAAAATAAGACTCTGGTTTTGCTAAACATTTATGGCCCAGTACGTCCAGACCCCAAATTTTGGACTGATATTAAGGTCCTAATTTCGTCCATTGATTGTCCAGACTTTGTTTTCGCTGGGGATTTTAATCAATGGTTAGACCCCTTTTCAGATAGATTATCCTCTAGTAAGTTTCAGCCAGACAAATCTCATAAGAGTTTTCAATCTGCCATTGCCTCTCGTCCTTTAGATTATTCCTGGAAACTGTGCAATCCTGATGTGTTAGAATATACTTTCTTCTCCAATGTTCATCACACCCACTCCAGGATTGATTATATTATGGTTAGTAAACCTCTGCTTCCTTCTATTCAAAAGTCTGTGATTGGTTCTATATTTATATCTGACCACGCTCCTGTCTACCACTCCCTTGACCTTTCCCTCACTTCTTCCACATTTAGTCGTTGGAAATTTAATTCTTTCTTGTTATCGGATACTGCTTTCCTGAAAGAAATTGAGGGGTTTTTCAATGAATTCTCTACATTTAATATCCCTTCTGACACCTCTATCACTAATAATTGGGATGCTTTTAAGGCTGCATTTAGGGCATTTACTATTTCTTATGTCTCTAAGAAAAAGAAACTTAACAAGAAGAAATATGAAGACCAACTTAAGATCATTAAAGGGCTTGAACATTCCTATTTCACCTCCAAATCCACCTCCGCATTACAGGACTTAATCAAAGCTAAAACTGACCTTAATAAAACTATCACTCATGAGGCTTGTAACACCCTCATTAAAATCAAATCCAAATGTCATGGCGGTCAAAATAAAGCGGGGAAAATGTTAGCAAATCTTTTAAAAATCAAATCAGAACGCAAGAGTGTGGGTCCTATCTTCAACGACATAACTAATAAATTGGTCTCGTCGGATGAAGATATTGCTGACGTATTTCACAACTATTACCAATCCTTATACACTGATGATACTCATCCTTCTGAAGTAAACTTAACCTCCTTTTTTGATGGCCTTCCCTCGCCCCCTTCCCTTGCAGATGAATTTGCATTATTGGAAAAGGATATTACTCTTCAGGAAGTTACTCGGGCCATTAATTCCCTCAAAAAAGCAAAAGCGCCAGGCCCAGACTGCTGCCCAGGCTGCCTGTTGAGTTTTACTCTACTTTCCATGCCTTTCTTGCTCCAAAGCTCCTCCACTTGTTTAACTCTTTTATTGCGGATGCCAAGGCATCTGGATCGTTTCTAGATGCGCTAATTATCATAATCCCTAAACCCGATAAGGACCATTCACAATGTAAGAATTACCACCCTATATCCTTAATTAATTACGACTGCAAAATATTTGCTAAAATTCTGGCTTCACGGCTTGATTCTATTATTCCCCTTCTAGTAAAAACGGACCAAGTGGGGTTTGTGAAGGGTAGGCTTGCTGCTGACAATGCTCGCATGTTTTCTAATGTCATTGCTCACAGTAAAAATCTAAAAGTCCCCCTGGCAGCTTTGTCCTTGGACGCAGAAAAAGCATTTGACCGTATTAATTGGCAGTTCATGTTTCATACCCTCCAATGGTTTGGTTTTGGTCCCTCTTTTATTTCCCTAGTTAAACTCCATATTCCTCTCCCCGGGCCAGTATATTTGTTAATAATCAGTTTTCTAAGTTCTTCGCTTTGTCACGAGGTACAAGGCAGGGGTGCCCCCTTTCCCCTTTGTTATTTATTTTATGTCTTGAACCTTTTTTAGAACAGATTCGTTCCAACCCTAAGATTGCTGGTTTCAAACTTCCATCCTCCGAGATTAAATTGTCCGCGTATGCTGATGATGTTCTGGTATATATGGCTAACCCCACTTCCTCTCTACCACATTTTTTAGATGAGGTGCGGTTATATTCATCTATATCGGGTTATAAACTTAATTTATTCAAAACTGAAGTTCTGCCCTTGAATGCAATTTGTTATCAATATATGTTTAGTAATACTGAATTTGCATGGTGTCCTACCAAAATTAAATACCTTGGTATATGGTTTTCATCATCCTTAGTTGATACACTTAAACTTACTTTTGACTCCCTCTTAAAGAAAATTCAAACCCTCCTTCAGATTTGGTCCCCCTTATTTCTTTCCTGGTGGGGTAGATTAGATACGATTAAAATGATGATTACTCCCCATGTGCTTTATACTGTCTTGATGCTTCCTTTTAAAATCCCTAATTCATATTTTTCCCGCATAAACTTTATATGTACTAAATTCTTGTGGAATGACAAACATCCACGCATAGCATTACGTAAATTGATTCGCCCTAAAACTGAGGGTGGTGTTCGTTTCACCAGCTTCAAAACATATCACTCTGCATTCCTGATCAAACAATCCTTTTCACTAGCCTATGAATTCTCAACTAATCCTGTGCCCTCATGCGTACTTCTAGAACGTTCTATTTTGAAAGATTTTTCATTCCATCATATTGTATTTATGTCAAATTGTTCTTTTTTGTCTAAATTTCCTATTTTAAAATACTCCCAAACACTCCTACACAATGTTTTCTCCTCTAATCTCTCTCCTCTTCAATGTTTTTATCCTCTGTTGTGTGGTATAACAAATTCCTTAAATACAAAGGTAAATCATTCTATTTTAAATATAGGAAAGAGAAGGATATTTTGTTTGTACATCAATTTTTTGATGGTAACTCTATTATCCAGTTTCACGTGTTGCAGACTTTATATCACCTACCTTCATCGTCCCTACATGAATATAATATTATTAAGTCTGCCAGTCAGTCACATTTATCTTTTCTTTAACTACCTGACATCTTTCCCACTTTCTCTCCCACCACTCAACGTTACCCTTTATTTTCCACTCAACAGCCTAAGGCTGCTCTTGTATATACAATTTTGTTATCTTCTAAAACTAATGTAGAGACTGCTTGGGAAGTTGATCTTGCTGTTTCCCTCCCTGTCTCGTTGTGGGATTGTTTATGGTCCAAATTGTTTAAAGTATCAGTTTCAGCTCGTATTACTCAATCTTTATTTTTCATTTACCGTAGAGTTATTATTACTCCTGTTACTATTCATAAATTTTCTGCAACTACATCTCCACTATGTTGGTCATGCTCTAAAGAGCTAGGTTCACTTAAACATCTGTTATATGAATGTTCTTCTGTTTTGTCCTTTTGGAATGATGTTTGGAATATCTGCATGCCAATGTTTCATTTTACCACCCCATTATCGCTTTTGAATGTTTTTCTAGGTTCTTTATCGACTGATATTGATATTGTTTCGTCTTCTGCTAGATTACTGGACCTGTTCATTGACCTAGCATTTAAAGTTATTTTATCGTGTTGGAAAGATAATTCTAAACTTTCTGTACATACATGGTGGAATTTCATATGTGATGAACATCGGATTGCTATTGCTTCATCCTCCTCTATTCCCCTAAAAATCAAATCCGATCTCCTCTGGCTCCCCTTTACTACGTATCTTTCTTCCAAATCTCCTAGTTGATTGCATTATTTTCTTTCCACATGTTCATTCTTATTGCCTATTACTCATTCTTTCCTTCCTTCTCCTCTCTTTTCTTCCTTCTCCCCTCTACGTTTCTCTCCTTTTCCTCCCCCCTGTTGCTTTTCTGTCCCCCTTTCTTTTTCCTCTCTCTTTTTCTACACTTCATCCCTCTCATTACATATGTTTTATGCTCCATGTTCTTTTGTAAATCCTCCTATTATATTTGACATATGCATGGTTTTTTCTTCTTGCAAAATACGAATAAAAATCTCTTAAACAAAAAAAAATAAAGACTAAACCGTGCTGTCTTCCAATTAGAAACCGCCATGTGGTTATGAATTGGCCCAGAACGTTGTTTTAGCAGACACATCCCACATCAGATAAAAATGGTAGTGGCCGGGTCTTATCTGGGCCTAAGTTAAACTGCCATGGTCATGGCTTCTGGTTTTGAACATTGTTATGGTTTACCAGTCACAAAAAAGCTTTTTAAACTTGGGAGAGGCGTTTATTTTAGAGGAAGCAGCAGGAAGCGCGGGAATAAATGCATCCTAACTCGTCAGTGTTTGAATGAATGACTCATCAACACAGAAAATAAATACTCCACAGAATGCTGAGAACCCCAAACGGCTGTTATTTAAAACAATAATTAAATATATTAAATTAAATGATTCCTTTTTGAGGCCATGCATAGTAAAGTGAGCCATGAATCTCTAGGGCGGGGTATTTCTTTAGTCCGGGAGCCAGCGGCCTATTTGTCTTTCCGCCTGGGTTTCTCAACTCATTTCCCTAAACATTGTTCAGTTTCATTACTGAAGCTTTGGCAGAAATTGCACAAAGGCAAAAACGTCCATAGACAAAGAGCAAAGAAAAAGAAGTGTTAACAGAGGATGCCAGGTGTAGAGAGCCACCCGGGCTTCTCTATACTTTGTAACAACTTTAACATGCATCCCCACACCGGGCTCGCTCCGGGGTATATAATAAAGAGGCGGAAGACCGCTCGGGGTCTATCCGGCATCCTGCAACACAGTGTACCTGTTGTCCTTGTGTCCGTCATTTTGCTCACGTGCGAGGCCCAATCCTCGCACTCCACACCAGGGTGCAAGCAGGAGAGAACACGACACAATTACCCAAACGAGCACAGAAAACACTACAAATTTGAAAGATGCACACTTTCCAATCCAGCGCATTCCATGCACGCAATGTAATATATAGAAAACTCACTTCTTTGACTTAAAAGTGGAAGCTGCACGACGCGCACAGCACTGCGGGGTAATGGTCTTTAGCAGTATGAAAGTTCCCTTCCCTCTAAAATCGAAACCCTCCCCATCTCACTCGTCACAGAGGCTTGAGTGGGGCCAGTTATGTTTGCTGACCACACCCCACTCTGTGATGATTCAGGAAAGGAAAGAGTGCTGAAAGACAGCATTGGCGTTGACAGACAGCCCTGGGAAGTACAGGGCTGATACTGTACACGCCCAGGGTTGAATACAAAATCGACGCTGCATCGCGTCATTATTGGGCGGGCCCTGAGGGCCCACAAGCATTGAAGGCTGGGGCTGACAGCATATCAGCCGGCTCAGGCTGTAGAAAAAGCAGCTTTAAAACTGGCACATGCGCAATACGCATGCATGTGTCCAAGAAGTGCTGTCCGACTGTTTCGGAGAGCGTCAAGAGTTTAGGCAGTCAAAGCAGGGTGTGGCACCAGTGGCGTAACGAAACTTGAGGGGGCCCACCTGCAAAGTACATGGAGTGGGCCCCCCCATGCTCTGGACCCATTCAGGAACTCTCAGGCCAGGGGCCAGCCACTCATGCACAGTGCTGGAGGGGGCCCTCTGGAGCTTGGGCCCCTGCACCAATGGGTGTGCGGGGGTTATTGTTTTGTCACTGGTGAGAAGAAAGGTGTATGAGTGGGTTTGGTAGCTCAGTGAACTAATGTGTCAACTGCAGGGGCTTGTGTTTGACCTCATTGTCACAGATTCAAATCCCGGTAGGTCCACTCAGACTTTCATCCTTCTGGGGTCAATACATGTATACCATTGAGTTGGGTAACAATAAACATCTGTTATTGAAAGCCAAGATACCCTTTTGGCTGAATGTGGGCTCTACAAATACATATGTTATGTGAGAGGATAAGTAGGTGAGAGGATAAATACATGAGTGGATGAAAGGATAATAATAATAATAATAATACACATTTATAAAGCACAAACACTCACCCGTAAGGGTCTCTCGGCGCTGGAGGCCGTCGGGAAGATTAAGCAAGCTACACTCTCCCCCCATGAACACCCTCAACGACTGGAACCCAATCTCCACTGAGGACACAATCCGCCTGATGAATTCCATCCACTCAGGCTCCCCCACAGACCCATGCCCTCATCACATCTTCAACAAAGCAGACTCCGTCATAGCACCGCACCTACGAGACGTCATCAACTGCTCCTTCAACTCCGCCACCTTCCCGGAAAGCTGGAAACACGCTGAACTCACCGCCCTTCTGAAAAAACCCACAGCGGACCCCAACGAACTCAAAAATTACCGCCCCATTTCGCTCCTTCCATTCCCAGCCAAAGTCATCGAGAAAGCCGTCAACAACCAGCTCGCCGCTTTCCTCGAAGCCAACAAATCCCTCGACTCCTCACAATCTGGCTTCCGAGCAAAACACAGCACTGAGACCGCCCTCATCGCAGCAACAGACGACATTCGAACTCTATTGGACAATGGAGACACAGTCGCCCTCATCCTCCTCGACCTCTCGGCAGCATTCGACACAGTTTGTCACAGCACCCTGTTACAACGCCTCAATAACATCGGAATACAAGGAAAAGCACTTGAATGGATCACCTCGTTCCTCACCGGAAGAACCCAGAGAGTCCGCCTCCCACCATTCAAGTCCGAGGCCACAGAAGTCATCTGCGGCGTACCTCAAGGATCCTCACTCAGCCCCACCCTCTTCAACGTCTACATGAGCCCCCTCGCGGCCATCGCCCGCCAACACAACCTCAACATCATCTCTTACGCGGATGACACTCAACTAATCCTTTCTCTCACCAATGACCCCAGCACCGCCAAAACTAACCTACACGAAGGAATGAAAGAAGTTGCCGAATGGATGAAACAAAGCCGTCTGAAACTGAACTCAGACAAAACAGAAGTCCTCATCTTAGGTACATCCCCCTCTGCATGGGACGACTCTTGGTGGCCGGAAGCCCTTGGAAAAGCACCCATCCCGACAGACCACGCACGGAACCTAGGCGTCATCCTGGATTCTTCACTCTCAATGAACAGACAAGTCGGCGCCGTTACCTCATCCTGCTTCAACATTCTTCGCATGCTCAGAAAAACATTTCGCTGGATCCCCAACGAAACAAGGAAAACAGTCACCCATGCTCTAGTCACGAGCCGTCTGGACTACGGAAACACCCTCTACGCAGGTACGTCCGCTAAACTCCAGAAGAAACTCCAACGAATCCAAAACGCCTCAGCCAGGATCATATTAGACATCCCGCGCAACGAACGCATCTCTGGTCACCTGAAAGACCTCCACTGGCTACCCGTCAATAAGAGAATCACCTTCCGACTGCTAACCCACGCACACAAATCACTCTACGACATCGGACCAGAATGCCTCAACTCACGACTATCCTTCTACACCCCCTCCCGCCAACTTCGCTCTTCCAGCCAAGCCCTCGCCACTGTACCTCGCATCAACAAGACCACCATGGGAGGCAGATCATTCTCCTACCTGGCTGCTAAAACATGGAACTCACTCCCCGCTTACCTTCGCCTCACCCAGAACCACCTAGCATTCAGAAAGCAACTTAAAACATGGATATTTGACAAGTAATCCTCCTCCCATTTCTAAGCGCCTTGAGACCCTCTGGGTAGGTAGTGCGCTATATAAATTCTCTGACTTGACTTAACTTGACATGGTGCTGGGCTAACCTGCCGCTGGAGCCTCCGATCGAACTGTGATCCCCAGATTCCAGCGTCAGTCGCCCTGGCCGCGGCGCCACACCTCTCCCACAAAGGATGACAGAGTAAAGGGAAATTTTAGAGGCTGGATGGATGACAGAGTAAATGGAAATCTGAGGAAGAGTGAAAAGATGGTAGAGTAAATGAAAATCTTAGAGGATGGATGGATTGATAAAATGGGCAATGGATGGAATGGTGAGCAATTGAAAGTTTGATGAAATAATGAATGGATGACAGAATGTAAAGGTGAAATGATTGCTAGCAGAAGGTGGATGGGAGGGTGAAAGGATGAATGAATAGATGCGCAGATGGAAGAGACAGAGGAGCACTTCTAGGGTGTTTTGGACTCATTTGCTGCACTTGCTTGGTGCCATCAAAGCTTTGGTTCGAAGTGGTAGGATATTCTAATTTTCTGGCTAATCCGTTAAACACAGGCTTGTCTCTCACTCTGCATTGAACCAGTCCCTCCTCTTCCCATGCATTCAGACAGAAGTGCCTCTCACCCTGCATTCACACAGTCACACACTCTCCCTGAACTCACATGCCTCACTCTCTACGTAGGCGAGCACGCCTCCCACTGTGCACTCACTTGGGCACACCACTCACCAGGTACTCAAACAGGCACACTACTCACCCTACACACACATTTGACATTACTCACTCTCTGCTCACATAGGCACCCCTCTCATCCTGCACTTACATAGGTAGACCGTTACTCACTCACAGAGGCACATCCCTCCTTGTGCACTTACATGGGAACATCCTCCCTCATGCACTCACCAAGGTTTATTTCTCATCAAGCATTTACAAGGGCTCAAATATCCTCCTGCATTCACCTTGGCACCCATGCACTTACAAGAGCTCAGAGCTTACCATGCACTCACATAGGCTCCCCTCTCACCATGCACTGTCACACACTCACCTTTCACCATGTACTACCATAGGTACACCTCTCACCCTTCATCCACACAGACTCCTCTCTCACATAGACATACCACTCAACCGGCATAAACATCAACTCATGTCTCAACTGGCACTCACAGAGGCACACCCTGCATTCGCAAGGTCTGAAGTGCATTCACAGAGGCCCCCCTTTCACACAACATTCACACAGCTCAGCTGTCACTCTGCACTCACATGGGCTCAAAGTTCACTCGCCGCTCGGGCAGTTACATCATGCACCCTCTGCTCAGACTGGCTCACCTCTCATGCTGGAGTCACAACTTCAGCTCTCACCATACACTCATAGCACCACATATCTCAATCTGCACTCGCAATCGCACCTCTCACACTGCATTCACAGTCACATTGCTCACACTGCATTCACAGTCACATCGCTCACACTGCATTCACAGTCACATCGCTCACACTGCATTCACAGTCACGTCTCTCACAGCCTCCACTCACAGCCACATCACTCAACTAGCAGTTTCACCTGGCACTCGCACTTAGGCACCATGTTCTGCCACTGAAATTGAATTTCCCATCTAAGGGACCAGGCGGGCGTGCAGAGATAATGTTTAGACTAAACCTCGAAGGCTGTTGAGTCCTGCTGGTAGGACTACTTTAAAATACTCAGGCCCCAGCCGCTGCCAGTGGCCTAACAAAACGTGAGAGGGCCTCCCTGCACGATGTGCTGAAGGGGCTGCTCACATCAGTAGGAGCTGAGGGGGGCCCCTCCAGTATTGGTAAACGTACCCCCCCCCCCCGCACCAAAGGGGCTGCAGGGGCCTTTTTTACGCCCCTGATCGGTTGGCTGCAACATAAAGAAAAAGTTGTGGTTTCCATTTTATGACTCGGGGACTCAGTCCCCATATCATAGAAAACAAATAAAAATAAAAAAGGGAGCAGGAGAGCAGTACCCTGGCCCGTGGCCCTTGAGGGGGATGCCAAAGGGACACCCCATGGAGTCAAATTAAAAAGAAACTCTTATTTTGTGGTGATTGGTTACTGCGGTACTACCTCAGGCTCAGCATAGCCCCCTGGGTAAATTTGCAGTAGTACTGCAGCTTCATGGAAAAACAAAGGCGGGCCCTGGGATGCTGCAAGACAGCCAGGACACGGGTCTTGGCTACACCTAGGGGGTTTTGTTAAACATAAAACTAGAAACTCACAGAAAAAAACAAAGATTAAAGTGGCCGTATAGTTAGGTATGGTTATAATACCTTACTTTACGATAAAAAACAGACACATTTACTGAGAAAACCAAGCAAGATCTTTGTGAATGACTTATAACCATTTGAAGATGCCAGCCTGTGCTTGCACATGCATATGCACAGACAGCCATCTTTCAATAGGATTCCAAGACTACCCCCTCTTCTGTGCACCTGAAAGCCAGGTAAAGGTGGCCATCATTCAAAAGTTTGTAAAACGAATTACAAAAACATCCAAAGAAGGCTGGTTGTGCGCACACATGCTTGCATGAGCTGAGGTGCCCATCAATGTTTGCCCATATTTCAGCTTGCATTTCTCCTCTCTTGTTACTCTCGTGTTTTTGCGATGGTGCAAGGTGGTACCTACATTCCAAGATGCAACGCCTTTTTTTCTTTCTGCAGCCTTGCGGCCACCTACCTCGAACATTTAGAAATATAAAACAGGAAGATTTTAAACAAAAGACACATTTTAACCAATTTCTCCATGCAACTGCACAGTGCACAGAGATTTTTTAAATGTGGCCAAGCCCGGATCGGGAACCAAAAGCAGCCCTGGGAAAAGTGCACAAAACCAGCCCTTCTCCTTTCTTCCTCACTTTCTTTCTCCTTCACTATATTCTCTCTCTCTCCTTCACTTTCTCCTCGCTTTTCTCTCTCGTCTCTGGAACTCCCCTGCCCCAGGGCTAGTAGTTCGACTCACTTGGTAAACTAACATTCATCAGCCTGCAGGGGTGGACTGGAGCATTTTCTGCAGGTAGAGGCAAATGTATGCAGCATACAGAAGAAGAATGTGCCGCCTTTGAGTGAGATGGTGCAAGGGTCCCTTTGAACCTGCGTTGAGTACAATAACATAATGTGAACGTGGGAGAAAGGCTGGAGACACAAAAGGGACTGTATGAAGTGCTGCTTACAGAGAGGGCACGTGTACGGGATTAACGGTTGAACACGCACTTTCCCACAACCTGGGACAAGAGCGCGCTAGTGCCCATGCCCTGATTTTCTTGCTAAATTCCAGCTGTGAGTGACATCTATGCTGCACATAAATAGAACTGAACATCACTACTCACCACATGAACCGGAAAGCAGCAACTGAAGGCTTTATGGCAGGAACAGCGAACCTCTGAGGCCCGACCAGGGCAAAGGTGTGCGCATGCGTGCTGTGCGCACAATGTAATTTATTAAGAGGCCGGGCGTGCCGCCGTGCCCAGTTGCGCACCAATGAATTTATGATGAAGTGAGGGGCCCTTGGAGCGCGGGGGGCCCACCCGCAACGCAGGGGCTGCGGGGGCCTGTGTTACGCCCCTGTGTGGCACTGCAATAAAATGGAAATATAGATGGCAATAAATTACCATACCAGCAGGAACCGGCCCTGCCATCACCCCACCCAGCCCTGTTTGCTGTTGTACGACATGGCAGTGGCGTTGTCCATGAGCACTTGTACCAGCCTTCCATTGATGAACTGAAGGAAGGTTTTCAACATCAAGCAGATGGCGCTCACCTCCAGAAGGTTAATATGGTGCCAGGACTTCGCCAGAGACTAGAGGCCTCTGATCTTCACCTTCCCCAGATGGATGCCCCAACCCAGTAGTGATTTATGGGTCACCACTGGTCCAGTAACCACCAATGCAGATCTTTTGCAGTCTCCTCTGAAATCTGAATGTGGTCAGGGAGGTCCCCCTAATGTTTGGCCCATTTGGACTTCAGATCAGCCTGCAAAACTTACATATAGCACCTAGTGTGCTTGACCAGCAGGATGCAGGAGGCCATCTGTCCTAACAGCCTCAGAGTTGATCTCACTGAAATCGAAAACCAAGGCTGAAAGATCGAAGATCGGGCTCATAGCCTAAGTGTCTTGGACTCTCTTTCCCCGGGAAAAGTCACAAAACCAAACCGTATCCAGAATAACTCACATGAAGAGCAGTGTCTGAGAAGGAGTCAAGTGTGACTTCGATACGCTGATAGTAAACCCTAAAGATGAAAGGTTTGCCGTAGTCTGGAGGTGGTTGATGGCTGACTGTAGTTGAGCTAGTAGAAGGCTGGCATCCCTGACCTACGAAAGGTGTGATGCCGCTACTACCATCACTTCCGTGAACACCTCAGGGGCCCTGGTGAGACCAAAGAAGAGCAGAGCGAATGGAAACAGCTCCTGTCCCAACATGAACTGTAGGTAGCGATGATGGGTTGGCACAATGGATATATGGAAATAGGTGTCCTACCGGTCCAACGCCACCATCCGGTCAACAAGATCTGGGATAGACAAGACCTGGGCCACAGTGAGCATTTTGAATTTCTCCTTCCAGAGGAAAAGGTTGAGAAGGCGCAGGTCTAGAATAGGTTGAATACCTCCAACCTTCTTGGGCATCAGAAAGTAGCAGGAATAACAACTACGTCCTACTTCTTGCATCGGCTCCCTCTTGACAGCCCCTTTTGTGGAAAATTGACAACGATCGGTGTTAGCATTCAGATGAAGCCATCTGTTTTCCGGCAGCCATTTTTGTCTGCCATGTGCTCACCACGTGCGGTTTCCTTCTTCACTGTTGTGCTCTGTTTGAAGGAATGGCTATACTTAGACTCTGCTACTCCGCACATGCGCGGAGGAATCTATAACTGTCCATACATCTGTTTTAGTCTGTAACTGTCAGGTTTCTTCTACCAGAGGCAGCAACTGCTAGCTCCTCCTTTACTGTTGACTGTGCATTTCTTTATGACCATCTATGTATGTAACTCTCCTATGTGTGCTTGTACCGCCCTCTTTTGAGCCCCTATGTGGGTATAAAAGACCCATGATTCTTCTACTTCTTGTGCTACTTCATACACTACCGAAGGGTGTTGTGTGAATATAGTTCCACCTCATGAGGTTAATAAAATATATTTTTACTAATTCAGCTTCTGTGCCAACTTCTATTTACTTGTCTGAGGACTTACGTGCAGAGAAGGGCAAACCCCTAGCACTGGTAGGCCTGGCCGAGGCCCACTTCTACAAATTGGTGCCCAACTAAGTGGTGCTCATCGGCGGCTCGGACACCCAAAGAAGTGGTCAAAACGGAGGATTGGAATCTCGCTGCGGACGATCGGTGCCCGAGGAGACCCGCGTCTTGTCAACCACAGCATTTTTTCCTCTCTTCCTGATCTGACCCTCCAGTGGTGCCGGTCCTCGACTGAGATCTCTTCTGGTGTTCGCCCTGCAGAGACCATTTGATCAATTCAGAACTTGGCAGTTGGAATCTGTAGACCTATGCTCGGTATGGTCATTTGTGAGACTGTGAGAAAAGTGCGCCGGCTGAAAAACGTGAGATATAAAGTAATATAAACGTGAGATATAACATTGAGTTATAACCTCATATAACAGTGAGATATAAAGTGATATAACGTGAGATATAAAGTGATATAACATGAGATAAAAAGTGAGATATAAAACGTGATATAGAGCAATATAAAGTGATACAACGTGATATAGTGATATGGAAATAATAAAATTATAATTGGTGGCCAATACATGGGAATATAAAGGAGACATATTATATATATATATATATATATATATATATATATATATATATATATATATATATTGCAATTTATATAGGCAGGTAATGTGGAGATTTTTCTCTCATTTGTGAATTATATGTAACGGCACATTTTGTGTTAAGTGCCACTGCTATATAGTGTTGTATATCTTACAATACTCTTGGACATGCCTGTTTTAAGCACACTTCGTAGAATGTGTTGCTTCTGCAATGGTACCGACGTGAGTTTAGAGAAAAATCAGTTGGCTCCTCCTGAGGAGACGCCTAATAGGGACATGTATATTAAAAATGGTATTTCTACTGTACAGCACATTATGGAATAAATATACATGTAAGGATCCTGAGTTGCGATGCCCTTTACACAGGTCATTTGATCTTAAAAAGATTCAGTATGTTGAACAATGTATGTTTAAACGTAAAAGTAGACAAGACATGTTTGACGGTGTGAGAATGTGGGAGAATGAAGAGCTTGAGAGAGAGAGAAGGGAGCAAGCTTTGATAGAAAAAAAACAACACAAAACTGTTCACGCGAAAGCACTGGAACTTAAAAATAAAGAAATGCAGCAAATAAAGGAGAGGGAGAATAGGGAGCGCCTTTTGCTGGTAAATGGCCAATACTCTGTTTGGCGCCCCCTCTATCCTCTCCTTAATAAACCACAGGGTGATTCAATTCTATGGATCGTCCTCCGCCCCCATATTCTTTTTCTTCTGCTCCTACTAACTCTGATGGTGATGAACCTTTTACGGATTTGGATAAGTTAGGATCTGATTCTGCGTAAGAGACTCGCTCTATGTTGACCGCTGAGCGTGCGGCTGCCCGTAAATTTGCTCGTAATACCCTTTCCGCTCCTGAAATTTGACGGGATGTAGAAAAATGGCAAGGCAGGAAACAAGTATATTTTGCAGAAGTATTTTCCAAAGAAGTAATTGAACGGTTTAGGAAGTATTCCACAGAGTTAGAGCCTGATGATATAGCAACGGATTGTAAGCAGTTGCGTGATGGTCTTTTTCTTTCCTCTCAGGTGGCTGACTTAATTAGACGTTTGGTTAAACTGCGTGCTGAGACACTCCATTTGCAAGAAGAGAAAAAAGCAGCTGCTGCAACTGCACAAACACTTCAGACCACCATGATGGAGTCTGACGCTTCAAGTACAGATTAGAATGTTGTAGTTCATGCGAAACCCATGCGGGAAGCCACTCCTGTGTATGTTCCTCCTTAGGGTGCGGGGACAAGTGATGAAAAAGATTCCACTGATGCAAAGGGTTACTTTATTTATAACAGGGTTTATTAATTCCATGGAGTCGAGCAGATGTCATGGCTCTTAAAGCTGCTTTGCCTGATCCGTGCAAAAATCCAGCTGCTTTTTACGAAGAAGTTGAAGGAGCTATTAGTTCTTGTATTATGACCCTAGCTGATATTGACATGTTTTTGGGCTTATTTTACCCCCTGATATGTGGAAAACTATTTGTAGAGTCGACCATGCAACTCTTGGGGATGTTTGGAAGGAGCTAGAAAGGATTGATGCGGAAAGAAAACCTACGCAGAAACCGCACAAATTGATTTTAGATCTTCCAAAAGCCATCATAGTTAAATTGAAAACCCTCATTCCTCCTAAAAATATAGATTGGACTGTTTTAGCATCCTGTAAGCAAAAGGCAGATGAATCGGTCTCCGATTTCTTTAGACGTTTTGAGGAGGCATTTCACGACTTTAGTGGCCAGTCATTGATAGAAGACACGGGCAGCCATCTGTTTCTTGACAAATTTATCGTGAACATGTTGCCAGGAATAGCTAGTCGCCTAAAGGCCAGCGAAAGTTTGTGGACTACGTCCTCCCCTGTCTCTCTCCTGACTATGGCTCAGTATTACAAACGGCAGGAATTAGAAGCTAAGGGTAATAAGGATAAGAAACACAAAGACCTGAAAACAAAGGTTATGATGGCTCAGATTTATGGTCCCTGCTATGATAATAGTGGTCGAGGCGGCCATGCAATGTACTGCCCTGGTGTACCCCCTTTTACCCGAGTTACTTTGTCTGCTGATCAGTGCGCTTATTGCAGGGAGACTGGGCATTGGGCTTATGAGTGTCCTCATCGGCTTCCTTTACAGTATCAGCGCGGTCGGGGACAAATGAGAGGCCAACCAGAGACCCCAGGACGCAGGGGAGGTATGGATGATGGTGCTAGATTTGAGGCTGGTGGGCATCCTCCGACTTCTTCAAATTTGTTTGTTAGGCGTAATCAATATCAAATATCAGACTATTTGAAACCAGATTTGCAGGGCTCCGCTTATGCATAGGACAGCCTAGGATGGGGTAAGGAATCAGTTGAAGTCCAAGCAGATCAGAAGGGTCCTTATGTCCACGCACATGTTATGGGTTCCATTGATCGGTTTCTGGATGATACTGGAGCTACTCGTAGCACCTTGTTTAAACAATTGGTTCCAAGGGCTCCCCTGTCTGGCTTAACTATTACATCGATAGGTTTCGATGGGACACCATCCCTTAGCCCACTGTCACAACCACTTGCATTCCATGTTGATAAATTCACTGCTCCATGTCCATTTCTGCTTTCCTCTAATACACCAGACAATATTATCGGTCTCGATATGCTTAAGTATTTTAGGGCTACAATACGTTGTTCTCCAGAAGGTGTGTATGTTATTTTAAATGATAACTACCCAGTGCTTTGTGGAAAGTGAGCCCATAATTCTATCGATGCCCAGGCCGCTGGCGCAAACCGCCTCTTAGTTCCCATGTTGAATAATTACCAAAATAAAGAGACGGGTGCTGGAAGCAGGAATCAAGAACAGAGTTTAATTCTCATGAGGAGAGCCAGTCATTTCGGACACGAAACACAGTGTCTTTCGGGAGGTGCTCTAACAAGTGAGCTTGAGACTCTTGCTTTTATACCTTTACAAAACATTTGATGGTACAATCAGGACAGTATGACGCAAAAGAAAGACATCCCTATAATCCTCGTGGTGATCCTACTCCACATACGTTCACAATGGGGACCCTTGACCTGCTGATAAGAGGGGAGGGCAATCACGCAGCTGAGTGTTTCGTAGGATGTGTACGCCTGATCATGGCCCAGGGGGTGGGGTGGCTAGGCATACAATAAGGGCAGTAAATGGTATCTCCTGGCTTAGGCGATGGCCTCGGACATGTGTGGTCAGCCGGACTCGGGGGAAGGGGTCATCAAAGGAGTGGTATTCATGCCTGCGTGGACAATCGAGCGCGGAGGGAAGGCTTGTCAACAGAGGGGCATTCATGGAAGGGAAGGAGGTGTTGGTCAGGCGCGCCCGTGACTCTCAAGGACAGGGCTTTGCGGAAGAAGAGGGTTTATGACTTGCTCATATGAGGAGAAGGAGGGGGTCAGGGTGCGTGCAGGGCCAGAGTCGCGCAGAGAGAGAGAGAGAGAGAGAGAGATCCTACGACCTGTACATGAGAGAACGGGGGCAGTCAGATACAGCTGGGGGGGCTATGCCAGCTGAGGCGAAGGATGCTTCTTCGAGAGGGAAATGGGGAATGCCTGGGTCAAGCAGGAGGGTTACCTTTCACATCAGGATCGCGCAAAGGGAAAGGGTTTCACGGTCTATACATGAGAGAGGGGGGTGCAAGATACGCGCAGGAGGGAAGCTGGGGATTCCAATGGGTAAAAAGGCCATGGTGCCTAGAATGGCTGTACATATGCATAGGGGTACGGGTTCTTACTGGCTGGGTGATACGGTCAATAATTTACAGTATCCATGGTGCCCACAGGGAGAGGAGTGGGAGAAGAAGGGAAATGAATGCTGTCTATGTACATCAATTTCGTCAGATTTCACAGTCGCCCCTTTTTACATAACAGCAATCATTTTTGCAGCTGATGGGATTACAGGTAGACAAGCATCGTTGACGAATTAGCACTTTGTCGATACTAACATGTGGCGTACAATCATAGACAGTTAAGGTGATGGGAAGAATGCAGTACATAGGAAATTACTTTTTCGTTGTGTTCCTGGCAATTAAACGCACTACATAGCATAAATCTTTCTGACTTAAAAAATGTGACCAATGAACAGTTTTGACCAGGTAGTTGAGAGCGGAATTCAGTTCAATACATAAGATCTCTTCGTTACAGTGTCTTTTTATCAGCGAGCCATCACTGGTAGGCTCTAATCCGGGTACTTTCGTTGGCGCTGTTGAGCACCGGCGGTGGAGCTATAGGTCCAGCTCGGTTCTATCTTAACGCGTTGCAGGGTGCGGTCAGTCCTCTGCTGTTAGACCACAGTCCTGTTCCCTAAACAGTCCGTTTGGTGGCGCCTTATGCTCGGCACCTATAGTTCTGTGGCAACACCCTCTTCCCATATAATTGCAGCTCTTTCCTTTGGCAAAAAGTCACGTGGGAAGGTGGGTGAATGTTGTTCAAATAGTCGATAGGAGAGAGAGTGAGCGGAGTTGGGTCAGAGTTCCTGGGACACACAAAAGGGACCAAGGGAGCAAAGGATAACAAGCAGGCAGGCCCATCAATCGGGCCCAAAGAAGGCGGACGGAGACTCCAGGCACACGTGGGTTAGCAGTCGGAGGGCTTCAAGGCGGCCCGCCATTTTTCATTTTCCACGTTGAAATTGCGGTCTCGTCCCGTGTCTTGTTGCTCTGCAGCTCCACCTCTGGTCGATGTCATACGTGTCCCAGGATCTGCAGTCAGGCTGAACGTCACATCTGACCCATCTCCTCCGGTGATCGTGAATCTTTGAATAGGTACAAGACAACGTTTTAGAGAAATGGCAGAAGAAGACATCTACGCATATGAATTCCTCCCTCAATTTTACGCATTTGAGATTTTATGCTCATCGGTCACAGTCAGAGGTCTATTACCAAGCAGTGCATGTGTCAGCATTCCTACTGAGTTTATGGCATGTTTATTCATTGTCCTATTTATAACTCACGTGAGGATAAATGACATTTCCATCAACTGTGCGTTACATCATATTCAACATTTACAGAGCATTTCCCTTCAGGACTGGCTAACATTTTCATACAGGGCGGGGGGTGCCATCATCGACAGTTGGGCAAAACAAGATTTCCTCAAGGGTCAACAGCTACTCATGGTCATTATGTTTATACCCGGGACAGCAGAAGTGGTTCTATCAAAAATGGGGCGGGGATGCTTCGGGCGCTTGCGCTTGGGTGCAAAAGGGGTGGGGCAATCTGGGTATTGGGTGTCAATCTAGACGTTGGCGTTCGTCTCTGAAGAACAGACATAGGATGCCATTGACATACAGTTCCCCTATAAATGGCCAGATTTGGGGGACTTTTAGTCGTCTTACCCGTCCTTTCCTTCTCAGCCAATTCAAGTTCATTCATTTTGCAGAAAGGAGAGGCAGTAACATGGCGAGATACAGTCATTTTAGTTTCGGTCAATTTCGCTGAACACCTTCGCGTTCAATATGTATCAAATCAGGCTGGTGCCGGCGAGGCACAATTTTACCAAAAAGAGGAATAAAAAAATAGGGAGACTCTCATAGAGAGTAAGAGTCGTCCGCAATCTAAATGAGCCATTCGGTACACGTATGACATGTAAAGAGAGAGAGAGAGAGAGAGAGAGAGGGATAAGGGGGTGGAGAGAGAAAGAGAGAGAGAGATAGCGAGAGGCGTGTACGAAAATAGGTCATTTAGTGCGCTCACAACACAGAACAGCAAAGGTCAGGTGACATGCAGATATAGACAGAGGGGAGACATATATTCGTACGTTACACACACACAAACTTAGACAGGGAAGACGGCACATGTATTACACATATACAAGACATTCACAACAAGACAGGAAACAATTGTTAGTCTACAACATCTGTTTTTATATATATCCTACGTATCTTTACTATCCTATTTATCTATGTGCTTAGCTCTTTCTGCCCTACCCCCCTTTTCCTTCTCGCTTGTCACGCCTGCGAGCGCTCCCAATTACCAATACTCACACCTCGGTTGGTTGATCAGAAATTAACCTGGTCGCGCTAGTTACCCATGGTTGGATTTTAAACCATTTTTCTGTTCCCTCCTTTGGTGGGAAGTCCTCCAGGCTGAGGCAACGGCAAGCATTGATCGGGAAAACAGTCGGACAGCTTGGCTATATCTGTAAGAGTGTGAAAAGGGGGCAGTGCATTTTGAACATCGGCAACATTTCTAACTTCCTAGGCGGGTGGTGCCGTGGCAACCCTTACCCGTACAATTTTTCTTTGTCCTTTCCCTACCTAGTCAAAACGTCCAGTTTCATTATTTAACGCGTCGTTTCTAGTCAATTTTTTTTCGTCATTCAGTACTTGTCCAGTCTCTATGTCAGTCCATCCTCCCGTTGCTATATTCTAAGGAGGAACAGTCATGTTTAAGTCTACGTCTTTTTTTTAAAAAACTTTTATTTGTCATAAGGACCATGCTCATATTCCCTTCTTCCCCCTCTCATTGGCGGTTCGGTCATCGTCCTTCCATACATCAGCCAGGGTTCCGACGTGACCTGCAGAAGGGAGGAGAAAGAAGGGGTGGGGGGGCAATATTCAAACCTCATCAGCATGCAGTAATCCGGAAATGTTTTACCTACCACATACTCGACCTATCTCCACGTAGTGCATTTCTCTACCATCACGGCGTTTAAGCCCAGAGGGACCAGAAATGTCAGACAGATAATCATTGACGATCTGCGTATCTACGTGAGTTACTTGGTCGTAACCCCTTTTGATCGGGTACAAGGGTGGCGGTCAGGTGGCATTTCTGTGGTGTCGTTTTTAGGTCTTCTAAAGCACTTTTCCGGCTGCCTGTGACACATAGTGTGGCTGCTAAATATCGGGTCCTTTTTAACCTTTAACCTTCATCATACTTTCTCGTTGCTCACAGTAGTAATACATTCAAAACTCATTAATGCACCCGCTACAACTATGCTTTCGTTTTCAAAATACTTTTTAATAAAAAGTGTGGAAGTATAAATACAGGCCTACAACCCAGTGGACTAGCCACGGAGCAGATTGGAACTGTACATAGGAAGAACTAAGCTGGTGGCAGTTCATTGCATAAAGTGCGGCAGTGCAATAAAATTGTATTAAACTCCCCTACAGAGCAAGCATGATGCATGTCAGTAATTCATCTTTAATAAATTCATAAATACATTATCCAATGTTCATTCATTACCTTAAATTACACCAATTCATTTTCCAACTCATAATCAGTACCCACCCTAAGTCAATTCATTGTCCAAGCACATACTCAATATCCTTCATATCTACTTTCATTATCCAAAACGTTATATATATCTCGGGGCAAAAAGCTTGCGCAATCAGGGTGCAACAAAGTTCATTAAAAACGTCTCATTTTGTGTCGGCGCCATTTTGGGTGGGGTCAGGCAAGTTCCAGCACAGTCAGAGTGTCTCTAGTCTCGCATGGTTGGCCCAGAACTTTCCATTGGCAGTTCAGAAAGTCTCGTGCAATGTGGTTAACAGTCTAACAATATGGACCATGAGTCAAAGAATGGGAAGGGCGGCAACAATTTTCCTACCGGGTCATCCTGGTGTTCCTCCGGAACTGAACAAGCCTGTGCCGTGGCGGCATTTTAGCCATTTCCGATCCGAGTCTGGTGCCGGCAGGAGTAGCACCGATGTCGTGGTTCCCAGCGAAGGGGGCGGGGGCACCCATGCAGGGGGTCGGGGGCCCCCCGGCTCTTATAGAATCTTCAAGGTCGAGGAGAGGCGATATGGAGCGAGTGCCCGTCCTGGGCAGAAGACCGCTTTTTGATGTTGACCCTCTTTAAGCGAAGAGTGTTGGGGTGTCGCTGGAAGCCTCCACCTGGAGGGAGGTGGGGGAGGGTCGTTTGCGCCGCCTCCCCCTTCCAGCGACCCCGCGCCGTTCCTCGGCTCCGTCGTCTCGATATCGGCCGTGCCAGCCATTGATGATGGGGGGGGGGGGTGGTCGGCGGCTGAGGCAAGACAGCCCCCCCCCCCTCCCTTTTTGACATGTGGCGGGACTACCTCCAACTCTCCAGGGAGCTTGAAATGTGGCGGGACTGCCTGTACCTATGCAGGCGATGGCATGCGGCGGGACTACTTGATTTGCCGCCGTTCTCGCCTTGGCTTCGGCCTTCGACAAAAGCCGGATCGGGTGAGAGAGAGGGGTGGTCGGTGGCCGAGGCAAGACAGCCCCCTCTCTCCCCGCGGCCTGCAGGGCGGCAGAAGAGAAAAGATGGAGAGGTCCTTGTCATCCTTTGGACCGCCTGCCCAACATCATCTCCTCCTGACCGTGGCCAGGCGAGTCCCTCGTGCCTCGAGGCCTCGCCTTCCGGATGGGCGTAACCGCGGACCTGTTGCACTTCGGGAGCTTCCGGAATGGGGGTAGGTACCTATTGAGTTGTTTCTATTTCATGTGACCGTTATTTGGGCGTGGTGGGAAATGAGGCAGACATGTTGGGAGCAGGAATAGGCAGTGGAGCCTAGCTACCTCGTGGCTATGTTCTGCTATCAAACCTTTTCGCCATTTTACATTTCTTATTACGAACTATTTCTAATGTTTCTTATTTTTGGTGAAGTCAAAAGCTCATCAGGGGGTTACTGACTTAGCCTGATTTCTTTTTATTTTTCTTTCTCTTCCTTAGCGTGTTTCGAGCTAAAGCTTTCTGTTAGTAGGGAACGGTGATCACTTCATATTTTTTATGCGTCCTTTTCACTAGGGGGTACTTCTGGACGGACCAGACGAGTTCCCCCCAATAAATGGTCCGGGGTGGAACGAGATTATCGATCAAAAGGGGAACATATATTCCTTCATTAGGGTATCATCCTGGACAGACCGAGCGATGTACTTCCACTTACTAGGGTAGCCTCCTGGACGGACCAGTCGGTCTATTTCTACTAAATGGCCCATGAGTAGAGAGCATATGTCCTCCATAAGGGTAGTCTCCTGGGCGGACCATGCGAGCTACCCCACAATAACCAACCAGTGGGGAGTGGGTAGGACTGACGAATTCACAAAGAGGCATAACCTACCCTTTTCTACTTGCAAAGACTAGACAGAATATTTCTATTTCACGTTGTTTGCAAATAGAAAATACCTCAAACGAAACAATTCCTGGGACAACAATGTCCAGGCAACCAACCAATCAATGGGGAGAAAAACAGGCATGACGGATTACAACGGGGACAAATGTCTGCATTACCTGCCCTTCGCTATCCATAAAGGGAACAGAATATTCCTATTCGTCTCTGTTTGTGGACAGGGAAGATCTCAAAGAGCAACAATCGATTATTAATCGACTTCAAACAATCAGTGGGGAGAAAAGTAGGCATGACGGATTACAACGGGGACAAAAGTCTGCATTACCTACCCTTCTCTATCTGCAAAGAGGGACGACGTTCCTATTCGCCGCTGTTTGCAAACAGAGAATGTCTCGTTCTCCAGAAGAGAACCAATATGTCAAGTAGCCTTCAAAGCTAAATGAACCAATACCAACCAATACAATATCAGTATACAAATACCGATTTCAATACAATCAATCAATCAATCAGGTGGATAGAACCACCCTACCAATCAGGCGTAAAAACACCCTACTTAATCTTACCCGGACCGGACCATACGGACAGTTCTTCGACTCCCTCCTCCAGCGCCCGATCGTTCTCTTACTCCATGTAGCATTCCTGTGGGATTCCAGTCAGGACAATAGGTCACTCAAGAGAGGTCCGTTCAGAATTGGTGAAGTTCTGTCGATCGGCAGCCGGGCGAGGGCCCTCTCAAGGCAGGCATACCCCGATCATTTAGATGTTCACTTCTTCGTCTGGATCTCTCTTACCGAACCTTATGTCACTGATGGACCCCGCGTTGGGACGCCAATTGTGGAAAGTGAGCCCATAATTCTATCGATGCCCAGGCCGCTGGCGCAAACCGCCTCTTAGTTCCCATGTTGAATAATTACCAAAATAAAGAGACGGGTGCTGGAAGCAGGAATCAAGAACAGAGTTTAATTCTCATGAGGAGAGCCAGTCATTTCGGACACGAAACACAGTGTCTTTCGGGAGGTGCTCTAACAAGTGAGCTTGAGACTCTTGCTTTTATACCTTTACAAAACATTTGATGGTACAATCAGGACAGTATGACGCAAAAGAAAGACATCCCTATAATCCTCGTGGTGATCCTACTCCACATACGTTCACAATGGGGACCCTTGACCTGCTGATAAGAGGGGAGGGCAATCACGCAGCTGAGTGTTTCGTAGGATGTGTACGCCTGATCATGGCCCAGGGGGTGGGGTGGCTAGGCATACAATAAGGGCAGTAAATGGTATCTCCTGGCTTAGGCGATGGCCTCGGACATGTGTGGTCAGCCGGACTCGGGGGAAGGGGTCATCAAAGGAGTGGTATTCATGCCTGCGTGGACAATCGAGCGCGGAGGGAAGGCTTGTCAACAGAGGGGCATTCATGGAAGGGAAGGAGGTGTTGGTCAGGCGCGCCCGTGACTCTCAAGGACAGGGCTTTGCGGAAGAAGAGGGTTTATGACTTGCTCATATGAGGAGAAGGAGGGGGTCAGGGTGCGTGCAGGGCCAGAGTCGCGCAGAGAGAGAGAGAGAGAGATCCTACGACCTGTACATGAGAGAACGGGGGCAGTCAGATACAGCTGGGGGGGCTATGCCAGCTGAGGCGAAGGATGCTTCTTCGAGAGGGAAATGGGGAATGCCTGGGTCAAGCAGGAGGGTTACCTTTCACATCAGGATCGCGCAAAGGGAAAGGGTTTCACGGTCTATACATGAGAGAGGGGGGTGCAAGATACGCGCAGGAGGGAAGCTGGGGATTCCAATGGGTAAAAAGGCCATGGTGCCTAGAATGGCTGTACATATGCATAGGGGTACGGGTTCTTACTGGCTGGGTGATACGGTCAATAATTTACAGTATCCATGGTGCCCACAGGGAGAGGAGTGGGAGAAGAAGGGAAATGAATGCTGTCTATGTACATCAATTTCGTCAGATTTCACAGCTTAAGAAAAGGTGTCTTATTAGAGAGGATATCGCATTGGCTTCACTCCCTAGTACTTTGTGGGCCACTTCGGACACTGATGTAGGGCAAATGGTTATTCCACCAGTGCATATTAGTATCAAGGAGGGTGCTTCATTGCCACGATTGCCTCAATACAACATTTCTTGAGAAGGTGAAGAAGCACTTGTACGCATTGTTCATGATCTGATTGAAGTGGGAGTTGTGGAAGAAGTCCCTTACAATGTTTGCAATAGTCCTAATCTGCCCATCTTGAAGAGAAACACTGATACTAAGATTTACAGGTTCATCATTGATTTACGAGAGGTTAACAAGATTGTAGTACCACAATACCCGGTGGTTTCTGATATTACGACACTCCTTACCATGGTTCCTCCAACAGCGTCCACCTTTACTGTGATCGATTTAAAGAATGCATTCTTAACTATTCCTATTCCTCCTGACAGCTGATATTTGTTCAGTTTCATAATTGATTGTATAGATTCTGTAGAGTTCCCCAGGGATACACAGAGAGTCAAAGTATTTACAGCCAAGCATTGAAAAGACAGCTTGATTCTTTCCCTTTGCCTACGGGAGTGGCTCTCATACAATATGTTGATGACATCTTGTTGGCATTTGATAGGCCTGAACAGTGTAAAGAAGGCACAAGGTCTTTGCTTTCATTTCTTGCATCACATCATCAAAAAGTATCACTGAAGAAATTGCAGTATTGTAGACCGAAGGTCACTTATTTAGGTCACCTTCTGTCTAAGGAGGGACATGCAATCACACTAGATCGCATTCAAGCTATTTTAGACACACCAGTGCCTCGTACTCAGAAAGATATTCGTGCATTCATTGGTCTTACTTCTTTTTGTAGGCAATTGATATTAGGCTTTTCACACATTGTTAAACCCTTGTTGGCTCTTTTGACTAAAGACACTCCAATGCCCCTTCCATGGATGACTGAATGCCAGAATGCTTTCCAACAATTGAAACAAGCTCTTTGTTCTGCACCAGTATCAGGCACTCCGGTTTACACTAAGGTTTTTACATTCTATGTGCACGGGAGAGATGGTTGCGCACTTTCAGTGTTAGTACAGACACACGGTGATAAGCAACATCCTTGTTCATATTTTCCAGCTGTTCTTGATCCAGTTGCCCGTGCATTGCCTGGGTGTTTCCGCTCTGTTGCAGCAGCAGCTGTGTCTATATGTCAGAGAGAAGGGATAGTTTTGTCACACAGACTATTGGTGTTAGTACCCCATGGAGTTGACGCCCTTCTGAATCAAACCAAAACGCAGCACTTAACTAGTGCTCGATTGACAGGATATCAATTATTACTCTTGTCCCCTCATATTACTTTGAAAAGGTGTTCAACCTTGAATCCAGCTACTTTGTTGCCGTATCCAGTGACTCAGTCTCAGCCACAGGAGTCTCATGATTGTTTATTCCTTACTGAGGAACAGACAAAGGGTCGTGTCGATTTACAAGACACACCCCTCTCAAGCGTTGATGGGAAAATATGGGTTGATGGGTCCTGTTTGAAGATATCAGATGGCACAACATCAGCTGCATATGCAATTACAACACTTCAGACGGTAGTTGAGACAGCTCGTATCCCACAGAAGTCAGCTCAGGCAGCTGAGCTAATAGCTTTGACACGAGCGTGTGAACTTAGTACTGACTTGTCTTTGAACATTTATACAGATAGCCGCTATGCTTTTGGAGTGGCTCATGATTTTGGGTTACTCTGGAAAGAGAGAGGCTTTCTTACATCCCATGGGATGCAAATAATGCACGGAGAATTAGTACACAACCTTTTGACTCCCTTGACATATCCAAAGAAAATAGGGATTGTTAAATGTAGTGCACATAAGAAAGTAACTGATAAGATAGGACAAGGCAAAGCTTTTGCAGCCTACACAGCCCGTGAAACTGCCATGCAGCGAAGCACCACGTCTATGTATGTAGTGAAGTCGCTGGCTGAATGCTGGCAATGTACCAGACAGGAAGTGCTAGACTTGCAGAGATCTGCTTCTGCAGAAGAAATTGAGCAATGGTCTAAAGAGGGAACATTGGACAATGAGGGTTGTTGGAGGAATAAAGAGATGAGCAAGTGGAGATTGCCTACAGCCTATTTACAGCCTATGATTCATATGGCACATGGGCTGGCACATGTTGGAGCCTCCTCGATAACAAAATTGCTCACGCAAGTTTGGGAGCATCCAGAAATGGCCAGCACAGCTAAAAAGATGGTGCAGTCTAGTCTGATTTGTCTTCAGTGTAATCCTGGTAAAGGGACACATACTCCTACAGGACCTTTTGAAGTTTTGCAAATGGATTACATTCAGCTTGAGAGCTGTAATAACTTAAAGGACGTTTTAGTAGTGGTATGTCCAGTCAGTAAGTGGATAGAGGCATACCCTATGGAAGACAATACAGCTAAGGTGCTTTTGAAGGAATTCTTCCCTATATTTGGTGTTTGTAACCTTTTGTGGAGTGATAATGGACCCCATTTTATTGGGCAAGTTGTCGAGTATGTCCTGAAGGGATTAGGGATCAAGCAGAAATTTCATGCTGCTTTCCATCCACAATCATCAGGGCTAGTGGAAAGGTATAACGCTACACTTAAATTGAAACTGGCTAAAATACCGGCTTCCACGTCTTTGAAATGGCCTGATGCACTATCCTTAGCTCTGTTGTCCATTAGATCAGTGCCACATTCGCGATCTGGTCTTACACCATATGAGGTGGTATTTGGAAGGCCTATGAATATTTGTGGAATTCCTAAACCACATCCCATACATGATATACCATGTATATTGATGAGTGACTACCTATCACAGTTGACTGACAGTTTGATTTCTATTCATCAACAGGTTCGAGAAGCTCTTCCTGATAGGTCTACAGGTGAAGGCCATGGACTTCGGCCTGGCGTTCATGTGATGGTTTGGTCATTCTAGAGGTCGAGCAGCTTGGAGCTGAGGTTGCGCGGCACGGAGCAGGTGCTCCTTTCGACGAGAACTGTGGTTCGAGTGACGAATAGGAGGAACTGGGTGCATTCCACCCACTGCAAGAAAGTGCTATCTACCTTGGTAGAACCTGCTGCCTTGATCGACCATCGAGAGAGGCCACGCCATATCACCTGATGAACCTGAGGAAGTCTTCCCGGAATACATGATCCCTGGTGTATCCCAATACCAACTGAGACCCCGGAAAGAACCTTCAATGTTGGAAAAGACTGGTTGAGCTACCGTCCTGGGTTTGTGAAAGGGAGCTGATGTGGCAAGGGGGAGATCAGTCCTACATAGTAATACCTGTCTTGACCCTCAGTGAAGAAATCAACGGCTACCCAGGACTTTAGAGCTCCAACGATTAATTTAGCGACAAAGTGATGATGTCTGTGGAGAAATCAACTGCTGTGAGGATGTGTAATAAGAAAGCAATATGCATTACAGGATTTGTTGTCACTGTGGTTGCTATGGCAGTGATAACTTGGTTTGTAGAGGTAGTGGCTCCTGCTCGACAACTGTTGATTGCCACTACTCCAGTACCAGCTGAACACCATTACTTTACTCTTCCATATCAAGAGCAGAAGCATAGACAATCTTATCTGAACAACACGTTCATACAGATGTTACACCACACTCACAATGCTACAAACACTACTAACTGTTGGGTGTGTGGGATGATACCTGCTCACAAGAAGAAGGGAGGAGCACCTTTCATTCCTCTTCCCTTCTCCCATAATGGTTCTTGTCAAGCCTGGTTTGCCCTTCTAATCGCTTCTCAAAATGCTGATATTACTAGTATGACTGTAGGGAGAATAAACTATCATCTCAATAAAGTGTGTTACCCAGATGAAGATGGCAATCCACAGGTTGAAGGGACCAATAGGGAATGGGAGGAATACCGACCCGGAAATATTTCTACGCCTTATGTTTTACCAAATATGTGAACTACCAAGGGTAATGGACCATTTGTAATATCCGTTACTAGAGCCCGAGCAGACTTATGTATAAGCAGTGTTGGGAGAATCCCAGTAGGAAGAAGTGAATGTACTCTGGTTTTGACCATTGAAGGTATCAATAACAGTAGTTTCATGTCCTCACATAACACTTATTTTGTCTGCGGTAACAAGGGATACTACCATCTACCTGTTGGATGGTCCAGAGTATGCTACGTGTCCTTTTTGTTACCTCCTGTGTTTTTGGCCCCAGCATCATATCACAAAGACTATCGACTATTTAATGATATCTCTAAGAACAGATATAAGAGGACAATCAGCAATGAGGAGGTGGACCAACCTGATACTGCATTACAGAATATGTCGATTTCAATTTAGGACTGTTCTTCTTTGTCGGTGCTGCTCTAAACAGCAGGAAAATCAGACGGTTGACTCGTGTCGTGGAAGCGGTTACCAATCAGACAGCCATGGCACTTGGGAACATTACAGAGGAACTGCAAATTGCAAGGATTGTAGCGCTCCAAAATCGTATGGTCCTCGATGTAATCTTGGCTGATCGAGGTAGTGCATGTCGCATCATCGTAAGTAGTTGTTGTGTTTACATTCTAGATCATTCACCTTCAGTTTTTGATGCGATCGCCAAACTACACAAAATTGCTGCTGATATTCACCTAGATACTGGCACATGGACTTTCGCCAGTTGGTTCTGGAAGCTATTTGCTACCTGGGGCTGGAAGTTATTAACTGTCCTGTTTGTAATAGTTATAATTGTGTTGACATGCTGTTGCTGTATACAATGTGGTCCAATGCTTTGCTCTACTTGTATTACTGCCTACATACCCGCTAAACGTAATGTTGCACAAATAAATGCCCAGAAAATATTAGATAAGGAAATTAGTAATATGATGCAAATTGATATACAAGATGCATACAAGGACTATCCTAGATCAAAACATTTCTTAAGCTAATGCTAAAAGGGTCGTCTGTGGAAAATTGACCACGATTGGTGTTAGCATTTAGCTGAAGCCATCTTGTTTCCGGCAGCCCTTTTTGTCTGCCATGTGCTCACCATGTGCTGTTTCCTTCTTCACTGTTGGTTACCCTTGTGCTCTGTTTAAAGGACTGGCTATACTTAGACTCTGCTACTCTGCACATGCATAGAGGAATCTGCAACTGTCCATACATTTGTTTTAGTCTGTAACTGTCAGGTTGTTTCTACCGGAGTCAGCAACTGCTAGCTCCTCCTTTACTGTTGACTGTGCATTTCTGTATGCCCATCTATGTATGTAACTCTATGTGTGCTTGTACCACCCTCTTTTGAGCCCCTGTGTGGGTATAAAAGACCCATGGTTCTTCTACTCCTTGTGCTACTTCATACACTTCCGAAGGGTGTTGTGTGAATGTAGTTCCACCTCATGAGGTTAATAAAATATCTTTTTACTATTTCAGCTTCTGTGCCAACTTCTATTTACTTGTCTGAGGACTTGCGTGCAGAGAAGGCGAACCCCTAGCACTGGTAGGCCTGGCTGAGGCCCATTTCTACATTTGATCAAAAGGGTTAGCCCTTCCTGCTTTAAAATAGAGAGATGGCTCTCCGTTAGTCGCTGAGGGATGGAGGAAGGTGTGATGGAGAAGAGAGAAAAGCAAGACATAACCCCATAAAACAATTTGTAGAACCCACCTGTCCAAAGTGATTGCTTCCCAGCCTGTTAAGAATCAGTGGTTTCTACCTTCCACTGATGGGCTGCATCTCTGAAAGGGCGCACTAAAGAGGTTTGGCAGGTGGGGCTGCAGGGGGGGCATTAGACTGAGTAGCACACTGACCTTAGCCATGGGGGTAGTGGGCACAACAGCCTCTACTACAAAACTTCTGGATTCCCAGTTGGCGCTGGACAGGTTGGCAGTAAGTGATGCCTCAGCCAAGGCCATAAAAAGGTGCAATGGAACTAGTGTAGTTGGCAAGGTGGGGCAGAAGGCCCAGAGAGTGAGCTGTAACTCTTCTCTCCTTAAAACGCTTGGAAGCGGACTCTGCTTTGTCCTCGTACAGGCAAGTCCCATCAAAGGGCACATCCATCGGAGAGGACTTGATATTGCCTGAGAACCCAGTCGATTGCACCCCAGCATTGATGAGTACAGGCCTCAGCAAAGCCTGCAAATGCGAAAGGGTTCACCCTCCTGTACACAGAGTCCTCAGACTTACACAAGAAATTGGCACGGAAACTGGAAATACAAAAACATAGTTTAATAAACCTTTAAAGGTGGTACTACAGCCTACACAACACTCTACAGTATTGTACAAGGTAGCACAAAGAACTCGGACATGCGGTCCCCTTTTATACACAAAGAAGGGGCTCATAAGTGGGCGGTTACAGTTCAAAGCATGATTTACAACCATATATGGGCATTTCTTGAACATGATCGATACATGGGAGGAGTTAACGGTTCTTGAGACCCGCCGAATGCACATTCCAATCTTCGCTAATCAGAAACAGATGTGACTCCTACTGGGCATGCGCTAGAAACGCAAGGAACTATTTATGGCCTGTTGCTGGGCAAACTTCAGGGGTGACAGTCAGTGAGGTAGGACTTGCCTCGTGGCGAGCACATGCAATGTGTAGCATACAAGATGGACGCCAGAAAGCAAAATGGAGTCTGGCCGTATTTCAAGTACGGGCGGGAAAACTAGAATGAAGCCATGATAGCATGTCTTCAGCGAATGCTTAATACTATCGCTGTTTTATTTACAACAGCATGGCAGAAAATTGTAACACTGGTGTTTGTGGCCTACCAGATGGAATCAGTAGTGTCCAAGCCACAACGAATCATGTATCTGGCTGCATCACAATAATGAATTGCCTGAGCAAGCACAGGGAGAAGATCTTCATGCACATCAGGGAAGACTTGGGTCTCTGAATCCCAAAGGGCGTGTGACTAGAGCCCCAATAAACAGCTGGTGTTAATTGGCCAGAGGGCTAAACTGGTGGGAGAAAAACCACGTTGGCTGAATGTTTCCACTTGCTTAGATTCCCTATTGAGGGGAGTGGTGGGAAATGTGTTGGGATTAGATCAGCTGGTGGAAGCCTGCACCACTAGGCTTTCTAGTGAGGGGTGCTGCGAAGGAAAAGGTGTGTCGCCAGGAGCAGAGCGATGGCACATGACAATTCATCGATTGACTGGTGTACCACAATAGGGTTTTGCCCAAGCCCCAAAAAAGATATCCATGAGTGCCTTGGTAAATGAAAGTAGGGACTCAGAAGAGGTTTTCCCCTGTTGGTGGAATTCTGTGAAGATATTGAATTTAACCTCCAGAGTGGGGAGCTGGTGATTAAGTACTTTGGCCACCCTAATACTCACCATGGAGTAGGAAGCAGGTTTCTCTGTGGCTGGCCCGGGGGTGGGGTCTTTTATACAGGGAGGTATTGAAGCCACTTTCCTCCTCTACACCCTTGTACAAAATGTAATCCAGTTAGGACTGAGGGAACTCATTACCCAGGTCACAGTCATTAACAGAATCAGTCCCAAAGAGGGAATGCAGAGAGTGTAGTCTACCTTGTGGGAATTCCAGTGGGGTAAGCAGTGCCTCAGGTGGATTTTGGACAATATCAGTGGAGGTAGGACTGGTGTCAGAGACTATTCAGGGCCTCCTCCTCAGGCAGCAAATTTGGCATCAGCGTCAAAGTGCCCGGGGCCGGCGTCGGTCGTGGAGCTGGAAACAGATTTGGGACTAGAGCAGAAGGTTAGATAGACTGGGAGGGCTCAGTTGACACCTAAGGAAACCGGCTGGCGGACTTCCTTATAGAAGGCCTCTTTGCTACTCGGGGCCTGAAGGCACCCCAGAGGGAGTCATTAGGGATCCAAAGAGCTGAGGCATGGCTGCATGGAACTATGCGATCTGACGTGGCATGGCTCAATGCCCGAGAAACTCGGGTGGTGCTGGAACCAGATGCTGGATCAACTCTGAAGTCTGCCAACTTGGCGAGCGAGATAGATAAGGGTGGCGCCACCCTTGTGCTTGCTCAAGCGAATGCAAATGCCACGAGGCAGTGGAATCCTGCTTTGATTTCTTGTGTTTCTTAGGCTTCCCTGAGGACTTAAAGTGTGAACAAAACCCCTGAAGTGGTTCCACAGACTCTAGGAACAGGACAGATATCGAACCTTGGAAGAGAACTATGACTTGGAGTGGTTGCGGCGCAGACTCTTCTTAAGCTCGATGATGTAAAGTTTTACTTTGTGTTCCCGGATTCCCCATGGGTTCATCAATGTGCAGTCTGTGCAGGGCCTAGAGCCTTGGCTCCACCCCAGGCACTCCTGATAGGGATCTGTCAAACATTTGGTTTGCAATAGTCCCTATAGGGCTTAAAGCGTGTCATATAAGTGGGTGACATTCCATGCACACTGAAGAAAATTTGTGGAAAATATCTTTAAAAAAATATATATATTTTTATTGGTATTTTATAATACAATATGTGGCACAAATAACATAAAAGAACAGTTTGCAGACATGTTCGACTGGGTTTTCCACTTCGTTGCTAATTGATGAACGGTTGCCCCACAGTTTATAAACATTTAACATGCAGACAACGATTTCTGGTCAGTACTCTTAGCCAGTGTTTCTAAACATACCATAGAACATGCAGATGTTAGCGCGGGTATTGCAGGAGACCCTCCTAGTGCTCCGTTGGATCTGACTTTGCTTTGTTTTGCCCTTCCTTCTATCATGGGGGTTCGTATGGGTCAAGAAACTGGTCTAGAGTTGTCCACATCTCTCTATTGGGATTCTTCCATGGGGCGTATCTAAGTGCTGTATTGTCTGCACCTCTGAGGAATGTTACCCAGTTCATCCACCCTTTGAACGTAGCCTTGGTTGTATCTTTCCAGTTGGCGAGCACCGTTTTGGCTGCCGATGTTAGGAGGAAATCAAGGAGGGTTCTGTCTCGTTCTGTGATTGTGTCTCCCCCAAGAGTGCTGTGGTGATTGTGGCAAATTCTTCTCTTAATGTGCACCCTATGGCTCTGTTTGCGAAAGTGAAGCCTTCATTCCAGAACTGTCTTACCTTTGGGCAGTCAAAAATGAGGTGCGCCAGCTCTCCTTTTTCTGAGTCACAGTTCCAACAGCAATCAGTTTCTCTGAGTCCCAGCATCGCTAGGCACACTGGGGTCCAGTATATGCAGTGCAAAACCCAGTATTTTGTTTGCGCTAGTGCAGGGGAGATCATGTTTTTCGAAGGGGACGCCAAGAGGGAGTGTGTCTCTTGCTCTGTGAGATTGATATCTAGCTGAGCCTCCCAATATTTGGTGTTCTTACTGTTGAGTTTTGAGGTGCTGGGGCGGAGCAGTTTGTATAAGTGGGACACCTGGTGACCAACCATGTTTAGGTTCTACATATATTGCATTATTGTGGGCTTGTGTTTTGCTAGTTTAGCCTTTGACATCGCTTTGTACTGTGCTTTTTGGTTGTTATAGGTGAGGGGTTTCCCATCATCATCTTCTAGGTGTGCCGGAAGGAGAACCCTAATTGTTTCCACATTTCTAAGTCTATTGTTTTCCCTCTGTATTTGATCTTGCGGTTCGTCCATAGGAATTCCCAGCGTGAGGTTGTGACGCTGTGCTCAAGTTTCTTGTCTACCTTAAGAAGCGCCTGTCGTGTGTTTTTAAGTATAATGCTTGTTTGTTTGCAGTGAGGAGAGTCATAGGGCTGGTGTTGTTTAGAATGGCCTTCTCGATGGAGAGCCACATCGGTGTGTATTTCTGGTCAGGCAGTATCCAATACATACCCTGTCTTGCTATGAAAACTGTCTGAAATGTCCTAAAGTCATTTGGTCTACCTTGCAATGGAAATCCTCTGTGAGTTTTAGGGGGAGCATTCCTGATAGGTAGTTCACTAGTGGGGTTATCATCATATTTATGGTGCCTATTCTCCCCCACCACATTATGAATTTGGGTGACCAGGATTCCAGGAGTGTTTTAATTTTCCCCAAGGTAAGTTTCTCGTTGTGTTCTAGAGTGGATTTCAGGTTTTTCCCGAAATGGATCCCTAAGTATTTGACAAACCCTGGTTGCCACGCTAGGTCCCGAGGTGGCTATCACCTCTTTGGTTGTGTGCATGTTAAGGGGCATGCACTCTGATTTGTCCCTGTTTAGCTTGTATCCCGAGTGGGTTGAGTATGCATTTATGGTGTCCATGAGTGCTGTGATGGATGTTTCTGGGACTTCAGTTACTATCGGTATATCGTCCGCGTAGGCTGCTAGTTTGGCTGTGGTATTGTTTATGGATACTCCTTTCATTTTACTATTGGCCATGATGTCTGTGATTAGGGGTTCGAGGGCTAGAAGGAACAGCATCGGGGATAGTGGGCAGCCTTGTCTTGTAACTTGCTGTAGGTTAAGCTGTTGTGTTGTAGATCCATTTATTGCTATATGTGCCTTGGGGGATTTATATAGTGCCATTACCTTCCTTATACAATTTTCTCCCAGGTTGTATGCGTGCATGCATTGTTCCAGGAAACTTCCAGGACTCTCTGTCAAAGGCTTTCTCTGCGTCTAACATTATTGCTACTGCTGGCTTATCAGATTTGTTTGAGGGTTCGATCACATGGCAGAGGAGCCTGGTGATGTCCTGGGACATGCGTGTTGTGTGCTCTTAATCAGTTTTGGGATCAGATTGTTTATCCTTGTGGCTAGGCTTTTGGCATATATCTTACAGTCTATATTGATGAGTGAGATGGGTCGGTAGTTCTGGGGGTGCTGCGGGTCCTTGCCTTCCTTGGGGATGACTATGATCTTTGCTTCTGACATGGATCCCGTTACTTCCCCTCCTTCTCGCAATGGTTGAAAACTTTCTTCATAATTAGGATTAGGTTATTTTGGAACGCCTCATAGAAGGCTGCTGTGTAGCCGTCTGGCCCTGGGGCTTTGTTGTCTTTCAGTGAAGTGACAGCCTGAGCAATCTCACTAGCTTTAATTTCTTGTCCTAGAGAATGTGCCTCCTCTGTAGTTATTTTGGGCAGCTTTAGTTTGCCCAGGTAGGCACTGCAGCCCTTCTGGTCTAGGGTTGTGTCTTCCTTGTATAGTGTTTGGTAGAAGTCACTGAACGTACGCAGTATGCCTTTGTGTTGGGTGTGTGCGATATCATTTGCGTCTGTGATCGATGAGATGCAGTGTTGCTTTTGTTTATGCTTGAGGTATGATGCTAGTATTTTCCCTGCTTTATTCGCCTCACAGAGGTTAATTTGCTTGTATTTGTTTATCCATAAGCCTGCTCCTTCGCTCAGGATTCTGTTGTGCTCTCTAGTAGTGAGTTGGAGTTTGTGGTATCCTAATGTGTTTTGTTTCTAGTTGTTTGATTTCTTTCTCTAGTTGGTGTAGCTGGTGCTTTGCTTCCCTATCTCTTCTGGCTTTGATTTCCATTAAAGTCCCCCTCACTGTTACTTTGAGTACGTCCCACAGCGTTTTAGGATCTATGTCAGGTGTGTTATTATCTGCTATGTAGTTCTTTATAGCTTGCTCTATTGTCGCTTTGACCTCTTGTTTTGCCATTATTATGCTGTTGAAGCCCCACTTTCGGGTGGGGTGTTCGTTGTGCCGGCCTGCTAGTTTTAGGGTGATGCATGAGTGGTCGGAGATTGTTCTTGCTGCAATTTCCGTGTGCTCTGTTAGGTGTGTGTATGAGCCTGAGATGAGGATGTAATTGATCCTGCTGTAGGAGTTGTGAGGGTAGGAGCAAAAGGTGCAGTCCCTGGTGTTAGGGTGTTGGAGCCGCCATGGGTCCTTTAGGTTGAATCTGTTGCATATGTTTTTCAGGGTATTGTGTGCGGCAGGGGGCTTGGCTTGAGTTGTAGACTGTCTGTCTAGGGTGTAGTCAAGTGCTAGGTTGAAGTCTCCGGCCAGTACTAACATATGGTTAGGGTCGGTTGACTCCAGCCTTTTCGCTACTTTCTCCCAGAACACTGTGTTATCAATGTTTGGCGCGTATGTGTTCACTATGACTATCGTGTCTTCTCCTCTTTTCAGGTGTGTTATTAGCAGTCTCCCTTCCTTATCGTGCTGTTCCTTATCAATGGATATCTTAGAATTTCTGTTAATCAGCGTGATGACACCCTTTCTCTTGCCTTCAGCTGGTGAGCAGGCTACTTGTACTATCCGCTTTGCCCTTAACTTGTTAGCTTCCTCCCTGGAAAGTTTTGTCTCTTGTAGTAGTATGACATCACCTTTCGTTTTTGCCAGGTAATCTAGTACCTTTTTCCTTTTAATCAGGTGGTTTAGCCCTTTCACATTGAGCCACACTATCTTCAGGTCTGTCTGCAGGGTTTTGCTACTTCCCTGTGGTGGGGGTGTGTCATTGTTGAGTGTCATTCTGCATAGATGAACCCCACCTGTAATAACAGAAAATGCAGGGCAGAACATTCTCCCCTAATCCCTTCCCCACCTGAGGTGTAGACTGAAAGAATGGAAAAAACTACCAATGTAGAAGCTGTAACTAATCCAAATGAAGATAGGTGGAACACAAACAAACCCACAGCCCAGAATAGCCGGCACAGAACTAAATGAGTAGAATGCCACTCAGCATGGTTGAACTTCACCCATGATCAGTGTAAGCAGGCCCGCCAAGGCCCACAACAGAATGAAAAGATATACAATTTGACAGAGGATGAGACGCCCCAGCAAACATGAAGGAATAGACATCTTAAAAGTTGGCCTAACACAGAACTAATTCCCTGTTTAAATTATCCTTACCTTGGAGTCCAAAGAAATACTGCCATCAGAACATAAACCCTTTCAGCAGAGTCTGCACAAGAATGGCGATTCATATTTAAAAGAATATCATAAAGATGCAACATCACCAAACTCCTACTTTGATAAGAAAACTAGGCAATAACACCAGTGAGGAGGTGGTTGGAGATTGAAAAATAGAAGCCAAAAATGGAAATGGAAGCAGTAGAACCACAGAGCACCCATGAGTATTCCTCTAGCCGCAAAAAGACTATATGATCTGTTCCAATGAATGCCTGCAACAGAGGTGTGGAAAAAACTAAAACTGTGTATGTAGAAGGGCCCTCCTGTCCTGAGGAAAAAAACTTTGAATGAGTACCAATAAAACTGTAGACAACATGACCGACATCATCTAGGAAAAGAGAAACACCAAAGGAGTAGTTGGAAACACAGCCGAGTTCCTACACACACACATGCTCCATGCTCCATCAAGATGAAAGGGAGCATCAAACACCTGCCTCTACAACAGGTTGAGCAGAAGTATCCAAATGAAGAACCAATCAGCCAAGCTTAAGCCCTTCAAGGTTCAGGCAGTGGAACCTTAATCTTCTCCAATCTATTGAAGCGCATAATCCCCAAAAGATGGCAGGAGACCTAAGCACCAATACCCTTAAGGTCAGGCAGACAACTAAAAAAGCAAGAGATATTTGGTCACCCTTTCAATGGAAGAGAACAAACTCATAGTCTTAGTAAACGGCTTGGAGATTGGAATAACATGGTTTAAAAACAACTATCATGCCTGTAGGAAATTGGGCAACTGGGTGAGGGCGGTGAAACCCTACTCAAGCAGCAACCACAATACTTGTCTGGGTGAAGAATACGTAAACCCCAAACTAACCTGTGCTCAACCCGCAGGTGGCTTGGAAAAAAGCAGTCCGACTGAACTTAGAGGCAATTTATGAAGTATTTCATCAGCACTTTAAACAGTAATAAAGTGAAAATACAACACAAGAAAAAAAAACACACACTGATTTAGAAAAATTGAGTAACGATTAATAAATGATTTGAGGCCTAAACAGCAAAAATCAAATCATTTGAATGGGTGGAAGATATGAAAATGTAAAGATTTAGATAAGCATAGAGCTACTCCCGGTTATCTGGTTGTGGGAGGCAGAGTCAAAGTCATAAGTTCAGGCCAACCGCAATGGAGTGCGGGCCAAATATAGGGCCCAGGTTAGTCTCACTGAAAGAGTTACCTTCTAAAGTGTATTGTGGAGAGTCCAGTTCGCTGGGGAGGCAGCCCTAGGGCCAGTGAGAACGTAGTAGATGCTTATTGCTGTGGCATGAGGAGCAGGCCGAGCATCGCGGGCGGTGATCACTGTAGCATGCATATCCTGTTAGGCGTCGTGGACAGTCAATGCTGAAGATTCGCATTGGCAGTCACAGCGGGGTGACGATGCTGTAGTGTGAATTGCAGATCTCACATTGTCCGTTGTCGCTAGCGGTTGCTATAGCACGTTGAGTCGGGTTTCCTGGATCTTCTAGTTGGTGGTCAGCTGGACAGCAAGATCTTGGAGTGAACTGGCCTGTTCTCCATCGTGAAGAGCCCAGAACTTCAAGATTTCTCCTTTTCTTTAAGGAGGAAATCAACTGATACCTCCCCAAAGGTCCTGGATCTGAGCACCTCTTGGAAATCAGTAGAAAGTCACTCCAGTAGAGGGCAGCACGGCTTAGGCAGGTCCATTCAGGTCCAGTGCAGCAGGTGAGATGGGCAGATGCAGGGAGGCCTCGACCCTGCTATGTCCCTGTAGTACAGAACAGGAGGTCAGCCAGCTGACCCTTGGGAGTCACTTCAGCCCAGGATGAAGGGTGCCGGTCCAGTCTTCTTTCTCAGCAAGCACAGCAGCATAGCAATCCTTCTGTAGTATCCACCGGTCCAGAGGTGTGCTGATGAGCTGGGTCTGAGGGGGCACTATTTATCCTTGGTGCCAGCTTTGATGTAGAGGTTTCTAGGAGGATCCACCCCAAGAAGTGAATGGAATTTCCTGCCTCCTTGCCCTTCCCCCAGCTTGTCTGGGGGGACACAAAAGACTAGTGTGAAACCCTTAGTGGGTGTGCTAAGGAAGAGCCTTTGTGATGTGAAAGTGTGGTGGGTGACAGCTTAGTGAGTTTTTCACTACCAGGACATAGTTAAAAGCACATGTCCACATGTCCAAATTTTTAAATACACTGAACCCTGCGCCTTGGGCTGTGTACAGCTTACAGTAGGGGTGACCTACGTGTATTTAAAAGGAAAGTTTGGGCCTGGCAAAAGATGTATTTTGCCAGGCCGAAATGGCAGTTTAAACTGCACACAGACTGCAATGGCAGACCTGAGACATGTTTAAAAGGCTACTTAAGTGGGTAGCACAATGAGTGCTGCAGGCCCACTAGTAGCATTTAACTTACAAACCCTGGGTACGTGTAGTACCACTTTATTAGGGAATTGCAAGCAAATTAAATGTGCTAATTGGGTGTAAGCCATTCTATTATGTTTGAGGGAGAGAGCACAAGCAATGTAGAACTGATTAGCAGTGGCAATTTGCAAAGTCCTAAAAGCCAGCAAAAACTGATTCAGAAAACATGTATGGGTGAAGGCAAAATGTTTGGGGATGATCCTGCATAAAGGGCCAAGTCCAACAATGCCCAGTGAGCAATATGCAAAGAAATATTGCGAATAAGGACTGGGGAGAGTAAGAGACTGCTGAGAAGAGGGCGAAGATCAGCACAAGAAAAGAAGAGGTAAATACTATAGGGTGATAACCAGCAAGAGGAGGGTAGAGGCTGGGAAGAGATGAAACATGATGAGTATAACAAGGAAGGAAGAAGTGGATTTAAAGAGTGCCGAACCAGCAAAAGAAAGTTGAGGCTGGAGAGAAAGGAAAAAGGTGCAAGATAGTGCATGAATGGAAACAGTTGATATAAAAGAAGCAGAAACATCAGGAGAACTTAAGTGGCGGCTGTGAGAAGTTAGCCCGGCATCTGATGTCCACTATTCTAGTGGGCACCTTGGACCAGTCTAAACAACCCTTATTGATGGTGGTTGTAAAGTCAACCTTATAGACAAGCTATCCTAGTGGTAGCATGGACCAGCAGTCTTAGGCTAAAACTTCAGAGCATGTGAAGCAAGCTGTTTTACCAATTATAATCCCTTGAGTACCAAATGAAAGGACACCACACAAGGTATATATCAAATATATATGTATTTATTTCTAACACAACCCCTCTGCACTCTTTATAAGGTAAGAGATCGAAGTACATCAGAAGTTACTCAACTAGCATACAATAAGTTGAACAAATACAGTTATGCCCTAGGGACCTCACAAACCATATACTAAGTAAGTGTTATAAGAACCACTTCAGAAATAGTGAATAGACCTAGGGAATCGCTGGGGCTACACTAAACAACCAAAGGTTAGGAAGTAGGAGTCCCACGGGAGACGCATGCAGTGTCTAAACACAGTCGCGAGTTACCATTGACTTATAATAGAGAGCTAAGAAGTTACAAAGTTACTGTTTAAGGACACTTCTGGATGGACCACGGTAAAACCCCTTTAAACTAGGACACTTCGAGAGTCAAGACCCAAGGGAGCACCAGAGTACTCGAGTTACCTCACCGAGGGAAGCCGGGGGCATAGGTGTCTTTTCGTGTTGGGTTTTGTCTTCCTTTTCTATGGAGATCTGCAAAGAAGTGCTGCAGGCGACCAGAGGAAAAGTGTCTGGGTGGATCGGTGAAGTGAAGAACCTGAAAACAGAGGGGACAGAGTCTGGGTCACTAGCCAGTGACCAGGAAGTAACCAGGCGATGTCGCGATGATCTCAGGTGAAGAGGTGAAGCTTGACTCTGCAGCCACGAGGACCAGGAGGCGTCGACGATGACCAGGAGCTGGATTCAAGCTGTCCCACGAAGGATCTAGTTGACTGCGGTCTCGGTATCCGGATTGGACCCAACAAGCCTTGGCAAACGCAATCCACGCAGGAGTTGAAGATTGGCTTCGGAGCAGACCAGCAAGGTCTAAGGAGCTTCTCCTTTGCAGGAAAGCGGGAGCAAGCCTGGAGCAACCAGGAAAGCAGTTTGGTTTCAAAGGTTTGTCTTCAGGGGGCTCACTAGCCAGCGGGCTAGTAACCGGGAAAACACTTTGAGCTGAAATGCAAGAGCGGGCCCCACGCGGCACTCGTGGAGTGTGGAGGGCTGAGCTTCGGTGCAAATAGCGCTCTGGTCTGGGACTTCTTGTACCCCAATGCACAACTGCGAGGGTGCCTCGGTAGTTGCACTGTTAGCAAAATGCAGGATGTCCAGGGATTCTGGTCCCACGTCTCTTGTGTCCGCCACGGGTCTCAGCTTGGCTGTGGATGTGGGTCGGAGTCCGAGAAGTCTGAGAGTCCAGTTCCTGTGTCACTGAGTCTCCAGGTTCCAGCGGGAGCGTCAACAAAGCAGACCGGCAAGTTACTGGTGGTGCCTGTTTGCATAGGGTGGTCACTCCTTGACCACAAGGGAGATGTCTTCAATCTTATAGTCAAAATAGAACGTCGAAGGTCCAAGTGTTTCGTATCAGAGTTTCGTTCCAGGATAATCTAAAGTCCTAGGGACACAGCACCTATCTTTATACTAAGAAAATGGGCTGGATTACCTGCTAGGTCCCTCATATGGGTGGACCTGGGAAGGGGGTGGTTACACCCCTTTCCCTTTGTCCAGTTTCAGGCCAGAGCGGGGCTGGAGTGCCCCAGCAACTGGTTTGAACCGGGCTATGCATGGAGCACCTTGTGTGCCCCAGGCAGTGTCTCAAAAAGCATCTGCTGATGCAGCCCTCCCTGTCCCAATACACATCAGCCTGTCTGGGGAGGTGCTGGCACCTCCCTGGACAGGAAACCTGTTGTCCAGGCCTCCCCTGCCGGAGTTTCGTCCAGCAGCAGGAGGTCAGACTTGTGTCTGTGGCAGCAGCATCCATTTTGTGATGCTGGAGCTCTGTTTAACTTTAACCGGGTAAAGCAGTAGCATACATGTCTTTTCCCTCTAGAAGGGTGGAATGCTACCCCCGCCGCCAGAATTGGCGGGAGGGGGGGTATTATTCCAAAGTGTTTGACACCTTACACGACATGTTTTGATAAAGCCAAACAAAAGTTAGCAATAACTGCGAGGATTATAATGCACTTAAGAGTATATGGTATGGCTATATCATATAACAGCTATCAGGAGATGGTTCCGAAAGCTGAAGAGGGGCTCAGCTCATGCTAGGGCACCCTCTCACATAAAACCAAGCACTCTGCCTCCAGGATTGTCGAGGCCTACCATAGGAGTGACTTATAGGTGCATATGTGTCTATATATAAGGTAGATATAGATATACTATATCTAAGTAAGGGGTGATTACACCACCTTACCCAAGCTGAGCGATCAGCCTGTGGTGTCAGTTTGGAGGGCCAGCCAGGGGTGGCATAATACATGCTGCAGCCCCTGGTAGGCCTTGGATGCACCTATGCCCTGGGTACCTATGGTACACTATACAGGGGCTCACAGAGGTGACCCAATACCCAATCTGGTATGTACCTAAGGTACATGGAATCCATTTTATAGAGAGAGAAGATAGCCTGGGGCCCTGAATAACAGGATTCCAAGCCAACAAAGTGGAAAACCAGCAAAAAACAAGGCAACAAGTTGGGGTAACCATATAGTCAGATATCCACCTTCCTACAGAGGGAAGAGGGAAGGGTCAGAGGTGGATGTAAGAGGGCAGGCTCACCAAGAGCAGGTAAGAGGCTGGGTAGGGGAAGGGGAGAAGTAGCTGTTACAGGGGCAGAACCAGTGGGAAAAGATTAGAGGGTGGGGAGAGATGAAATGTGCAGGAGGGAGAGGGCGGGGGATGAAAGAGGAGCAGTATCAGTGAGAAAAATAAGTTGCAAGGGGATGGCTGAGGCGAAGTGTAGAGCATGGAAGAGGAAGATTGATGTAAGAGATTCAGAAACACTGAGGCAAGCCAGGTTAGAGACTGGAGGTGAAAGGAAAGAGGTGGATTTAAAGGGGTGAGGTGGATTTAAAGGTGACAGATGAGCAAACAATGGTACAATTCTGGAAGGGGTGAAAGGTATCACATGGATGGGAGCTGGTCAGAGAGGCAGAACCAGCAGAGAACTTAAGTGGAGGGGGAAGAGAGAGGGTCTAGTGAGAAGTGGATGTATGAGGGGCAAAATCAATAGGTACTCCAAGAGTCAGGTAGAGAGATGAAGTGTAGTGTACAACATTGAGGAGAATACTCTCTTTAAAGTTCACATAAAACTATATACATTAATTCATTTACATAAAATACATTAAAAAATAGTTTAAAAAGCACCATTCAAAATTGATGCATTTAAAAAAGAAAAATTCTCCCAGAGCGTAACCGCCTGCTTAGAACTTTACGTTACCCACCACTTTTACAGAACTTCCTTTAAAGCACAATAATACAGCCTCTGGTATTGCTCTTATGCCCTCAGCCTTAAACATTGTCTTTAAATATTGTTTCTGCACGTCTAGTAGGTCTGGGCATAGGCACATTATATATTCAATGGACTTTTCTGCTAACTTGCATATCCTACATGACTTATCAGTACAGCCCTTTAGCTTCCATGAACCATCAAAGCCTAAAAAGGGAGGTAAAAAATCTGAATCTCAGAAACACTGTCTTGTCCTGAGGCCGCAGGTATATAAAAGTAAGGTTGCCTTGAGCTAGAAAAGGCATCTATAATATATCTGCTATGCTAATATATCAAGGCTGCATCAACGTCCCTACTCAAGGTTAGGTTTTTCACTCCCTTTTTTAACACTATTTGCAGGCTGATCTAGGCATGGATGCCAGAGTAGCTATCGAGGGGAGTTTATATTCTTCCAATCGATCTTCTGTGGATATAAGAGACAGAACCAGTAGGAAACGCTATGAACCTGGGGGCATGGGAGAGATGGATGTATTAGGGACAGAATACAGAAGGTAGGGTAACAGTTGAGGGAAAAATGAGAAAAAGAGAAGAACTTTGAGGGGAGGTGGATTTAAAAGGGTCAGAATCAACAAGAAAAGATAAGATGCTCCAAGAGGATGGAAGGGGAGAGGTGGATTTAAATGAAGCAGAAACAGAAAAGCAGTTCTGATGCTAGGGGAGAGATGAAGGGGAGCATATGGATAAGAGGTGTGGATATAAGAGAGACAGAACCAGCAAGGGAACATCAGAAGAGTGGAGAGAGAAGTAATGGTGAGAGGTGGGTGGAAGAAAGCAGAACCACCAAAAGATGGCAACAGGTTGGGCAGAGGGTAATAGGAGGGTAGAGGTGGAAGTTAGATGACCAGAACCAGCAACAGAAAGCTGAAGCAAAAAAAGTAAGGGTCTGAAGGGGAAGTAATGCTCTAAAGATCTTCAGCTGGCTCAAAACATATCAGCATCTTCGGACATCACTTTATTGCCCGTTTCTCAATAATCCTAGAAAAAAGAAGTCAACTTCGATATCACTTCATAAAAAGTAATTTGCTCATTGACATCCCAGTTGGCTTCTGACAACTCTAGGAGTTTGAAGTAGCATTTCTGCTGCGTCAGACAATTTGTGGGTGACTCTAGATCATGGAGTTAGAGCAGCCTTAATATTACTAAACCTTAGTGCCACATTTGACACAGTTTCCCAGCCAGTGCTTATGAATCAATTAGTTCAACCCGGAATGCAAGGTATTCCACTGGTGTGGCTTGCCTCTATCCTATTTAGGAAATATTAAACAATACACTTACTACCTATTTCTGTTACGCACTAAACCTCTGACTTGTGGAATTTATTTTGTCTCCACTGTTTAATCTTTATCATTCCCAGTTAGCCTTACTCATACAGTCCTTTAGTTTCTTGCGGATATCTTGGGCATATTAATACCGAAACATCATTTCCCTCCGTGTCAATCTGGTCTCTTCCAAATAATGTTTGTAGGTGCATGCTAGCAATTGATTTCTAAATGAAGACTAATGCATTAAAACTGTATAGTGACAAATCAAAGGTTCTCATTTTTAAAGGATCTCATACCATAAGGTGTTCTCTTTGGTGGCTGGTGGAGCTGGGTCAATCAGAATCAGTATTGACTTTATTCGATTGCTTTGTAAGACAATCATAAAAGTACATATCAATAAGAAAGAACATTAAGAAATGGTAAAAATGAATACACAATTAGGAGTTGTCGTACAGAAAGAGCATATTACATTCCATGATTAGAGTACAATTGTTTTCCTGTGACTAAGTACTTTCTTTAAAAACATATATATCCTCCAGGCCCTGTAGATATCGTCCAGTAACTGCAGCGCGAGAAACGCTGGACGACATTGTCTCAGACCCAACTCCCTCATAATCGGGACAAGCCACATTTCCCTCAAGCTACTATAAAATCTGCAGAATAAAAAGATATGTATGGCCGATTGCTCTGAACAGTTATCACATGGGCATGGGTCTAAGGTTCATGTCCAATCATTCATACAAGGAAAACTCAAAAGCCTGTGATAGATGTTACATCTAAAACGAGTTAGTAGTAATCTGTCATAGCCACCAGGTACAAACAGTAAATACGACTGAAAATTAAAATCAATTGGTTATACTGAGCAGAGGGTTTTGTACTCTCTGTAACCAATCTTATAGTGTCTAAAAAGATCAGTCCCTGTTTTTTTAGTTCCTTTCTTGAGATCGATTGCATAGTACCCGGAGATTTATAGTACTCCAGGTGGCCAAGATCAGACATAAAATGTTTAATATATCTCAGCCACAGGATCAGCCGCGCTCCTTCAAGTTTCATGCTGTCAGTTAAAATATCCTGGTTTAGCTTAGTCTCCGGTTTAGACCATATTCTGTGCCACAGCAGGATAGGCTCCATTTTTATCAGATCTAAAATAAATGGGAGGCCCAGCTCTGCGTGGCAAACATATGCCGATGTTATGCTAGGGACAGCTAAAATATATCTCAGGAAAATATTTTCCACTGTCTGGAGTGACTGCGTATCCACAAAACCCCATACCGCCGCTCCGTACATGGCTGCAGAAAGACACTTCGCTTTGTAGATCTGCAGTAACTCCTGTGGTGGTCTCCTTCCCAATTTATTTGCAAAACTGGCAAGTGCCATTGTTGATCTTGCCAATTTAAGTTTTTTTGCCATAATTGCGCGAGACCAGCGATCACAGTGGTCAAACAGTATTCCCAGGTATGCAAAGCTAGGGGTATGTTCTATTTTCTGACCCTCCAGGAACATGTCCCTGGATTTTTGGCTCCCAGATCCACATCTCATAATGTTTGTCTTAGCGGTATTGACCTTAAGATTCAATTGGCCCATAAACTTAGTGAAACTATGTAAAACACTCTGCAAACCTATTTGGGTGTGTGTAACAAGGAGAAGGGTCGGAGGGAGGAAACGTGGACCCCAAAGGAAGACTGGTGGGTCGTTGAACATCCTTCCACTCCTTCCCCTCAGGGTGACTGCTCGTGATGGCCACTCACGGACGACGCGAACATTAACGAGGACGGCGCCTTTAACTGGGCGAATGTGGACGACGAGGACACGCCCACTCGTGACGTCAGCTTCGCCAGGTTGGTGAAGAGACCGGAAGAGAAGGAGCCGGCGTATGACGACACCCCGGAGGACGGAGAAGGAGAACGGCGGAACGAGCAGAGAGACGAGAGCGGAGAACGGAGCCCAACTGAGAACCAGGAGGCCAACGTCCCCACGAAGCCCCGTGCCACACTCCCGAGGGAGGAGTGTGGCTAAAGCAGGTACGGGCGCGCATTACAGGCTGGGTTGGGAGGCGGGTCAGCTCTCCTCCCTAATCGGTAGCGGCTGTTAAAGTCCAATAGCGAAGTGTACATAGTGTAAATAACCCCATCCACCCGCTGTTCTCCTCGTCCAACCCCTACCTTCCCTGACACGCTAACCTCATCACGTCACACTGAGGTTCCGTGACAATTGTAAGTGATGTTTTCGACTCACACGAATATGGTCGAGTCTAGTATCTATGAACCGCAAATGACGAGTTTAGCAAGTGTGCGCAGTTTCGCTGTGCTAACTTAAACCGTTCGTTTGTTATGTGGGTTTGTCATCTGTACCCACGGGTTCCATCTTAGATACGGCATCCATTTTGTCTCTTGCCCTCAAGTAGCCAGCGAACGGACGCTGTCCGCTTCGCGACCCTGGGACTTCCAAGATATTTGCGGAAGACACATGTTCTTTGAAAGTGTCTTTATGACGAGGGGGATGCTACTGTAAGGCAGATGGCGCCGCTCGAGGCTCATCTTGCCGCACGGGCTTATTGTCTCAGCCGTGCATCTCATTAGGCACGTCCCTTTGATGCCTGTATCTCGTGCTTCTCGACACTCCCCTTTTACACCCTTTCCGATCTCCCCACTGTTTCCGTCTTCCTCTGCACCTGTCTTCGTTCCTGTTTCGATCTACTTTACTGCTGATTGGAATTTGCTAATGGTGGGAAGATGGGTTTTTACAGTTGGGAACCGCCAAATGTTTCCGCACTTATGTTCCGGATCTTGTGTGTTTCAAAGTGATCTAAGCGACCCCTCTGAGAGCGACTTGTGGGAACCAGGTTGTAAACTATTGTGTATCATGTTATCCTATGGGTAGAAACTGTATAAAAGGAGCGATCCACAAATACAATTTGAAGCAGTCTCCCCGAACTACACTCGATGTACTTCTTGTGACTTCTGTGTTCCCTGCAGTAAATAAACCTTGACTCTTTGACGCCGAAGGAAGTGTCCCGTGTCTCTGTGATTTGTACGCCGGAGCAGGTTACCCACGAAGGTTTCAGGTGTTGTGCCCTGGCACCGCTGGGTCCAAAGAACCCAGTCCTTCAGTTGGCGCCCAACGTGGGGCTGCATCAGTGGTACCGGTCCAAGCCTGACGATCGTGAGGAACTTCGTGTGAAATCTCCGAGGGAAGGTGCACCCCGCTTCATCGATCCTGTTGTCGAAATAAGTGGCCCGAAGACTTTTCCCGCGAAGATTCCCGCCTCCTAACGGCTGCGACGGACTGCTACCCTGACTGTAGACCTGTTTTGGCGCCTGGCGTAGACCTTGGTATAGCGAGACGATTAGACGGGCCTTCCTGAGGACGCCATTGATCTTTGAGTTAAGTATTTGTGGGTCGCTCCCAGAGTTCTTTGTTGTAAACACTTTAGCGAGTGTTTTTGTTGTAGACACTTTAGCGGGTGTCTTTGTTGTACACGCTGTGTGAGTGTTTTTGTCGGTGACACTTTGCTAGCGTACTTTGTTGTTGTTGTATTTGTTTGACGACTGCAGCCGCCAAAGACCGAGGGTTTTGTTCTTGCTGGGACTTGGTAAATCCCGTAACCCTTGAAGTTTGTGAAACTCGGCTAGTGTGCAAGATGCCTGGTCGCAGTACTTTGTTCAGTTGCTTTAGACCTTGTGGTGCGGATTCCCTGCTGGAGGACTCATGTCCGATACCTCCGGTTGGAACTCCTACATATGACTTATATAGCAAACATGGGCTAGGCCCGATTGCTTTTAACGATTATTGGATCAAATATACAAAGAAAGACGGCGATCTTCGTTGGCCACCTCACGGTAGCTTCGAAGCGTCGATCTTAGATAATTTGGAAATAAAGTTGTTTGAACGTAAATCAAGGCCGGCCATGTTTGATGCCTTTCGGTTCTGGCGCAAAGAAGCCCGACAGAAAGAGATCAGACAAAATAAACGTAGTCAGCGAGATACTGTTGCTACTATAGTGAAGAAAGCTGAGCAGTTTCAGCGTGATAAGGAGGATAAGGATAAGGAAGTGTTTGAGAGATTACAGCGTATGTCCATAGACAAATGCTATCCTGTTTTGTCTACGGAGTCGGATAAGAAGGAAGAGGCAGTTGAGGATTCTTTAATGTCCTATCTTATGAAGTCGCCACCTCCGTACGTACAGGGTACCGCAGCTCCTGTGGTCCCTGCCGTACCTGTTCCACCAGTTCCTCAACCTGCACTTGCTCTTCCGACTGTTCCTGCTCCTTTGCCTCTTTCTATTCCTACTGCTCCTCCGCTTCCACATACTCCTGTTCCCGCTACTGCTCACGCTACTGCTCCTGTGTTGTTAACCCCTGTTGCTGCTAACGTCTCTACTCCTTCTCTTGTTAGTCCTGTGTCTTACTCTTCTCCCTCTACTCGTAATCGTGATTCTCCCCTTGCGACAAACTTCTTTCAGTCGCTCGGACCTGTTTTTGGGTCTGCAGGTTCTGATGGTCCACAGAGACGTAGCCAGCTTCCTGGTAATAGAGAACGTGTTGCGCTATACAATATGGCGATGGGTTGGATGATAAACCCTGTTAGAAATCCACCTCGTGTTGTCCTCGAAACGTTTGATCAATTCAACATACCTACTCAGAGATATGTGTTTGATGAAATGTGCAAGTTCTTACATGATCAGATAGCGGCTGTTGCGCCTGACGAGGTGCTGACCGCCCTGTCTAATCTTCGGCTTCAGTTCGCAACTGGACTGATAGTCGACACTAATGTCCGACGTGCTATTGAACGGTTGCTATCTCTTCGTCCTGCTCCTATTCCTCATGCATTGTTCGTTGAGGACATTGAACAACGAGATGGGTCTGGCCAATATCCTATGCGAGAAGTTCCGCCAGTTTGGGTACCCGCTGATAATACTAATGCTAATGCTCCAATACCAGCACATTTCCAGAGAGTGTGGATACACCTCCCTTGGAAACGATCGGAAGTGCTTCAGGTGAAACAAACTTTGCCTGATCCTCGCAAAAATCCTGCGGGGTATTACAAAGAATTATCGCAGCTCGTAGACGCTACGATAATGAATCTGGCCGATATCGACATGTTGTTTGGCAATGTCGTACCGCAACCGGTATGGGCCAAGATTCGTCACCAAGATCACGCGAATGAATTAGGTGGTGATTGGGCTGCCATTACAACGGCAGACGCTGGACAAGTGGCTGCTACTAAACCCGATCAGTTGATTGAACTTCTTCCCCAGCGAATCATTACGTTAATGAAAACGCTTATGCCAGCTATGAGGGTAAATTGGGACAAGTTGTCAGCCTGTAAGCAGAAGAAAGATGAGAGTGTTTCAGACTTCTTTACGAGGTTCGAGGAAACATTCGTCGATCATAGTGGGCAGGATATGGGTACTGAGGGTGGACAGAGGCTGTTTGTGGATAAATTTGTATCGAACTTATTGCCCGACTTGTGCAATAAATTGAAGAATTCAGAAAGTGCGTGGGCCGTTTCTACCTCAGCTCAGATATTGGCTACGGCACAATATTACGAAAATAGAGAAAAAGAGGAAAATGACCGTGCCGATAAAAAGACGAAAGAGCTGAAAACTAAAGTGTTGTTACAACAAGCATATCCGCCGCGTTCTAATCAGAATGCGCCTCAGCAGAATAGATCGCAGTCGCAATCGAATCGATCGCAGCCGCGTAATGATTCATCTTTTCAGAGATCTTCGTTGGGGTACAACCAATGTGCTTATTGTAGACAGGAGGGACACATTAAATTCAATTGTCCTGCTTTGAATGACCGTAGTGGTGGTAATTCGTCTAGAGGAGGTCGTGGTGGTGCACAGCACGCATCACGTGGTAGAGGTCGTGGTGCTCAGAACGACTGTTCTGATAACTCGTCAAATTCTAATAATTGTTTCGACCAACGTGGATCATCGCAAGGACGATCTGCGCAGTACAATGTAGACGATTATTACGTCGATCAGGGAACTGACGATAGTAATTACTAGGACAGCCAAAGACAAGGAGAGGGAGTGGTATCAGTTCCGGTTGATCAGAGAGGGCCTTACGTCGCAGTTGCTACATCGGGCGTCGTTGAGCCTTTTCTGTTGGACACTGGTGCAGCGAAAAGTTCTATCATGCATTCGAAACTCCCTGGCGCACCTTTGTCTGGCTTAACAAATGTATCCGTTGGATTCTCTGGCGCCCCCGTTAGCAATCCAGTTTCGCGCCCTTTGCCCCTTAAAATTGGGCCTCGTGAGCTCGAAGCTCCGTTGATTTTAACCACTGGTTGTGGTGAAAATCTTTTGGGTCTGGATTTGCTTAAACGCTTGTATGCGACTTTGTATTGTTCTCCTGCGGGTATAAAGCTTACGTTAGGAGAGAGGGTAGTCTCTCCCATGTACTTGTCCCTCGATAAGCTTCCACCGGAATTGAGTTCTCTTCCTGCATCTTTGTGGGCGACGGGTCCAAACGACGTGGGCCTACTTGATATCTCCCCTTATGTTGTTCGGTTGAAATCGAATGTGCGATTGCCACGTATTCCCCAATATCGTATCTCCCTGGATGGTGAACGAGCTTTGTTAGCGATCATCTATGATTTGATCGAGAAAGATGTCATTGAAGAAACTCGGGGAAACGTGTGCAATAGTCCTGTACTGCCCATTCTTAAACGTACTGATCCTACTAAACCGCCTGTTTATCGTTTTGTTATCGATTTACGGGAGGTGAATAAAATTGTGGTTCCTCAATTCCCTGTTGTGCCTGACATTACGGCGCTACTGACTCTGATTCCAGCTACGGCTTCATGGTTTTCGGTGATTGATTTGAAAAATGCGTTTTTCAGCATCCCGATTGCCGAAGAGAGCAGGGACCTTTTCGGTTTCTCTCTTGGTGGACGTAGCTTCCGGTTCAAACGCGCTCCTCAGGGCTACTGTGAAAGTCCATCGATTTACAGTCAAGCTTTGAAGGGTCAGCTAGATGCGTTTAGGTTGCCGGTTGGTGCGGCTTTAATCCAATACGTCGACGACTTATTGGTGGCTGCTGATACTCAGGACATTTGCAAAATTGCTACAGTGTCGTTGCTGCAACATCTCTGTGAGTTAAATCACAAGGTGTCACCTTCTAAACTCCAATATTGTTGTCAAGAAGTAACCTATCTAGGTCACTTATTGTCAAAGGAGGGAAGGAGATTGACCCCAGAGAGAATTGCAGCGATTGCGCGCATGGCTGTGCCACAAACCCAAAGAGATGTGCGTGCCTTTCTAGGTATCACATCGTACTGCAGGCAGTGGATTCCTAATTTTTCATTGCTAGCGAAACCATTGGTGGCTCTTACGTGCAAGGATGTTTCGACTCCTTTACCATGGACGGAAGAATGTCAGAAACGTTTTTCTGAATTACGTGATTCATTGTGTTCGGCCCCTGTGTTAGGTACCCCTGATTACAGCAAGCCGTTCACGTTATATGTTCACGAGAGGGAAGGTTGTGCTTTAAGCGTCTTAACGCAACCTTTTGGTGGTAAGCAACGTCCATGTGCATATTTTTCCTCGACCTTAGACCCAGTAGCTAGAGCATTGCCGAGTTGTTTGAGAGCAACTGCGGCAGCTGCGGTCTCCATCCGACAATCAGCAGGATTGGTCATGGATAATATGCTTACGGTGATGGTTCCGCATGCAGTCGATACTCTTTTGAACCGTACGAAAACTCAGCACTTGACGAGTGCGAGGTTATCTGGGTACGAATTGACGCTCTTGGCAAGCCACATTCAGATAAAACGTTGTAATGTCCTAAATCCGGCAACTTTGTTACCAATTAGTGCAGAGTCAGATGCAGTAACAGAACATGACTGTTACTTGCGGACAGAGGAGGAAACAAAAGGTCGTGTGGACCTTAAAAACACCCCATTGGAAGACCCGGATGGCATCCTGTATGTGGATGGGTCATGTTTTAAATTGCCGAATGGTGATGTGACTACTGCTTATGCTGTGGTGACATTGAATACTGTTGTTGAGACTGCGAGATTGAGTCAGAATTCTGCCCAAGCTGCAGAGCTGATCGCTCTTACTAGAGCATGTGTATTAGCAAAAGGTAAACGTGTGAATGTGTACACCGATAGTCAGTATGCTTTCGGTGTAGCGCATAGTTTCGGACGATTGTGGCGAGAACGTGGTTTCTTGACGTCACATGGCACGAAAATACAGCATGGCCAGCTTGTGAACGATCTTTTGGATGCATTGACTTTGCCTGCTCAAGTTGCAATTGTTAAATGTAGTGCGCATCGTAAGGTGACGGATGATGTTGGTCGTGGTAATGCGTTTGCAGATGAGATTGCTAAGGAGACTGCCCGGAACCTTAGCACTCGAATGTATGTGACGAATTCGGTTAGGTGGCCTACAGAATCAAGTATGTGTGAGAATACTATAGAGAGTGTGAAAGCAATTCAGAATGAGGCCACCGACACTGAAAAGATGAAGTGGAAAGAAAGTACGGGAAGGTTGGATGTGAATGGTTGCTGGATTGATTTGTCAGATCAGAAAAGATGGATGTTGCCTGATGCGTATGTACTGGCCGTTGTGCAAATGGCACATGGGTTAGCACATATTAGCGCGAAAGGTATTTGCAAGTTGTTGGCTGATGTGTGGAAGAATGATGGAATTACTAAGTGTGCTGAACGTTTGGTGAAGAATTGTATGGTGTGTATAATGTACAATCCTGGCAAAGGAACCCCAACTCCCCCTGGCAGTTTTGCTCCTCCTTCGTATCCCTTTGAGGTGATCCAATTGGACTTCATCCATATGGAGCGATGCAATAACCTGAAATACGTTTTGGTTGTGGTTTGCGCATTCTCCCGATGGATCGAGGCCTATCCCCTCAAAGATAATACTGCCTTGTCTACTGCGAAAATCCTACTGAAGGAATACTTTCCTCGGTATGGAATGCCTAGAGTCGTGTGGTCAGATAACGGAAGTGAGTTTGTTGGAAGTGTGATGAAGAGTGTGTGTAAGGGCCTTGGAATTAATCAGAAATTCCATAGCGCCAATCATCCCCAGTCAGCTGGATTGGTTGAAGGGTACAATGGCACCCTTAAACTGAAATTAGCGAAGATCCAGGCTACGACTGGACTTTCGTGGCCTGACGCTTTGCCTCTAGCATTACTGTCAACTAGGGCGACTGTACACTCCCGAATAGGGCTTAGTCCCTATGAAATAGTGTTCGGCCGTCCTGCGAATGTGTGGGGGGTTCCTAGGCCAGGTATGTTTGTTGATCTTGAGTACCCGATGTTGATTGACTACTTACATGACTTGACTGCTAAACTGAGGTTAATTCATCAACAGGTTTACGACGCCTTGCCGACGCAGACGGAGGGTCCAGGCCACCAGCTCCAGCCTGGTGATTGGGTTGTCACCCGAAATTTTTCGCGCAAGAAGAATCTGGACCCCCGCTTTGTTGGACCTCACCAGGTGCTTTTGGCCACGAGGACTGCCGTTCGTCTTGAGGGACGGAAGAACTGGGTACATGCTACCCATTGTAAGCGAGTCCCTATTCCTTTGCCGGCAGACCCGTGGGTGAGGAAAGGCATTGCGTCAACAGAAGCAGCGACATTGCCGGCGTTTGTACCTTTCAGTGACGCACAACTTGTTGGTGAACACTCAGCGCAGCAGAAAGCCATTGTTGAAACATTGTCAGCAAGAGACTCAAGACCAGACCAACGAACTGATCAGCAGGACGCTGTCTCTTCGACAGATCCTTTGTTTGACGAGCAGACACGTCCTGGGAAACATCGATATTCTTTGCGTTCTCATACTAAGGACAAATAAATTTTTTGCTTGCTTTGCTGAAATTGATAACTGCAATATCTTCGTTTCCCCTGATCAACTGTGAACAATTCGTATCACTGAAAATTGTTTTGTACATATATCAAGATTTTTTTTCTGGTATCTTTTTCCTTCCACAGCTGAATTATTTGTGCTAAATAAAATACATATTGTGTATTGAGGGCCGTAGGGCCGCGCGCGTACTTCCTTCTGGACAGTAGGTCTTGACGCTAGGTTAAAGGCCGTCGGTTCCTAGGAACTCCTGGGAATTGACTATTGCTGCACAGAACGAAGTGCGTCAAGAAACGTTGCGGACGGTCGTAGGGAAATGGCATTTTTAAAGCTGAACGATTTGGAAGGAACGCAGGCGTATAGAGTCAAACTGCAGAAACTTAGTCGTACGAAATGTTTTGTATCCCAATTGTTTGTATTGTTTTTTACTGCTTCCGCATTTTTGGCGGGTGGGGTGTATTACACTATGTCTTACTTCTTACTTCCTACCCCTACTCCTACTCCTTACCCTAACATTACTTCTACTGCTTCTCCTCATTCCTTTCATATGTTACCAGAACACGAACAGGCTAGACGTGTAGAATTCCGCAACAATTCCTTTATCCAGCTCCTCCATCAGCATCAGTTAGTGGTTAACACTACTAATTGTTGGGTGTGTGGGTTGATGCCACATACTACGGGTAAGGGAATTCCATATCTGGTGTTACCGTATAGTTCCCAAGGGTCAGCTCGAGCATACCAAACAATGCTTCGAAGCGCACTAGGTTTCCACCCCTCTCCAGAACGTTCCCCCAAACCGGGTCCTACCTCATGGCAGTGGGTGGTATCGATGATAATACAGGATTTGGAAGATGAGATCCATGATGCTTATCTCATCCCTAAAGCAGAGGTACAAGCCTATAGGGCACCGAATAAAGGGGAATATAGTACGTTCACTAATGAAAAGCAGCTTAAAAGCTCGTCTCCAATATGGGTCGTACCCCACACTGGTAATCTTTGTCTTGTGGGTCGTGGCTCGCAAGCCTCACTTGGAGTAAGTGCTTGCACTGAAAGTTACGTTCTGTCAATGTCCCCGATCCCTGTGCTTCTGGCTACCAAGGGTACGTACTTCATCTGTCATGATCGTGCATACACATGGTTGCCCGCAGACTTCATGGGCTCATGTTTTGTTGCAAATCTGTTGCCTCCGACGTTCACTGTAGATGCCGATTACCACAAGACTAGAGTTGTACGAGGCGTAATTAGTGAAGAGGATACTGCCGGTCAAGAGGCAGGAGACTTTTTCAAGGGTTTCCTCCCGTTTTGGGGACCTATGGTTAATAGTAGGAACCTGAGACATTTGACTCGAGTGGTAGAATCGACAGCTAACATTACTGCCAGTGCCCTTGGTAATATCACCACAGAACTTCAGGCGGAGAGACTTATGACATTACAAAACCGTATGGTTTTAGATGTTGTCTTAGCAGATCGCGGTGGGGTATGTAAAGTGATCCATTCGAGCTGTTGCATTTTCATTCCAGATAATGCTCCTACTGTCTATCAAGCCATCTCGAAGTTGCACAAGATCTCCGAATCCATACACGTGGATGTAGGGGATTGGACGCTACTTGGTTGGTTTTGGGGCCTGGTGTCGACTTGGGGTTGGAAGATTCTGACGATCATCGGGGTTGTGGTAGTGTTCCTGTTCACGTGTTGCCTTTGTGTGCAGTGTGGTCCTGCCTTATGTGGCCTCTGTGCTACAACGTGTATGAGACAACCATCTGTTACCAAGGGGACTCGGTTGGACAGAGCTATGCTACAACGACATCTTGATGGTCTGATGAATATCGAGTATGATTCCGACTAGTGCTTGCCTACATGAGGGCAAAAGGAGCGTCTGAGGTTCCGTGACAATTGTAAGTGATGTTTTCGACTCACACGAATATGGTCGAGTCTAGTATCTATGAACCGCAAATGACGAGTTTAGCAAGTGTGCGCAGTTTCGCTGTGCTAACTTAAACCGTTCGTTTGTTATGTGGGTTTGTCATCTGTACCCACGGGTTCCATCTTAGATACGGCATCCATTTTGTCTCTTGCCCTCAAGTAGCCAGCGAACGGACGCTGTCCGCTTCGCGACCCTGGGACTTCCAAGATATTTGCGGAAGACACATGTTCTTTGAAAGTGTCTTTATGACGAGGGGGATGCTACTGTAAGGCAGATGGCGCCGCTCGAGGCTCATCTTGCCGCACGGGCTTATTGTCTCAGCCGTGCATCTCATTAGGCACGTCCCTTTGATGCCTGTATCTCGTGCTTCTCGACACTCCCCTTTTACACCCTTTCCGATCTCCCCACTGTTTCCGTCTTCCTCTGCACCTGTCTTCGTTCCTGTTTCGATCTACTTTACTGCTGATTGGAATTTGCTAATGGTGGGAAGATGGGTTTTTACAGTTGGGAACCGCCAAATGTTTCCGCACTTATGTTCCGGATCTTGTGTGTTTCAAAGTGATCTAAGCGACCCCTCTGAGAGCGACTTGTGGGAACCAGGTTGTAAACTATTGTGTATCATGTTATCCTATGGGTAGAAACTGTATAAAAGGAGCGATCCACAAATACAATTTGAAGCAGTCTCCCCGAACTACACTCGATGTACTTCTTGTGACTTCTGTGTTCCCTGCAGTAAATAAACCTTGACTCTTTGACGCCGAAGGAAGTGTCCCGTGTCTCTGTGATTTGTACGCCGGAGCAGGTTACCCACGAAGGTTTCAGGTGTTGTGCCCTGGCACCGCTGGGTCCAAAGAACCCAGTCCTTCAACACCACCTGAAGTTGTATATATCACAAGTGTAGGAAGGTGGATACCGGACTATGGTTGCCCCCAACTTTTTGCCTGGTGTTTGCTGGTTTTCCGACTTAGTTGACCTGGGGCCCTGCCAATCAGGACCCCAGGCCTACTGCTCTCTCTCTAAAATGGATTCCATGTACCTTAGGTACATTTCCAATTGGTACTGGGTCACCTTATCAGACCCTGTAACTCAGGGCATAGGTGTACCCAGGGCCTACCAGGGGCTGAAGCATGTATTATGCCACCCCTGGCTGGCCATCTAAAACTGACACAACTGGCTGCACGACAGCTGGGGCAAGGTGGTGTAATCACCCTTTGCTTTAGATATAGTATACCTATATATAACCCTAAAATGGACACACAGATTCCTATCAGTCACTCCTATGGCAGGCCTTGACAATCCTGAAGGCAGAGTGCTTGGAATCGTGTGAGATGGTGCTCTGGCATGAGCTGAGCCAGTTTGCAGCTTGCGGAACCAAGTCCTAATAGCTGTTCCATGATAACGCATACCATATACTCTTAAGTGCATTATAATCCTCGCGGTTAAATGCTATCTTTGGTATCGCTTTATCAAAACATGCCGAGTAAGGTGTCATACGAATTGGAATACTAACCCCTCGCCAATTCTGGCGACGGGGTTAGCATTCCACCCTTCTAGAGGGACACGACATGTATGTAACTGTAAACCCCGGTTAAAGTTAACTCAAGCCTCAGCATCACAAAATGGATGCTGCCACCACAGACACGAGTCTGACCCCCTGCAGCTGGGAGTCCTTCCAGCGAGGGGAGCTTGGACAAAGGGTTTCCTGTCAGGGGCGGTGCTAGCACCATCCCAGACAGGGTTTTGTGTATTCTGGGTAGGCAGGGCTTTACAGGAAGGTGACTGCAAGTGGCACCCCGGTGCTCACTATGCATCTGCCGGCTAGAACCAGTTCCAGGGGCACACCAGCCCCTGGCCTGGGGAAAGTCCGGCATGGGAGAGGGGTGTAACCACCCCTCTTCCCGGTCCCACCCCTAGGGCAGGACCTTGTCGCGTACCCACCCCTTTCTTTAGGATAAAGGCAGGAGCGGGGACCCTTCCAAATTAGATCATCTTTGAATCAAGAAACTACTTTCTACGAAAGGAACTCTCGACTTCTTCTCAAGATTTCTCCCTTGTGGCTAAGGAGTAGTCACCCTGCACCCGCAGGCACCATCTAAGAACTCTGCGGTTTGCTGCACGTCCTTCCTCCGGAATCCGACTGACCAGCTTTACGAGACCCGGCTTCCCTGGCACCTCTGACCTCTACCTACCTCTACAGCTAAGCTGAGAACCGTAGGTGCGACGAGACCTCGAGGGACCGGCCATCATCAGAACTGCACGACTTCTATCCAGCACGACCGCCGAGGGATCCTCTGGTGAGTGCTTTGGGGTCCGAGAAGCCCCGACCCTGAGCAGCTCCTGCACCGAAGTCCAGCCCCCCAGCATCCACGAGATCTGCGTGGGGCCCTTCTGCTTTATGGCTGCTCACCGCGTTGTCTGGTTACTAGCCCGCTGGCTTGTGGCCTTCCCGACGACGACCAACGACATCACCACTGCTGGTCTGGTTGCTCCAGACTGGCCCTTGCTCCCTTCCAAAAGAGGAGCACCCCGGACCCTCCTGGTCCACTCAAGACGCCATTTTGAGTCCACCGCGTGGGCTTGAATTTGCCAAGACTTGTTGCCCCAATCCTGGGTCTAGCGACGTCGACAGCATCCATCATCGTGGGACAGCTCGCACCTCCATCCTGGTCACCGACAACGCCTCCTGGTCCGTGAGACTGCAGAGCCCAGCGTCGCCCACTCACCTGGTCGAGGTGACTTCGCCCGGTGCCATCCTGGTGCCCACATAATCACTGGCTAGTGATTAAGAACTTGGTCCCCTCTGCTTTCAGGTGTCATCCATCTTCGATCCAGGCTTGGATCACTTCGAACTTCAACACTGGTCGCCTGCCAGCAACTTCTTTCTTCAGGCTCCATAGACTGCAACGAGGATTCCCGACGTCTTTTCAGACCTATGCAGCTGCAGCCCCTGGGCTAGGTAACTTCGGCATTTCGGTGCCCCAGCATAGCCTCACTATCCAAGGGTCCAGGTCCTTTTTCGTTTTCAGCCTAACCAGTCGGATTCGTCCGATATCCTTAACTTTGTGAAATCTAGCTACCATAGACTTTGTCCCGCATCCCGCGTGAGAGTGCACACTCTGCACCCGAGTCCCCTAGGCCTCCTACTAGTAATCTGAAGGTTCAGTAACGTAGTCCTAGCGATTCCAAAGCCTATTAGTATAGTACTTACCTGCTAGTAATTTCGCATTCCACTTTTGTAGTATATGGTTTTCCGTGCCCCTCGGGCATTTGTGTAAATTGTGCAACTTAAAGTATTTTCGTAAGAGTTTTGTTGTGTGCTTAGCACCCTGTCCTCATAAAGAGTACAGGGCTGTTGTGATCTAAATAAATACACTGTTTATTTTCATAACACTTGTGTGGTGTCCTTTCACTTGGTGTTCAAGGGGTATATGTGATGGTATAACAGCTGGCTTAACACGCCCTCTAGAGTTTAGCCCGAAGACTGCTCGTATCCATGCTACTAGGATAGCTGGTCTATAAGGTTGACTTACAACCAATCACCATAAGGGTTGTTTGGACTGATACATAGTGATCACTAGAATAGTGAACACTGAATATCAGGCCAACTTCTCACATTGGTGAGCAGCGGTTGGGATTTGAGCTTGCTGTTGTTTTACCACACGTATCCTAAGAATATCTTTGTGAAAGATCACATAAGGTAAGGTACATATAACTTAGCTTAGAATACTCCGAGTTCTACTGAACCAGCTGTTGTAGTTTAACAAGGCTTAGCACACCTTGACTACAGCTCTTAGCAAGGGATCAGTAGGCAAACAAATAGTGTAGGTAGGTGCATCACTTACACCACACTAGAAGCATGTCTAACCATGGAGAGTCTTCAGAGACCCCTCTTGTGGTTGTGGACCCTCCACAGGTCCCTTCCAGATATGCTGCTCTTAGCTTCCAGGAGATGAGACAAATCTGTACATCCAGGAAGCTAAAACAGGGTTCAAACCCTACCATTCCTTTTCTGATTGGTCTCTTAGAGACTTATGATGCCAGGAGGTTTGCTAACACAGATTCTTCTCATCCAGATGGGAATATACCACCTTACAGGGTCCCTTTGATAACCATGACCATCCCCTCCAGGAGGCAGATAATGCTGAGGATGTGGATGAGGATGAGTTGTCAGGGGAGGAGGCAGACAAGGGACAGGTAGAAGTCAGGAGACTCACCAGGTCCAACTTAAGTAGGCATGATAATGGATTTGGGGGACCCCCAGAGCCACTCTCAGGCAGACTTAAAATTGGAGTGGACGAGTTAGGTCTCTATCCAGAGGCTCTAACAGATCCATTCGAACCAATGGCTCTCAGACCTCTTCTCATAGAGGGATGTCATCCCCTAAGAGAAGGGAGCATGAAGCTAAGATGAGGGAAGCCAATCTGAGGATTGAAAGGGAAGAACTTGCCCTGGCCAAAGAGAGGCTTGCCTTTGCTAGAGAGCAGAAATTGTGTGGGGCAGACCCCACTGGTGGCAGCATTCTCCCAAGAGAAAAAGACAGGAGTTTAGACACTAGACACCAGAGTAAGATAGTGCCCCCCTTTAAACAAGGGGATGATATCCACAAATGGATGACTGCTTTGGAGAGGGCCTGCACTGTACAGTGTGTCCCCCAGAGTCAGTGGGCAGCTATCTTGTGGCTCTCCTTTGAAGGCAAAGGTAGAGATAAGCTCCTCACTACTAGAGCTGAGGATGCTAACAATTGCCAAGTCCTGAAGAATACACTGGTTGATGGGTTTGGTTTAACCACTGAACAGTACAGGTTGATGTTCAGAGATACCCAGAAAACTCAGTCTCAGGATTGGACTGACTTTGTTGATTGTGCCACTAAGGCTTTTGAAGGCTGGCTACTGGGAAGTAAGGTTACTGATTTTAAAGGATTGTTATCTAATTATGAGAGAGCAAATCTTAAGTAATTGTCAGAACCAGTTATTACACCAACACCTGGTAGACTCTGATCTGACCTCTCCACAAGAATTGGGTAAGAGGGCAGACAAATGGGTCAGAACCAGGGTCAAGCCTAAGAACCAGGGTGGTGACCAAAAGAAGGAATCAACCAAGCCTCAAGAGAAGGGTGGGAATAAATCTTCTGATCAAACCACAGGGCCCCAAAATTCCTCTGAAAAGGGTGGGTCCCAAACTTCTCCCAAAACCCAAAAGAAACCTTATTGTCATACCTGCAAACAGGTAGGCCATTACAAAACTGACAGCAGTTGTCCCAAGGCCAACAACAATAAGGAGAACATACCCTCAAGTAATACTCCCAGACCTCCTGTTACCACTAATGGTAATCCCCCAGGTGGTGGGAGTGCCCCCAAGAATGTGGTGGGCATTACTTTGGGAAACCAGGTGGACTATGACCTAGCCAGGTCCCCTAACAGCACTCTTGTCTGTGAGACTGGCATGGGGTTTGCCAACTTCACTACTGGTTCCCACATTTTGGGAAAGTATAGACAAGAGCCCTTTATCAATGGTCAGAAAGTTGAGGCATACAGAGACACAGGGGCCAGCATCACCATGGTGATTGACCATCTGGTCCCCTCTGCTCAACTGACCCCTGGTTTCCTTTATCAGGTGACAGACGTTCATGGAGTGAAAAGAAGGCATCCCATGGCAGTAGTCGAGCTCAGTTGGGGTAATGTCACAGGGCCCATGAGAGTGGCAGTGACAGATAACCTACCTGTAGATTGCTTACTGGGGAATGACCTGGAACTCTCAGCATGGGCTGAGGTGGAGCAAGAAACTCACTCCAGGATGATAGGCCTACTCAGAAAGGTTAGTGGGGCAGTAATAGCTACAGCCCCAATCCAAGCACCAGTCCTTCCTGAAAAGGTTGGAAGGGCAGTGGTAGCCACTGCCCAGGCTCAGACAGACTTTCCTGAACAGGATAGGAGGGCTGTGACAGTCACAGCCCAAACACAGACTGAGTGCCCTCCTGAAAAGGTTGGCAAGGTTGAAATGGTCTCAGCCTCTACTCAGACAGATAGTGGGGTTGTGAAGCCTGAAACAATGGATCACTCCACCCAAACAGAGAGCATTGAGGAGGAAGAAAAGTCTTCCCCCTCCCAGACACTAGGTGAGAGCCAGCCTCCTCAGGGAACTGACTCTACCCCTGGTGAAGGAACTGCCCCAGAGGTAGTCAGGCCTAGCCTGACAGAGCCCCTGATGGCAGTGGACCCTTCCCAGGTGGGACCCAGTCTGGAGCAGGTAGCCTGCACCTCTCAACCCTGCCTACATCAGCCCAGGGCTGTAAAGGTCAGGGAGGCCAGTGGTGGACCCCAAAGGGCCCCCTGTCCAAAAATCCCCAATCAGCAGATTAGGATCACTGAAGCTAGTAGCCCTAGCCAAGTGAAAATAAAACAGACTCCTGAGGGATCCCCCTTAAAAGTAGTTAGGGACCTCCCACAGCTGGACACTGTTGGGCACAGCCAAACCTGGGGCCTAAAAACCCCAAACCTGACCTGGCCCTCCAGTAAGCCAAACAGAGGGACTCAGCCTCCAGCTTTAGGTAGCCAGAGGTTGACCCTGAGAGCTCATAGCAACTCAGTACTGGAAAGAAAGGCACATATGGTGGATGGTGATTGGAGGAAGTTGAGCCCAACAGTAGTGGAGTCTCACTTCAGTACTACATTCCCACACCAGCCTTTTACTTTGCCAAAGCACACCACAGGTAGTGATTCCCTATGGTGGAGACCCTCAGATACCCTTAGGGTGAGGGGTTGCTTAGTGGACCATGATACAGGGGGTAACCATGCCAGTGCATGTACCACCTCATATGGCTACTCAGGCAATATAGGCTTACCTGGTCAAGGATAGCCTTATCTCCTTTCGTTTGGGGGGGGGGGGGGTTGTGTAGGAAGGTGGATACCTGACTATGGTTGCCCCCAACTTTTTGCCTGGTGTTTGCTGGTTTTCCGACTTAGTTGACCTGGGGCCCTGCCAATCAGGACCCCAGGCCTACTGCTCTCTCTCTAAAATGGATTCCATGTACATTGGGTACATTTCCAATTGGTACTGGGCCACCTTATCAGACCCTGTAACTCAGGGCATAGGTGTACCCAGGGCCTACCAGGGGCTGAAGCATGTATTATGCCACCCCTGGCTGGCCATCTAAAACTGACACAACTGGCTGCACGACAGCTGGGGCAAGGTGGTGTAATCACCCTTTGCTTTAGATATAGTATACCTATATCTAACCCTAAAATGGACACACCGATTCCTATCAGTCGTTCCTATGGCAGGCCTTGACAATCCTGAAGGCAGAGTGCTTGGAATCGTGTGAGATGGTGCTCTGGCATGAGCTGAGCCCGTTTGCAGCTTGCGGAACCAAGTCCTAATAGCTGTTCCATGATAACGCATACCATATACTCTTAAGTCCATTATAATCCTCGCGGTTAAATGCTATCTTTGGTATCGCTTTATCAAAACATGTCGAGTAAGGTGTCATACGAATTGGAATACTAACCCCTCGCCAATGCTGGCGACGGGGTTAGCATTCCACCCTTCTAGAGGGACACGACATGTATGTAACTGTGAACCCCGGTTAAAGTTAACTCAAGCCTCAGCATCACAAAATGGATGCTGCCACCACAGACACGAGTCTGACCCCCTGCAGCTGGGAGTCCTTCCAGCGAGGGGAGCTTGGACAAAGGGTTTCCTGTCAGGGGCGGTGCTAGCACCATCCCAGACAGGGTTTTGTGTATTCTGGGTAGGCAGGGCTTTACAGGAAGGTGACTGCAAGTGGCACCCCGGTGCTCACTACGCATCTGCCGGCTAGAACCAGTTCCAGGGGCACACCAGCCCCTGGCCTGGGGAAAGTCCGGCATGGGATAGGGGTGTAACCACCCCCCTTCCTGGTCCCACCCCTAGGGCAGGACCTTGTCGCGTACCCACCCCTTTCTTTAGGATAAAGGCAGGAGCGGGGACCCTTCCAAATTAGATCATCTTTGAATCAAGAAACTACTTTCTACGAAAGGAACTCTCGACTTCTTCTCAAGATTTCTCCCTTGTGGCTAAGGAGTAGTCACCCTGCACCCGCAGGCACCATCTAAGAACTCTGCGGTTTGCTGCACGTCCTTCCTCCGGAATCCGACTGACCAGCTCGATGAGACCCAGCTTCCCTGACACCTCTGACCTCTACCTACCTCTACAGCTAAGCTGAGAACCGTAGGTGCGACGAGACCGAGGGACCGGCCATCATCAGAACTGCACGACTTTTATCCAGCACGACCGCCGAGGGATCCTCTGGTGAGTGCTTTGGGGTCCGAGAAGCCCCGACCCTGAGCAGCTCCTGCACCGAAGTCCAGCCCCCCAGCATCCACGAGATCTGCGTGGGGCCCTTCTGCTTTGTGGCTGCTCACCGCATTGTCTGGCTACTAGCCCGCTGGCTTGTGGCCTTCCCGACGACGACCGACGACATCACCACTGCTGGTCTGGTTGCTGCAGACTGGCCCTTGCTCCCTTCCAAAAGAGGAGCACCCCGGACCCTCCTGGTCCACTCCAGACGCCATTTTGAGTCCACCGCGTGGGCTTGAATTTGCCAAGACTTGTTGCCCCAATCCTGGGTCCAGCGACGTCGATGGCATCCATCATCGTGGGACAGCTCGCACCTCCATCCTGGTCGCCGACAACACCTCCTGGTCCGTGAGACTGCAGAGCCCAGCGTCGCCCACTCACCTAGTCGAGGTGACTTCGCTCGGTGCCATCCTGGTGCCCACACAATCACTGGCTAGTGATTAAGAACTTGGTCCCCTCTGCTTTCAGGTGTCATCCATCTTCGATCCAGGCTTGGATCACTTCGAACTTCAACACTGGTCGCCTGCCAGCAACTTCTTTCTTCAGGCTCCATAGACTGCAACGAGGATTCCTGTCCTCTTTTCAGACCTATGCAGCTGCAGCCCCTGGGCTAGGTAACTTCGGCATTTCGGTGCCCCAGCATAGCCTCACTATCCAAGGGTCCAGATCCTTTTTCGTTTTCAGCCTAACCAGTCGGATTCGTCCGATATCCTTAACTTTGTGAAATCTAGCTACCATAGACTTTGTCCCTCATCCCGCGTGAGAGTGCACACTCTGCACCCGAGTCCCCTAGGCCTCCTACTAGTAATCTGAAGGTTCAGTAACGTAGTCCTAGCGATTCCAAAGCCTATTAGTATAGTACTTACCTGCTAGTAATTTCGCATTCCACTTTTGTAGTATATGGTTTTCCGTGCCCCTCGGGCATTTGTGTAAATTGTGCAACTTAAAGTATTTTCGTAAGAGTTTTGTTGTGTGCTTAGCACCCTGTCCTCATAAAGAGTACAGGGCTGTTGTGATCTAAATAAATACACTGTTTATTTTCATAACACTTGTGTGGTGTCCTTTCACTTGGTGTTCAAGGGGTATATGTGATGGTATAACAGCTGGCTTAACACGTCCTCTAGAGTTTAGCCCGAAGACTGCTCGTATCCATGCTACTAGGATAGCTGGTCTATAAGGTTGACTTACAACCAATCACCATAAGGGTTGTTTGGACTGATATATAGTGATCACTAGAATAGTGAACACTGAATATCTGGCCAACTTCTCACAACAAGCACAGGTGTCCTTCACTCCTGGTTTCCCTTGGTGACCCCTATATGCGACCCAGACACCCGACAGCTTCCTCTCTTTCTCTTTTCCATTAGGCCACTCCCCTGAGAGGAATCATCGGAGAACAGGCACAGTGGAGACTGAGGACGAGGAAGAGGAGCCCTCCCCAGTAAAACCGGCGGAGTTAACCAAGAAAAGACTGTCTTTCCGTACAAGAAAGACCCTATCACTAATAAAGCCTTACCCTAAAATAACGAGTGTCCGGCCCATCAATCAACCCACGTTACAGTGTGTGACATTAAAACTGCATCATCTGCATAGAGAAGTGCAGGTAAGGGACGTGAGGCTATTTGTGGGAAATCATAATTATCCTTGATTAAGGCAGCGCAGAGGTCATTAGTATAAAGATTAAAAAGAAAAGGGGCCAGGACACAACTTTGCTTGACCCCCTTTCTAATGGGAAATGGATCCGTTCGATCTCCTCCAATCCCAAAAAGTACCCGCACCCTAGCACCGCTATATAGGCGTCTGAGGAAGAGAATGATTTGTACATCTACCCCTAGATGTTCGAGTATCTCCCACAATTCCTCATGCCTTACAGAGTCGAAAGCAGCTGTTAAATTGACAAAGGCTAGAAAAAGTCTATTTTTACTAGCAAGTATTTCCCAATCAGGATAGATAGGCTTAGGCTCTGCTCCACTGTACCTAATCCTGCCCTAAAACCATATTGTATGTTAGACAGAATGTTATTGTCCTCTGCCCAGTCATTCAATCGTTCAAACAATATATGACTAGCCACTTTAGTCAGGGCATCTAGTAGAGAAATGGGCCTGTAACACTTTGTATCCTGACGATCACCCTTTTTAAAAATGTGAATAATAGTTGATTCCACCCATGTTTTTGGGAATGGGGCAACACAGCTAGCTGTTAAGACCTGTGTAATGATTGGTCCCTATAGATAAAAGTTAGATTTAAAAAGGCCTATGGGGACACCATCAGGGCCTGGTGCCTTCCCCCTCAAGCTTGCAGAAAGTGCGAGATTCACCTCCTCCAGAGTGAACCTAAGGTCAGCATACATGGCCTCAGGGTTACTAATAGTTTCCCTATGAGCACCCGCAGGGTTTCTAGCAGAGGTTTCATCTGTATTATACACCCTCGAGAAGTGCTCAATCCATTCATTTTCAGCAATGGCAATCTCTACCGATGGACTCTCTCCCGCACTCAGGAATGGGGCTTTTACCACCTTCCAGAACGCCGAGCCATCACCCTTCAGAGATGCTTCGTGGAGCAATTCCCAGGTCTCATTTCTAACTGTAGCTTTACGTTCTCTGAGGGCGGTTCGATATTCCTTTCCAACAATCCTTATATTGTCAGCGTTTTTAGGAATCCTATGTAGTTCCCTTTTCAATTTGGAGTAAGCCTGGGAGCACTTTTTATCAAACCATCCCCGACAATTCTTTTTCTTCTTCGGCGAGACAGATAGGAAGTCTCTAACAGCCTCAGAAATTGACACAAAAGAGGAAATAATACCAGCTGGGGAGGCGGACTCGTCCAGGCAGGTGTGAATGGCTGGTCTACACTTGCCTATCACTTTGCTGGTGATGGCTACAGGGTCCACTTTTGACCATCGCAGACTATAACCATTAGTCTTGAAGTGAGATTTCCGAGAGGATCTGATCTGATTGAACATGCCTGCTAGATTTGTTTGATGGTGCTGGGATTGAGAGGCACAGCGGGAAATGGTGACTCAAAGAGTTGTCATCCACATAAAACATATTCACTTTGTGGGCATGGCTATTTGATATTAAGATGTAATCTATTGTAGAGTGAGCTCCCCTCCCATTGAAGGTGGTGGGCATGGGTAAAGGTTTTTTATTTAAATCATTTGCAAAGCCCACATTCATGCTAAAAATCAAATTATTATACAGATTGCCCAGTGGGAGTGACAAAAATCTGTGTTGCACAAATCATCCTCTAATGCAACACCGCAAATTTTGTCTCCTACACTTGAACACAACACACAGTTAAAATCCCCTACCAAAATCATCATCATGTCTCTAATTTTTTCCATGTACGGATTGCAAATTATTACATAATTGCGTTAAAACATCTTTCACCAGAGGAATCAGAATGTTATTATAGAGGTTCACAAGCAGTATACAATGAGTGTTATCAACATGGAGTAAAATTACTTGATAGTAGTGTTCCTTAGCCTGAAATACTATCTTTTTCAGTTCCAGCCTGTTTGAGATATATGTTCCTAGACCCCCTTTCCCTCTGCCCATGAGCCCTGCTATGGCTGGGGTATGCAATGTCTTAAAAATATGGATTGGCTCCTTTGCCCAGGTTTCTTGCAGGCATATAATAGAATAGGTACTAATAAATTCCCCAAACAGTGGGTTTGAATGTTTAGATGACAAGCCAGCAATATTCTATGACACTATTTCCCAACATGCTTTCTCTACTGGGATCTGATGGACAATGGTCAATCATCCACATTGGGTAGCAAAACAATCTTGGATTCATTTTCCAGCATCTGATCTTTTATCAGAACAGATTAATCATGTTTCATCCACTTGCTTTTACTACATCCATAACAACACATGTATCCCTTTTCTCCCCCCTTACTTCTGTGAGGCTGTTGTACAGTCAATTATCTTCTCACTAGGTTATGCAAATGCCCTCTCCTCTCTCCTGAGTTTCCCGCCTTTTTGCATTCAGTACCCTTCAAACATTCAGAACAGTGCTAGGCTCCTCATCTAAGACTGCTGAATCATCACGCCATTTTTTCTCACCTTTCTGCTGTCTGCTGGATTTTTGGTTTGAAACCCTCTATCTGCAAGGCACTGTCCATTTGTCAATTATGCACTGCATTAAAAAGGTTCTCTTTTTCTACAGCACTCCTTACGTTCATTCTATAACCATATACTTTGTGGCATCCGAACTCTTGTGCCATCCTAAAATTTAGATGGCCCCGATTGGAGGCAGATCCTTCTCTTTTCTAGGTGTGCAGGACTGGAACTCTCTCCCTCTTGAGCTATGGTGTAGCTCCAATCTTTTGAAAAACACTTAAATCTGTCCTTTCTCCATAGTAGTAAAGTCTGCACCTCTCCTTCGGACATCTTAGTGCCAGGATGGCTAGTTAGCATATCGATTTCATCTGTCCCTTAAATAGAAAAATAACTAAGTTTAATTCATTTAATGTATTTCCACTTCACAGAGCTTTGAAATATATGTATGTATTTTATTTGGATTAATAATACTATTTTTAACCATTTTACTGATATCCAGACTAGGTAAGTAGCTTCTTGCAAAGTGGCTTCAACAATGCCATATAATTAGGGCTCCCGGTTTTATGGTATTTATATTTTAACATTTCCGTCTGTATTTATCCATATTTATTTTTTAACTTCTTATTGGTATTTATCCATATTTATTTTATCTTTTGAGAATAAATGGAGTCGTAAGATGGTATATTTACACATTTATTTAACTCTTAGACGTGCACTGCTATGTGGATGTCTGTCACGTTTTAGCACATTAAACAATCACATACAACAAAACACTACACTCACAGGTGCACATCAGTGTTATACTACAAATATTTTGCTAACATAGGCCTGTTAGTAAGGAAGTCTGACCCTGTTGTGTAACTCCCCATTCTGTCTATCTGTTCAGCTTTTGCCTGGAATTAATGAAAGAGAGTCTTCCACAAAAAGAACAATTTTCAGTACTTTTCAGTTTTTAAAAATAAATACATCCAGGGAACACATTGTTTTCTGTCTGGATTTATCTGTAAAAATCAGTAAAAACAGAAAACTGGGAGCCTTACATATAATTAATGGCCAATTGATATTACTTCCTATGATGTCACTTCCTGTGAGTTTAAATCTTTGGCAAATTATAAGGGGCTCGCATGTCCCTATTTTACCTGGGGCCCCACAAATTCTAGGACCGGCCCGGAGTTCATTCATTTATGTCCATGTCAGATTGGTCTTTTTTGTTTTTTTTAATGTTGCCTGTGTTATTTTGTAGGTGTGCATGCATAATGGTGTATGCATGTGGACATGTCATCATGCAAGCAGATGACTACAAAATGACACCACAGCTGCATATGATGCATTGCATCTTTTTTAGGCTTTGTTTCTCTTTTGGCCATGCTGCACAACATCGAACCAATGCTGTAGAGTATCGCGAAAACGCACTGGCGTAACCAATAGGTATCAAAGGCAAGACCTATAGGCTTTGACAATGCTTGTTTGCTAAACTAGTGCATTGTGTCTACCACTTGCAATTAAAACAATGCCTTTTTGCCATCACACTGCACACACCCCATTAAAAAATAACACATTTTAAAACTACACACCATTCGTTAGTACGTTGGTGATGTTTTTATTTCGACAAAACGGCAGGATTTTTTGCTTTATTTTCATTAAGATTATCAGTTGTAGCAGCAAATTGCTTTTTTTTTTAATAACAAATTCAAAGACGTAATTTCATCTGTACAAACACGTCTTGAACATAAATGATGTAATCGTCGCTGCAAGGCACCAAGGTGAGAACTTGGAAAGCAAGATTATTGGCACATGTTTCCGTGCTATCAAAGTCACAATTAACTCTAATGAACAGCTGCTAATCGGCTTGGATTACATTCAGTCAGGATTCATTGAACCAACAGCACAGTACGCGCAAAGAGCAATCGTTCAGCGATGGGTCTGCAGGATCGTTGAGGCAAAGTTCATTTATATTTGTAAAATCCCTCCCCGGTCTTCCGGCCCAACTTCTTTTCCTCCACCAGACTGTTGAGCAAGAGACTTGGAGCAAACAACGGGTTTTCTGGGTCCAGCTCGAACCATCCTGCAAAGAAGAGAAAACAAAGGGTGTTATCAATAATCCTTCTTAGGTCCAGTGTGCAGAACTGAAAGTATGACTTTCAAACAACCCACAACTGGGAGAACCTGCCCACTGAGTTACCTCAACCAGTGCTTAATTTGTGAAAGAAAGAGTGTTGGTGACCAAGATGTGCTCAGATGCCCTCGCAGGCTATATTAAATGTCAGTGCGCCTAATACCAGTAGCTTAGTCAATCCTTTGGCAGCCCGCGATGTACGAGTTACTTACCTTATCTGGTAGAGACGATTCTAGCCACAGATTCCTTCACGTAGAATTATCCCCAGGCGTGAGACTGGATCCGGAAACTTTTTGCCACAGCATCCCTGCACGCATGGGGCGGCATCACGTGACTCCGCCCAGGTGTCGTCTGCGTACGTGACGTCAGCGAGGTCACATAAGCCCCACCCCGACGCGCCTACGTGGGTTTTCTTCGGAGAACTTTTCTGCACAACAACGCGGATCTACCAGGCAAAAAAACGTGGGAGCATGGGAACAGTGTGCAAAAGAGTAGAAAAAGAGTGGAGACAACAACACCAGAAGGAACAGCAGAACACTGCAGTGTCCAAAGGCAGGGGCAGAAGAAAGAACAGAGCAGAGCCCTGAGCAGCCACCCTGCCAGTACGAGGACAGCCTCATCCCCCCTCCCGTGCCCCGGGGACAAGGAACTTGCGTAAAAAGTCATGACACATGTAGCAGGCCTAGCACCCTCATCTAGAAACAAGGAAGGGGAGCCAGTCCCAAGACAGACAGGAACAACAAACTTCCAAGCCACCCCAGCATAGAGGGCAACCACCCCCCAAGGAAAAACAAGGGCCAGGCTTGGCCAGGGGACCCCTATTCAGAGGTCAGCAGAGAAGCCAGGACCTCTAGCAGCAAGAGGAAGGGAAGGAAGCGCAGAGACTGAAGGCAAATCCCCCAAACCTGGAGCGGGGCACAAGCGCACCGTAACTCCATCCTCCAAGAACCAAGAGGAGGAATGAATCGCAACCAGACAGAGCCACCAGTCAAGAGCAAAAGAAGGCACTCACAGGAGGCACAGCCCCCCCCCCCACACCCGCCCCTCCAGGAGGCGAGTACCAAAGACCAACCCAAGGGTCCTCGCAGAACGGGGAGGAAGGGCGGGCCGTGAAGGAATCTGCGGCTAGAATTGTTCCTACCAGATACATCGTTACCGACGGTAAGTAACTCGTACATCTGATAGAGACTACTAGCTGCAGATTCCTTTACGTAGAAGAGATACCCTAGCAATACCCCCGGGGAAGGACCCCACCAGCCCGGACAGAACAGAGGGTCTTGCAGGGGACCAGATCTGCGGACCAGGTAGGTAACCTCGTTAATTAAAACTAATTTCGTAGTGCGCCCTGCATCGCAAAATGCGATGCAGCGCGCGCTACGAAATTAGTTTTATTATTTAAATTGTTTACTTACCTCCAATTATACATATTCCGGTTTTTAGCACCCTCCACCCTGCCCCGCCTTTCTGCCCCACCGGAACTCCCTCCACGGGCCGCAGCTGGTAAGAAGAATAGCCCAGGGCCCCAGGAAGGCTGGGCAGGCGACGCCTGACAAGGGAGTACACAAAATCATCCCAGCCCGCAGGACGGGAGCAAGAAGGTGAGGAAATACCCGGACACACCACTACGAGAGGCCACGCACACAACCTCAAGAAGCAAAGCAACATTCATAAATGCCATGGAGAACCGGCACCCAAAGGCGACCAGAACACCCTAGCAGAGCGCAAGCTATAGAACAGCTACCACTACCCCACATAGGAGACGTTAAGTCCCAAGATAAGTGAACCCACTTTTGAAGAACCTCCGCAGCAGAGAAAAAAACAAAAAGAGCCTCGGGGGGGAAGAACCCCCAAAGGAAGGCTTGTTAAGCAGCCCAAAGCAGAACAGAAGGCCTAATCTCAGGGCCAAGTCTGTGCAACAACTCCTGCAAAAACACACACACACAACAAGGGGCCGTCCAGCAGCCAACATCGCCACAGTCCCAGCAAGGAGGACTCATATGGCCATAAAATACGCTCCACAGCAAGGGCAACCGGCCCTCAGAAAAGCCCAGAACCAGCTCAACTCAGCAGTCACTGAGGAGGGGAAGGAGGTGGAGGACGACAGGGTGGAGGAGGATGACTGAGCCCCGCCAGTAACCTTTGGATGGCGGAGTCAGCCGGGGCATGGAATAACAAGATGCTATCAAATGGAAGATCAATGAGCCGCTCCCGGGTATTTTCAGGGAACACACCATCTTGAAGCCAAGCATGGCGACAGAGGGCGACTGAGGAAGCCATGGCCCAGCCCAGCACCTCCGAGAAGTCCAGAGCAGAGCGGAGAATAAACGCCGCTAGCTCCCTGCCATCCAGCGCATGATGCCGTAAATCCACCTGAACTGTCTCTTGGGAAGCAGCAGATCCCAAAGACTCACCCAAGTCCCACAAACAAGAGGAGGCCCTAGCCAACACACATAAGGTGTTAAGGGCCCGTAGGGCAGCACTGGTTGAGGTTAACATGTTGCGCCCCCAAGAGTCCAACCAATTGGCCTGCTGGGACGGCGGAGTCAACAGTGGCGGCAGGGAGGGATAAGCAGTCCACAAAAGTGGACTAGAGGCAGAGGGGTGGAGGGAGAAACACGCCGGGTCACGCGGTGCCGGTGCAAAAAGGTGGTGCGGTGCCAGTGCAAAAAGGTGGTGAGGCACCGGATCCCCTGAGGCGGGCGCCTCCAAGCCCCCGTCAGGAAAGAAAGGAGTGAACTCTCAAAGGGAAGCAAGATCTCCCTCCCACCAGAGCCCTCCAAAAGATGGTCTGCTGGAAAGTGAGCAACTGGGTCACCCATGTGCAGAATGCCCACCACCGTGGACATCGCAAGAGCGAAGGCCGCACCCGCCTCCGTAGGGCCCTGCGGTGGAGAAAGCAGCTCCTCCGTGGGCAACGGCTGCAGACTAAGGCAGCCACTCCCGAAGCCAAGTGGGGCAGGCAAAGGCCAGACATGGAAGTCGGGAAGAACCGAAGAATGGGGTACCTGCCGCTCCTCCGACGAACACCTCGGCCTCGAAATTCGTGGGGAGCCACCCTTCGACGATGCAGGTGAAAAGGACAACACGCGGTGGCTGGTATCCAGGGAGGATGACACCAAAATGAAGCCAACCTCCGGAGAAGAAGGTGCATCCGAAGACGAATTTGCGGCCCAACCCCTGCACGGAGCCATAGAGTCCGCCGCCAGAGGCAGAACTTCGCCACCATCCTGCGCAGACGGTGACGCAGGAGAAGGCTCCTCGAAGCCACACCGCGCGGGGGACCGGAGCGGGGCCAGATCCGAAGTGGCCAAGGGGCGGCGCCTGAACAGCGCCGGCTCGACCTCCTCCGAGGCAGCCGCCTGCCTCGGCCTAGCATGCGTTGAAAGTGGCCCGGCGAGCCTTTCGGCGCCGCCAGAGCCGACTCAACCGCTGACTCGCCCTCCAACGAGGCAGCCCCCTTCGTGGAAGGGCAAGAAAGGCCTGGAGCAGGACGAGGGGGTCCCCATCCAGCCTCGACCGAGAGCGGGACGAGGAGGGTCCACCGAACCCTGCGGCGCAGCCCGGACCAGCAGGTGCTGGCGCTGTGGCGGCGTCAGCTCAGCCGTGGGCAAGGCCTTTGCCTGCCCAGAGGGCCGAGCGGGGCTCGGGGATGCGACCGACCTACCGCAACACCACAGGGACTCCCGCGGGAGTTTACGGCGAGGCAGAAGCGTAGTGGTCTAAAGGAGGGACCCCCGAAGAGCCGCACCCCGACAGTACCACATCCTCAAAGCTTGGAGCCGAACCAGTCAGCGCCGGGGCCGCCGGCGGTGCCACGGAGGGCCTCGCACAAGGCAAGGTATCCACTGACGCCCCAGGAGGGGAAGGAGGAGGAGACGCCAGCGAGGCCTGCAAAGCCTCCGCATAAGTCTCCATCTGGACTCTCGACGCTCCGTCACCGGGAAACAGTGAATAAAATGCCGGCACGCGGGGCCGCATCACCCGCGGAGAGTCCAAGTCCCCTGCAGGCCGAACACCAGCCCCCAGGGACAAACTGCTACACTTACCCACCAGGGAGCGACGCTCTCGCGACATCGCAGAAGGGCGTGGACGACGACAACGGCCATTAACCTAAGCCGTCTGTCAAGGCTCATCGAGGAGAGGAAGCCGACCTTGAGAGGCGCACTGAGAGTAGTTTCATGCGGCGGTCCCGCCGCGACTTCGGCTTTAACTGTTGGCACACCTCAGTCAGTGGTGCTGTGATCCTTCTCCAAACACCACATACAAATGAGGTGAGGGTCCGTCGCCGACATAAGACGCCCACACGGCGTGCAAGTCTTGAAGCCCGAAGGCATTTGCACACTGTTCCACCAAAAATTAGACAATGGGGAAGAAAAAAAAGTGGGCCCCAAACAGGGCCGTAACAGAGACCGGATCCGCGTTGCATGCGGAAAAGGAAAAAACTGACGTAGGCGCGCCGGGGTGGGGCTTATGTGACCTCGCTGACGTCACGTAGGCAGACAACGCATGGGCGGAGTCGCATGATGCCGCCCTGCCCCCGGCGCGCAGGGATACTGTGGCAAAAAGTTTCCGGATCTAGTCTCACGCCTGGGGATAATTCTACATGAAGGAATCTGCGGCTAGTAGTCTCTATCAGATGGGTAAGAGCAGTGGTGGGGGAAGGGGCTGTAGGGGAATCTAGCCATCCCTGCTTCGCCGCCACGTGACAGACTCGGGTAAAAGCAGGGGTGTGGGGTGCTGGCAATCGCCCTGCGACGTGGATGGGAGGAGACGAGGTGTGGAATCACCGCCCCAAAAACTTGTGACCCCCCGCCTGCCCCATGCTACGCCGCTGCCAAATACCAAGACTGCGCAATCTTTAATTCACCTCATGCCTCTTTGATCCACTACCAGACACCCCTTCCCCTTTATCCCACTCTTGAAGGTTCTTTCTTTCTCCCCTTGTGACTGGGTTTCCATCTTTATCTTCTTTCTTATTTCCCCATTGTGTGGTCTTCCCTCTCTTGCAATCAAGAAATGTCTTATCAGGAAAAATAAGTGCTGATCCCCAAAATGAGCGCAGTGGCCCCTACTGGCTCAAATTAAGCACTGACCTCAACAAGCACATCTGCAACCCAAGGGTATTGACTGTGATAGGGGAGAGGACTGTGTGCATGAAGCTTGTCTAACATAACATGCATTTTGAAAGCATACATTCACCTGGATGACTATCATGGCATAGTAAGAATAATAACCTTTATTTGCATAATTAATTAAAACCATTACAATAGTTAATAATGAAGGGACAATCAAAAGCATAAATAAGCAACAGTACTTTAAAACCATAAGTTGCGTTTCGCTTCGCAAAGCAATATAAAATTAACAACATTATTTGCGGGTGAAACTCATCTATCATTGTTGATAGAGTGATTCATAGACAATAAAAACCAACATTTATCACAATAGAATGTTAAAAAGAATGTTTTCATTTTTAAAACACGTTATGCTAGGAAGTCAACAAGTTAACTCCTTAAGACACATTTTACAAAACTCCAGAGCCAGCATTAGACATTAGTGCTTAATTTGTAAAACAATAAGTTCCAGGGCCCTCATCCGGAGGAATCCACAGCTCTCGTTACCCATTACCCCTGCCAGTGCTGCCAACAACAGTACCAACACAACTTCTAACAATCACACTTCTTCAAGTGACAAATCACACTCTTCCAGGCCCCAAAGCTATAGGAATAGCTTGAGCGCAATGTATTGAACTAATAAACAACTATTATTGTGCTCATCTTTAAATCAGACAACACCACCACCATGTGGCAGACAGCCATAAGTGGCGGTGTTGACAATTAAGTGCCAGTGCCAAGCACCAGACATGACCAGCACAAATTAAGCACTGCGACAGCAAGCAATGCAGCGAATTCATAACAGTCTCTGATGATTCTGAGAAAGCAAACACTAAGCCGTTAGGTATTGACATCATATAATTTATTAAACCATTAAACCAACATTAGTTATTTAACAGTTTCAGTATCTATTGGAGAATAGCCTCAGCATTCCCCAATAGTTGGGTGACCAAAGTCGATGAACAAACTTAGCAACAGATTAAGAATCACTCTAAAGTTGACAAAACTCGGTGTGAAAAGTAAATAACTTTTAAAACTCTCTTTAAAAATACAAATCAGTAAACCGACCGACCAACTTTTATTTTGTAGCAGCTTCAACATTTACCAGTGATTGTTCTCAGTGATCCCCACTGATTTGATGACAAAAGTCAATACGCGAAGTTGGCAAGAATGTAAAAGTCTCTCTGGAGGTTATGTGTATTCTGAAATCATACCCCGCTTTCGAGCTGCTCCTATGTGAAGTAATGCCATCAGAGCCTGTTGTTGACTATCTTCCGCTTCCGCTGCTTACAGCAGTGGTCGAAGTGGGCGGGATCAGCAGAGCACGGCGTGCCCCTACTACTTTAATTTCATAGAGTCTGTTCCCCTACTTTCTTATTTTAAACATGCCTCCCGGACGGCAGAAATCGCCAAGGCCGATAGTGAAGGCTCGGCTTTTGGGGACGGGCGTAACTGGCAGTGAAGGAAAAGGACTCAGTCTTCTCCTTCGTGCCCAGAAAAGACAAACACAGTGTCCAGTTCTCCTTTCACTGGCAGCTGCCCCCCCCTCTTTGTTCCCCCTCTTTTCTCACTTTCTCTCTCGCTCCGCCTCATTTAGTGAAAACAGAGACTTCAAGAAATGGATATTACCCTCTCTTTCCTCCTTTCGTTTATTTGCGCCCCTGTGAAATGGATCCAAAAAAGCTTAACACTTTTGCTGGAAACATCTTTTTCTGACATTTTCCAATTTCTAAGTGCAATTCCGGGGTGGAGAGGAATAAAACATTAAAAATATGAAAAATAACTAACTAACTAACTAAAGCAAGACAGAGTGGTTCCAAGGTGGCCAGATTAATGTATTCACACCAAAACACATTCCCGCTGCCTCGCTTGAGCTCCCACTGCTTTGTTCCTTCTACTGCTTTGATTTTCCTTTATTTCTCTGCTGTTCTTGTAGCCTAATTGCACCTGGTTCCTTCTATTGCTTGATTTTTTTCAACCTTTTAATGTGCCTTGTTCTTTCTGCTGCCTAGCTATCTCTGCCGTTGTAGCATCGTCATTGCGCCTTGCATCGTCCATTGCCTGTTATTTCTCCTGCTGTTCTTTCTGCAGCCTCGCCATCACTGCTGTTGACCCTAATTTTGCCATGTGTCTTCGAATGCCTGTTATCTCTGCTGCCTAGCCATCACTGTTGTGTAGCCCCTTAATTGTCCCTTGGTTCCTGCACTGGCTATTGGTTTTTCATCTGTTGTGCTCAGGTACTGACCCCCGCCTACCAGTTTTTTCCAGCAGTTGCCACCGCTTTATTCCCTTTCGCTTCTGGCCAACCCCCCAGCACACCTTCCAGGACCTACTTAACGGAGGCCGCAGGATGGCCACGCACCAAAGGCAAGCCCGTCTGCATCCGTCCGCACCTGGAATGCATCCAGCGCCATGAACTCTGGATCTTCTTTAACAACACCTCCCCATGGAACAACTTCTGGTGGCCTGCTAAAAAAGGACCCTCACCCACTCCCACAGACCATGCCTGGAACTTCGGCTTCATCCTAGATAGCAAACTCACCATGAAAAACCAAATCAACAGGGTCTCCTCCGTCTGCTTACTCACTCTTCGCATGCTCGGAAAGAACTTTAAATAGCTCCCAGTCAGCACCAGACGTACCATCACTCAAGCCCTCGTCACAAGCAGCTTGGACTATGGCAACGCACTCTACGTAGCAATTACCACTCACCTGCTGAAGACACTACAGACTATACAGAACTCAGTGGCGAAACTCATCATCAACCTCCCGAAACAAACCCACACCTCAGGAAGCTCCACTGGCTCCTCGTTCACAAGAGATGTCAAATCAAGATGCTGACCCCTACCTACACACCTACAAAGCCCTGCACAATCAAAGACCTGCATACTTCATCCACTGCCTGAGCTTCCACCAACCATCCAGACACCTTCACGCTGCCTCCCTCGCTCACACACTCCCATCCATCGACGCAACAGTGAAGGACGCTCTCCCGCCTACCTTGCAACAAAGTCATGGAACAGCCTCCCCCTCCTCCTGCACACCTCGCAAGTCTTCAGGAATTCAGAAAGGGACTCAAGACCTGGTTGTTCAGCTGATTCCCCCAGAGCACCATGTCTCTCAACACCTGGATACCCTTGCGGGTGAATAGCAGCACTTTATAAATCCTGATTGATTGATTGCGAAGCTGGCAATAGCTCACAGGCTGAAGTGAGCGCAGGTTGGAGGCCTAAAAGACTGGATGACTGCTGCACCTTGAAAACCCTGTCTCACAGCCCCTGAGGATTCTGGAGTGATGTTAAGCACCTCGAAGACCTAGTAACCCCCATCACAGCGCCCGAGGCTCTGCAGGACTGTTAGGCACCTCCTGGACCCAGCAATCCCGTCACATCACCTGAGGATCTACAGCACGGTTGAGCATCTCAAAGATCCAGGGTCCTGTCACACCCTGAGGATTCTGCAACGCTGCTGAGCACCTCCAATCCCAAGAACCCCTATCACACCGATTAAGAATTCTGTAGCGCTGTTAAGCACCTCAAAGACCCAGCGACCTCTGTCACACCACCAGAGGATTCTGGAGGGCTCTTGAGCGCCTCGAACTCCCGAGGTTCATCACACAGCCCTATGATTCTACAGAACAGGCTCGACTACAGTCCTCCTTCACCATCTTAAACCTCCACGGGAGGGATGTGCTTCTTTGTTTTGATGGGGGTGGAGGGGTTGCCTTGGGCATGAAAAGCACCTCAACTTCTCCATGATTTACCACGGCCCTTCTGGAAGAAGCAGGACTGGGAACGAGTGGAGTAGCATGTAAAGTGAATTTATCTGCAATACCTTATGTCTAATGTCCTCTCTGCAGCGGCGGCATGAAAACAAGCCCCCTTCACGTCACGAGCCCCGATCTGGGTAGGAGCACTCCAGTAGAATAGATTTGAGGGCCAATGAGAAATCTGGCAAATTACAGAGACTATCCTTGACCTTGCAAAAAGCCACATACCGTGAGCAGCACCGGTCTACTTTGTCTGCCTGTAGCGCATACTTTCTTATACCCTAGATATGAGCATATTGGTAGGATGATGGCATTCCGACGCCACGTTCCATAGCTTTGTGTAGTAGAAATTATATATTAAAGTATTTTTTCTTTTCAAGTAAAAGTCCTGGCTGGCACTGCACTACTGGGCAGAATTGGGTGCACTGTAGAGTTCTGAGGCTTAATCCCCCTAACACCTCCACGAGTAAGCCTTTGATTGTCTACCACACTACCCTAAAAGTCAAGTGCTAAAAAGATGTACTTGGTGTTCAGTTTTCAGTCTATAGTAGTCAAGGCACAGGGAATTCAGCAGTAAATTAATTTAACCAACCTTGGTCAAGATCCAGTAGCTCGTTTGTGTACCCAAAAAACCCCAAATAGGGTTCCGACAGTTACTCATTAGATGAATGATTTTTGAAAACGTATTAATTCGTAACAAACTAATAAAATCTACTAATCTGAATTTTTTTAATTTGGGGTTTTTAAATATAAGGTTTATCACTTTTTCATTTCCAAGTTTAAATCTGAATTTCGGAATATATTTATTTAAACTCATTCATTCACACTTCGCTTTGTAACTATCATAAGCGTTTTAATGCAAGTAAGCAAAGAGCATTGAATGATAAAAGTACACCGAAATTCTAGAATTACAAAATTCATAGCTGAGGATTATTATTTATAAATGAGGACAATGCTGTATAGAGTGCACTGCCACCCCTGGGGCTGTCTTGGCACCAGGATCGGACTAGTTTCCAGAAAGAAATTCAAGGGGGAAACAGAATCTTGTGCTGTTTTGGAAGTAGTGATTTGAAAGCTGGCGCAAGGCTAGGAAGAAAAGGACACTTGCATGTTATGACTTGTAACAATGTTTCACTCCATTCTGTTGCTCAAGTCTCAATTACCTTTCCTAGTCGAGATCGGAGTCTTCAGGATTACAGCAGCACATGCAGAAAAACGTAGACTTGTAAGGGGTCTGTACATAGGAAGTATTACCAGAGTTAAAACGCCGCGCAGCATCTAGAAGACTGAACTACTCACTTTGCCAGTGCTTTTTCCCAATTGCATGCATACCCATGGCAGGCAACCTTGCAGGAAATTTTCTTTACAAAAAAAAAAAATTTCAAAATGGAATAGCTAATGCGCACACACGCGTCATGGTGCATGTGCAAGTGTGTGGCTTATGTGCATCATAGTACATGCGTGTGCAAGGCTAGAAATTTCGCAGAAGGTTTTCTACGAAAGAAGAACATGTTCCTTACATTCGGTGACACTCATTCTGGTGGATACTCTAATTTAAGACTCCTCACCATTAGAATATTTCCCAGGTGCCAGAATTGTTTCAGACATTTCCATAGCAGTGCTCCTGTGCACCACAAGGTGGTGCAACAAGACTGTTTTGACTTTGTTCCACCCTAGTGGAGCGTCACGTCGCACACCAGGGCCCGTTTCTTGCTGGATGCAGAACACAAAACGTGTGGGAGTACCAGTGGATAGATCTCTAATTTGGGACCTTTTTAGATGGTAAAAAGATACCATTACGCAGAAAGGGGAGGTGGGAGAGGCAGTGAGGAATCTGCAGTAGGATACAGTATCCACCAGAAAGAGGGTTACCAAAGATAAGTAACTTGTTCTTCGTTACGATGCATACTTATAAACCAGATTCCTCACCTTTACAATGGCTACCAAAACATTACATCCCGTGGTGGAGGGTCTGTGGAGAGAGTTCACACAAATGTCCTGCAAGACTGAAAGTGCACAATACCCTTCCCGTCAGACCTGGTTGTCAAGGTAGCAGTACTTTGTGAACGTGTGCAATAACGCCCACATCACGGGCTCACAGATGTCAAGAACAAGACACTCAACAAAACAAAGAAACACATTTAACAGCTTGGCTTGCAGAGGGTCCATCCTGTGAATGGTTACATCAGACTACAAATTTGTTCTTGCGCCCGGTATAAACAAACTTGTGGATTGACTTCGGTTGACAAGTTAAATGTCCCCAACTGTCGCCGCTCAGTCTCTATGGATGGAGCTATAGATTTTACAGGTTCGGGTGGACAACTCTGTCCTTTTGCTGCGACAGAAGATCTTCCTAAAGTGGCAGCCTGATTGGAGGGCAGACTCATGTACTCTGAAGTTGTGGACATTGCACTCTCCTGGTCTAATCCAGAGTCACTTAGATGACTTGGCCTGGTCACCCTTGATCAGCTTCAGAATTTGTAGCAGGAGACGAAGAGGCTGAAGACAAAGAGGAGTTTCCGGTTTCACTTAAATATATCTCCTAGGGAGGAACTTCACAGAAACTCCAAGGTTCAAAAGTTTAGACACTGTGTGTTCTGGAAGGCAGCAAAAATATCTAGACCGGCTTCTCTCCATTGTCAGAAAATTCCCTGTACCATCTTGGGTGTAGCCGACATTCATGATCCACCAGGTACCACAGGCTTAGCTTGTCTGCCCTGGCTTTGAATGATCCCATAGGGTGATTCACAATAAGGGAGACTACATGATGTTCTAACTAATTTGATAAGTGCCGAGGCTCCTGGCACAAGACCCAGGACCTCATTGTGCCCTGCTTGTACCATATGTCAGCAGTGTTGTCTGTGAGAACCTGTACAAGCCTTTACTTGATGGACGGTAGAAAGGCCTTCAATGTCAGGCGAATGGTATGGAGGCAGTTTTATGCCAGAGACCAGACTTCCCTGATCTCCACCTCTTTATGATGACATGAACCTAGGAGTGAGGCATCTGCCAACACCATCAGCTCTGGGAGGGTAAGGGAGAGAAGTCTGCCGCTGGTCAGATTGCGGACACCACTGCAGAATCGAAGACAAACTGAACCTTGGACAGTGTGAGCATTTTTAAATAAATGCTGGAGTTTGCAAATTCACAAGAGATGCATTTTCATCAAAGAAAAAACACCAGGGTGGAGTGGACTTTAATGTATCACCCCCTCCTCTCTGCTCCCATCCTGGAAGGGGCAGCATTGGAGCTAACGGTTTGGAGGCACACAGATGACTGCGGGAGTTGCAAAGAGAGAAGGCGCACCCAGGCTGGCAGTTCATGGAGGTTACATGGAGACAGGCCAGGCAGACTGCCTTCATGGACCAGGGCACACAGAGGGGAAGAGGGTAGACACAGAAGTTGCATGGGGGTGGAGGTCACATACAGGGACAGCAAAGGTGTGGCAAGGGGGCCCACGGAGGGGCTGGATGGAGAGTACACAAAGTGGCTTCAGGTTTGGCTGAAGGGCAGACAGAGGGATTTCTGAGGAAAAACAGACAGCCATACAGGGGACACTTGGGTGTTGCGGAGAAACAAGGGGCACAGAGTGCATGTAAAAGAAAGGCAGGATGGCACAGAGGGGGCATGGAGAGGGGCTGTAGGGCATGCAGAGAAATACAAATGGTCTTCATGGGGTGGAGTGACATACACAGGGAAGCACACATGGCTGCAGGGGGGGTTGGACACACATGGGTTGCTATGGTGCAGGGGCATAGCAAGAACAGCAAAGGTATGATGGACACAGAGGGGCTGTGGAGGAAGCAAAGAGCGACTGCAGGGACTTGAGGGTTGCAGATGGGCAGACAGAAGCTGCAGGGGCCCGATGGCACCTAGTGGGGAGGCATGTGAAAACAGATGGGGACGTAGCTGGCGGGGATACATAGTGTGGTTGCAGGTGCAAGGAAGGACAGCACACAGAAGGTTAGATGTGGGGCTGGTGCACATAGAGTCATGAGAGCACAGGTAGATCTGCTCCCTGGTTTCAGGGAGGGCTTATTTGGGGTACGAAGGGAGGAGGAAAAGCATACCGAGGGGATGCAGGGCAGAAGAAAGAGCAGCAGAAGACTTGGGGAAGCTGAGGCACACAAAGTTGTTGCAGAGGGGATGCAACAGATGGGATGGCATACAGAGGAGTTGTAGGTCTGATGTAGGGACACAAGGAGGGAGTGCATGGGGCACAAAGTGCCAACAGGGTGGGGCTGGGGACACAAAAGGGACGGAGACACACAGCGGCTGAAGGGTAAAAGGGGGGAAAACATATGGACTAATTGAGGCAGGGGACACACAGAGGGCTGCAGGTGCATGGCCGCTCACAGGTATGTGGGTAGGCCAGCCAGGTGCTGCAGGGGGGCTGGGAGCACTCAGAGTGGATAAGAAAGCAGGGGCACATTGAGGGACAGCAGTGGCAGTGGTGGCTGGCTACATGGGTGGCAGGCAAGAGCAGGGGGTACACAGGGATACAGGGAGCGGGGCACAAATAAAGGGTGCACGGGGAGGCACGGAACACAGAGGAACAGAAAAGCACACAGAGGGGCTAAAGGGACAGGCCTGCACACAGGACTGCAAGGTGGAGGGCACAACCTGGGGCTTCAATAGGCCAGGAACACATATAGGGGAGGGGGGAGGCACACACATATGCTGCATGTGACTAATAAACTGGCTGCTATGGGATCACAGGGGCACATACAAGCCATTCGGGACAGGGGTGGAGGCACACAGGAGCTGTTGTGGGGTTATGAGCACATATAGGGACTACAGGAGTTGGGAAGCACACAAAGATGATGCAGGGAACACACAGAGGTACAGCAGAGGGGGGGCACATACACCAATACACCTACCACCATAAATCCACACACCCAACACCATAATCTACCACACTCACCATAATATGTCCTCCATACCAACATCTTAATCCAAGACACTGAACATCATTAATCCACATTACCAACATTCTAGCACACACCCATTTGCAAAGGTCCACAAAACCAACACCATACATCACACCAATATTCATATGTCCACACCATCAAACATTAAGAGAAGCAAAATGAGACAACAGATTCACTATTGTATGTCCTAAGAATCAAACTCATGCCAACATAACCACCATCATACCCCAAAACACACACACCATAATACTTAAACACAACCACCATCATATGCCAACAGCCATGTTTTTATGACAAAAACCTGTTTCATCTTCTAGCACACCCAGCACTGACCATGCACATCTAACATACTCCACTACTCCACTATTGAATGTCCACACAACCAACATCAGAGGCCAATAAATCCATCATCGCAAGTCCACACAAAGAACACTATGCGAAGGCACGTACCATTATATGCCAGCACATCCATCTTCATACCGCGGCACAAGCAACATCATACACCAACATTTATTTATTTATTTGTGTATTTTATAAAGCGCACAGCTATTGCAGAGACAGCAATTGGCACAGAACTAAATCTTAGTAGCGGAATAGCCAGGTCTTAAGGGATCTGCGGAATTCAGGTTCCGACTGGGTCATGCGGAGGTAAAGCAGGAGTTTGTTCCAGCGAAGGGTGGCACACACTTCGAAGAATTTACCTCCTGATCGGGCTTTTTTAAAATCTGAAGGTGACAAGTAGAAATTTAGTGTTAGAGCGCAGGGCTCTAGAATGACTATAGGAACGAAGTCTCTTTATAAGATAGGCTGGTCCTAGGCTTTTGGTTGCCCGAAAGGCAAAAGTCATGTCTTTGAACTCAATTCTTTTAAAGATGGGGAGCCAGTGCAGTTTCCGCAAGTAGGGGGAGATGTGTTGTCTTAGTGAGATGCCACCGACCAGACGAGCAGCGGCATTTTGAACCGTCTGGAGTCTGTGGCGCAATCCTGCTGTCAGACCCAGGTAGAGTCCATTAGCATAGTCCAAGTGCGAAGTTATGAGTGCATGGACTATGGTTTTACGAGTGTTGCTAGACAGGTAGTTGATAAACTTTTTTATTATTTTAATTTTACTAAAACAAGCGGCAGAAACTGTTTGTACTTGATTAGCAAAGGACAGACAGTTGTCCCACCTGACACCCAGGTTTCTGACCGAGTCTTTAGGAAGAGGGCCGTTGCTCAAATCTTCTGGCAACCAGAGGTTGAAAGCTAGGGGGGAAGGTTGATTAAAAAACAAGATCTTGGTTTTATCTGCATTGAGTTTAAGAAAATTGTGGTCCATCCATTTCGCAATATTCCTGAGACATTTTTTTAGGGGATCAAAGGTGGCAGTGGATAAATCATCATAGGTAAATAGGAGCTGGATATCGTCAGCGTAAGATGTTATTTTAATTCCTGATTGTGATATCATTTCGGCCAGAGGGGTGAAATATACAATAAAAAGAAGCGGGCTCAGTGAAGAGCCCTGTGGGATGCCCCATGTTAGACGGAGACCCGGAGGGTCGGCCGAGTACAGGGGGAGAGGCCTCCGGTGAGGGCCGTCTCCGGTGATCGTACAGACAAGGAACTCCCCCCCCCCCCCCCCCCCCACAGATGGACACGACACAAGGATAAGTTCTGCACACTTTATATAAGAATCTTGAGGCAAGGTGATAAACGATACAGCGGGACCAGGACACGAGGATCCTGCCAATTCTAGTCCCTGTAGGGAAAAGGGGTAGCGGGACAGTCTTCGTACCGGTCCGGTACGGGAGCAGCCAGAGGTGTAGCTCACAATCCTCGAGCTTGGGGGATCCGCAAAGAGGGGCCGCGGCAGCGCCAGCAGGCTATGAAGATGGTTCGAGGTGATGAGGGCCGCGGCAGCGCCAGCAGGCTATGAAGATGGTTCGAGGAGATGAGGGCCGCGTCAGCGCCAGCAGGCTAGGAAGATGGTTCACGACTGGGAAGGCCGCGGCAGCGCCAGCAGGCCACGACGATGGTTCACGTTGAGGAGGGCCGCGGCAGCGCCAGCAGGCTTAGAAGATGGTTCACAAGAAAGGGCTGCGGCAGCGCCAGCAGGCCTCCAAGGATGAGTTTGTCTCGGTGTCTCTCGACTCCAGGATACAACTGCCTTCCTGCTCTGGAGCTGCTCCAGTTATAGGTCTGGCCCCCTTCGATGTCCGGACCCTCGCACTTGGAGGTCGGGAGGTCCGGGATGAGGGAGTCCAGACACCCAGCAGGGGGGTGGAGCCAGCGCCCGGGGGCGATCGACACCTGGCGGAGGGGAGCCATTGACACTCCTTCTCCCATTGACCTGCCAAGTGCTCTCTTCACCTCCTGGGTGGAGGGTGGTGCCTCGATGTCGGGGCCTGGCCAGGCCCAGGGTTGGGGTTGAGCCGAGGCCATGCGGCCTTGACGCGTAGTGTCCAAAGATGGCGGCTGGGCCGGGGCAGTGGTACTGACGGGGGCCCGGGCCAGCCGATACTGGGGTGTTCGGGAGCTGTAGTTCCGTTGTGGATGGGCTGTGGGTTGCCCCGGTGGGTTGCCGGGATGGTTCTTGTCTTGGATACAGGGAGAGCAGGGGTCCGGGCCCCGCCATGCGGGGAGGGAGCGGGCCTTCCATGCGGCCTGTCCAACATGCGTCCCCCCCCAGCTGAAGGCAGGGAGAGTCACCCATCCTCTTGGGTACTCTCCTCGCCGAGGCGGAAGAAGCGTGACAGGCCGTCTGCGTTGGCGTGGTCCTGGCCTGGACGATGCTCCACAGTGAAGTCCACCCCCTGCAGGGAGATAGACCAGCGCAACAGTTTTGGGTTCTCTCCCCGCATCTGCATCAGCCATTGCAGGGGTCGGTGATCTGTTTGCACCCGGAAGTGGGTGCCTAAGAGGTAGGGCCGGAGCTTCTTGAGGGCCCATACTACGGCAAAGGCCTCCCGCTCGATGGTGCTCCAGCGCTGTTCTCGGGCCAGCAGGCGTCGGCTGATGAAGGCCACTGGCTGATCGACTCCCTCGGTGTTGAGTTGGGAGAGGACGGCCCCCACGCCATGATCTGAGGCGTCCGTCTGCACTATGATTTCCCGGCTGTAGTCGGGGGCCTGGAGCACGGGGGCGGTGCACATGGCGGACTTCAATTGCTCAAAGGCCGTCTGACAGTCCGGAGTCCAGTTGACTGTTTTGGGGTTTTTCTTGGATGTGAGTTCTGTGAGGGGCCCCACAATGCTGCCATAGTCCTTTACAAACCGCCGGTAGTACCCGGTGAGCCCCAAGAAGGCTCGGACCTCGGTTTGGGTGACTGGGGGTTTCCAGGCCTGGATGGCAGCGATCTTGAGCTGGAGGGGGGCCACCAGACCGCTCCCCACTTGGTGTCCCAGGTAGGTCACAGACCCTTGGCCAATCTGGCATTTGCTGGCTTTGATGGTGAGCCCGGCCTGCCGGAGGGCGTGCAGGACCTCCCGGAGGTGGTGGAGGTGGTCTGCCCAGTGGTGACTGTACACCGCAATATCGTCCAGATAGGCGGCGCTGAATTCTTCGAGGCCCGCCAGTACCTGGTTCACGAGTCTCTGGAAGGTAGCTGGGGCGTTTTTCATGCGGAAGGGCATCACTTTGAAGTGGTAGTGGCCATCCGGGGTAGAGAAGGCGGATCGCTCTTGGGCCCCTGGGGTGAGGCCGATCTGCCAGTAGCCCGCTGTTAGATAGAAGATGCTCAGGTAGCGGGCGGCCCCCATGCGGTCAATCAGCTCATCCGCCCGGGGGATGGGGTGAGCGCCGGTTCTGGTAACGGCGTTCAGACCCCGATAGTCCACACAGAACCTGAGCTCGGGGGCAACGCCCGGGGCGGCAGCCTTGGGGACCAGCACGACTGGGCTTGTCTAGGGGCTGTCAGATGGCTCGATCACTCCCAGAGCCAGCATTTCGGAGACTTCTGTCTGGATGCAGGCGCGCTCTCGATCCGGCACTCGGTACGCCCTGTGTCGAATAGGGGGGCTATCCCCGGTATCTACGTCGTGTAGGCACCAGGGGGTGACCCCGGGGATGAGGGAAAACAGGTCGGCGAATTGGAGCAGAAGGTCTCGACAGTCTTGGCGTTGCTCTGAGGATAAGGCATCGGAGAGTCTGTCCCCTTCCACGGAGCCATCCTTCTCGAGCGTTCTCAGTAGGTAGGGAAGGGGCTCGGAGTCTTCTTCAGTCCCACTATCGGTAGCCATCAGGAGGCTGAGTTTCGAGCGTACGAAGTGGGGTTTGAGTCTGTTAGCGTGGAGGACCCGTAGGGGGTTCCGGGGTGACTCCATGTCGATCAGGTAGGTGACTGGGCCCTTGCGCTCTACCACCTTGAAGGGCCCCGTCCATTTGTCCTGTAGGGCGCAGGGTTCAACCGGGGACATCACCCAGACCTGTTGTCCCGGCTCGAACTCGATGGAGGAGGCATGCTGATCATACCATCGCTTCATGTCCTCCTGACTGGCTTCAAGGTTGGCCTTGGCGAGTTCCCTGAATCGCCGGGTTTGGTTACGGAGGGTCAGGAGGTACTTGTATACATCCGGAGGAGTCTTCTGAGGGGCCACCTCCCACCCTTCTTTGATCAGGCTGAGGGGACCCCGGACGGGGTGTCCATACAGGAGTTCGAATGGGCTGAAGCCCAAGGATTTCTGGGGGACTTCTCGGTATGCGAACAGGAGGCACGGGAGTAGCACATCCCATTGGCGACGTAGGGGTTCTTCCAGGCTCATGATCATCCCTTTGAGGGTGTGGTTAAACCGCTCGACCAGACCATTTCCCTGCGGGTGATAGGGGGTCGTGAATTTGTAGGTGACCCCGCACTGTTGCCAGAGGGACTTCATGTATTTAGAGATAAAGTTTGTGCCCCTGTCGCTGACGACTTCCCGGGGGAAGCCCACTCGAGAGAAGATCCCCATCAGGGCTCGGCCTACCATGGGTGCCGTCACGGTCCGAAGAGGGATGGCCTCGGGATAGCGGGTGGCGTGGTCCACCAGGACCAGGATGAACCGGTGTCCTTGTGCTGTTCGGGGCTCCAGGGGCCCCACAATTTCTATTCCCACCCGTTCAAACGGGGTGGTGACGATGGGGAAAGGCTGCAAGGGTGCTTTGATCTTTCGGCCGCTCTTCCCGCTGGCCTGGCAGGTGGGGCAGGCCCGGCAGTGGTTCGTTACATCATTCCGCATTTTGGGCCAGTAGAAGTGGGTCACCAGGCGGCTGTACGTTTTGTCTTGCCCCAGGTGTCCGGCAAGGGGCACATCGTGTGCTAAGTTCAAGAGGAAGTCTCTGAAGCGGAGGGGGACCACCAGCACCCGGCTGGCTCCCAGCTCAGCAATCTTTTGCTCACTGTAGAGCAGGTCATTGTCCCAATAAATCCAATGGGCCCCCTAGGTGTCCCCTGTGCTCTGGGCGAGGGCTTGCTGTCGGAGTCCCTCGAGGGAGGGGCATGTTCTCTGTTCTTGTCGGAATTGTTCCTGAGTGGGGCCACCCTCTTGACGCCACTGGGCCAGTTCGGGAAGGTCCCGGAGCCGATCAAGTCTTTCTTCGCTGTGCTCCGGAGAACTGGATTCCAGGGCTGTTCCCTCTAGGACGATCGGGGGAGGAGGTTCCAGCCATTCTGGTTCTTCGGGACTGGGGATGGCGCGGGCGGCCATGGACCGGGTCGTTACGCAGACCCATTCCGGGAGGCCCAGCATCCCCAGGTGCTCTCTTCGCTCAACGGCTGACCAGGGGGAACTTTCGAGGTCGTTCCCCAGGAGGCAGTCCACGGGGGCATCGTCGCGGACAGTCACTTTTAGCATTCCTGATACCCCTCCCCACTCGAAGGGGACGCAGGCCATCCGACACAGGCTCTCGGAGTTATCGGCCGACCGTACTGGGCAAAGGACATTTGATAAGATCTGGTCCGGGGTCACCAGATGGCAGCGGACTGCGGTCACACTGGCCCCGGTGTCGCGGAGGGCTTCAGCCCGGTGCCCATTAATGGTGACCCACTGGCTGTACTTCTGTGTGTTGGCGGGAAGGGGTGCCCGCGGGATCAGGTCTCTTTCCCCTAGGCAGACCAGGGACATGGCGGCTGGTTCCCACTCGGGCTGGTCTGGCTCGTACTCTTCGGTGTCTTCTTGGGTTTGTTCTTCTCCCAGCGCGGCGGCAGCGACCTGGCGGGGCATGGGGCTCTGGTTTTTCGGGCAGTTGGGATCATTGGCGTAGTGGCCGGGTCGTTGGCATCGGTGGCAGGTAACGTTGGCGCGGAACCCTGGTCGCGTCGGAGGGTTTCCTCTTCCGGCCGGGGGCGGGGTGTTGCTGGTGGGAGCCACCGGGACGGTGTCTCTGCCCCGACCCTGGCCTCCTCCTCCCCCTCGGGGGCGATGGGGCCCTTGGGAGGCTCGGTTCTGTTCGCTGGGCCAGTTTCGGGAAACTCGTGTGCTCTCCCATCGGTCTGCCTCGATGGCGAGTTGCCGAGGGTCAGTCAGTTTACTGTCAAGGAGGTGCTGCCTGAGCTCGACGAAGCAGTTATTAGAAAGGTGCTCCCATACAATAAGGTCAAAGAGCTGCTCGTAAGTGGTCACCTTGCTGCCCTTGATCCACCCCTCGAAGGCTCGGCTAAAGAAGTTCACGTACTCCACCCAAGTCGTACCCGGGATCCGTTTGCAGTCGCGGAACCTCTGGCGGTACATCTCGGGCGTGAGTCCGTATCGAGTGAGGAGGGCGGCTTTCATGTGGTCGTAGGACGTCATCTGATGGTCCGGGAGTTGCAGCAGGGCGTCTCGCCCTTCGTTGACAAACCTCCCCCATAACCCGGCTCCCCAGTCGCTCCGTGGGATCCGGTGGGAGGTCATGGCTATTTCGTAGGCTTTGAACCATTGCTGAATATCGTCGTTCCGGTAATATTCTCTGACGACATCCCTGGGGATGTGGACCTTGGGGTCCGTAGTGACAGGGGGGCTCGGGTGCCCGGGGACCCCGAGATCTTTGTTCTGCCTCCGAATCTCTAGTTCCTTCAAGTTGCGCTCATGCTCGTAGGCTAGTTTTTTCTCTTCCAACTCTCTCTGCCTCTGTTTCTCTTCTCGCTCCTCTCGGAGCCGTAAGTGTTCTAAAGTTATTTTTTGTTCCGCCAATTTGAGTTCTCCATTTAAGCGAAGTCGAGCCAGTTCCAATTCGTGGAGCCGGCTCTTCTCCCATTCTCGGGCCTCCTCCGGTGAGAGACCCGGTCTTCTTTCTTCTGTAGGAGCGGTGCTGGTTTCGGTGGTCTCGAGGCTTTGGTCTTGGGGTACGGCCGTACCCGTCTCTGCCCATGATTCTAAGGCGTGTTTGAAGTCATCTTTCGTGCTCAGTCCTGTGGTAGCAATGCCCAGTTCTATGCAGAATTGTTTTAGTTCTCTGTGGCTGTATTCTTCTAGTTTTTCCATCAGGAATTTTTCCGTTGTTCCACTCTCTTTTGTCGTCATGGTGGCGGTGTGCCGTGGGGTGAGTTACTCTCTGTACGATTATGCGTCGGTTCGGATCGCGCCGCTGGCCACCAGTGTTAGACGGAGACCCGGAGGGTCGGCCGAGTACAGGGGGAGAGGCCTCCGGTGAGGGCTGTCTCCGGTGATCGTACAGACAAGTAACTTCCCCCCCTCCCCCCACAGATGGACACGACACAAGGATAAGTTCTGCACACTTTATATAAGAATCTTGAGGCAAGGTGATAAACGATACAGCGGGACCAGGACACGAGGATCCTGCCAATTCTAGTCCCTGTAGGGAAAAGGGGTAGCGGGACAGTCTTAGTACCGGTCCGGTACGGGAGCAGCCAGAGGTGTAGCTCACAATCCTCGAGCTTGGGGGATCCGCAAAGAGGGGCCGCGGCAGCGCCAGCAGGCTACGAAGATGGTTCGAGGTGATGAGGGCCGCGGCAGCACCAGCAGGCTATGAAGATGGTTCGAGGTGATGAGGGCCGCGCCAGCAGGCTAGGAAGATGGTTCACGACCGGGAAGGCCGCGGCAGCGCCAGCAGGCCACGACGATGGTTCACGTTGAGGAGGGCCGCGGCAGCGCCAGCAGGCTTCGAAGATGGTTCACAAGAAAGGGCTGCGGCAGAGCCAGCAGGACTCCAAGGATGAGTTTGTCTCGGTGTCTCTCGACTCCAGGATACAACTGCCTTCCTGCTCTGGAGCTGCTCCAGTTATAGGTCTGGCCCCCTTTGATGTCCGGACCCTCGCACTTGGAGGTCGGGAGGTCCGGGATGAGGGAGTCCAGACACCCAGCAGGGGGGTGGAGCCAGCGCCCGGGGAGGCCGGGGGCGATCGACACCTGGCGGAGGGGAGCCATTGACACTCCTTCTCCCATTGACCTGCCAAGTGGTCTCTTCACCTCCTGGGTGGAGGGTGTTGCCTCGATGTCGGGGACAGGCCAGGCGCAGGGTTGGGGTCGAGCCGAGGCCACGCGGCCTTGACGCGTAGTGTCCAAAGATGGCGGCAGTGGTACTGACGGGGGCCCGGGCCAGCCGATACTGGGGTGTTCGGGAGCTGTAGTTCCGTTGTGGATGGGCTGTGGGTTGCCCCGGTGGGTTGCCGGGATGGTTCTTGTCTTGGATACAGGGAGAGCAGGGGTCCGGGCCCCGCCATGCGGGGAGGGAGCGGGCCTTCCATGCGGCCTGTCCAACACCCCATTTAAGGGGTCTCACAGTAGAAGTGTAGGGAGGAGCGTGAACCTGTTTACGGTCTGAGAGAAATGAGGAAATCCAGTTTAGTACCGTGCCCTGGATTCCAATGGATTTCAGACGTTTCAGGAGGATAGGGTGAGAGACGGTGTCAAATGCTGCTGACACGTCCAGCAGCACTAACATCGCTTTAGATCCTCCGCCAAGTGTCCACCGTATTGAAATCAGGGCCGTAGCCAGAGCGAAAACCTTACTGAGAGTCATGGAGGAGGCCCTTGGACTAAATGAAGCTGGCTAGTTGTTGATGGGCCAGCTTTTCTAATATCTTGGCCGGTGCGGGAAGAAGGGCAATAGGCCTATAGTTTCCCGGGATCTCTGGGTCAGCATTAGCTTTTTTCAGGATAGGGACTAGAAATGCGTGTTTACATGCCTCTATATAAGGAGCCGATCTCAGGGAGGCATTCCAGATGGAATTTAGATGGGGATTGAGGAGTCCTGCCAGGGCTTTATATTGTTTCGCTGGCCAGGGGTCGCTGGGAGAACCGGACTTGCATTTAAGTAATTCCCGAAGGGAGATTTCTTCTGAAATTTCAGAGAATTCAGTGAGTATTGATGCAGGGGTTTGATCTGCTAAAGGTTCTTCACGGATATCAGGATAATTATCCAGTTTGGGAAAGGAAGCTTGGTTGATGAGTGCAATTTTCTCTTCGAAGAATTCGGAGAATTAGTTGCAGAGAGTCTGAGACCCAGGCTGGAAGCGAGTCTGGGCCTGAGGATCGGTGAAGGATTTGACAATTTTGAATATCTCTCTGGAGGAGTTACTAGCCTTATCAATTCTATCCGATAGAAAGGCTCTTTTGTGTTTTACAATAAGTTTGCGATATTCTTTAAGAGCCGTCCGGTACTCAATTTTACTTTCTGCCGAGAATGTCAGTCTCCAGCAGTGTTCCAATATTTTGCAGGCGGACTTTTTTTGTCTCAGTTCCTCCGAGTACCAGGGGGCTGAGGGAAAAAATCTGAAGGATTTAATCAATCTTTGAGGGGCAAGTGAGTCGATGGCTTTGCCCACCCACTCATTGAGGTTAGAGATACTTGATTCGAGGTCAGGAGCTGAGGCCAGGTTAGAATCCTTTAAGTACTTGGATAGAGATTCTGGGGAGATTTTACTCCAGTTCCTACCAAACTCTTTAGGAGTTAAAAAGGTTCTATCATAATGGGTCATTTGGATCAGAAAGGGAATAAGAAAGTGATCAGACCTTATTACTGGCCTAGGATCCATGACCGATATGTCAGATAGATTGGAACATATCAGGTCTAACGTATGTCCGGCTTTGTGTGTGGGGTTGGCTATGAATTGGGTAAGATTGCATCCTGCAAGTGTGGAAATTAAATTCGAGCTGAGAGAGCAAGATACATCATCCACATGTAAGTTCAAATCCCCTGAGATTAGTAAAATTGGCATACCGCATGCAAGCTTGAATGATTTAGTCGGTTAGGACAGGCAAATGGGTGGGGCTTGAGTTAGGGGGTCGATAGATCAGGAGGCCAGCACAGGAAATGGATGCCGAAAGTTTGATACAAAAGGGGACACCCTCGATGCAATCAATCCATTCGTAGTGAGGCGAAGTGGTCGTCCATTTGGTTTTATAGATAATGGCCACCCCTCCCCCTTGTTTTCCGTTTTGTCTATTGGCACATAGTATACTGTATCCTTCCGGAATGGCCAGTGTCAATGCAGGATTGGTCTCCTCACTCAGCCAGGCTTCTGTCATAAATAGGAGGTCCCAAACATTATCCTTAAGGGACTGGAGGACGTCTAAAGAATGTTTGACCAAGGATCTGCAGTTTATTAACCTGGCTTTAAGGGATACTGTCACAGTGGGACAAGGGGACGGAAGTGGAATGTGCAGTGGGAGGCTTCTATCCGACTGAGGTTCTTTTTTTTAGGGAGAAACCACAAGAATTGCATACGAATTTCATACCAATATCTTCAGGTGTCAGGAGCATGGTATGGGGGCACCGAGTAGGTCTAAGAGCGGACATCTCAGTCAGGCTATATGTGATCCTACGAGGAGTGTCAAACCGGGCAGCCTCTCTGGCCCCAGCCACGAGACGGTTGCGGACGGTCGCGGACGGTCGCAGATGGGCTTGCTTTTGGCACGCCCGCTGCACGTGTCCGCTGCGCGTTGGTGCCACAATGAGGCTAACTAGGGAACTGGCTTCGCAAGACTAGAGCGCCACCCTGCCACAATGACCGCTCTAGTAAGCCAAACCGGAAGTGAGGAAAAACAGGCAGATTGCCTTGAAGGTGCTCCCTCCACTCAAACTAGTAGAAAAGAAAAATTGCTGACCCTCCTCCTTATTTAGTCTCACTTTAAATTTAAAGAGACAACAAACAAATGACCGAATCTCTTTGTTTGTATGGGTAATTTTATTAAACCCTTTTGTTCATTATTTTTGGTAAGATTTAACCAATTAGTAGGCGAGAAGAACACTCCATACATTTATATACAAATACAAAAACATTTAAGACATATGTTACAAATACCAACACATGAACAATAACTCAAATAGTCATCAACAAACTTCTCGTGTTAGAAATAAATAACAAATCGATATGCGCAAATAATTAATCTTTGCGAGATAATCAGAAAACGCTATTGAACCCAACAGGTTGAAAAATAGATTTTGACAGACATCAGAAATTGATCCACAATGATTTTTAACCGTAGAAGCTGCATTTATCACGTGCAAATATTTTTTGAACTCTCTATCTGTCGTTTTGCCAACGCGTTTCGAATCTGTCGGTATTTACAGATTCTCCTCAGGGCTCTCTCATTGTTATCAATCTAAACAAAAAAATAAAACGAAGTTTGTTTCAGTGTACAAAGCTAAATTTCGTTTTTCAGAAGACCCCCCTAAAGGAGGCCAGACTCAACTGTACTAATTACCTCTCTGGAGAATGTGGTGGGCTCTCGTGGGTCAGTTTGTGCACGAGGGTATAGGCGCCGCAGAAATCAGTGAAAATAAAAGATTTGTTCTGGAAGAATAAATAAGTTCAAGACTTACTAAGCCATCTAAAACAGTGTCAAGCGACTACAACAGACCTAATGCTGTACATTCATACCTTTTCCAATTGGCACTGAATGCGGTATTAGGTTTTCGTGTGCTCCTTTTATCCTTTCAGCGCGACCTGTAAGATATTAGGGTCGCACTCAGTATTTACAAAAATTGTGCTTAAGAACAAGTTGGTAGATTATTACGGGAAGCCACCTACCCAAATATGTGGTAGTAGACACGGGGCGTCGGCCGCCATGCCGTGTTTCATGTCTAAATTGGGTTTAGTCAGTGGCGGGGTCGTTGTCCTCACTGTTAAATCAAGAAGCGTCTCGCTCGCGCTGTAAGAAAAAACGGGGCTTTTTAGTCACTCGCTCTGTGCAGAGTGAGAGCGCCGTGGTCTAACGCATTAGGAGTATCACAAATGCTCACCTTTCAGCAGTCGCGGCGAACCAGGAAATGGTAACGCAGGGCAGCCAGGCGGCTGTCAAGGGCTCCTACATCACTGCAAGCCTACCGCCAGGCATTATGGATATTGTAGTTTTAACATGATTGAATTACAGTCTCGAGATTTCAGAGATTGAGTTCAACCCAGTTTGGGTACTGTTGAACTTCAATATTAAGTAAGCTTCTTTTTTTAAAAGGATCTGGTCTATGTTAATACCCATTTTTGGTTGATTAATATTGAAAAGCACTGTCCAAGTAAAATCATTTTCTCCGTGTTGTTTTTCGGAGAAGTGTTGGACGAGGGGCGCAGTTAGTACTTTCTTTTTTATGCGCGACCTGTGTTGTGTCATGCGTACATTCACCTGCTGATTGGTTTTACCAATATAGATTTTGTGGCAGGAGCAGATTATGGCATATACAACATTTTTTGTTCTACAATTTGTGAAACTTGTGTGGGACCAGGACATATTGGAATGTTGGAAAATGGTACCCTCGATAGTTGAATCACAAGCGATGCAGTTTCCGCACCTGTGGTGTCCCTCTATCGGTTTAAGACCCCATTTAGATAGCAAATCACTTTTAGGTTTTGCCAATCTCACGTCCGCACGGACTAATTGTTGGCCAATGTTTGGATTTCTTCTAAAGGCGAATATTGGACGAGGGATGGGTGTCTCTAATTGTTCCAATAGATGCCAATGTTTCAACACCATGTGGCGTATATTGTGGGTTTCGGGACCAAATGTCGTGACGCAGACCAAATTCTCAAGGTCGCGTTTGACTTTTTTTTTTTTACAGATTTTACTAAACTAAAGCTAGAGGCAATTGAATTCTGCCGTAAAATCAGATTGAAAGTCTTTTTTGCCAACCAACCTCCCAGTGTGAGTATGGAAACAACAGGCCTTAGGAACAAGTCCACTTTTGTCCCCCATCAGAACATTCCTAAACAGGTCCACGTATTCGAACAAATCTTGTTATCCTCTATCGCTAAACTAGAGAGTAAACATAAATACGTGAAACAAAACATCTCTAAGGGACAACGATTGGCCCTGAAAAGCTTGAAAGACGATCATTCTGTGATCATCAAACAGGCCGATAAGGGTGGAGCAGTGGTGTTATGGCCCCGCGAACAATACCTCGCGGAAGGTGCACTGCAGGTTAACAACCAAGAGTGGTACAGAAAACTACAGGAGGATCCACTACAATTAATCCAATCCTTAATTACAGATGTTGTTCAAACTGGCAGAGAAAGTGGCTTCCTAGGCCCTAAAGAAATTGATTTTTTGGTTAAGAAATGCCCGAGAACTCCTGTGGCATATTTCTTACCAAAGATTCACAAGAATTTATCGAATCCACCGGGGCGACCTATCGTGTCGGGGTGTGACTCATGCCTTGAGCCCCTGTCAAAATACATTGACTTTTTTCTGAAACCCTTTGTGACAAATGTGAAGTCCTACTTAAGAGACACTACTGATTTTCTGGTTAAGGTTGAAGGGACCCCATTCGATCGTACATCACAATTGATGGTAACCATGGATGTTACGTCCCTTTATACCCAGATACCACAGGACGAAGCATTGGAGGTCTTGGAACTCTATCTTGATTCAAGGGAAAGACCACACAGAGTCCCAACTTCCTTCATCGTTCGATTGGCCGAAATAACTCTCAGACGAAATTACTTTCGCTTCAATGATGAGTATTTCATGCAAGTTAAGGGCACCGCTATGGGGTGCCCTTATGCCCCAGAAATGGCCGTACTTTACATGGCCGAATATGAGAAGAAATATGTTGAGTCAGACAACCCTTTTGCACATCACATTGTGCATTGGTATCGATACATCGACGACGTGTGGCTCCTGTGGGAGGGGAGCCGCGCCGAGTTGGGTGACTTCCACCAGTGGCTCAATAATAGGCACAGGGATATTAAATTCTCAATTGACTCAAGTAATGTCAAAATGACATTCCTTGACGTGGCAGTGCGAGATATTGATGGGTCCTTGAAGTCCTCCCTTTTCAAGAAAGTGACGGACAGGAATACCATACTCCATTATGGGAGTTCACATCCCAGAAACCTAAGAGCAAACCTGCCATATGGACAACTCCTGCGAATCAGGAGGAATTGTTCAGAATTGGCACAATTTGAGCAACATGGATCAAAATTTTGTGAAGAACTAACACAGCGAGGGTACCCTAAAAAGCTCCTAAAGCATTCTTTCAAAAGAGCCCGCTGCACACTGAGGGAGAGCCTCCTTCAAATAAAAGTCAAACGCGACCTTGAGAATTTGGTCTGCGTCACGACATTTGGTCCCGAAACCCACAATATACGCCACATGGTGTTGAAACATTGGCATCTATTGGAACAATTAGAGACACCCATCCCTCGTCCAATATTCGCCTTTAGAAGAAATCCAAACATTGGCCAACAATTAGTCCGTGCGGACGTGAGATTGGCAAAACCTAAAAGTGATTTGCTATCTAAATGGGGTCTTAAACCGATAGAGGGACACCACAGGTGCGGAAACTGCATCGCTTGTGATTCAACTATCGAGGGTACCATTTTCCAACATTCCAATATGTCCTGGTCCCACACAAGTTTCACAAATTGTAGAACAAAAAATGTTGTATATGCCATAATCTGCTCCTGCCACAAAATCTATATTGGTAAAACCAATCAGCAGGTGAATGTACGCATGACACAACACAGGTCGCGCATAAAAAAGAAAGTACTAACTGCGCCCCTCGTCCAACACTTCTCCGAAAAACAACACGGAGAAAATGATTTTACTTGGACAGTGCTTTTCAATATTAATCAACCAAAAATGGGTATTAACATAGACCAGATCCTTTTAAAAAAAGAAGCTTACTTAATATTGAAGTTCAACAGTACCCAAACTGGGTTGAACTCAATCTCTGAAATCTCGAGACTGTAATTCAATCATGTTAAAACTACAATATCCATAATGCCTGGCGGTAGGCTTGCAGTGATGTAGGAGCCCTTGACAGCCGCCTGGCTGCCCTGCGTTACCATTTCCTGGTTCGCCGCGACTGCTGAAAGGTGAGCATTTGTGATACTCCTAATGCGTTAGACCACGGCGCTCTCACTCTGCACAGAGCGAGTGACTAAAAAGCCCCCCTTTTTTTTTTTTTTTCTTACAGCGCGAGCGAGACGCTTCTTGATTTAACAGTGAGGACAACGACCCCGCCACTGACTAAACCCAATTTAGACATGAAACACGGCATGGCGGCCGACGCCCCGTGTCTACTACCACATATTTGGGTAGGTGGCTTCCCGTAATAATCTACCAACTTGTTCTTAAGCACAATTTTTGTAAATACTGAGTGCGACCCTAATATCTTACAGGTCGCGCTGAAAGGATAAAAGGAGCACACGAAAACCTAATACCGCATTCAGTGCCAATTGGAAAAGGTATGAATGTACAGCATTAGGTCTGTTGTAGTCGCTTGACACTGTTTTAGATGGCTTAGTAAGTCTTGAACTTATTTATTCTTCCAGAACAAATCTTTTATTTTCACTGATTTCTGCGGCGCCTATACCCTCGTGCACAAACTGACCCACGAGAGCCCACCACATTCTCCAGAGAGGTAATTAGTACAGTTGAGTCTGGCCTCCTTTAGGGGGGTCTTCTGAAAAACGAAATTTAGCTTTGTACACTGAAACAAACTTCGTTTTATTTTTTTGTTTAGATTGATAACAATGAGAGAGCCCTGAGGAGAATCTGTAAATACCGACAGATTCGAAACGCGTTGGCAAAACGACAGATAGAGAGTTCAAAAAATATTTGCACGTGATAAATGCAGCTTCTACGGTTAAAAATCATTGTGGATCAATTTCTGATGTCTGTCAAAATCTATTTTTCAACCTGTTGGGTTCAATAGCGTTTTCTGATTATCTCGCAAAGATTAATTATTTGCGCATATCGATTTGTTATTTATTTCTAACACGAGAAGTTTGTTGATGACTATTTGAGTTATTGTTCATGTGTTGGTATTTGTAACATATGTCTTAAATGTTTTTGTATTTGTATATAAATGTATGGAGTGTTCTTCTCGCCTACTAATTGGTTAAATCTTACCAAAAATAATGAACAAAAGGGTTTAATAAAATTACCCATACAAACAAAGAGATTCGGTCATTTGTTTGTTGTCTCTTTAAATTTAAAGTGAGACTAAATAAGGAGGAGGGTCAGCAATTTTTCTTTTCTACTAGTATATTGGGTCCAGCTGCCCCCCTGTCCCAGGACCAGACTCCGTGGTTATACCCTCCACTCAAACAGCACAGGGTAGCTACGGTGGACCGGGGAGACAACCTTCAGATGAGAAGCAGAGTGAGGCAAATACAGTGCGAAATCAGTTTGAAGTAAGTGGCAACAAAATCATGAAGTTTTAAAAATTCAAACATAGCAGCATAGCGCTAGCGTAGCGACAAACTTTGAAGCCTCAGGCTGGGTGTCACATACACAACATAAATAAGCCAACATCCAGAGAACCCATTGTATATAAACATACCTGGCATCATACACCAAGAATCATCATAAATTCACATATCCAATATCATATGGTAACAAACTGACCCCACTGTGCCAAAACACCTATTCTCGGACATCTATCCACTCAGCATTATATGGCAACACACCAACCATAATACGGTCACCCAGACAGCATCATATATGACAGAGCATCAGCCATTATATGTCAAGCCAAACAACCAATATACACCCACATACACTCATCAGCCACATTTATACATCACACCCACCAACTTACTGCCTCCAAATGCCAATCACAATCAACAAAGAAAAAAAACATAACATGTCCACACTATCAACAGTATATGACCCCACACCCCCTAAGACACTTATGCAGTCAGGTTCATACATCCACCCACCAACCGATGTACATGCACCCAACATCAAATGTCCACATAGCCAACTCAATAAATCCACAAAGTAGCTAACATATACCAACACACCTTTCATCGTACATTCATATACTCATCATTGTAGGCAAATAAATCCATCATCGTACATTCACACACTCATCACATTCAAAAACACCAACTATCACGCACCTGCACAACCAGCATTTACCCGATTCTCTACAGTGTTACTTCAGGAACGTGTACATGATCAGCATGGTCCCCGTTTCAATCTTCTGAACACAATCTCCAAATATCCCAATTTAGGCTTTCTCTAGTAATAACAGAGCTGGCACTGAAGGATGACAATGCAGAAGGTGTTCGATACAAGGTAAATGCATGTTTTAAATACAATTTCATTTTTATAAAACAAAAGAAATTCCCTAAAAACACTAAAGGTGAACGTGGGTAAAAGTTTGAAAATATATTTATAGTGGCTTTTCAGAAACTCCCAAGTTAAGGTGCTACCTTCACCTTGTGTCCCACTCCAGATATACTAAATCCCAGCGTTGGACAAGACTTCTGGGGCAGGTAGGGACTCATTCACTAACTAAAGGCTCCACAACCAGGAGAAAAACTGCAGCAGGCATCTGCTGACATCTGGCACTTCAATGTGTTCAGGTGCCACAAAAACTCCACATAGACCAGCCACGGGGCATCACCTACAGGTTACAGGGCTTGAGTGCAAATCACCCCTGTAACTGCTGCCGTGTTACTAGCCAAGCTAGTATTGCAAAAAAGTGTGCAACTTACAAATCCCTGCGCACCTCCACGGTAAGATCCTCATAACTCCCTCTCCTGCGTCCAGGCTGCAAGTTAGGCTGTGGCTGTTGGGCTGGGGCTCTAGTGCATCGCAAAGTAGGCCAATCGCCAAACTGGAAGCAGCAGACCATCCAGTACTTGCATAGCTTAGTCACACAGGATATATGGTGTCAGATCGCACAAAATCAATTTAGTTCATAGGACAATGTAAGGCTCTTCGTGGGCAGAGGCGCTCCGCTACTGATTCTCAACTCTACCAGGGCAGTGCCTCTCACGGTCTCACCTAATACATGACGCAAGCTGGTTTTTCAGATATGGAGTAGAGGACCATAGGTGTATTATAACACTTAAAAAATGCATTTGTTTAAAAACATTTTATGGGTTTTTGGCTTACGATTTGTTTTATGCCGAGTTTTATAAACAGGGAAGAAAACCTGCATCTACTGTTTTTTTTAAACTTTTATAAGTATCACTTTCTGCCATGTATGACCGCTCCAAATGCGCATGTATTTCTTTTGTGCTGCAAACGAATACTCGCCTTTCTCTCATCCATTCTGATGCAGTAAAGCAGAGAAACACTAACTTCCATGTCTCCTTCCAGGTTCCTAGAGTTGTAAGCGCCACACAATGTGCAAGTGAAAACACGGACATTTTTACTTTCAATTCAATCCAAACCAGTCTTCTGCATTAATTAACGGGACACTGTCACTTTAAAAAAAAAAAAAACTTTTTTGCAGGCTCGCACTTGTCCACCCAATACTGCGATTTGGTGCAAATCACTTTATTTCCCTCTGTCCAAACAGATCATTCATCTGTGTAATGAAGAAATAGTAGATGGATTGGTATAAAGAAATCCACTTGATGATGATGACCTTGACAGTCAGTCTACCAATCCCATTTCCATTTCTCTACTGGTCTCTAGCTAGGCTTTTGCCATGTAAACTCGAACACATACATACCGTCTATAATGTATTTGCTGGTGTCAAGCCCAACGTAGTCTAGCAACTCAAATGGACCCATGGGATAGCTGGCGCCGAGCTTCATCGCTACATCAATATCTTCCTTTGAAGCATGCCCTAAAAAGAGAATTCACATCCACATGAACACACGACTCTCAGTTTTGCACATCTCCTGTATTTTTGACACTGTAGATATCATACATGAAAATAAAATACAAGTCGTTACACAGCTCCTTAAACCATTCAAGTTCATTAAAATCCCACTTCGCAATCCTACTGGAAAAAGGTGATGGAGCGTAGGGGAAACTGCCGGCCCTCACCGTTGCCAAAAAGAATTTTTTTTTTACTCACTTCTATTCCTCGTTTCCCATTAAGGTGAAACGTCACTTAAGCCATAAACAGAAATTACCTGTCTATGTGCAGAATCCAAGAGAATAGATTCACATATTTAACATTTCACTTGAAAATTATTCTTATTTATTTTTAAAAGCATAAAATTTCGAAATATTACCAAAGTATTTATTTACCATATTTAATTTGATTTTTCATATAAAACGTAAAAAATCCACCAGCATGAAAGTGGTTTGTGCAGTAAATAGTTTTACTTTCTTTTTTTTAAGGAAAATGAAAGAGAATGGGGAACAAAGCAAGGTAATCATCAGCATTGGGACGCGTCACAATGAGCACTGGCCAACCAACAGAACAAGTACGCACCCTGTCTCCCACAATGTTTTTAGGTCGAGCCTACACAACGCTTGCGCTGTCAGGAAGATCAGTTGTATGTACTTTGTGTGGGCTTTGGAGCATTTCCCCAGGACTTGTCTCCTTTCAATTTTGCTTAGGGACTTCTTTTTTTCTTTTAGCAACTGCCTCTATTTAACTGTCTTGATAGAAAACAGATAGATGATAGAAGAAAAACAATTGTGAAGTCCGAAGTTAACAAAAAGCTCACCGTCTCAAAACACAAGTGTCTATAACTATATTTTTAAGACAAGAAGCTTTTTCTAGAAGGTGGTATATGATACCCACAAAATAACATTTATTTATTTATTGTATTTTATTTTGTTTTGATAGTGTAGAAAATGAAAAAGCTTCCGGCTTGACAGAATAATCCTGCTTCTCAGTGTATCCTTCTGTCACACAATTGTTGATGACCTAAAAAAGCCTACCATGCAAGGTCACATTGTGTGACTGTTGGACCTGGCCCTTTTTGGCAGGTTCACCCCGAAACATTTTGCATTTGCCTAGCCTGTTTCTGTAACCTGGTGATTTTAGGTCTCTGCGCACTTTTTCACTGTGGTCCAGAGAAAAGTGTGTGCGCTCTGTGTGTAGTGAGAGTGACCTGCCCTCCCATAGAAATGCATGGGGAATATGTGTGACCATGGTAGTTCCTGATGTGTGGGGAGTGCAGGGTCGAGTTTGGTATGTGCGAACTTGTGAGATTGAATGCTGAGCAATGATGTATGCGGCATGATTGTGTCTAGTGTGGAAGTGCCACTTCTAGAAGTTGGCATGTTAGTGTAATTTGTGTCTGGATTGTGATTGGCTGGAGCTGGCTGGTGAGCCTGGCTCCAGGAGTCATGATGGGTCTGCCCCGGTGGTGAATGAAGAGATTAGCATGCTGTTGTGAGGGAGGGGTACACCTGGGACCTGAATAGGGCTGGGTTATCCCTCCAAAATGCTGGCTTCACCCCCCGTGGTGCGTCTGATGTCCCTAGCCTGGCCAGTGAAAGGGATTTCCCCATGACCAGTTGTAGCTGGTTCTAACATTGCCTGCACCTTGTAGACAAAGGACTTTGCTGTATAAAAAGGGTGCTGTGACACCCTAAATATGTTCTTGTTTCTGACTGGAATCTACCAGGAGCGTGCTGCTGCTTGGGCCCAGTGGAAGGCTTGCCTCCCTGGGCCCTGCCCAGCCCCTGGATGCCTTGAATTGCTGTAGGAATTCCTGTGACCCCTCTGCCTTGCCTGGGGGACTGGAAGACTTTACTTTGCCACTAGCGCCTGAGAGCGCTTTATTTGGGCCCCTAGCACTTGAGCGCTTTATTTTTACACTAGCGCCTGGGAGCGCTTTATTTTGCCTAAGCGCTTGGTAGCGCTTCTTGTTACCCTCGCAGGAGCCCACCCTGCAGGGTTGTCTCATATTTGTATTTTTTCGAGGGTGCCCACCCCTCGTCTGCCAGGGGAAAATCACCGCCACTGCAGAGTTCCTCAAGAGAAGGCAGTCGCCGTCATCCACCGAAGGCCACGCTGGGATTGGCCCAGCCGGCCGAGCCTCCCGCCGCATCATCGGGGGAGGAGCCAGAGAAACAGGAAGCGGACGGGAGCCCACCCCGCGCTCCTGAGCAACAAGCGAGAGGTCGGCGTCTTCTTCCAGGGCTCCCGGGAGCAAGCGAGAGCCCCGGACTGCCGTGGTGCCCAGAGTAAGGGCGGAAGACCCAGGCGGGAGCCTAACCCGCGCTGGGCCGGACCAAGGAAGGAAGAGCCCGGAGGAGCTCTCCCGCCTGCAGCGGCCGCCGAGACCAGAAGTCGCCCCAGAGTATCCGGTGAGTGGGGGCACGCGGTGTTTGGTTGGAAGGAGGGGGAGGCGTCGGAGCACATCGCTGGTGCCCGCCCCCCGTGTTGCTACTGACTTGCTTGTGGGGCGCTGGGAGGGTAGAGCGGCCCTGGTAGGCGGCGGGCCGCTCCCTCAGCGAGCCCCCATTGTGTTGAGCCCACGACCAGAGGCTCCTGGCCATTTCCTTTTGATCTCCAACGACCGGGGCATTCTTTGTTAGAGCCTGCGAGGCTCGGGGGCATATTGGTGTTTCGTGTCCCCCAAGAGGGACTCCAACGGGGCATATTTGTTGTAGAGCCCAGTGGGGCACAGGGGGGCATTTCCTTAGTGGTAGAGCGGCCCCGGAAGGCAGCAGGCCGCTCCCACCTTGCCCCACGTTTTGGTTGCAGAGCCCAGAAGGCTCCCACGAGGGGCACGTTTATTTTCAGAGCCAGAGGGCTCCAACGGGCACAGTGTTCGTTCCTGAGCCTAGATGGCTCCAGAGGGGACTATATTTCCTTTAAAGGCCCATGTGCTTGCCCACACTTCTGCCTCATTATTTTCAGAGCCTAGAGGGCTCCAACAGTTGGCACAGTCCTGTTCTAGGGTCAGTGAGGGCCCTGTGGCAGTTTTGTTGTTTCCCAGCTGCCCAGCAATTAGTGGGCAGCTGCACCGTTTAGGCGCCATTTAAGTGAGAGTCCTTGTGAGGGACGGAGTGGCACAGAGGTGCCAGGCCTTCTACAGCTGCGCAGCACTTAGTGCCAGCTGCAACGTTTAGGCCCTGTTACTGTTCCCAGCTGCCCAGCAATTAGTGGGCAGCTGCAACGTTTAGGTTTTCGCCGGTGGCGCACCCCTGACTGGCGCTGCGTGGCAGCGCGCCCTGACATTCTGGACACAGGGCATTTGAGCCACTTCTTGATATGGCCAGTTGGCCAGGGGGCTGGTATGTGGGTAGGGCGCAAGGCCCTAATGTGATTTTTTTGTGCAATGTGATTTTACTATGTTTATGATGGTAATTGCCTAATGTGATTTATGGGCTAGAGTGATGTGGTGCTAGGAAATGTAATGCATTTAGCATGTTTTACGCACCATGGGTTGATACCTCTAGAGATGGTTTTACCTATGGAGGTTTATGTTGGTGAGATTATGTTTCACTGTGAGTTACGCCCCTAAATGTGATTTATTCTTAGGAGGCAGAGTCTAATGTGTTTAGACTAGTGAGAGATTGCCTACTGTAGTTATACTGTTTAGGCCTAAATGTGATTGCTGCGTAATGTGTTTTGCCTTTATGCTTGCGTTATACTTCTAAAGGTGATATAAGCAAACAATGGTCCTAGACCTATAAATTTGGGGACATTGATCGAATCAAGACTTAATTACTTATTCAAAAAACACAAAGCACCTTCAATTAGTCCGCTATCTGTAACACAAAGACAAAATCTTTGAGACAAAACTTTCCACCACGGTACTTTAGAAAAATATATTCTTATTTAATTTTTGTATTCAAATTTTTGCATAATTTTGTCAATAAAAACATGTAGGTTGCCCCAAGATAGGAGAGTGCAAAAAAAGGGTGTGATTTCAAAGGGGTGAGCCAGTGAAGTGGAAAGGAAATTGCAAAATGATAGGTAAGAGAGGTAAGTTTTATAATTTCAACAATCAATACTGTATAACAATCTTTACAAAACAGCAGTATTGGACACCTAGCCAACAAACATCAGTTCATCTGAATTGCAATCAACAACAATGTAGAATTCTCGTAACAATATCCACAGTCTTGCACTATCTACAAAAGTTGGAAAGATAATGGTCTGAGGTGTATGCGTAGAAAATGTCGACGTTTCGACTCGACTTATTCCCGAACGGTGATTTGGACCTGGGGATTGCGAGTCTTCATCAGGACAAAACAACGAGGCAACCAGGGAATATTGAGTAACCCCTTTATGGTAGAGAAAGCGTTGGTATGGTGATCCGAAGTCACCAACGTCTCAGACAGGGTTCCTTGAAGTTATATTCATATTTAGTCCATGTAGAGGGAGTCGTTATTTCTTACGTGGACACGGTGGGTCATACCTTGGTTGTATGTACAGACAGCCTCCACGATGTGAAGTTTCCAAGCTGTCACTTCAAGGGCGGAAGTACCCTGATTGTAAGCGTGGCTGGTAGAATTAATCCCCCATTACTTTCGGATGTGAACCGCTGTATCGCCGATTATGGCGTGTCCATCTGAGCGTTTCAATGCTTCCGGATGTCAAGTATCTGTGGAGTTTAGTTCCACTCGATTTTTTGACGCCGTGTCTCCGGACCTCACCTCTTCTACTTCCGAGCCTCTCGGTGCTACGGAATTATGTGGGTAGGGCGCAAGGCCCTAATGTGATTTTTTTGTGCAATGTGATTTTACTATGTTTATGATGGTAATTGCCTAATGTGATTTTTGCACAATGTGATTTTACTATGTTTATGATGGTAATTGCCTACTGTGTTTTATGGGCTAGAGTGATGTGGTGCTAGGAAATGTAATGCATTTAGCATGTTTTACGCACCATGGGTTGATACCTCTAGAGATGGTTTTACCTATGGAGGTTTATGTTGGTGAGATTATGTTTCACTGTGAGTTACGCCCCTAAATGTGATTTATTCTTAGGAGGCAGAGTCTAATGTGTTTAGACTAGTGAGAGATTGCCTACTGTAGTTATACTGTTTAGGCCTAAATGTGATTGCTGCGTAATGTGTTTTGCCTTTATGCTTTAAGTTTGTTTTGCCTAGTATAGTTTATACTAGGGAGGTTATGTGTCCATGCGTGATCTAGGCCTATGGTTATTAGTATTGCGTAGTGTGTACCTACCTGTTACCAGTGGTTACTGGTTGTGATCTATAATTGTTATTTGGTGTGACAGTTATTCTAAGTGCTAGTTCTACTAAGTGCTGATTCTGACAGTGGCCCACTTGGCCCTGTCCTGGTGTAAATAATCCCTTGTGAATATTGCCCATACCAGTTGGCACAATGTATATTGTGTGATTACTGTCTGATGTGTTTTGACAATACAAAAGTTATTTTTATATAACCTTGTGTGGAGGTCCTTTTGTGGTGTGCCTAGGATGTTGTTGTTGTGTGCGTGCGCAAATGCTTTACACATTGCCTCCGGGATAAGCCTGTCTGCTCGTGCCAAGCTATCAAGGGGGTGAGCAGGGGTTATCTTGGCGTGCAACTCCCTTGCCCTGATTAGAATGGTGGTTTCTGCCTGGCTTTGGCGTAAGCCTTAGCCAACTAGAAATCCCAGTTCTAACAGAACTGCTTGTGGCCTTTATTGCAGAGGAAGGTACAAGACCCGCGTCACCAATACAGTGTGCGTCAGTGCCTTGATGTAGCTAAAACTACACGCTCGTGCAGCGGGTGTGTGCAGGCCTACCTCACATGCATAGTTAACTGTCAGCAGGAACCAAGAGGGCCAACCACCGCAAAATCAGCCCAAATACATCCCACTCTATGGTATTAACTGCAAACCTGTCTCCCAGATCTATAGGCAAGGGTACTCCAGCACACGTGATATCCTCACCAGACATCTTGTATCCAATTTCTGTAGGTTTTCAATCAAAAGAATAAACAGCAGGCAGTATAGGCTGAAGAGATGTATTCCTATAATCTCGGGAGGAGGTAGCTTGCACTTGTTCCACCAACTGAAGCACAAAGCATGAGGTTGCGTGTCATTTCACTTCAGAAAATGGCTAATTTCACTGTGACCGACTAATTCTTTTCAGCGGCATAGATTACTACAGCAATGTGTTCTTTTTTAGCCCACAAAATATGTTTGCGTTCACCCTATATATTGTTTTAAGATTGACAAGGCCCGGCCCCTTCCCCAACAATAAAGTTTTGCAAAATCCAATGCAAAACAAAACAAGTTTGAAAAAGCCAAAATGCTAGCAGTCAAACCCGGACCGACTGCCTTAACAACGCTTGTAAAAAGTCAAATCAAATTCAATTTGGCAAGTAAGGGGTGCCTTTAGGTTTCTCGGCTGTATTCCATATTTTATTTACCTACCAAAATCTTATGACTATCAATGAAGCTCCCATATTGGAGACAAAAGTGTTTAAGACTATTCGGAATTCTCTACCTTGTACACAACAGTGCACAGAAACAGAACATTAGACTGTTGAATCTGGATTGCTGTCCTACTGTTCCTACATTAATAGCAAATGCAAAATAACCCTCCCCCTTTTCACGGAAACATCTTGCATATCCAGTAATGTTTTATCTTAATTCCTCTTCTTTTTCTTCACATTTAACAGTAACAAAGTACCCGCTCGAAAATAAAAGTGGCTAGCGCGTCACTGTTTGATCATGGAGTCCACCAGTGGCTTGCTTTTCAGCACAAATCAGGCAAAATGCGCTGTGTGATCTTTAAAGAAGATGGTTAATATTTCAAGAACATTTCTGTGGAGCAGGGGGGGGTGGCGCACTTTCATCTGCAAGAAGTGGACTGCCTTGTGTTTAATTATCACTTCGCGACACTCCAGATGCGAATAATAGGGCTCCAGTGACAGGAGAAGGGAGCATGAAAAGCCTTGCATTATTCAAGTACGCTTTAACAGGCATGTTTTCCACATTTAAGTGCAGAAGCCTTTTTATTTTTCAGTTCTTCACAACATAACCCAACAAATCATCTTAAACTAGAGATATTAGCGTTCAACATTTGCAAAAGATTTCCCCTACAAAACCAGTGAGCTCTAAGGACATGGTACAAAAATGAAATGAAAAGGAAAGAAAAGGAAAGTGAACATATAAAGTGCAATATTCCCCCAAATGGTCATCTGGGCGCGAAAAAAAAGGCAGCGGATGAAAAGAGGACAGGTAGAAAGTCGAATAACAGAAAAGTGAGGAAAACTTTTACAGGATGCAGCACTTTTTCTTTACATTGATCGCATTTTCTTCCTAAAAATGGTGTTCGCCCTTCGAAAAACAGGCCTATGGTCCTAATAAAACAGGAAAAAGTCTTACCTACCTAAATACAAAGGGGCAGATTTACAAGCCCCTTGCGCCTCTTTTGCGCCGCCGTTGCGTCACTTTTGTAACGCAGCCGCGGCGCAAAAGATGCGCCATGGTGCGGGCTATTTACAACGTGATGCATCTGGGAGATGCGTCACGTTGTAAAGCCCTGTGCCTTAAGGAGGCGTTCTGGTGCAGGGGGGGGGGGGAATAGTGCCGGCGCAGGAACACCTCCTAAAAGTGGCTGAGTGAAATCTACAAGATTTCACTCTGTCACTTTTAGGCCAATGCTACGTCAAAACCCTGCGCCTGCTTGAAGCAGGCATAAGGCCTGACGCAGCATTAGTAGAATGGGCCCCCCAGAGCATTGCTGGAGCTGCGTCGCGCATGCGACGCAACTCCAGCAATGCAACACCTTTACGGCACAGATGCGTGACGCATCTGTGCCGTTTTTGCCCCATGGTGCGCCGCATTGTAAATGCGGCGCATCATGGGTGGCGGAGGCATGGTGCACAATTACTGGCGCATCCCTGCTAATTTGCAGGGATGCGCCAGTAATTATAAATATGCCCCTAAGTACTTGACAAATTGCGACGACTGATCCACAAAAGTAACCTAGATTGTGAGAAGACCTGGAAATTTACAGGCTATCCCTTGAATTCAACCCCCCAGGAAAACTTTTGAATGGAGGGGTCACAGACAATCATATCAACAGAGTTCTGCCCTGGAACGGCAACAATGTTGCTGCTGGTTGGTGTGCTTGATGATCTGTATTTGGTGGCCAACAGCGGCACGTTTTGTGCCCTGGCCATTTCGGAAATCTGGAGGGTTCGGAATATTTGACCACTGATCTCTCCCAGACCAGCAACTCAAGTTAGGATTTTGTGGTTCAGTCTAGAGGTGGGTTGCATCTTTCCTGTTAGACTGTTTCCACGCTTCAGCCTCATGCCCTTTTGAGTCAGAGCAATAACTAGCCACCTGTGAAGTCCCAAACACCTTCTTGGAGTTGTCATTATTGTGTAACTCCAACAAGGCACTGCTGGTAGAGTTGGTTCTACAAGTAGCAAGACTAGCTAGGGATGGGTAAGAAAGGACATCTGTAGACAGAAGCTGGCCTGTCAGCTAAAAACTTACAGAAATGAAGGAAAAGGATAACATTAAATGGCAACAAGACAAATTCTGACTTTTAGGAAGGACGCTCTTCTGTCCTGCATGGATGGGAACATGTTCAAAAATCAGATCTCGAGAACCTGGTGATCAATTGCGATTCAAAGTTGTCTCACGTTCCCTGGGTTGTGGTGGCCACATGTCTCACATCATTATTTGCGCACGCGGTCAAAATGTAAAAGCACTTTTTTCTTTCTGCCATGGGGTTATTCTGAAAATTGGCTTTGTGTGATGGAGGATTAATCACTACAAAACACTATAATCTAGCCCCCCTAGCCCAGTTCTTGAAAGGGTCAGAAACGAGCAGCGCGGTCCCTGATGCAGACGCCATTCTGCTAGGCTCTTCCATCCCTCTTCTGGTTGCCTGTGGGGAAATGAACTGAGCTGAAAGCCGTTTGCAGATCACACTCTTTGCCAAGTGTCAATTCTTTTCCACCAGGAAATTGCATCACTCTCTAATCTAAACAGATTCTTCTACTCAGCCCAAATAAATATGCTAGTCCCTTTGACGGCCAGGTGGCTAACCGGCGTAACTTCATACAGGAACTCCTCCATCGTACTGAAGACCTACTCTACTTCAGGTAGGTCACAAAAACCTGGCATTTCCCATTGTAATCGGTCACCGTTCCTCACACTATTACATCACATCCTGAATTAGAGCCACATACTCTAGATTGGTGTATGTTTGAGCTCTATTGAAAGCAATGAATAGAAATAGCTGCCTTTTGATTTCTAAATGGATATTTTGAAGCAAGGGTGCCATATTATCAAAAGTGCCCCGAAAGTACAACGGGCCTGCTTTTTGTGCCCCCAAAGCACTTTGGTATTACAGAAGGGCAGCACTCACTTGTGTGGCCCTTTACGCAATACAGATCACGCCTGTACTCATACAGCACCAGCACAATCCTAAGGGGGCGTTCCCCCATTTGCATGAGGGCATAGTTACAATGGAAATAAGAAAATACTTTTCCGATAATCCCGCACCATATTACACACACATGCAGACAAAGATTCTGTCAGGAGGTGTATTGATTGTGCGCACCTATAGTTGTGCAGTCAAAGCTCCTGTCCATTGTGCCCCTTTGAAGAGGGAGATGGGGTCCCTCAGATCCCCCCATATCCCTGCAGGTGGTTCCAGACACCCCATTAACATGCAGTATCTTTAAGACTATAGGAGCTAGTCCATGAACCACTTGCAGAATGAGTACCAATTGTTTTACCCTAATACTTTGTTCCAATGAGGAATCGTTCAAACAGATTTCAAACTGTCAATGGAAAATTAAATATACTACATTAAGCAATAACTGATTAAAAATTAAATTAGATGTGCCTACGCCTTGTGTTAAGAAAGACTAAACTCAGATGTGCTCACTCCACCTATGATATTTATCACTCTTTTCAATAACTAATCCTCATTTTTAGGTCGAGCATTCGAGACCTGTTGTATGTGTACTGTGGGTTTCAAGTCCACCCCTGTTTATTTGTTTGCTTCAGTGTTCTTTAAAAATCTTTACTTTCAAGTGGTTATCTTTTTTATTTGTCCCTCCTTTTTGTCGGTTGTTCACTCCCACTTGAGCAGTGCCCCAGTACTTGTACCCCTCCACTTGCATTTAGGCTGGCTCCTGCGCACTATTTTTTTCTTTTGTTTCTGCATGTCAGTATGGGAAGGCTCTCCTTGATAACAAATGCCTAATATATTGTACAATGCAGTATTTACATTTCTCAACAACAGGTAGGTTATCTGGGACTTTAATTAGTCTCAGCTGTAAATTGTCCTCCGCCTGTCACCGCCCCTATTCTCTGTCTCAAAACACTTCCCACTGCAAGATATGTTCCCTCCTGCCCCCAATTTTACCACCCATCACATACCCCCGTCCCACGCTTCGCATTAGTCGTCACTAGCATGGCTTTATTTTCCTTTGCCAATGCTTGATTACTTGCTTCACATGCATTAGCAAACGCTGCATGCCTCCCACGTGCCGGCCTCAAACTTCAGAGCTGAGGAGACCAGTTCACCTTTGCTGTAGATGCCTCTGCGTTGCTGCTCCACTCTAGTATATGCTACTGGTTCCTCACTCTGCTTCTAAACCTGTTACTCATCAGCCCACAGCCTTACATCTCCTACCATAGATCCTAATGCTTCAATTGCTATGTGATACATTTTTATAGTTTCTGTGTAATTGTGAGTGACATTTCAACAACTATGAGTGACACTTTCTAGCAAGCAAAATTAAGCAATGAAGACGAGGGAATCCTACAAATATTAGAAATTACACCCATGTGAGCAACAAGAAACACTAAGAAGATCTTAAAACTGCTCCAAAGCACCAGAAATGGAAGGGCAGAAGAGGCTGACAGAGGCGCATGCACACACAGCCTAGGGGGGTCACAGCCCAGCCGTAGGCTGAAATTTATTTAAAAAAGAGGCACACGCGGAGTAGTATAATAAAAGAGTACGTTGCACGGGCTACTAGTCTTATAAGAAATAAACACATAATTTGCGGCACAATCAAAATGTTTACTTAGTTTAATTAGGGCAAATACCTTTTACCAGCACTTAGGCACTTGTTATCATGCAGCATGCAGACTCCTCGTCATGGCAGCTGCTGAGGCAGCGAGCGGATCGGTGGGCTGGTGTCAGGTTGGGTCCTTCCCACTCGAAAGTGCAGTCACACTGACGTGACCTATATTAGCTGCACTGACCGACTGTAGTGATACTGGCCTGCCTCACACTGAGTCACTGTCCGCTGACGCTGGTGGGCCTGGGGTTGAGTTACGCAGGCTGGATCGCCTATTGCAGCATTAATTATCGTCTATTTATTACCGGCTGTGGCGTCGGTGAGCTGCTATTGGCTCTGCCTTGCCCTGGCGCCCAGTACTGCAGGTCATCTGCACCAGACGACAAGATTGCTCCGGCTCCCCGTTGCAAGCAGCGAGGTTGGAAGAGCTGCTGCGGTGCTCAGTGACACCTTAATGCCCAAACTTAAAAGTACAGCCAAAAGTTATGCCGCCCGCTCGCACCGCGGTCGGCAGCTGAGCACCTGACCTACCTACTCTATAACTGACTGTGTCTCTCATTCACAGTCAGACTTACTAGTAGTCGAGCCATGATTGAACAGTCACTGTGAGACCGTGAAGTCAGTTTATGCTTGTGTGTCTGTGCCCTGGGGGTGTGCATTAAGTACTTAGATACAATGTAGCAGAGAGAGCAGTACTTGCAGAGCTGCAAGCTTAGAAGATCTTGAGCCAGCCCCTAAGTCAGCAGGGAGCACCGCGCACCGCATTACTGCAGCTAGCTCACAGTCTGACATGATTGTGCATTTTAACAGCGCTCCGCTTTACAACTGAGCAGCGCTGTAATGCGTGATTAATGCATTTCATTGCGGTGATGCGGAACATAACACTGAAATGCATTACACTACTGCGTGGTACTTGGCAGGGCTCTACTAGGGAACATGAGCTGAGCTACTAGGAGCCATCTGTGTTGGTTTTGAAGCTGATCTGTGGTAATGCTATGCTGGAAGGCTCATCTTATCCACCTCCCACCTATGCCAGAAAGTGCAGAGAAAGAGGGCAGGGCTTGGCAACCCTTGCTGCATGGTTCAATGAATTAGCTTACCTAATTTATACATTCTCAGGATAGTGGTGAGTTCAGGTGAAAACCTGTATGATGTGGCCCTCTGGCTATACGCACTGCTTTTGGGTGACAGAGACCCATAAAAATCACTGTTCAGCTCCCAGGCATCGGCACAGCTTTATCCAAACAGTTCATAAGTGCTGCTCAGGTGGAAATGAGAACTATTTTCTTGCACTTCATCAGACAGCACATTACAAAGACCAGGTCTCTCTCCAACCCATTATTGAAAGAAATTGCACCTCTGCCAGAAGCATAGCAATAACTTGTTTTCAAATAGTGGCAAGTAACACGCTTGTGCTGTTTGTGAGCACTATAAAACATGGTAAATTGTACCTATTTCAGCTGCTCACAAGTGAGCAACTGAAGCATTTACAATTTTGCCTAATGGGAGGTCCAAACTCTTCATCTGATATGTGCATAAAATGAAAAGCATCTCATGTTTTCATAGCACTGGAGTCTTAGAAGAATATTAAAAAAAATTGTTGACTTTTCATCTTTCTTTCCTCATCTATGTCTTTTTCTATCTTACTTTCATCACTCTTACACTTAATTCTACTACAACCAATGTTTCCTACATATGCCTACTGCTACCCCTAAAGAACCTCCTACTGATATTTGTTCCTACTCATACATTTCATACTTCCTTTTACTCTGCTACTTAATTTTGCTTACTTCTTTCTCTTACACCTTACATTTGTTCCTACTCTTACATTTTATTATTCCAACATACTCTTACATACTATTGCTTCCACTTACAACTTATTATGCGTATTCCCTCCTGCTCTTACTCATCTCTTGCTTACTCTTATTACGTCTACTTACTGCTGTTCTTACTTTTTTTTAACTTTTACTACCATATTTGCAATGGCCCTAGTACTGTTTCACTTTGTCCTACCTACTCCTACTTACACTCTTACTCCTACATACGCCTACTTAAACCTACCTTCTACTACTTTTACATCTACATACTTCAGCTCTTCTGCTTAGCCCTTCGCATGACTATTCTTACTCATACTTACTCACTTCTACTTACTGCTATTTACTCCCATCCGGTATATTCTTACTTGCTTCCATTGTTAGTGCTAATTCCTCTCCCTCTTCTACTTTCTTCTACATACTACTTATTCATGCTTGTATCCCTACTCTTGCTTGCTCTTTATTCTTTTACTCCTACTTAGTCCTATTTACTTCTACCTACCTCTAATTACTCTTTTACTTACTTCTTACCTCCTTTTACCCACCCTTACTTTCTCCAACTCCCTCCTATTCACAAATTTTCAACCACATACATTTTCACACTGAATGCTGAATGCTCCATCACAAGGTGACGACCATAAATACTTTTTTTCGGTGTGCTCTGTTCAATGGTTTCAGAGTGCACGTGTGTATTCATCCATGTGTTTGGGTTTGTGTGCGAATGTGTTCGTATGTGCTTTGGTGCATGTTTGGTACGTAACCTTTGCGTATGTGTCTGTGTAGAATTAAGTATATTTTGGTGTTTTTATTGCTCCATATCACAGAGCAATTTAAGCTGCAGAGGCGAAATTATGGGAATACAAGGGAGGTCCAATATTGCTTCGTGGATCTTTTATAAAGCTAGATGGTTACAAGGGGTATTTATCAGGAAGTGGATCAGGCTAGGATACATTTGTATATTCCCCAGGCAAGTCAGACAGTCTGCTTATTTTGAAACCTTCCCATACCATATTGGTGATATTTTGCCAGGGCTAGAAAATGGAGCACCTTTGCAACTCCATGGGGATGAGCACCCCAGGGATAAGTAAGAGACTAGTTCTTTACATGGGTCATCCCAAGCTACTGTGTTATAGCAAGAGAAGGAAGGGACGATGAAAGCTTTGCATGAGAGTGATTCCATGAATGTTTCTACTAAATCCAGTGCAAGTGTCCAAAGACAGTTGTTTTGCTGTAAATCTTACATGGAGTTAGCCGTAATATTTTCAGTGTCAAATAGCCATCAGTCTAGCTAACGCAGGACTTTATCACAAATGTTTTAACGCTTAAGAACAATACGTCATAGTGTCAACTATACAATATTGTTCATTGCTGGTTTTTTTTTTAAAGGCACCATAGATTAAACCACCGGCTACTGCATGATACAACGTACATTTTCATGCTCACAATAAAAATAAATATACTCAACATATGTTTGGCATTCCCACCAGGTTATTATTATGCGATAACAGCTTTATTACAGTTCTTTTTCTTTACATCCACCTATTATCTCTTTATCCTCGCCCAACTATTTACTTTTGAGATGGAACCACTTCTCATTAAAAAACAAGCGCTATGACGTGGCCTGCACTGGCCAAATCATAGCACAATTTTTTATAACTGAGCTATGCAAAACAGCAGATGTGCTGCTAAATAACATGGTTCTAATGCATTCACATTTACATTGTTAATAGCTGGTAATGATTACCAGAGGATTAGTGAATGTTTTCAAAACATATAGATTCTAGAAGAAACCCTGGATTGACCACTTTAATATAAAAGACCCCCACTCCTCCTTACAGAGAGAGAGCATAATTCCTTCCAGGCTGGACTGAGACTCTGCAGGCTGATCCTTCGACAGATGTGACATCCCTTGCGGGTTGCCATCCTAGACAGAGACTGGGTCCGTCATTCAGAGCCATCAGGCGAAGGGTTAGCACTTCCGCAGGGGATTATTGGCTCCATTAGGATCTATCCTGACATTTACATACACATGCTTCACCTACATATCTTGGGTAGGTACATTTAGGTAGACTATGCATCATTGGAGAACGCCAATGCTATTGTTTTACATAATATGCTTTTATTCATCTTATTAGCACTATGGTAGAAATGGATCTACTTTTTATGATATTAGTACTAGCGATTACATTTGTCTGCTCCAGTCTTCTGATTGTCGCAGCTAATATGTTTCATACTAGAATGTTGCATGATCAATAAATAATTATTGAAACCATTCCAATCGTCATTCCAATCGTCAATCTATGTGTATTCTGAGAAAAGCAAGCACGAGAAACCGAGCGAAATATACTGTATTGTTTCCACAATACCTGAGGAATCAGGGTTTTCATGTTCAATGGTTGCCAGAAACTACATATACCACTGAAGAATACAGGTGGTGGTAGAGGCACCCAAGAGCTAGCTGGTCTAACAGTTGACTCATCATGTGGGGGTGTTTAGAGTCATTCTGCACACCAAGACCTCAGTTTAGGTCATCCAAAAAGCGCAGGTCCTGGGGGGTTCTAGGAACTACACGACAGATGGTGGGAGTTTATGTCCCAAAGGCTCTGATCAGGAAGCCAGCAAACTAACCCCTGGTAGTCCCTCTGGTAGTCCTGGGTTCAAGTGATGAAGCAGGGCTCAAGCAGCAGGACAGGCTTCTGAGGATTCAAAGTTAATAAGACGAGCAGTGGTTTGATATAGGTCTGAATGGGGCCACTTAGAAAATCTCACAATCTATTATTTCAAGAAACGTATTCGACAGTGCTAAAAGGTAGAAGGAACCACTTTTATCCTTCCAAGTACGGCAAAAGCCTTCAAAGCTACAACACTCCTTAGCACATGTAAATCACAATACTGCTATGTATGCAAGTGTTTCCACCAATTGTTCCAATATAGTCACGAAGAGTTGTTGTTCTTGGTAAATCAGGTTCAAGTTTATTCCCGTTCACTGGAAACTCTCATACAGCCGACACGTGTTTCGTCGTATATGGGAATGTAACCCACAACTTTCTCAAGGCTGTATAGTTTAAAGAAAAGGACAACGTCATATCGCCATATGTATATGTACTCAAAGTCAATATTTAAAATTCAATCAAAAACATTGCACATCATCACTTCTTATGTTAAAGAAGTAGCCCACACCGTGATACGGTACCGTATTCAGTAAATCAGTAGATCAAAAACATTGCACATCATCACTTCTTATGTTAAACAAGTAGCCCACACCGTGATAAGGTACCATAATCAGTAAATCAGTAGATACAGTGTTGAGAATTAAAAGTTTCAAGAAGACATATGATGGTCTTACTTAGATTTAACACAGAAGGTACCTCTGTTAATCACAGAAGGTCTATGAACCTGTTATAAGTTGGAGAGACCGGGTGATAAGGTGATTTTGTTGGGGGGTGATTTGGTAGTGAGTGGAGTTTTGTGATCGGTGCCCACTATCTATTCATTTAGAACCCTACACCAACACCACAGGTCCTAGGTGGCTGTTTCACCCGCAGTTCATGCATTGCAGGTGATGCTAGAGACAATATATATATATAAATGTAAAATACCTATTTCCAGATCCGTTATTTCTTCACTGTAAAGGTAGCAATTGAGAAAAAGTATCAGTAACTGGCACTCTCTATCGTTGTAGTTTAAATAAAGAATGATTTCACCAGCTCACTTACGTAATATGCGGTGATAATTCCAATACCAAGAACAACAACTCTTCGTGACTATATTGGAACAATTTCTGAGGATTCAAGGCTGGCTCAAGGCAGCAAAGCAGTCCTTCCAGGTGCGGCACAGCAGACTTCTTGAGTACACAGCAGGCCACAGAAGCGGGCAGTCCTCAGAGTCCTTTCACAAGTCCAGTGTGTGAACTGAAGAGTAGGTCTGAGGGTCCCCTTTTATACATGGTGCCATCTTTGATGTAGGAGGATTTTCTAGAGAATTTTCTTTTAAATGCTTGAAGTTTCCTGACTCCCCAGCCCTGGCTCCAAGCTAATCACACGAAAATTACAGTGGTGACAGGTCCTTTGTGTGAAGGCAGAGCACAGATTATTCAGTTGCAAGCGGGCTGTGCCCAGCTCCGACACCCATCCTGCCAGTTGATGACCCCTCAAGGCACACCTAATCCCTCTACTGTGTGGCTGTCTGGGAGGAATAAACAAAAACCAAATACCAACTACACGCAGTCAAGTGGCCCAAGATAGACTGCAGGTACCAAATAGTTAGGGCAGGAAAATGACAACTTCCTAAAAGGGCCATTTTCGGAACAAACTTAAAATGATACTTAACCATTAAAGAGGATTCTTTTATTACACTTTCTCAGGCACCAAACATGAAATGCTTACCTGTTCCCAATCAAACGTTAGGACTTTTTAAATGCAATAAGGCAGCCTAATGTTCTCCTATGGGAGAGGTAAGCATCACAGTAGTGAAAAACAAATGTAAGTGTTTTTGAGTACCAGGACTTGTAAAACTTAAAAGTACATGCCCAACCTTTTAATTATAATTAACTCTGCCCTATGGGCTACCTAAGGGGGGACTTGTATGAAATAAAAGGGACATTCAAGGCTTGGCAAGGGGGTTATATTGTCAAGTCGAATATCCACTTTAAAACGGTATTCAGGCTGCAATGGCAAGCCTGGGATATGTTTTAGGGGGCTACTTAAGTTGGTCGCACAATAAGTGCGGTAGGCCAACCAGAAGCATTTAATTTGCAGGCCCTGGGTATATGATGTACCTTTACACAAGGGACTTCTAAGTAAAATAAATATTCCAATCAGGTGGAAGCCAAATTTACACTTTTTAAAGGGGCGATCACAATCACTTTAGCACTGGTTAGATGTGGTAAAATGCTTAGAGTCCTAAGGCCAACCAAAACAAATTTAGCAAAAATAGGAGGGGTTAAGACAAAAAAGTTTGGGGGAAGACCACCCTCAGGCTGACAGGTCTAACATTTACTTAGACACGTATAAGTCGATTTAACTTTCTATGTATCACTAGAGTGGGACCCTCCATTTTCTATGCAACATTTTTAATCCTATATAGGGGAAGTGGGCTGCTTTGGAGCATATACAATATAATTGGGTACTACATTTATTCTAATTGCAACTGCACTTATATATAGCGCTTACTACCCCCGATGAGGCATTGAAGTGCTTTTTTTCGGCAAGTAGCACGTCACCCCGGAACCCAAAAAGGATTAGTGATGAATCAGTATCGGGAAATTTGAAATTTATTTGAGAGGTTGACATGTTCGTTTGTTATTTTGATTGAATAGGATAGACAAGGATAGAAGAGGGAAGGTTTGCGTTTAAATAGCGCTTTCTATCCCTGATGAGATGTTGGAATGCTTTTTCTGTGAGTAGCATGCTACTCCGGGACCCAAACGGGATTAGTGGGGAATTAGTATTGGGGAATATGAAATGTATTTCAGCGGTGGACATGTAGTTTCCCCCACTCAAGTTTTTCAAGTACTAAATTCGATCTCTCACAGGGAGGTGCTATTTCATTAGTTGTTGAATCCAGTGCTTTGTGTACCTAAACAATGCACTGAAGATGACAAGCAGTAGAATACTGGTCAGGTAGGCACAAGAAGACACTGCCTGCTAGTACACAGCGCAAGACTTCAAAACTGCTCAAGGCCAATTCGAACTTAACACTCTTTCACCCTGAAAATCACAGTCAATGGGTGCGGATGCACTGATCCCAGGGGCAATAGTGCAAAAGAAAATGATGCTGGAACTACCACTTTAATGCTTGTAGGACAATCTCATTCCAAAGTCACTGCAAAGTATAAAGTGTTTTAGATCTTAATATATTGCACCGGAAACAAAACTATTGCCCAGCCCAACTTGACCGGACTCCCATGATGAGGTACAATCTGCAAATAATCCGATCCACTACAACTTACTAGAGCTACGAAAGCAAACACGATCCCTCAAGAGTACAACATCTGCTCCACAGGTTGAAATCAACTGCCCATAACTTATCAATTGGCGTCACCCATCACCACAAGTACAGGCAACTGCTAAGAGAGCGGACTTCAAAAAAGTGCATAATTTCAGCATCCTAACCCACAAAAGGGACTGATCAGTGACCTACCATGTCCAAAAGCCATGCCTAAAACCCTGTTCGCAGAGTATGAGGCAAGGCTATTCTTGAGACATCAAAAATATAACCACCGTGTTTTTCACACGAGCATTTCGGGGGAAAGCAAACAGTTCACCTGATTAAAGTGAAAATGCGATGCTATGCAATCAGTTTGCAGTGTTGCTTCACGGGAGTCCTCAAGCATTACACCTGCACGGAAACTAACACTACCAAAAAGAAATACTATGCAAGTGAGGCGTGGCCCCCTCAAAACCACAGGGGTCGTTTCATTTAGTCCATTAAAGCTTTGTTCAAAGACTGAAAAGACCCACAGGGGGCTCCAGAGTACACCTTCAGGGGATCACAGGGGAGAGAGAGCAGGTCTCCAGCCTCATCCACACTGACCGGTTCACACCCCAGCCTCGGCTGGAAAAAAGACCAAAAACGAGACGCAGCCACAGAAAGTTTAAAGAGCCACATGGAAAGAGGCAGTGCACGAAGTGAGCCGTGGATACAACAGCTCGCTGAACTCACCCAAAGCAGAAGACAACCCCACCATTCTCAACCTCACTACCTGCTGCTTGACGATTTCGGAAGTTGAGAAAGGCAACCCGCACCACACGAAACACCCACACACATCTTCAGAAATCGTGCTGGTATTCTACAGTAAAAACAGCATTTAAAAGGACATGATGGCCAGAGTTAGTAAGTCAACCTCAGGAGGTCGATTTACTCAGGCCACCAGCCAATAGTTACCCAGAAAAGCAAACCTCTTCAACATAGCCCCGAAAACCAAATTACCAGAAAGAGAGGCAAGGAAATGCACAAGGAGGCGGTGAGCCACAAACTCCGTTCTAGCAAATAGGCGTAACACATTACGCTACAAAGTATTAATTTGTAGAATCTGGCTAAAATACAAATTATAACTTGTAACATTTTGACTCAGACAATCTATTAACATAATATTTGTAAACTCTAAACAAAAATAAACTCAGATTGCTATATTTAGGTGTTCTCTGTTTTAGACCAGTAATATCAGCCTCCGTGGAGACTGTCAAAAACTGCAATGGCGACTATATATCAAGTCGCCACAGCGGGGTATTGGGTGAAGTTTTCAATAAGCAATAATCGCGCCTCGGTTAGACCTCATTGGCTACGATACTGCCACTGCGCAAAGCTAAAGAAACAAAGGTCATTCGAGGTACCCTCGGGAGATGAAACTCAGGACACCTAGAGAGAGCAAAGGTCGCCAACACACACCACCCACAGACAACAATACTTCGGACTGCGAGCAGGATTACTCTGTACTGTACTCTATTACCTATAAACCTCTTAAAAGGGATACATTGTGCGCAGAGCATTCTGGGGGCTCATATGCTAATCAGCATTTCCAGGTCTGCTGGTACAACATTGAACTTGAATTCCTCCGGGGCAATTATAAGAGCTCTGCAGGGGAGAGCGTGGGTGGTTATGGCTCCCTCGGGGCAGGCGAGGGTTTGGTACCTCGGGAAGGCTTGCTCTAGCCTCGGCCAGCGAAGCAGGTATAAGGATCGGAGATTAAGCGCCTAGAAGCTCCTCTCAAACTCGGGACATCTTACAGCCGCTCTGAACAGAATGTAGGTATGTGACTAACCATCAAGGTGCAGCCCAGACTGTCCAAGGCTCGCCCTGAGCCGAGTCCGGGTTTAGGACCTCTCTCTCCCTAATACAGTGAAGGTAGGGGTCTATGATTCATGGAGGGGGAAGACCCGTTGGACAGACTAAAACAAATAAAAGCACAGAACAGAAAGCAACACAAAGCCAATGGAAACAATGGGCAGAGTTGCTTTTCAGATCAGTTACTGACATGTCTCCAATAAGCCTTTGGCAACCAGACCACTGCGCTATAAATGAAAGGGCATGGCAGGTCAGTGAGCTTGGAGCAGTACGAAGTTCCAGTTTCTTCTAAGACAGCAGCCCTGCCTGCTACAAGCATTGCTTAACTACTTTCTAGTCACAAAGGCCACTGAAAACTGGCCTGACCTGGGCGGCAATCAACAGGATACCAAGATACTAGATCTCGGGGACCACTGTACAAAGAGCAGCAAATTCAGGTCACTGATTCTCAAGTGCCAGGTAAAGATGGCGGAGACATCACAAATGTTCACAGCCAGCAGGGTATAGCGTCAGAATCAACGGATAGATTGAACATACTCTCTACTAATCTCACACTAACGTAAGATACACCTGAGAGTTAGTTGTTATAGATCTCCAACAAAAGGGGTCCAAATACCACGGAAATTGTACTCGTGCTACACACACGAACACATAACAAAGTGTTCAAAAAGTCAATATTTCAATGGAATGTGGTAAAGCCCAAAAAAAAGCAAACATGTCTATAGATTTTTACAAAGGCTGCGTACAAAATATACTTTGCACACCATTAGTTTCTACTTTTCGTTCATCTTAATCCAGTTGCCTTTCTCATGTCTTTAGCTCCCAGGTTCTCTCCTCTACATCCCAGCCTCTTCTTTCGCCCCCACATCGTTATCCTTTTCTAACATTCTTCGTCTGCTCCCTCCACTTCCACGAAGGAGGGTGACACCAACTGTCCCAAAACATGCTCCTCTTGGTGAGATTATGTACAGATTTGCTACATTAAGCGTGACTTCCACCAACTGGACAACGGAACACTTTACCCTTTCGGCCTCCCTTTCCTCTTCTTACCACTGTCTCCACACTCCATGCCCCTTCGATTAATGGCCTCGTGCGGAGGCAATTCTCATTTGGTCCTCTCACCGGGACCTGTAGGTGCAGCGTCCCGGGGCACACAGCTAGATCCCGCTGGTGCGGCCAAAAACATATGCTGCCTAAAAGGGGGGGGGGGGGGGGGGGTGGCAAGAGGCTGGGGGGAACGAGACATACGAAAAGCACACATGGGAATCCGGTCTCCTGACCAGGCAAAGCGCAGGAACCCCGTTCTAGCAGAGGGGGCCGGAGGAAGGGGGTTAAGGCTGCAGGTGTGGCTGCACGGGAAGGAGGAGGTGTGTGTGTGTGGGGGGGGGGGGATTAAAGACCGCCCACCCCAAAATGTTGCCCTTGGTTCAGAGGAATAATGTGAGCAAAGGAGGGGCAGCGGGCGAGCGGCAGGAACGAGAGCACCGATAGGGGGCGGGAGATTAATAGAGGGTGCTGAGGGGGAGGGGGGCCCGATTATCACCAGAGGTAAAGAGCACGGAGTGCTGTGAGTCAGGGAGGGGGTGCATGGTGCAAGGAGGAGATGGGAGGGGGCTGGAGGGAGAGAGCTGGCTGCAGGAACCAGCGTGCTGCTCCTGTACAGACCGTCTCCTGGACGATCACTCACCGGGGTCTGCAGCAACCCCGGGGTCGGTAAGAGGTGCTCGACCACCGGGGCGTCCGGAGCTGGTGGCTGCTTAGGGGAGGGGGCTCTGCCGCCGGCTATCGGCCGCCCCTGTATGCTCGAAAGTGAGGGGTTCGGTCCCCGCGAGCCACAAATTCCGTCTGGAGGTTTTAAAAAATAGGCGTAACACATTAAGCTACAAAGTATGAATTTGTATTACCTGGACTTAAATACATATGATAACTTCCAACATACCGACGCAGACAATCTATTATCATAATATCTGCAAACTCTAAAGAAACTCTGACTCATTTCTTTAGGTGTTCTCTGTTTTAGACCAGTAATATCAGCCTCCTTGGAGACTGTCAAAAATTGCAATGTCGACTATATTTCAAGTCGCCACAGCGGGGTATTGGGTAAAGTTTTCAATAAGCAATAATCGCGCCTCGGTTAGACCTCATTGGCTACGATACTGCCACTGCGCAAAGCTAAAGAAACAAACTGTCATTCGAGGTACCCTCGGGAGATGAAACTCAGGACACCTACAGCGAGCAACAGTCGCCTAAACACACCACCCAGAGACACAGACAATGATTGCGAGCTGGAATACTCTGACCTGTACTCTATTACTCGTAAGCCTCATAATAAAGGATGATTTGTGCGCAGAGGATTCTGGGGGCCCATATGCTAATTAGCATTTCCTAGTCTGTTGGTACAACGTTGTACTTGAATTCCTCCGGGGCAATTATAAGGGCTCTGCCTCTGCAGGAGAGGGAGTGGGTGGTTATCGCTCCCCCAGGCCAGGCGAGGGTTTGGTAACTTGGGAAGGCTTGCTCTAGCCTCGGCCAGCGAAGCCGGTATAAAGGATCGGAATGTAAGCGCCTAGAAGCTCCTCTCAAACTCGGGACATCTTACAGCAGCTCTGAAGTGAATGTAGGTATGTGACTAACCATCAAGGTGCAGCCCAGACTGTCCAAGGCTCGCCCTGAGCCGAGTCCGGGTGTAGAACCTCTCTCTCCTTATAAAATGAAAGACTGTGTAAGGGGGATACAATACTGAACTAACCCCTGCTCACCCCCTTGGTAGCTTGGCAAGAGCAGTCAAGCTTATCTCAGAGGCAGTGTGTTAAGCATTTGCACATAACCAACAGTTGTACAGTGAAAACACTTCAAAAGGACACTACACCAGTTTTATAAAAATATCCAATACTTTATACATTCAAAACAAGAGCAAAATTATAGAAATCCATTATACAGTACTTAGAAATATGCACTTTGCAAGAATAACCTTAAAACTGCAGTTCTTTGAAATCGGTAGCTCCGTCCGGTGCTACTGCGGTGCTGAGAACAACAGAATCCAAAAGTTACATCGGACCGCATTGGTAGTGGTGTCGGCAGACCCGTAAACAGTACCTTTTCATTGTGGTCGATCACGTTGGTGCGGGCCGGTCGGGGCAACCGTGGCAGTAGCGATGTAAAGCGTAGTGGTGAGGCGCGGTGCAGACAGTGGCTCAGTGGCGGTCGTCCAGCGGGGTCAGTGAGACCAGGGCTGCAGTGCGGACTGAGGCGGTGCTGACAAACCACGGTGCAGGCGACAGTGCCGGTTGGTGGGAGCTGACATCGGTCGGCCCAGATGGCGTTGTGGGACGGAGCTATGCGTTGTGTAACTTACGAGTGGTGCCCCAAAACCATGGTGCGGTCATAGTGTCGCGGCCAGCGACGTCTGTGGTGAGACAAGGGAGGCCGAGTGAAGCGAGGCAGTGCGGAGTGCGTTCCCAACAGGTTGCGGTGCAAGCAGCGGCTCAGTGGTGGCGGCAGTCATCACTCTGACCAGGGTTGAGGTGTGAAGTGCGGCGGTGCCCTCCGTGGTGCCTTCAGGATACGGAGTCCGCAGCAGTGTTGGTGATGGTGTCAGATCCTTTCCCCCTCTGTGGCAAATAAAACCGAGGTTCTAGAGGCGGGACCCAGAGGTAGGTGAAGTCTTTGCTGTCCCTGAGACTTCATGTATAAGAGGCAAGCCCTTGGAGATACTCCGTAACAAGTAAGGAAAGTTCAGCCCAGTCCTTTTATTGCCCAAGGCAGAAGAAGCCACTGAAGGCCAACCCAACAAAGAAACAACACAGCAAAGGGGCAGTACTACTCTTAGCAGTTCTTCCAGCTCTTCTTCTTGACAGGTTCCTTGATTCCAGCGAGTTCTCTTAAATCTTTTATCACCCTGAGACTTTAAATAGGAGGCAAGCTCTACTTCAAGCCCTTGGAGAAAACTCTAACAGCAGGATGATGAAAGTACAATCCAGTCCTTTCCCTGCCCAAGACAGAAGCAGCAGGCCAACAGAGCAGAGCACGCAGCAAAGTGGCAGTTCTTCCTGACAGCTTTTCCCGCCCTTCTTCTTGGCAGGTTACTTAGTTCAGCAATAAGAACAATAGTTACTTACCTGTAATCTGTGGTTCTCCAGTATTGGTGTCTTTCATAGATTCACATGCCTGAATCATTCCCCGTCGTCGGAGTGGGAGCCCACGGTACATAAAAAAGTAGTGAAATATACCCTTAGTACATAAGAGATAACAATATACCCAACCAGGAAGTAAAGTAGCCCTAGCTACAGTAAAAGAAACTTCCACATTAGAACCTGTCCATGTCATTATGTATGGACCAAACTGCAGCCAATCAGGCCACAGCTCCCACCAGCAAGCTCTCCCCAGAGACCCAGGCTCTCAGATTTTTGTAGCACCGGAGTGTACCGGAATAAGTATAGAAGAAAAAAGCCAAGTGAGCCTCTGAGGGGAGGTGGGTGGGTGCATGTGAATCTATGAAAGACACCAATACTGGAGAACCACAGATTACAGGTAAGTAACTATTGTTCTTCTCCAGTATTAGGGGTGTCTTTCATAGATTCACATGCCTGAATCAGAGTAGTGAGCAGTAATAGTCATAGCATTATATACAGCTCTTGGACGCCAAGGCACATAGCAGTAATGCAGAAACCACAAAGGAATAATAAAATAGGCGTAAAAGAGCAAGAGGAGGTGGGAGAGAAATAGCAGAGGCTCACCTTATTGGAAAAGATTACGCAGGACTGCTCTCCCCACCGAGGCATCGGTGTCGCTCGAAGCTTCCAGACAGTAATGCCTCGTGAATGTGTGCCTGCTGGACCAGGTAGCAGCTCTGCAGATATGCAGGAGAGGCACACCAGCAAACAAAGCAGTTGAGGAAGCAACTGCTCTCGTAGAATGTGCTCTGGGCAAGGTTGGCAAGGGTTTACCCGCCTGTAGATGGCAGAGTCCAATCGCTGAAGAGACCCATCTAGCGATAGTTTGTTTAGTGACTGCACTGCCTTGACGTGGTTTGCCATGCGCAACAAATAACTGATCAGTTTTCCTGATGGCAGCTGTCCTGGAGAGATAGAACTTGAGACACCGCTTGATGTCCAGCGTGTGTAGAGTTCGTTCCGCTGGAGATTGCGGACTTGGAAAAAACGTTTTAAGGATGACTGGCTCATTCAGGTGGAAATCCGATGGCACCTTGGGTATGTACCTCGGGTTGGTGCGCAGTATCACTGAATCATTTGTGAATTGCAAGAAAGGTGGTTTAGAGGAAAATGCCTGTATGTCACTGACCCTTCTGGCAGATGTCAAGGCCAGTAGCAAAGCCACCTTCCAGGTGACGAATTTTAGATCAGCTTTATGAATTGGCTCAAAAGGATGGCGCATGAGTTGAGCTAATACAATATTCAAGTGCCAGGATGGAGGCGGTCTACGGACTGGTGGAAACATGCGGAATAAACCCTTAAAGAATTGCTGGACAATCCTTGCAGAGTACAGCGAAGTTTGACCGTCCTGTCGGTATCTCGATATTGCCGCTAAGAACACCTTGAGTGTAGAGTGTGCCAAGCCCGATTTAGCAAGATGTAAAAAGAAGGGCAAAATCTTGTCTGGTTCAGCATGGATAGGATGTAAACCCACAGTCCTGCACCAAGCACAAAACCGCTTCCACTTGAGCCTGTAAGTTTTATTCGTGGAAGGCGCCCTAGCATTGTCCAGGACCTCCTGACAGTCTTGAGGAATGTTCAAATGCGCGAACTCATGGTGTTGAGGAGCCAAGCTGACAATTTTAGAGAATGAGGGTCTGGATGATATATTTTTCCGCCTTGTAGAGTCAGAAGATCCGGAATTTGAGGCAGCTGAACTGGATCGCACTCTGAGAGGAGAAGAAGCTGCGTGAACCAGTATTGTCTGGGCCACCGTGGGGCAATTAGAATCAGACGACACGGTTGTCTCCTCATTTTGTTGATGACCTTGGGGATCAGAGGGATCGGAGGGAAGGCGTAGGCAAAGATTTGTTTCCAGTTCAGAGAGAGAGCGTCCCCACACGACTCCTTGTGAGGAGTCCAGCTCGCGAAATGGGTGCATTTCTTGTTGTGGTAGGTCGCGAATAGGTCTATCTCGGGGCGACCCCATCTCAGGAAAATGTGGTCCAGAGCTGGCTGATGCAGTTCCCACTCGTGAGTGCTGCTTTTGGATCTGCTTAGGGAGTCTGCCAGGACATTGGCTACTCCCGGGACATGAACTGCCGTCAGGTTGATATTGTGTTCCAGGGCCCAATTCCAGATTTCCTGAGCTTGCTGAGACAAACGGGCCGATCTTGTGCCCCCCTGCTTGTTCAGGTAGTGCATGCTCGTCGTGTTGTCTGTTCGGATCAACACGGACGAGTTTGACAGAGTCAGTTGAAATGATTTCAGGGCGAGGAAAATGGCCCTCAACTCCAACAAATTGATGTGCCATGTCCTTTGTTGTGCGTTCCATTTGCCACTGATTGTCATCCCTTGAAGGTGAGCGCCCCAACCTTCCAGCGAGGCATCCGTGGTGACGACGAAACTGGGGACTTCTTCTAGAAAGGCGCGGCCGACTTGCAGGTTTCGTGCCAGAGCCCACCACCGAATTGCGTGTTTCATTCGAGGTGTTAAGACGATGACATCTTCGAAGGAACCGGATACTTGCACCCACTGGTGGCCGAGTTCCTCTTGCAGTGGTCTCATTCTCAGACGACAGTTCGGAGACAGGAGAATGCATGATGACAACATCCCCAGGAAAGATTTTAATCGTCGAACTGAAACGCACTCTCTTCTGAGGAGTGCTCTCGCCAGGTCCTGGATCTTGGCTTGCCTTTCGTTTGAAATGAAAACCTGAGCTTTCCTGGAATCCAGAGTCGCTCCCAGGAAAGACGTCTTCTGAGACGGTGTCAGGTATGATTTCTCGAAATTTATTGAAAAACCCAAGTCTTGAAATAGAGACAGGCATGTTTGGACGTGACTGCTTGCGGTGGCATAGGAATTGGCCTTGATAAGGCAGTCGTCCAAATAAGGATAAATCTGGATACCTTGCAACCGTAAGTGGGCCGCCACCGGTGCCAACATCTTGGTGAATACTCTCGGGGCTGAACGTAGCCCGAAGGGAAGGACCTTGAACTGAAAGTCCCTGCCGGCCACTCTGAATCTTAGGAACTTCCTGTGCCTGGGGAAGATGGGTACGTGGAAGTAAGCATCCTGTAGGTCCAGGGTTGCCATATGTTCGCCTTCCGTCAGAAACTGGAGGATCTCCTGCAGTGACAACATTCTGAATGTCAATTGCTTGATAAATTTGTTGAGGGCACGCAAGTCGAGGATGGGGCGCCACTCCCCCGACTTTTTGCGTATCAAGAAGAAACGAGAGTAAAACCCTTGACCCCTCTGATGTTGAGGCACCTTCTCGATTGCCCCTTTCCGAATCATTGCATTGATTTGGAGGAACAGCTCCTTGAGATGTGCTGGGGGTGGTCCTTTTGGGGGCGAATTTGGAGGGGCTTTTACAAATTCCAATACGTGACCCTTTGAGATTACATCCAAGACCCATCTGTCTGTTGTAATTTTGGACCATTGAGAGTAATGCAGGGATATTCTTCCTCCAATTCGTGGCTGGCATAGGCAGAGTGGCGGCAGGATGTTTTCCTCACTTTTTGTTGGCGTTGTCTCTACCTCGATAAGTGGATTTTCCTCTGGATTGTGTAAAGGTGCTCCGCCTTTGGCCATAAGGCTGTTGTTTGTAAGGTTGGTACCTTTGGTTGTTTTGATTGGTCTGATATGGGCGTTGCTGGTAATAGCCCCCTCTGTTGGAGAAGTTACCCCTTCCTTTTGCCCCACGAAAGGAAGACTTACGGTACTGCAGAGTACCCAACGAACGTGCCGTTTCTGTATCCTTCTTAATGGACTGTAAGGCTTCGTCCACATGCGAGCCAAACAGGAATTCGCCGTCATAAGCCATATTTAAAACTTTGGCCTGTACCTCCTGGCGAAAAGACGTAGATTTTAACCATCCTTCTCGTCTGAGCACTGCAGCTCCTGCCAACTGTCTAAAACCTGTGGCCGCTACGTCCACTGCAGCGTCGATAATTTCCGACGACGCACATTCGCCGTCTTGTAGGATTTTGATGGCCTCAGAGCGGTCTGGCTCAGGTAATTTTTGGATGTATGGGGATATGTCAGACCACATTTGTCTGTCATACCTACCAAGAATTGCTAAAGAATTAGCAGCTCTAACCGTGGTGGCCGCGATAGTGGAGACCTTTTTACCAATGGAATCGAGGCGTCTGCCATCTCTGTCCGTTGGAATGGAGACCTGAGTTGAGGGGTTCCTAGCTCTTTTTTGCGCTGCCTGCGCAATGACTGAGTCCGTTTTAGCTTGGCCGATGAGACAGGCAGGTGAAGAGGCTGGCGCCCTATATTTTTTGTCGACTCTCGGCAATACTGCGGGAGCAGAATTTGGCGTGGCCATTATCTTAAGCCCTTCCTTCCAGATAAAGTCTATAATGGGAATAGACCAACTCTGCTTCTGAGACAAAGTCTTGAAATCATAAAGAAAGCAGTCATCTTGTTTCGCTTCCATGGAAACCAGAAATCTTTTAGTGGCTTTGTCCATAAGTCTATGGAAGTTCGCTATATCCACCGGCGGTGAGTCAGCCTTCGGTTGTTCCTCTGGGGATGGCGATTCAGCCTGGTAGTCCTCATACTCCGACGAGTCCGATCTAATCAACTCCCCCTCCTCATGGGTGTCCTCATCAGAATCGCCAACCTCCTGTTGATGGGGAGATACTGGCGTGGCAGGTCGGGTAGCCTGTGCCTCTTCCGGCCTATTAGGCCTTGGACCTCTACTCACGCGAGGCTGAGGGGAGGTAATATGCGAATCGCCCGATTCCGAAGGCGGGAATCGGCGATAATAATCGCTCAGCATATACTGCAGATTCTCGTAAAGTTCCATCGGCATCTGCATTCCTGTCGCAGAAGTGGGTACCGATGTAGGTACCTGGATTTGCTGTTCGTCTTCCTCCTGATCCTTTACATGTATTAATAAGTCAGAGGGACTTTCCGCCGCTTGAAACAGTTCATCTCCAGATTCTACTTCAGAATCTAACAGCCTATCTGGCATCTGGAGCGGCGATAATGGCGTTGTTTGAGAGGACCTCTTTTGCAGCAAAGCCGTAGTAGTGGCTGGAGAAGGAAGAGGTATGGCAGTGGTCTTTGCCGACCATACCTGTAGGTCAGTACAAGACGACAATTTTGGCGTAGATGGATTGCCTGGCAAAATCAAGCTCTGTGTCGTCGCTTTTGATGAAGAAGCTGATGGTTCTCTCGTTGTTAGAGATGGCGTCACCTTCGTCGACGTGTTGGATTTCGTCGTCGACGAGGGAACCGTCGACGGAGCAGTCTTCATCGTCGACGAGGTCGTCGACGGGGCCGTCGACGGGACAATCCTCACCTTCGTCGACGACGTCTTCGTCGACGTGTCCGTCGACGGGGTCTTCTTCGTCGCCGATGGGTCCGTCGACGACATCTTCATCGACGATGGTGTCGACGACAGTGAGGTCTTCTTTGTCGACGGAGCAATCGTCGACGACGACGAGGATTTCTTCGTCGACTGCTTCAGTGCCGTCGATGTCTGATCGTCGACGAGAGGTGTGAAAACCTTCGTCGACGAGATGGGTCGAACCTGCACATGAACAAAAGTTGGAGAGGAAGCTGAGGACATCACCATGGTCGATTTAGGTGAGGAGAAAGTCAATGTAGAAGTCATGGCAGAGGCAGCCTGACTGGAATTTGGCAACGTTGTTGGTGCCTTAGTCATAGGTCTCACGGGGGACACCAAAGACTCCGTTCTTTTAGAGCTCGGGACCTTCACAGATTTCTCAGAGGATTTCTGTGCCTTTGAAGTAGAAGGCTCCTGTGAGGCGAGCTGGTGTTTAGACACCTTAGCTTTCGGAGTAGGCACAGTACTCTCAGCTCTCCGTTTTTTCGACCCCTTGGTAGATTCTGAGGCAAAACTTCCTACCTCAGAAAGTGGCTCATCTTTATTTTTCATTTTCTGCAGCCACAGCAACAGGCGACCCTCTCTGTCCCTGAGGGTTTTAGGAGAGAATTTTCGACAGATGCTGCAGTCCTTAACCTGATGGTCAGGGTATAAACAGTAGATGCAGCGAGTGTGTGGATCTTCCTTAAACAGTCTCGCCTTTCCACACGAGTCGCAGGCCCTAAAAAGGGATTTTGAAGAAGACATTTCCTTGAAGAAGAAACTTTATCCAAGAGAAGAATTGAGCAGAGCTCAGAAGGACTCCCTATCACACGACGTGCGGTAAAAAATCTGAGAGCCTGGGTCTCTGGGGAGAGCTTGCTGGTGGGAGCTGTGGCCTGATTGGCTGCAGTTTGGTCCATACATAATGACATGGACAGGTTCTAATGTGGAAGTTTCTTTTACTGTAGCTAGGGCTACTTTACTTCCTGGTTGGGTATATTGTTATCTCTTATGTACTAAGGGTATATTTCACTACTTTTTTATGTACCGTGGGCTCCCACTCCGACGACGGGGAATGATTCAGGCATGTGAATCTATGAAAGACACCCCTAATACTGGAGAATCTCAAATTCTGCGGTCTAGGTGCCAATATTTATATTCCGTTTCTCTTTGTTCTTTTGGGCAGAGTGTCTGTGCTCAGCCCAAACCAGTTCTGGACGCTCTGGTCCGGCTTCTTGGCAGGATGTGGAGACAGCATTGTCCTAGGGAGACAGGGCCTATTCAAGTGCAAGGGAAATCTCCTCCCACCACTCTAAATGCAGATCAGGGCTATTCATGTGCTAGTGGAATTCCTCCTACTACTCTGAATGCAGCCCAGAGGCCGTATTACATATTATCATTGTATGCGTCCGGCACACCTTTCAAAAGGTCCGCCGGGCGCAAACAATTATAATGCGCTCCATTATGGTGCAAGCGCTGCCCCCAGGGCAGCTGTGACCTTGTGCTGTTGGGGGCAGCTCATTCATGTGAAAACACAGAGCAGCTGCTCTGTGTTTTCACAGTGCAGGCGGCACCCACCTGCACTTTCAAAGGTGATAAGAGATCCGCTTGCAGGCGGGTGATGACAGTGACACACCTCAACCCCCCCTCCCACTTCGTAGCTGTCTACAGTGAATGCACATCCTCAGCCCCTGTCTTTTCAAAGCCAGACAGTCAAACCACAACCCAGCAGAGGCACACAGGATGGCTAAGCAAGAAAATACCCGCTTTCTAAAAGTGGTATTTTCAAACACACACCATAAAAATCATCTTTATTAAAATATGCATTTTTACATTCTGAGTTCAGGCATACTAAACTCAATTTCTCTATCTTGTCCCAATGGGAAGTTATACTTTTAAGATATTACAAAATACCTCCCATTCTAGCCTATGGAACAGATAGACTTTTAATAGTGGAGAAAAAAAATACACTATTTCACTATCAGGACATGTCACATACACCAGTACATGTCTTACCTTTCGCATACACTGCACCCTGCACACAGGGGCACCTTGGGCCTACCTTAGAGGTGTCTTACATGCAAGAAAAGGGAAGGTTAGGGCCTGTCAAGTCGGTGCACTTGCAAAGTCGACATGGCAGTCACAACTGTGCACAGTGAAATCTAGTGCCTAGAAGACCAAAGAGCCAACCACGGACATTTAGCCACACAAGGCCGGGTCACAGTAAAAAAACATATGGCCGAGCGTGGGTCAGATACGAAGAGTGGATTGGACCTGGTTAGTGCTTAGCTTCGGACTTAGAAGACATTTTGAAGAAACAGTTTTAAGAAGGTTAAGTTCAGTGGGGCAAGGCTTCAGGTGGTGTCTATAAAGGAGCCAACAAGATTGCCAAGAGCCGGATACCCCTTTGCCAACAGACTGATGAACAGAATTTGTTGCTGAGCAGAAGACCGTAACGGGGTCTACTGGGAAGTCAGGTGACAGACGATGAATTTTGGGCAGATAGACAAGCTGGATGGTCCCAGTCTTCAAATGGTTCTCAGAGCAGTTTCATGGGAAAAAAATGTAAGTTCCAAGTTTGGAATTCTGGCTATCTGAGCACCTTTAGCACCATTACCAAGGGTTCAGGACTGGAGAAGCACCACGTGGGGGGAAGAGGGTAGTAGTCACTCAGGCTGGGTCCAGGTGCAGGTTCAAGATGGTGGGAGTTTTTTTATGTGCCAGAGGCTCTCATCAGGAGGCCAGAAGTCCTGGGTTCAAGGGATGAAGCTGGGCTCAAGCAGCAGGACAGGCTTCTGAGGGTTCACGGCAGGCTCAAGGCAGCAAAGCTGTTCTTCAAGGTGAGGCAAAGCAGGCCATAGCAGCAGGTAGCCCTCGGAGTACTTTCTCAGGTGCATTAAGTTAACTGAAGAGTAGGTCTAAGGGTCCCCTTTTTACGTCTCGCGCCTAGCATTGCAGTGCGCAGCATTGCTCGCGCAGTGAGACTTCATGTAGGGGCTTCAGGGGCTTCTGAAAGCTGACCACACGCTTGTGCATGTGCTTCTCTTTTCGTTGGCTGCAATTGGCTTTTGTGTGCATCTTTTTAAAGACAGCACGTAATTGGCCAAAGGCGGGCACATTGCTCTACCCATGGCCTATTGGTGTCTGTTACACACAGCAGCGGCATCTGTTTGCAATTATCATGCACAGAGGCGAGCGCAATAAAAGGAAACAGATGTCTCGGTCGCAGACTGTCGCTCATTGGAAGAAAGCTCTTTATTTTGGGGCCAAAATGCACCATGTTTCTTTTCTTGTGCTACTTTTTGTAACATTAGCAATTCTCACATCCGGTCCTTGTCATTTAGACTATTAATTATTAAGCAAAACTATTACAATAAAAAAACTACAGAGGATTTATATGCTTTCCATCAACCAGATTGTGATTTCACTAAAGACTGTCCCGGAGCGCCAAGCAGAGCGGCTCACGAGCTCCAATGGCCCAGGAGTGGGCAAAAAAACAGCAGAGGCAACGAGGAGGGCAGACGGTTGAGCGGGCCGCTTTGTACATTGGCTGAGCCTGAGAGATTTGTACCCTGCCCATGCCCAGCGCTGCACAACCAGACACAGAGGACAGGCATTGCAGCCGGTAAGTGGAAGCAGACCGCGAGACCCGGCCCTGCACTGAGATTGTAGAGAAAGCGCCCGGGGTCGTGATCAGCGGTAAGGGACTCGCCGCTGCAGATTGAGCTTCCCCATTGTCTTTCTAAGCACTGCAATCATGGGAGTGCCCCTTTAGAAGGGGAAAGACCTAAAAATACCGGGTGTCACCCAGAATGGCCTTGAAAATTGCGAATAGTGATGCAGTACTAGAGAGCCCATGGTCATCTATGACCACCTGATATAAAGCGTGGAACTGCGGGGGACCCTCGTCCAAGGGTCGCTTTTGGAGAGAGACATAAATCTCCAGCAGGCGGGTCAGAGGAGGGCTGCATCAGCCACTGCAGGCGCCAGAGCACTATTTAGTCAGCAAATGCGTTCCGCAGCCGGTCGTTCCCGGGCCAAGAGTGGGCACGTCTGTGCTGGGCTGTCCCGTCCCCCCTTTGGTTCCAATCTAAACTGTCATGGATTTGCACAGAAAATTCGAGCTTGGCTAGATACTTTCCGTTTTATTCATGACTGTATGCAGTTCTATTAAATTGGGAGACGAAAGGCATCAGCAGCCCCTGCAGGAAACAAGCATTTTTCTTTCTTTCAGTCTCCATCTATTTTCCTTTTTCGCGTTCTTTCTCTTTTTTTCTTCCTTTACATCTTCCTGGCTGGTACAGAAGGCTTAGTGGGGGATTAGGTTTTATCCGTGTGCAAGCCCCTGAAGTTTAATTTACAGTAAGAGCTGCTCTGCTTGGCCCAGAGGCCTCTTTGTTACTGCGGTACGTGACGGAAAACTCCCTGGAAATGCATGCTTAGAGTGAGGCGTGCGGAATACGGTCAGCCTGGCACAGATAGTCATCTGATGCCCATGTGTTCAGGGGCACCTCCAGGCCATTGGGTCTTCTCCCTGGACATTCTGCCACTCACTGGCCTCCACAGACTGCTTCCCGGTGATCCCCAAGGCGCTGGTGGCGCACCTCGACAGTGTGAGCCCGCTGCTGTGTGTTAAAGACATGGCTGAAACAAAGGTCGAGTGCTCCAGGCCCGGAAATCCATCTGTGACATGCCCGCTGAGCACAGAGTTAAAACACCACCCTCTGCCTATACAGATAATCTTTGCATTTGGATAAAAGTTCAGCACCTTCTATGGGGCAGTAAGCGCTATATAAATTTAAGAACAGTAGCATAATATCCATAAAACTGCAATGTATGGATAGGGCGATGTTCTTGGGGCTATGGATTGGCACTGTTAATATTTCCTGGCTCCTTGGTGCTCCTTTATGGCAGGAGGGCGCATTAACCATCTGAGCGTTATTAGTCACTTTATATCTACTAGGCGCTATAATGTTGACCGACAGAGGGATACCGCAAACGCAGGTTGGATTGTCTTTGTAATGTCACATTTGAGCTTGAATGATTTCCTGGCTTCATAATGGCAATCTTAAACTGAGAGCCCTCTTCCCCTCCCTGCTCAGGCTCGCTCCTAGCGCCCAGAACAGCTCATGCCCTGGCGTGGAGCCCATAGGGGCTTTCACCATATGCGCCGCAGTTGAATCAGATCTGAATCCAAAGGTGCCTAGATCGGTGGTCAGCGACTGTAGGCACACATATGCATTTTATGTCCTCTGCAATTGTGTAGGCTAAACGCCTGCTCCTGTTCAGAGCGGACAAAGGTGTATGAATAGCTAAATGTGTGTGCGTATGTATGTATTATGCATAGCAAGTGATTGTGTACTGTCAGTTTATTGTGCCACCAGCCTTTGTAAATGTCAGCAGAACCCCGACGTGGCAGTGTAGGAACGTAACAAACACTACCAGTTTACTTTTATATTTCAAATTTTTTCGGGCCGTATGCTTGAATGCCTTTTATTTATGTGTTGGTTTTCAAAACCCATAAATTAAAGGCATTGTCATTTACAATGCCATAGCTTAAACTCTCGCAAATGCGAGACCTATTGCATTGCAAATGCTTGTTTATACATGGTGACTTCTTTGAAGAGAGGTTTCTAGAGAATTCCTTTGAAGTGCTTAAAGTTTCCCGACTCCCCTGCTCTGGCTCCAAGCTGGCTGCATGAACAATACAGCGGTGTCAAGTCCTTTGTGTGAAGGCAGAGCACAGACTATTCAGTAGCAATTGGGGCTGTGCACAGCTCCGACCCCCATCCTGCCAGTTGATGGCCCCTCCAGGCACCCCTAATTTCTCTATTGTGTGGCTGTCTGGGAGGAATAAACAAAGTCCAACTGCCAACTACACCCAGTCATGTGTAAGTATGGGCGGAAAATCCGTTCCGCTCGCGGATTTTCGGTAAATTCGCAATCCGCGAGATTCGCGAATTTCCCGCAAAATCCGCGAGCAGCGGATTTTATGGCTTGCTCGCACTGTTCGCGTGAGTTCGCGGCTTCCCAGTTCAACTTCGCGCCCCGCGAATAAGCGCTAAATTGCAGAAATACGATCTTAGCAAAACTGAAACTACTTACCAGGTTCAAAAGTTCAAGCTCATCATTAGTAGCCATTTCCAGTAGTGCTTCCTGAGGGGCCCCTCCAGAGTTCAGTTGCCTACTTGCAACTATTATGTGACCCTGCTCTGACCCTCAGAATAGTTACACATATGCCACAAAGGTCCTGAATTACAGCTAAGGGAGACAAGCAGGAGCCAGGCTGGAAGTTCAAATCCAGTGACACATTAATCAGCCCCTAATTCATTATTGTCAGTTGGGGCAGGGCAGGTGTTGAAACTAATTTTGCAACAATGAAAGCACTTAGCAAGTGCAAAGGATCACTAATCAGGAAGCACTAAGGAAGCAGGTGCCAGCTAAAAAAATATTCTGTGACACATTAATCAGCCCCAAATTAATTCAGGTCACTTGAGGCAGGGAAGGTGTGCTTTGCTTTGCCACAATAATGTACACTGGACAACCAGAGGGTGCTGTGATGAAACAGAGGGTGGCATGGGTGGGCCAGAGGGTGGCATGAGTAGTCAGAGAGTGGCAGTGGTGACAGAGGGTGGCAGTGATGAAGAAGAGTGTCCCAAACAGGCTGGACACGTAGAAACAACAAGTTCGCAAAACTTGCGATCCGACAGGTAAGTTCGCGTTTGCGAAATTGTACAAAACACTCGCGAACTGGCAGAAACCCGCGCGAACACACAAAAAAATCCGCAAATTCGTGAGAATTCGCGGATTTTGCGGAATGCGAGTTCACAAATCCGCAAAATTCACGAACGCGAGATTCGCAAAATTCGCCCATGCTTAGTCATGTGACCCAAGATAGACTGTAGGCACCAAATAGTTACAGCAAGAAAATGCCAACTTCCTAAATGGGGTGTTCTTAAAACTGTAACTTAAAATGGGACTTCACCATTAAAGAGGATTTTTAGGTCTCGCCTGTCGATGCGCATGCGCATCGAGCAAGCGAGACTATGGGGGCTTATCCACTCTTTATCCAACTTGCAAGGAATCGTGGCGATTCCTTGCAGTGCCCGTGACTTTTAAGCTCTATGCGCATGCGCATTGAGCTTAAAAGCGCGTGCACATGCCCCCAGTCGCCTGCCTTGCCTACTCTCCCGCCCCCTCACTTCTTGATTGCACGGCCGCTAGGCCGTGCCTCCCCTACTCTCCTCCTCCTACTCTCCTCCCCTCGCCGTCTGTTCCCACACTCCTCCCACACCCCCGCTCCGCCCCCTCCCCTGCCTGCCATGTCGCGTCGCATTTCTCCTCCCCCCTCCCCACAGCTCCCCTACTCTCCTCCTCCTACTCTCCTCCCCTCGCCGTCTGTTCCCGCACTCCTCCCACACCCCCGCTCCCCTCCCCTCCCCTGCCTGCCATGTCGCGTCGCATTTCTCCTCCCCCCTCCCCACAGCTCCCCTACTCTCCTCCTCCTACTCTCCTCCCCTCGTTCTGAGGTTCCCGATGACCAGGGTGAAAGTCGCCAGTTGAAATTGTGTCTGGGTGTGTTTCTTACTGGCTTCGGGGATGGAGAGCGTGGACATGGTTTGGGCTCAACATGTGAGAGGATCTCTGCTTTGTCTGCTTAGCAGTCCACGTATGTGCTCCCCAAGTTACCAAGCACCCATTTGTCACTGATTGTGGCGATGGCCGTGTCTGATGAAAGGAAACCCCACTAATAAGCGGTTTTGGGAGGCCACCGAGGGAATGACTGACCCACATGCTGCTGTTTCTGTAGCTTTCACCCTTTGCTTCCTCTTAGCGGGTGCCACGGATCCTGTAGTACCTGCTGAAGCGGTTCCACGCTCGGCCTTGGATTTGTAGGTGTAAACGTGTCCCAATGCCTAGGAGGAAAGAGCTATGCTCCGTTGTGACAGGTGTTATAGAGCCTCGCAGCTCTCGTGTACATGTCACAACGAAGGAGACTTACGTGGCCAAAAAGAATCTTGAATGCAGCTGAACCCTTTTTAACTTCAATAAACGGCAGAGTGACAAGTCCCATGTACTCCAGCCAATCACATGCGTTAGCTGGGCCGAGGGTCTCGCCTCTTTAGGGACCTCTGGCACGTGCCCCTCAAGAGGTTATAACCAGAGCACTGTGGACCCATTGCCAGTTCAGACCCTCCTCAGAGTCCACAATGTTCTTCAATCGGACACTTTTACAAGTTTATGCTTCGGCTTCCATCTTCTGTAGTAAGCCTATTTAAATCCACCACAGTTATATACCAATCAGTACGAGATATGAACACATTAGAAAAGGGGAGGTTCAAAACACTGATATACATCATTGTTTGCACACCTCAGGCGAAGACAATACGCGCTTACAAATAGCCTGTGTTCAGGAGGTCAGTCCCTGCCTTGACTTATTTATTTGATTTGAGAATCTCCCCAAAAAACGAGTTTCTTGGCCTTCAGAAAGGTGTCTTATCTGGGACTGTAAAAGCCTGGTCGCACCTGCTTAACAGGCTTGAGCACGCGCCACTTCCATAGAAACTGCTGATGCCGACATGCTTTTCCTCCAAGTGCACTCAGCGGTTTGCCCAGGGTCAGGAGAAGCAGCAGCTGTTGGGACCCTGCTGCTTTCACACCCTCTCCCCGCTCCGCCCCCTCCCCTGCCCGCCGTGTCGCATTTCTCCTCCCCCCTCCCCTTCTCTGCCTGTTTCAGCCTTCTTTCCTTTCCGTCCATTTCTCTTCCTCGCTCTTTATTTTCCCTCTGCTCTTTCCTTTATTCTTTTTCTCTTTCCTTCCCCAGTTTGTTTCTTTTTTCCTGTTCCATTTTAAACCTATTTAACAATTCTTCCCTTACTCATCGTTTGTTCGATCCGTGTGACTTTGCCGACTTACACCTCCCCTCCCTACTTTCTGCCCTGGCCCCTCCCCCTCTCCTTGAGGTGAGCTCGGCATCACCCTCGCTCATAGCCTCGAATCCATCACCCTGCTTCCAGTATGCCCACCCCGAGCACGTCCTCGAAACACATTTCCATTCTGTCCATTCCTATGCATCATTCATTTATCACGCAGACACCTCTCAGATCCGTTTCAAAGCCAAACTGCAACTTTCTTGCACTCTCACTCATCCTCACTCACCCTCAACCCCTCACCCTCACCCTCACTCACCCTCAACCCCTCACCCTAACTCACCCTCAACCCCTCACCCTAACTCACCCTCACCCTAACTCACCCTCACTCACCCTCAACCCCTCACTCACCCTCAATCACCCTCAACCCCTCACCCTCAACATCAACCCCTCACCCTCACTCACCCTCACCCTCACTCACCCTCACCCTCCCTCACTCTCACTCACTCACCCTCAACCCCTCACTCACCCTCAACCCCTCACTCACCCTCACTCACCCTCACCCACCCTCACCCTCACTCACCCTCAACCCCTCACACAGTGCAATAGGTCTCGGAGCATTTGAGTTAGAGCTTTTAGAAATGTTTATGGCTTTTTTTATTTGTAATTCTTTAGCATTGGCTACAGGAAACAAAAATGCTAAAGATTTACAAAAAAAACCCATAAACAATTCTAAAAGCACTAACTCTAATGCTGCGAGACCTATTGCATTTCCAATGCTTGTTTTATTACAATTTATCAGGCACCAAACATGAAATGCTTATCTGTTCCCAATCAAACGTTAGGCCTTATTATATGCAGTATGGCAACCTAATGTTCTCCTATGGGAGAGGTAGGCATCATAGTAGTAAACAAGCATTAGAAATGCAATAGGTCTCGCAGCATTAGAGTTAGTGCTTTTGGAATTGTTTATGGGTTTTTTTGTAAATCTTTAGCATGAGGTTGAGGGTGAGTGAGGGTGAGTGAGGGTGAGGGGTTGAGGGTGAGGCTGAGGGGTTGAGGGTGAGGGTGAGTGAGGGTGAGTGAGGGGTTGAGGGTGAGTGAGGGTGAGTGAGGGGTTGAGGGTGAGTGAGGGGTTGAGGGTGAGTGAGGGTGAGTGAGGGGTTGAGGGTGAGTGAGGGTGAGTGAGGGGTTGAGGGTGAGTGAGGGTGAGGGGTTGAGGGTGGGTGAGGGGTTGAGGGTGGGTGAGGGTGAGGGGTTGAGGGTGAGTGAGGGTGAGGGTGAGTGAGGGTGAGGGTGAGTGAGGGTGAGGGTGGGTGAGGGTGAGTGAGGGTGAGTGAGGGTGAGTGAGGGTGAGTGAGGGGTTGAGGGTGAGTGAGGGTGAGTGAGGGGTTGAGGGTGAGTGAGGGTGAGTGAGGGGTTGAGGGTGAGTGAGGGTGAGTGAGGGGTTGAGGGTGAGTGAGGGTGAGGGGTTGAGGGTGGGTGAGGGGTTGAGGGTGGGTGAGGGTGACTAAGGGTGAGGCATTGAGGTAAACACAGTGTTTGTGTTCTCTTCCTAAACAAAAAGTAAGCATTGTATAAAATAGTGACTGTAAAAACACATATTACTAGTGCGTTGTATGAATGGCCATATAATGTATTATATTTAGCGACCCAAATGAACATCCTTCCTAAATGATAGCAATATTAATTGCAAAAAATGGCTTTGTAGAGAGTACTTGTATTTGTAGTATACAGGAAAGCGCTGGCATATTATAGTTTTCAAAACGCGTACTTTCTACATAGAGTGAAAGAGTGTATAATGCGTTTTTTTTTTTTAATTGTTAATGAAGTTACTAAAGGTGTACTGTGTGTGTAAGCCAACTATGCATTTTTTTAGTAGACATGATGACATGAGTGAGGGTGAGGGTGAGTGATTGAGGGTGAGGTGTTGAGGGTGAGTGAGGGTTAGCGTGAGTGAGGGTGGGGTTGAGGGTGAGTGAGGGTGAGTGAGGATGAGGCGTTACGTGAGGGTGAGTGTGAGTGAGGCTGAGTTAGGGAGAGGGGTTGAGGGTGAGTGAGAGTGAGGGAGTGTTGAGGGTGAGAGATTGAGGGTGAGAAGTTGAGGGTGAGTAAGGATGAGTGTGAGTGTGGGTGAGTGAGGGTGATTGATTGAGTGAGGGTGAGGTGTTGAGGGTGAGGCTGAGGTGTTGAGTGAGAGTGAGGGTGACTGAGGAGTTGAGGGAGAAGTGTTGACTTTTTGAGGGGGAGGTGTTGAGGGCTAGTGAGGGTGAGTGAGGGTGAGTGAGTGGGAGGTGTTGAGGGTGATTGAGGGTGAGGGTGAGTGAGGGTGAGTGAGGGTGAGTGAGGGTGAGTGAGGGGTTGAGGGTGAGTGAGGGGTTGAGGGTGAGTGAGGGGTTGAAGGTGAGTGAGGGGTTGAGGGTGAGTGAGGGGTTGAGGGTGAGTGAGGGGTTGAGGGTGAGTGAGGGTGAGTGAGAGTGAGGGTGAGTGAGGGTGAGTGTGAGTTAGGGTGAGGGGTTGAGGGTGGGTGAGGGTGAGGGGTTGAGGGTGAGTGAGGATGAGTGAGGGGTTGAGGGTGAGTGAGGGTGAGTGAGGGTGAGTGAGGGTGAGTGAGGGTGAGTGAGGGTGAGTGAGGGTGAGTGAGGGTGAGTGAGGGTGAGTGAGGGTGAGTGAGGGTGAGTGAGAGTGAGGGTGAGTGAGGGTGAGGAGTTGAGGGTGAGTGAGTGAGGGTGAGTGAGTGAGGGTGAGTGAGGGTGAGGGGTTGAGGGTGAGGGCGAGTGAGGGTGAGGGGGTGAGGGGTTGAGGGGTTGAGGGGGTGAGGGTGAGGGGTTGAGGGTGAGTGAGGGTGAGTGAGGGTGAGGGTGGTGGCCCGATGGGAGAGAGCAGGCAAGCTCTAACTCAAATGCTCCGAGGCCTATTGCACTGTGTGAGGGTGAGGGGTTGAGGGTGAGTGAGGGTGAGGGTGAGTGAGGGTGAGGGTGGGTGAGTGAGGGTGAGTGAGGGGTTGAGGGTGAGTGAGGGGTTGAGGGTGAGTGAGGGGTTGAGGGTGAGTGAGGGGTTGAGGGTGAGTGAGAGTGAGGGTGGGTGAGGGTGAGTGAGGGTGAGTGAGGGTGAGGGTGAGTGAGGGTGAGTGAGAGTTAGGGTGAGGGGTTGAGGGTGGGTGAGGGTGAGGGTGAGGGGTTGAGGGTGAGTGAGGATGAGTGAGGGGTTGAGGGTGAGTGAGGGTGAGTGAGGGTGAGTGAGAGTGAGGGTGAGTGAGGGTGAGTGAGGGTGAGTGAGGGTGAGTGAGGGTGAGTGAGGGTGAGGAGTTGAGGGTGAGTGAGTGAGGGTGAGGGGTTGAGGGTGAGTGAGGGTGAGGGGTTGAGGGTGAGGGGGTGAGGGGGTGAGGGCGAGTGAGGGTGAGGGGTTGAGGGGGTGAGGGTGAGGGGGTGAGGGTGAGGGGTTGAGGGTGAGTGAGGGTGAGTGAGGGTGAGGGTGGTGGCCCGATGGGAGAGAGCAGGCAGGATGGGAGAGAGTGTGGGAGAGAGGTGCGAAGGCCTTTCTAAGGCGATGAGGTCTTAGCACTGAGGGACATGGTGCTCCAAAGAACAGTCAGTAACACGTAGGGGCAGATTCCTAACATGAAGCGGAGATACAACGATTACAATCAATTTTCAATCAATCAACGATTACAGCTGTGAGTTAATGCATAGAAATTGCAATGCACAAGTGAAATGTTAGCAAGGCTTAAGAGCAGACTCCTCACAATAAGGGGAGACAGCCGTCACAATGGGGCACATGACGTGACATTTAAGGGCAGAGCCCCGACACTAAGGGAAGACAGTCAGCACTCGAAGGCAGGTGGTGTGACACTTATGGGCAGGTCCCTAACATTAAGAGGACACAGCTAGTGCCTAGAGGCAGAAGACATAAAACGCAGGAGCAGATCCCTGACATTAAGAAGGGACGATAGTTGTTTAAAGAATGCAGCTGTGAGTCAATGCATGTAAAATGCAATGCACATTTCAACAAAATAGCAACACTTGAGAACAGATCCGTAATATTAGGGGGAGGCAACCAGCACTAGAGGGTCGAGGACGTAACTCCCAGGGGCAGATCCCTAAGATCAAGGGGAGGGAGACGACAGTGACGGAGGGAAGAGAGGGGAGGGGGGAGGAGAAATGCGACACGGCGGGAAGGGGAGGGGGCGGAGCGGGTAAACAAAGACGGACGGGAGGCAACCAGCACTAGAGGGCCGAGGACGTAACTCCCAGGGGCAGATCCCTAAGATCAAGGGGAGGGAGACGACAGTGACGGAGGGAAGAGAGGGGAGGGGGGAGGAGAAACAGATACCTTCGCTTAGGAGAGACAGATCCCTCAACGCTTAAGGATAATAGCCTGCACTACGGATCAGAAGCCGCACCCTTTGTTAATACTCACAATAAGGATGACAAAACTGCTGGGTGAGAGGTATAATGGTTTTGCCAATGCTTTATTTTTTTTAACCTACCTCCGGTGGAAAAGAAAAAAAATGTCAAATATTGTGAAGAAATCCAAAAAATTGAAAACGAACTCTATTTTCTATTCAATTGCAGTACAATGTGCCTGGATAAGTGGCAATGCCATCTTTATGTTGCTGCCGCTCTTCAGCCCAGCATACTTCAAGGCAGCGTACAAACACCTTTGAAATGTAAAAGCATTCCTCAGTCGGCAGCCAAGTCAAGGACAGTGCACTCAATTTGTGAACGCCACAAACACAATCATAAATAGACCCTTTTCCGTTCATATTTGGAAGCCAAGCCATTTGCTTTAAGTGCACATTAACCTGCCAACATGAAAAAAATATTTAAAAGAAAAAACGTGCAAGTCTTCAGTTTTCCTTTAAAAATGGACAAAGCCAAGCTAACTTATTCCAAACTGCAGGTTGTAATACTCAATGAACACCACATCGCAACTGAATAATTAAAGTGAGAAAAACAACAGTAAATCATAAACATTATCATCAACACAGAAAGTTCCCAAATGTCTCCTTATATCTAACAAGCCTTTCACCGTAACACGGCGGGCAGGGGAGGGGGCGGAGAGGGGAGAGGTGCGACACGGCAGGCAGGCAGGCAGGGGAGGAGAGTAGGAGGAGGAGGGGGGAGGAGAGTAGGGGAGGCACGCGGCCAGCTGTAATGAGGAGCAGTTGTGCGCTTTGAGCCTGCATGTTAAAACTCCTCGTTAACAGACACCACAAATGTCGAGCAAACAGCGTGTTTTGCAACCTCCGGATCAGCTTTTCTTACATCGGTGAGCTTGTCGTGCAGGCAGGGGCAGGAGCTTCCAGAAGGGGTAACATCTGGTAACAGTAGAAGACATATCGGGGTGGGGGGTGCTACCAACATGCTAGGACCTAAGCCAAGAAGCCTTCAGAACCTGAGATAGAGGTAGCATTGGAAGATGGATCCCAGTCATGCCAATGGTCCTAGCAGCTAAGTGATGAGCACAACCAGCATGTGCAGGAGGAATGGTCGGAGTGAGAATCACTGGCGTTGGAGGACTGGAGGGAGGTGAAGGCAGTCAGATCCTGTGGAGGAGGAGCAAAGGTATGGGCTGTATCTGTGGTCATGAAGCCATTGCCTCTATGCTGTTGGACTCAGGCTAAAGCGTCCTATCAGCTTTGCTTGTTCTACGGCATTAGCGGGGCACAGTTGCGCAATGGAACTTGCATTGTTCCATCATATCATTTTACAAGTTGCGTAACCATTTGTAATACAGCACCCCCTCTGATTAATAGAACAATTGAGCCGGTAATTATTGCAAACAGCTGCTGCAGCGGGGTCATTAGCCGGGAGAGGCGGGCTATTGTCTGTCTCCCGACACATGCACTCCTGCAGTCGGGCGCACTCCCGGGCTGCTCCAAGTTTAAAGCCTGCAGTCTTCCAATGTTATTTGAAAGCTGTCAAACCATGTTAAAAAAGACTGCATCGTCGAAGGCCCTAGTGGCTAGGATTCAACATGTAGCCTTGTCTTCCTCATTATAAAATGCATGTTTATAAAGTTCCACGGAGCATCCAATTCCCAATTCACTTATATCAGCAAGACTTAACTTGCTCATTAATCTAAATTCTTTTGCAACTTTAATCTACATGTTTAATTAATCCTAAAATGAGGCGGTAAGTAATTTCAGCAATGTGTGCCTTGTTATCAGATGCATTTAATCACTCTTCTGTGAGCTCATTTGGAAACACCTGAAGATGTCGAGAGCAGTTCGAATTGGAACTTGTATGCCCCCACTGCATGATCACATGTGGCCCCATCGTAAAATGGACTTGGAAATTCCAATACAAGTGTGTAGTGCTGAGGATACTAACAAGAATATAAATGCATTTTTCTTATTCTCCAACACAGACTTTCTTGGATCGATGTTCTGTCAACCTCTTTTTATATAATGCAGATTTTTGTTGAACTTCTGTTGTACAGCTCAACACTTTAAAAAACAAGCCTTTCACCGTAACACGGCGGGCAGGGGAGGGGGCGGGCAGGGGAGGGGGCGGAGAGGGGAGAGGTGCGACACGGCAGGAAGACGGAGGGAAGAGAGGGGAGGGGGGAGGAGAAATGCGAGACGGCGGGAAGGGGGCAGACATGGCGGGGAGGGGGCGGAGCGGGGGAGAGGGTGTGTGTGTGTTGTTAGGAGACGGACGTGCACGCGCATTTGACTTTTAAGGTCAATGCGCATGCGCATAAGCTTAATGCGCATGCGCATTGACCTTAAAAGTCACGGGCACTGCAAGGAATCGCCACGATTCCTTGCAGTGCAGATAAAGAGTGGATAACTCGCAATACTCTCGCCTTGCTCGATGCGCATGCGCATCGACAGGCGAGACCTAAAAAGAAAATGTAAGAGTTTTTCACTACTAGGACTAGAAAACATTAAAAGTACATACCCAACCTTTTAATTACAATGCACTCTGCCCTATGGGCTACCTATGGCCTACCTTGCGGGTGACTTGTATGCAATAAAAGGGGCATTCAAGGCTTTGCAAGGAGGTTATATTGTCAAGTCAGATTGCCAGTTTAAAACTGCATTCAGACTGCAGTGGAAGGCTTGGGATATGTTTTGATGTGCTACTTAAGTTGGTGGCACAATAAGTGTGGCAGGCCCACCAGTAGCATTTAATTTGCAGGCCCCGGGTATATAGTGTACCACTCTACAAGGGACTTACAAGTAAATTAAATAAGCCAATCAGGTGGAAGGCAATTAAACAATGTTTAAAGGGTAGCGCACAAGCACTTTAACACTGGTTAGACGTGGCAAAGTGCACAGAGACCTACGGCCAACAAAACCAATTCAGCAAAAATAGGAGGGGGGAAGACAAAGTTTGGGGGAAGACCACCCTCAAGCTGACAGATCTAACATTTACTAAGACAAGTACAAGTCGATGTAACTTTCTATGTATTACAAGAGTGGGACCCTCCCTTTTCTATGTAATTTTTTTTATCCCAAATATGGGAAGGGGGCTGCTTTGGAGCATATCCTCTTAGGCGAGGTACTACAATTATTGTAATTGCATTTATATAGAGTTTAGTATCCCTGACAAGGCATCAAAGCATTTTTTCAGCGAGTAGCACGCTACTCCAGAACCCAAAAAGGAAACACCATGTCACAGTCACCTCATGGCCAGGAACTGTGCATCATGCATGATTAAGGTCGTCCAAGATTGCCCATGTGCAGGGACATAGTGAACCCTACCTCCACCCCACCCCTTGCTGTAGGAACTACAGCAAGGGTGAAATTCTTGATGGGCCTCTTCTGTCTGCCACTCTGCAGACAAAGGCTCAGCTGATAATTAATGTGAAACGGTGGGTGAGTGTGTAAGTGAAAGGATAGGTGGGTGGATGGCTGGAAGGATTAGTGTACGGGTGAATGGATGGATAGTGAGAGAAAGGACGGATGGATGAGTGAGTGGAAGGATGAGAGAAAAGGTAAATAGATGGATGGATGTATGGGTGGAAGGGTAGATAGATGGGTAAATGGGTGGATGGATGAGTGAAAGGATGGATGGATGAGTGAAAGGGTGGATGATGGGCGACTGAAAGGGTGGATGATGGGCGAGTGAAAGGGTGGATGATGGCGGGTGAATGGGTGGATGGATGCCTGAAACAATGGATGGATTGATTAATTGATACGTGAAAGGGTGAATGGATGGACGGATGAGTGAAATGGTGGATGTAAGGATGGATGGTTGAATGAAAGGGAGGGGAGATCGAAAAATACTGGATAGATAAGAGAAAGGATGGATGGGTGGATAAGTGAAAGGATGGATGAGTGATCGGGTCAATGGATGGATTCATGAGTGGATGAGTAGATGGATGGATGGGCGGGTGGATGGAAGGAAGGAAGGATGGCTAAGTGAAAGGGTCAATGGAGAGAGAAAGGGGAGATGGGTGGGTGATTGAAAAGGTGAATGGGTGGAAGGATGAGTGACTGGGTGGGTGGATGGATGAGTAAGTGAAAGGATTGCTGGATGGGTGAAAGCGTATATGGCTGGTTGGATGAGTGGATGGATAGGTGTAAGAGTGGATGGATGAGTGTACTGATGGATAGGGTGGATGGATGGATGGAAGGATGGATAATGGATGGATGAGTGAAAGAGTGGATGGAGGGATGGATGAGTGAAACGTTGGATGGAAGGATACATGATGGACAGGTTTGCAAATGGTTGAATATGTTTGGATATAGATGGGCCTACTTATATACTATTGCGCGACCTCCTCTGATGTGTAAAACGTACCTTTGGCCCAAAATTTTGTCCTGAATTTGAATTTTTGTCCTGAAATTTTACATCCACCGTCCTGAATTTGCACCCATGCCAGTTGATCACCCTAGAAGTGAGCTGTGAAGAATACTGCCCTGCCGAACTCACCCACGAGTTGAACAAGGGAAAATGAAAAGGCAATTCCACCATTTGTCAACCTCACTAACTGCTGCTTGACGATTTAGGAAATAAAGACGAACAACACCCCCCCAACCCCCCGGGTAGTCTACAATAAAAACATCATTTAAAAAGGACATGATGGTCAGAGTTAGTAAGTCTACCCCAGGAGACCGATTTACCCGAGCCCCCAACCAATCCTGACCCAGGAAAGCAAACATCAGAAACATAGCTCCATAATTCAACCTAACAGAAAGAGAGCGCAAGGAAAAGACATTTCCAACATGCACAAGCGAACAGGGGGGGGGCAAAAGGCTGGGGCACACGTGGGAATCCGGTCTCCTGCACCAGGCAAAGCGCAGGGACCCCGTTCTAGCAGAGGAGGCCGGAGGAAGGGGGTTAAAGCTGCAGGTGTGGGTGCACGGGAGGGAGGGTGGGGTAGAGTGATTACAGACCGTGCACCCCAACATGTTGCCCTTAGAAAAGAGGATTTATGTGAGCACATTAAACAGGGTCAGCGGGCGAGCGGCAGGAACGAGAGCACTGATAGGGGGGGAGATTAATAGAGGGTACTGAGGGGGAGCCGGGGAGGGGGACCCGATTATCACCAAAGGTAAAGAGCACAGTGTTTTGAGTCTGGGGAGGGGGTGCATTGTGCAAGGAGGCGATGGGAGGGGCTGGAGAGAGAGAGCTGGCTGCAGGAACCAGCGTGCTGCTCCTGCACAGACCGTCTCCTGGACGATCACTCACCGGGGTCTGCAGCAACCCCGGGGTCGGTCAGAGGCGCTCAGCTACCGGGGCGTCAGGTGCTGGTGGCTGCGCTGGAGGAGGCTCCTGTTGCCCAAAGGAGGGGGTGCGCCCCTCCCCTGGTTGAGGGGTGGGGGTGGTGGGGGTCTCCTTTCCCCGAGGAGACGGTGGAGAGCCTCAAATTCCGTCTAGAAGTCTAACAAAGAGGTGTAAATAATGCATTACGCTACATAGTATTAATTTGTAGAAGCCTGACTTAAAAACATATGAATAACTCCTAAAATACTACTATAATATTAGTAATCGCTGAAGAAACTTAATGTTTTGTCTATTCTCTATTTTAAACAATGAATATCAGCCTCCGTGGAGACTGTCAAAAATTGCAATGGCGACTATATTTCAAGTCGCCACAGCGGGGTATTGGGTAAAGTTTTCAATAAGCAATAATCGCGCCTCGGTTAGACCTCATTGGCTACGATACTGCCACTGCGCAAAGCTAAAGAAACAAAGGTCATTCGAGGTACCCTCGGGAGATGAAACTCAGGACACCTAGAGAGAGCAAAGGTCGCCTACACACGTCACCCAAAGACACGGACAATGATTCTGACTGCGAGCAGGAATACTCTGACCTGTACTCTATGACTCGTGAGCCTCATAAAAAGGATACATTGTGCGCAGAGGATTCTGGGGGCCCATATGCTAATTAGCATTTCCAGGTCTGCTGGTACAACGTTGTACTTGAATTCCTCCGGGCCAATTATAAGGGCTCTGGATGAGAGAGAGAGTGGGTGGTTATCGCTCCCCCAGGCCAGGCGAGGGGTTGGTAACTTGGGAAGGCTTGCTCTAGCCTCGGCCAGCGAAGCCGGTATAAAGGATCGGAATGTAAGCGCCTAGAAGCTCCTCTCAAACTCGGGACATCTTACAGCCGCTCAGAAGTGAATGTAGGTATGTGACTAACCATCAAGGTGCAGCCCAGACTGTGCAAGGCTCGCCCTGAGCCGAGTCCGGGTGTGGGACCTCTCTCTCCTTATAAAATGAAGGTAGGGGTCTATGATTCATGGAGGGGGAAAGACTAGTTGGACAGACTAAAACAAATAAAAGCACAGAATAGAAAGCAACAAAAAGCCAATGGAAGCAATCGGCAGAGTTGCTTCCAGATCAGCTATTGACATGTCCTCAATAAGCCTTTGGCAGCCAGGCAGCTGCGCAATAAATGAAAGGACATGGCAAGCCAGTGAGTACGAAGTTCCAGTTTCTTCAAGGACAGCAGCCCTACTTGCAACAAGCATTGCTTAAGTACTTTTTAATAACAAAGGCCACTGAAAACTGGCCTGACCTGGGCGGCAATCAACGGGATACCAAGATATTATATCTCGGAGACCACTGTACAAAAAGCAGCAAATTCAGGTCACTTATTCCCAAGTGCTTGGTAAGGATGGCGGAGACGTAACAAATGTTCACAATCAGCAGGGTATAGCGTCAGAATCACTTCTAAACGGATAGATTGAACATACTCTCTACTAATCTCTACCCACCACTAAATGTGTTACGCATAGATGAACAACATCTGCACTAACGGAGTAAAGGACTATCGCCCACACCCAATAGAGGAAAAACCTCTGCACTTCTCCAGTGACCCATAAAAGCAAGGACTACAATGATCTCCAAGGATCAAACGCAATTTACCTTCATACTAATCTACACAATCACTTCTAAACGGATAGATTGAATGTGAGAAGTTGGCCTGGTATATGATGTCCACTAGTTCTAGGGGGTACCTGGCACCAGGCCAATCGACCCTTATTGATGGTGGTTGTAAAGTCAACCTTATAGAAAGCTATCCTAGGGGTAGCAGTGGCAAGCAGTCTTCAGGCTAAGACTTCAGAGAGCGAATTAAGCTAGTTGTTTTACCAATTATAATCTCGAGTACCAAATGAAAGCACACTACACAAGGTATATATCAAATATATATGTATTTATTCTAAACACAACCCCTCTGGACTCTTTATGAGGTCAGAGGTAATAGTACATCACAAGGAACTTAATTCGCATACAATAAATGGCACAGTATATGTTTTGCCCTAGGGGCCTCACAAACCATATACTAAAATAGTGGTATAAGAACCACATGAGAAATAGAAAGTATGCTAAGGGCCTGTAGAATCGCTGGGGCTCCTAGGAACAACCAAGTGTTAGGATATAGGAGGCCCACGGGAGACGCGTGCAGTGTCTAAACACAGCCGCGGGTTACCATTGACTTTCTATGGGAAACGAACAAGTTACACATTTACAGTTTAAGGCCACTTCTAGGATAACTACGATAGAACCCTTTTAGACTTAGACATTTGGAGGACCAATACCCTCAAGACTACCAGAGTACTCGTGTTACCTCACCCACGGAGCGGGTGCATAGGTGTCTTTTGGTGTCGGGTTTCGTCGTCTATTCCAATGGAGAGATGGGAAGATGTGCTGCAGGCGACCAGAGGAAAAGTGTCCGGGTGGATCCAAGGGTGGAGTGGAGATGTGAAGAACCTGAAAGCAGAGGAGACAGAGTCTGGGCCACTAGCCAGTGACCAGGGCGGCGATAGGAAGATGCCACCAGATGTCGGGTGATTCCAGGTGAAAAGGTGAAGCTTGTCTCTTCAGCCACGAGGACCAGGAGGCGTCGACGACGACCAGGAGCTGGATTCGAGCTGTTCCACAAAGGATCTAGTTGACTGCGGTGTCGGTATCTGGATTGGACCCAACAAGCCTTGGCAAACGCAATCCACGCAAGATGTCGAGATTGGCTTTGGTGCAGACCAGCAAGGTCTGAGGCTCTTCTCCTTTGCAGGGAAGCTGAGCAAGCCTGGAGCAACCAGGAAAGCAAGTTGAAGCAAAGGATTGTCTTCTTGGGGGCTCACTAGCCAATGGACTAGAAACTGCGAAGACGCGTCAAGCTGAAATGCATAAAGCGGGCTCACGGGACACTTGTGGGGTGTGGGTCTCTGAGCTTCGGTACAAAAGGTGCTCGGGGCTGGGGCTTCAAGTACCACAATGCACAACTTCGGGATACCTCGGGACGTCGGTGCAGGTAGCAAAATGCAGGATGTCCAGGAGTTCCGGTCCCACGTCTCTCGTGTCCGCCACAGGTCTCAGCTTTGCTGTGAGCGAAGGTCAGGGTCCGCGATGTCTGGAAGTCCGTGCCCTGTGTCGCAGATTCTTCGGGATCCGGCGGGAGCATCAAAAATGCAGACCGGTAAAGATGCTGTTGGTGCCCGTTTGAACAGGGTAGTCACTCCTTGACCACAAGGGAGATTTCTTCCATCTTCCAGTCGAAATGGAATGTCGAAGGTCCAGGATATATGTTGCAGAGTTTCGTCCAGGATAATCTAAAGTCCTGGGGACTGGGGTTCTATACTTATAGTAAGTTTAGGGGTTGGACTAACTCTAAGGTCCCTCCTATGGGTGGACCTGGGGAGGGGGTGGTTACACCCCTTCCCCTTTGTCAAGTTTCGCACCAGAGCTGGGGCTGAGTGCCCCAGCAACCGGTTTGAACTGGGAAATGCATGGAGCACCTAGTGTGTTCCATGCAATGTCTGGAAAGCATTCACTGAATGCAGCCCTCCCTGCCCCAATACACAAGAGCCTGTCTGGGGAGGTGTTGGCACCTCCCTGGACAGGAAACCTATTGTCCAGGAGTCCCCTGCCGGAGTTTCGTCCAACAGCAGGAGGGCAGACTTGTGTCTGTGGCAGCAGCATCCATTTTGTGATGCTGAGGCTCTGTTTAACTTTAACCGGGTAAGCCAGTAACTAAATGTCTTCTCCCTCTAGAAGGGTGGAATGCTACCCCCACCACCAGAACTGGTGTGGGGGGAGGGGGGTAGTATTCCAAAGTGTTTGACACCTTACATGACATGTTTTGATAAAGCCAAACCAAAGTTAGCATTAACCGCAAGGATTATAATGCACTTAATAGTATATGGTATGGCTATATCATAGAACAGCTATAAGGAGATGGTTCCGAAAGCTGCAGAGGGGCTCAGCTCATGCTAGGGCACCCTCTCACATAAAACCAAGCACTCTACCTCCAGGATTGTCGAGGTCTGCCTTAGGAGTGGCTTATAGCTGTATATGTGTCTACATATGTATATAGATATAGGTGTACTATATCTATCTAAGTAAGGGGTGATTACACCACCGTAAGAACAGACCTGTGGTGTCAGTTTAGAAGGCTAACCAGGGGTGGCACAATACATGCTACATCACCTGCTAGGCCCAGGGTGCACCTATGCCCTGGGTACCTATGGTACACTATACAGGGGCTCACAAGGGTGACCCAGAAACCAATCTGGTATGTACCTAAAGTACATGGTATCAATTTAGAGAGAGAACAGCTGGGCTGTGGCCTGATTAGCAGGTCCAGAGCCACACTAAAGTCGAAAAACAGAGATTCACAGTAAAAAGTGGGGGTAAACATAGGAAGCAGACCCTACTCTCCTACATTGAACATACTCTCTTCTAATTTCATGCTAACATAAGATACAACTGAGTGTTGGTTTTTACAGTTCCCCAACAAAAGGAGTCCAAACAACACGGAAAATGTACTTGTGGTACACACATGAAAACATAACAACTTGGTGAAAAAAAGTAAATATTTCAATGGAATGTGGAAAAACAAAAAAAGAACTGTCCCAAAACATGCTTTTCTTGGTGTGATTATGTACAGATTTGCTACATAAAAGCGTGACTTCCACCAACTGGCCAACGGAATACTTTGCCCTTTCTGCCTCCCTTTCCTCTTCCTACAACTGTCTACACACTCTATGCTCCTTCGATTAATGATCTTGTTCAGAGCCAATTCTCATAGGTGCTTCTCACCAGGGACCTGTACGTACAGCGTCCCAAAGGCACACAGGTAGATCCCGGCTAGTGTGGCTAAAAACATTTGCCGGGGAAGCCGGGTGTCCAACATGGTAGGGGGTAGGATCAGGGGGCTCAGAGACGCAAGCTCTTCATCCACAGGACAGCAGGGCAGACGTGCGAGAACAACACTGGTAATATTTCAAATACTGTGTTTTTGCCTTTTGATATTGAACTGTTAAGTCTATGGTTACAGTTGAATGTAAAGCACCTAAAGGGCTCCTGGTACTAGTGAACTATAGGACAACATGAAACAACAAGCAATTACAATGCAATAGGTCTTGCCTTCGAAAAAGTTAGAGCTATTGGCATTGTAAATGACAAACGTTTTATTAACGGGTTGGTTTTGAAAACACATAAATAAATGGCATTGTCATTTACAATGCCAATAGCTTAATCTCTCGCAAATGTGAGACCTATTGCATTTACACACACACAGAGCCACACACACACACAGACACACAGAGCCACACACACACACAGACACACAGAGCCACACACACACACACAGAGCCACACACACACAGAGCCACACACACACACACACACACACACACAGAACCACACACACACACAGAACCACACACACAGAGCCACACACACAGACACATACACACACACACACACACAACACACAGAGCTACACACACACACACACACACACACACACACACACACACGCACACACGCACGCACACACACGCACACACACACACACACACACACGATCTGGTCGTCATAGGAAGAACAAAGTATAGGATCCTGTTAGGATTGAGACGTCATAGATAAATAAGACTGACAAGTATTATTGTGAATGTGCAGTATTAATGCAGTCACCTCAAAGCATGCATGGTGCATAACAGTGTACATTCTGCTGTGTGCTCAAGACCAAAGCCCTCATCTCTCAATGCCACTCACGCGGGCCCTCATGCTTTCATCAGTATCCCCATTACCTTATCCCATTATCAATCATTCTATTTGTCCTATTGCCCCACAACTCTTCATCTTTATCCCCCTAGCTACCTCCTCAATCACCCAGCATAACACCTCCCTCACTTCACACCCATCACCTTAACTTCTCCCTGGTGTCAACACTCCAAGTGTCACCCACACTTTTCACTCACATCTATCCCTTTCTTCCTGCTCCTCCTCCTGCTGCAGCCTTCTCAGGGCCCTGGGCTCGGTGTTCTCAAGCACGGCCCAAAGCTCCGGGTAGGTGTCCCGCTCCTTCAGACAGAGTATGTAGCAACCGCTCCAGTAGTAGGCCCCCACTTGCCGTTTCCAGCTCCCGCCGCTCTCGCCCGCTTAAGGCCCCGCGTTCCTCCAGCGCCGCCAGTAAGCAGTTCCATGGCCAGCGAGGGATCCTACTTCTAAAAGGAGGCGCCACCAGCCCGGCGCCCCTCCTGCGCCCTCCTCACAGCAACACTCAGGCCGTCGCATTCCGTCACCGGTATCCAGACTCCCACCCCTTCAGCTCGGTCGTGCTTGTAAAGAACGTATGCAGCCATATGATTCGAGCCAGCACAGTAGACCTCTGCCGGTAGCAAGAGCCTGAGACCCATTCTCCAGGTGAAATAGCAACCTGATGGAGCGCTAAGGGTGGGGGCGGGGGGCTCGAGCCCTGTGCTCTGCACCCCCACCCCTCCCTTGCAGCCCCCCAGCAGCCATTAATTCACCTTTCGGCAGCAGCAGCAAATAGACTTCCCTCTAACCCTCGTGCAGACAAAGTGAAAGTGAGCCTGTGTAATGAGAGGGGGGGGCTGTAAGGAGATAAGCAGTGTGCAGTCACCAATTACCCGGCAGGGCGGGCCTAGACGGGGCGCGCCCACTTTAGGCACTGCCGCTTGAAAGCCTCAGATAATGTTCCAGGAGGATCTTTCTTCGGAATAACCATCATTCTTCATTCACATACTTATCCTGACACTTCAGGATATGCGGAGCCGCCGCGCTCCCCTTTGTTGTGACCCGTTCATACAAACCCACAATTGTATCCCACTGCCTAAGGCCTCAAGTTGGGCCGGGGCGGGGGTGCAGCAACCCCCAGTGAAATATCAAACCGTGTCCGCAGCACGGGAGGGCGCACTGGGACTCGCGTGTGACATCTCCACCTTTGTGTCTGGGGCCCGAGGCTCTGTAGTGCTAGTTAAGTACTTTTTATACAGTTTACGTTAGTGGTGTTTTCACTTTCCTTTTGCAAGGGGGAGAGGAGGTTCACAGGTTGAAATCCCCAATCTCTCCACATTCAGTTATTGACACTTATCAGACTAAACTTGTGTAAAGTGTATTTCAATATGTTGGAGTTCAATGGCCCCAGAGGGCCCAAGGTGCTTGCGTTGCGCGTACGGGTGGCCCCCGGAGCCGTGGTCGGGCCCCTAATAACACGGGGGCACTCTGAGCCCGGGGGGTGAAGGCGGCATGAATCGTGGGGAAGACGGTGTAACTTGCAGCGGGGAGGGACTCCTAGCCTGTGGTGGCATTGAAAACAGAGGAGCCGCAGAGGTAACCGCAATGCCTTCCTATTTGTTTCATTGGTATTTTTACAAGTTGACATATGAAGCAATCTATCAAGGAAAAGATACAATTATAAAACAAAGATTGATAACCACTATTAATCGAGAGGTTTGGCCAAAGCAACACAACCAAACACACTTCAAGGGAATCCAAAGGCGGAAATGGTAGATGCGCCTGGAAAAGGCTCTGAAAGCGCTTTGGTGCAGAGTCCGTGCCGCACATACGGCTGTACGTTTATAATGCAGTCAGTGAGAGCCGTCCCACTTGGACGGGCTTGGCCTGACTTACGTGTGTGGTAAAAGGTTTATTATCTTCCTTATGGGGCCATCTGTTTTGCCCCTTAAAGAAGATAAGAAAGCTTTTACCACACACGTAAGTCAAGGGGCTAAAAGAGAAAAGAGTACCTCACTGGGACCTCTTTTCTAATGGCTGGTCACTGTTTAGCATGAACGGTGATGCCAGCCAATGGAAATGAGGGGGTGGGTCTTAACCTGGCTATTGAAACTTACTCTCATTAAATCTTGCCAGCGAGACCTAAAAAAGAAATAAATAGGACCCCCGATGCCAAACTTAAAAGGGCCTCCATTTATACAGACTACACTTGGTTACTCCAGCACAGATTATAGTGAATAAGCAAATTAATGGAATTGTAGGACACACCTCAGCTAACTACATCTAACAGCTCTCGAGTTGACGCAGTAGGAGTTTTCAGCATTTTTGAGGAGGGGGGGGGGGTTAAGGGCAGAGACTTTTTCCACCCTGAAAACCGATGTCATGGGGAGTAAACAACACAGCTCAGCTCATTGGATTACAGAGGCTGCTCTCAATATTTTTAACAGTTGCTGCACTAAGACTGGGATTCCACAGCTCCTGGGACCCTATTACAGATAGGGTAAACTTTCCCTGTTTGCACCGTGCACACAGGGAAAGTGCGCCCTATTATGAAGAATGCGCAACCCTCAGGGTAGCCACAAACTTGTGCTGCCCGGGTACAAGGCGGTACCTAGGAGGGACGACTAGCCTAATCACAAATAAAAAGCAATGATAGTGCAAGGACAGTAAGGGAAGCCAATTGAAAAGATGGGCGGGGAAATGGGTGGCGCTTCAATGCCATATCTCAATACAGCATGCCTTGCAGAGCAGCGCATGCGCCACCCAGGCTCGACCTCAAAAGTGCTGATACTCAGAAGTAGACAGCACCGGCCCATTTAAAGCACTGCCTCCAACCACACACCTGACATGCTACCCAAGAAGGGAAGTGCTTCAACGTTCCATGTAGGGGGAGGTGAGTGCTAGATAAATGTTGCAATATAATACAAAGCGTTGGATTGTTCTGAAAGGGGAAACAAGCATTGGAAATGCAATAGGTCTCGCAGCATTAGAGTTAGTGCTTTTAGAATTGTTTATGGTTTTTTTTGTAAATCTTTAGCATTTTTGTTTCCTGTAGCCAATGCTAAAGAATTAAAAAAAAAAGCCATAAACATTTCTAAAAGCTCTAACTCAAATGCTCCGAGACCTATTGCACTGTGTGAGGGTGAGGGGTTGAGGGTGAGGGTGGGTGAGGGTGAGTGAGGGGTTGAGGGTGAGTGAGGGTGAGGGGTTGAGGGTGAGTGAGAGTGAGGGTGAGTGAGGGTGAGTGAGAGTAAGGGTGAGTAAGGGTGAGAGTGAGTGAGGGTGAGGGTGAGTGAGGGTGAGGGTGAGTGAGGGTGAGGGTGAGTGAGGGTGAGGGTGAGTGAGGGTGAGTGAGGGTGAGGGTTAGTGAGGGTGAGGGTGAGTGAGGGTGAGTGAGGGTGAGGGTGAGTGAGGGTGAGGGTGAGTGAGGATGAGGGGTTGATGTTGAGGGGTTGAGGGTGAGTGAGGGTGAGTGAGGGGTTGAGGGTGAGTGAGGGTGAGGGTGAGTTAGGGTGAGGGGTTGAGGGTGAGTGAGGGTGAGGGTGAGGGGTTGAGGGTGAGTGAGGATGAGTGAGAGTGAGGGTGAGTGAGGGGTTGAGGGTGAGTGAGGGTGAGTGAGGGTGAGTGAGAGTGAGGGTGAGGGGTTGAGGGTGAGTGAGGGTGAGGGTGAGTGAGGGTGAGGGTGAGTGAGGGTGAGTGAGGGTGAGGGTGAGTGAGGGGTTGAGGGTGAGGGGTTGAGGGTGAGTGAGGGTGAGTGAGGGTGAGGGGTTGAGGGTGAGTGAGGGTGAGGGGTTGAGGGTGAGTGAGGGTGAGGGGGAGTGAGGAGTGAGAGTGAGGGTGAGTGAGGGGTTGAGGGTGAGGGGTTGAGGGTGAGTGAGGGTGAGGGGTTGAGGGTGAGTGAGGATGAGTGAGAGTGATGGTGAGTCAGGGGTTGAGGGTGAGTGAGGGGTTGAGGGTGAGTGAGGGGTTGAGGGTGAGTGATGGTCAGGGTGAGTGAGGGTGAGGGTGGGTGAGGGTGAGGGTGGGTGAGGTGTTGAGGGTGATTGAGGGGTTGAGGGTGAGTGAGGGTGAGTGAGGGTGTGGAGTTGAAGGGGAGGCGTTGAAGGTGAGTGAGGGTGAGTGAGTGAGGGTGAGGTGTTGAGGGTGAGTGAGTGATGGTGAGGCGTTGAGGGTGGGTGAGTGAGGTTGAGTGTTTGAGGGTGAGCATTGAGCGTGAGTGAGTGAGGGTGAGGTGTTGAGGGTGAGGGGTTGAGGGTGAGTGATGTTGATAGTTGTTGAGTGAGGATGATTGAGAGTGAGTGTGAGTGAGGTGTTGAGGGTGAGGGGTTGAGGGTGAGGCGTTGAGGGTGAGTGAGGGTGAGTGAGGATGAGGGGTGTGAGGGTGAGGGGTGTGAGGGTGAGGGTGTGTGTGAGGGTGAGGGGCTGTGGGGGGTGAGGGTGAGTGAGGGTGAGTGAGGGTGAGTGAGAGTGAGTGAGAGTGAGTGAGGGGTTGAGGGTGAGTGAGTGAGGGTGAGGGGTTGAGGGTGAGGGGTTGAGGGTGAGGGGTTGAGGGTGAGGTGTTGAGGGTGAGGTGTTGAGGGTGAGGGGTTGAGGGTGAGGGGTTGAGGGTGAGTGAGGTTGAGGGTGGTTGAGTGAGGATGAGTGAGAGTGAGGGTGAGTGAGGAGTTGAGGGTGAGGTGTTGAGGGTGAGTGAGTGAGGGTGAGGGGTTGAGGGTGAGTGAGTGTGAGTGAGTGTGAGGGGTTGAGGGTGAGTGAGGGGTTGAGGGTGAGGCGTTGAGGGTGAGGCGTTGAGGGTGAGGGTGAGTGAGGGTGAGTGAGGGTGAGTGAGGTGTTGAGGGTGAGTGAGGATGAGTGAGAGTGAGGGTGAGTGAGGGGTTGAGGGTGAGTGAAGGGTTGAGGGTGAGTGAGGGGTTGAGGGTGAGTGATGGTCAGGGTGAGTGAGGGTGAGGGTGGGTGAGGTGTTGAGGGTGAGGTGTTGAGGGTGAGTGAGGGGTTGAGGGTGAGTGAGGGTGAGTGAGGGTGAGGAGTTGAGGGGGAGGCGTTGAGGGTGAGTGAGGGTGAGTGGGTGAGGGGTTGAGGGTGAGTGAGTGAGGGTGAGGGGTTGAGGGTGGGTGAGTGAGGTTGAGGGTTTGAGGGTGAGGGGTTGAGCGTGAGTGAGGGTGAGGGGTTGAGGGTGAGGGGTTGAGGGTGAGTGAGGTTGAGGGTGGTTGAGTGAGGATGAGTGAGAGTGAGGTGTTGAGGGTGAGGGGTTGAGGGTGAGTGAGTGAGGGTGAGGGGTTGAGGGTGAGGGGTTGAGGGTGAGGGGTTGAGGGTGAGGTGTTGAGGGTGAGTGAGGGTGAGGGGTTGAGGGTGAGTGAGGGTGAGGGGTTGAGGGTGAGTGAGGAGGAGTGAGAGTGAGGGTGAGAGAAGTTGAGGGTGAGTGAGGGGTTGAGGGTGAGTGATGGTCAGGGTGAGTGAGGGTGAGGGTGGGTGAGGGGTTGAGGGTGAGTGAGGGTGAGTTTGAGGGGTTGAGGGTGAGTGAGGGTGAGGGGTTGAGGGTGACATGGGCGTCCCAAAAGTGGGGACCCCGGTCAATTGCAGCCTCTTATGTGCCGTTGGAGGACGATGAAGGCATCCCACGGGACAGGTTGTTCAACGTCCTCAGCCCAAGAGGGTCAGCAGCTGTTTGCGCTCACACGTGGGAAATGGGGCCTCCTCTTCTGAGAGGCAGCTTTATAGTACTTTAAGGAGTGGAACATGGTAATAAGTCTCCCTCATACAAAACAGAACATGATACCAAGTACCACATATCTGCGAGGAATGCGTGGAAGGACTTACTACATGCCCTTATCAAAACCCTCTAAATTCTGTCTGCATGCATTGCCCCCTCCCCCCCCAATTTCTGTTAAGCCAGGGATAGTTTAAAGCACATAGATAAACATCTCCCACGAAAAGCAGACGTACATGATACACCCAGAAACACCCACTAGATAACAAATACAATTTTAAAACACTATAGCAGGTTCCCCTCCAGTACGGTTATTCAGTGGTTAGGTTCAGAAACGTCATGGCTCTCAGTAAATGCATTTGTTACAAACTGCCACAAAACGCTTAGAAGATCAAAAACATGGATGGACAAAATGAGGCCTAATAACAAAGCACTCCCTACCCTATATCAAAGCAAAACCAGCTGAGCGTTTGTGAAACGGGCGCAAAGATGATCGTATTGCCTATGTTACTGAGATGTACAATTAATTGCGAATATGTGTTTTGCCTCATTTGTTTAATTTATTTCCACAAACTGGTAATGTCGAGAATGCACCGGCCTCTCTTAAACAACAAGCTGAAGCCCGGTGACTGACAGAAAGGGAAGAGGTAGGGGGCAGTGGGAGCGGGAGCAGAGAGTCAGCAGGGAAAACACACAACAATGAAAGCATAGCCACACGGCGCTTGTGAAAGGGTGCCGCGCTGATAGAGCTCACACATCCAGTGTTCCCGGAGACCAGTCATCAACGTCCGGGGCAGCTGCGAGGAGCAGGGCAGGCACAGACAGCAGTGCCCCCCTGGTCTGAGCCAAGCAGCGCAGCCTTCTCTCTGGCCCGCCGTTATAACGCAGAAAGTGTTAACTTTGCCTGAAGAGTCATGTTTGGCATACTACAAGACAAGTTTAGAAAAATAACGCTGGCTGTTAGGGCGTTAATAAAGCATAGCCACACGGCGCTTGTGAAAGGGTGCCGCGCTGATAGAGCTCACACATCCAGTGTTCCCGGAGACCAGTCATCAACGTCCGGGGCAGCTGCGAGGAGCAGGGCAGGCACAGACAGCAGTGAAACAAGGGAGAGCACAAACTAGAAGCCATGTTGACGTAAAAGTAACGCAGAGCGGCCGAATGAAATTTCAAGTCGGGTGGGGGGCGGGAGAGAAGGGAAGTGAGCGAGTGGGAGGGAAGCGCTGGTGAAGCGTCGCCCTACAAGAGCCTGGTTGGGGCGGGAAGGGGAGGAGTAACGCAGCGCGGCCGAATGAAATTTCAAGTCGGGTGGGGGGCGGGAGAGAAGGGAAGTGAGCGAGTGGGAGGGAAGCGCTGGTGAAGCGTCGCCCTACAAGAGCCTGGTTGGGGCGGGAAGGGGAGGGGGCGGAGCGGGTAAACAAAGACGGACGTGCACGCGCTTTTAAGCTCAATGCGCATGCGCATTGAGCTTAAAAGTCACGGGCACTGCAAGGAATCGCCACGATTCCTTGCAGTGTGGATAAAGAGCGGATAAGTGCCAATACTCTCGCCTTGCTCGATGCGCATGCGCATCGACAGGCGAGACCTAAAAAGGGTTTGGCACGCAAAGTATTCGGCAATAAAACATATTTAGTAAAATTCCAGTACCAGCCACATGGTGGCGCTATCACCGCAAATTGGAAATTATTGGCGCTGCAATACAACAGTTTAATTTCACTAATCTTCATCTAACATTAAGGATCTAACTTTCGAATGGAATTACTACGCACGTATACAGAAAAAGAGCAGATAAGGAAGAGTGCGAATTCCAGAGTACAAGGAACAGTTCTACAATTGCCAGTTTTCTGCTGCATACGGGTGGTAGTGGTACTGATAAGGTAATAAAACTCCTAAGTAAAACGTGTGCAAATTACAGCACGTCGATTAGGTAAGTAATAGGAGTCAATACATATTATAAGCAAAGTATTCTCGGGGACAGCTATCGTCTGAACCATCTGTCACACAACAAAATATGTAAACACACATTCTGCAGACTAGCTAGGCAAACTGTTAACGATCACTCAACCTTACAATATTTTGGTACTACTGCTTACACCTTCATTTCATTTCATTTCAGGCACAGTCACAGCACATGAACAGGCATCCTGCAAAACGTCTTTTTTCTCTAAATATCTGTGAGAGCATGAAAGCAGGGCATGGAATGGATTCCTGTGGTCATATTACAGAAGTGTCCTAGAGACACCACATCCCTGTGCGCCAGGGTCGGACTGGGAGCACAATTAGGCCCGGGCACCGAAAGAAACAGTGGACCACATTTGATGATAATGACCTTTCATGAAACGGTGCTTAGTATCGGGAGTAATTTTGGGACAAATCTCTGATAAATTAAGCTTTCGAAACTCATGGAGTCCGTAGCATTGGCCACAGGCGCACCACTAGACACACATATTCCACTGCAACTCACAGGTCTCCTCACCTGATCTTCAGGCCTATGTATTTCTCTACTTTGTGTGCTTGAGTGTGTTAGTCACCTATTATTCCCTTAGTCTGTGATCTCCACCCCAAAGTTCCCTGAATATCCTGTATCATATCAGGCCATGAGTCCAAACCATCGCATCCTCTGTGTCTGGAGGCTTCTGTCCCCCTCAAGGCACCAGGGTTCTTCCTCTTTAGGTTGTCACTCAAGAGCTGCTCCACAAGCAATGTCCTTGGGAATGCATACACACTGGTACTTGATTTATTTTGTGTTGTGGGTAGAGACGATCTGAATATGGAAAAGCAGCAGGAAGTCACCCCAAAAGACTTTCTTTCTCTGTCTCCATGCCTCTTAATTAATTGGACCGGAAACAAAACTACTGCCCAGCCCAACTTGACCGGACTCCCATGATGAGGCACAATCTGATCTATTGGAACTTACTAGAGCTACGCAAGCAAACAACATCCCTCAAGAGTACAACATCTGCTCCACAGGTTGAAACCAACTGCCCATAACTTATCAGTTGGAGTCACCATTCACCACAAGTACAGGCAACTGCTAAGAGAGCGGACTACAAAAAAGTGTACAATTTCAGAAAAAAGTGCACAATTTCAGCATCCTAACCCACAAAGGGGACTGATCAGTGCTCAAGCATTACAAGGAGGGTGACAGAGATTACATTTAAAAAAAATGAAGAATGCACGAATTTCACAATAGGACTATTTGAGTGGGCTTTACGAACAACACATTAAATGTAACCTTTCCAGCAGACACAGGTTTCAAGGCCCAGGCCTGTAAGTGATGAAACGCTTATGGCCTGGGAGAGACAACAATTATTGACTGTGGGCCAACGCAGGGCAGAGCTGAGCTTCAAGGGGAGGCAGCCCGGTCACCTAATTAATAAAGCCGCTCCGTCCCTTCAGAAACTTTAGTATTCTTTCAAAGTATGCTCAAAATTAGGTGAAGGGTAAAATTATGAATTCCCTACCTGGGAGGAAGTGGCTTAAATTCTATGAAATTACTTGCCATGACAGCTAAACACAAAGGGTCTGGAATCAAAACAACGCAGAGTTGGAGACCAGGGGTGAAGGAGACTGCAGACGTTGATTTGTGGTGAGCTGTGCCATGGCAAAAAGGGTGTGAATAACGAAGCTGTTGAGGATAGCTGGCGCGATGTCAGTACAAAAAATGGAAGGATGGAGGCTGCAAAATGCTTCAAGATGAATATCTCGGACTTCAGTTCATTACGCCAGAAGATGCTATTGAGTCCATCGCGCTTGGCACAGGGTGATACTTACAATCTGCAAAGATCTCTGCAATGGCACAGGAGGTATTTATGGGCCAGCTTCTCAAAGTAGCCAACAACCTCACAGATGCTGATAACGCTCCTCGCACTGGCAGGAGGGAGTAGATTGATATTGTACATTTCGTTTAGAATGTTTTTTACTGTGCCTACTACTTGAAAAAAGCTGCATTGCTATTAAGTAGTTGGGGACGGTTCCCTCAAAATAAACAGTCCGGCTTAGAGACATGTTAGAGTGGGCTATGGCGGAAGAAGTAGAAACGTGTGAAATTGGAAGGTGATTTGGCCGCATGGGCGGAAATGCTATCTGATTTAAGCGAACCCTCAGAAGCAAGTGTGAAAGAGATAGAGGAGGGTGCAGAATTGATACGTTGATTTGTGGTGAGCTGTGCCATGGCAAAAAGGGCGTGAATAACAAATTGGATGACCAATGAAAGTTTTGGGATATGGACTGTGAAGATTGAAGTGAGGGTATGGAGGCGGAACGGTCTCCGATCACAGCAAGACTGTCATGCAGGTCGAAGGAGACATTTGGAGATCTAGAGATGGATCTAGAGACTGGATTAGTTACTTAACTAGAAGACGAGTGTTTAACACCCTCTTGGGAATGTGTTCTTATGAAATGTAAAACTTAAATATGCAGAGGTGACAATAAGGGCTGCGAGACGCTCTCTGTGGAGGTGGAAGGGCGAGCAAGACAGAGGCAGAGCGAGCCAGCGATGCGGAAGAAGAGATAATAAAAAAAGACAGATGGCGGCTGTGAATGCGCGCATTCACGCGCACATGCACACAAGCTTTAGGCCACATGCATGCAAGCTTTAGGCCAGGGTAACACTTCCAAAAGCCCCTTACTAAATGTTGAGCAACAGCGCATGCGCTACTGTAGGCTTGACCTAAAGTTGCAGCACCAAGACTGGGATTCCACAGCTCCTGGGGCCCTATTACAGATAGGGTAAACTTTCCCTGTTTGCACCGTGCACACTGGGAATGCACGACCCTCAGGGTAGCCACAAACTTATGCTGCCCTGGTACAAGGCGGTACGATTTCACAAGGACAGCATGGGAATTCCAGTGTCCACGAAAACGTCATACACCAACACACAGACCATCTTCAGAAGTCGAGCTGGTCGTCTACAGTAAAAACAGCATTTAAAAGGACATGATGGCCAGAGTTAGTGAGTCTACCTCAGGAGGTCGATTTACTCGGGCCACCAGACAATAGTTACCAGAAAGAGAGTGCAAAGAAATGCACAAGGAGGAGGCGGCGAGCCACAACTTCCATTGTAGCAAATAGGCGTAAGACATTACGCTACAAAGTATTAATTTGTAGAATCGAGCTAAAATACATATGATAACTTGTAACATATTGACACGGCCAATCTATTAACAAAATATCTGTAAACTGTAAAGAAACTCAGAAAGATTTCTATAGTTTTTCTCTGTTTTAGACGAGCATTATCAGCCTCCGTGGAGACTGTCAAAAATTGCAATGGCGACTATATTTCAAGTCGCCACAGAGGGGTATTGGGTAAAGTTTTCAATAAGCAATAATCGCGCCTCGGTTAGACCTCATTGGCTACGATACTGCCACTGCGCAAAGCTAAAGAAACAAAGGTCATTCGAGGTACCCTCGGGAGATGAAACTCAGGACACCTAGAGAGAGCAAAGGTCGCCTACACACATCACCCAGACACAGACAATACTTCTGACTGCGAGCTGGAATACTCTGAACTGTACTCTATTACCTGTAAACCTCTTACAAAGGATACATTCTGCACAGAGGATTCTGGGGGCCCATATGCTAATTAGCATTTCCAGGTCTGCTGGTACAACATTGAACTTGAATTCCTCCGGGCAATTATAAGAGCTCTGCAGGGGAGAGCGTGGGTGGTTATGGCTCCCTCGGGGCAGGCGAGGGTTTGGTACCTCGGGAAGGCTCGCTCTAGCCTCGGCCAGCGAAGCAGGTATAAGGATCGGAAAGGAAGCGCCTAGAACACGGGTACTCATAGTACGGCCCGCGGGCCAGGGGCGGCCCGGCAAGCCTTCCCTGGCGGCCCGCGGACCTTGCAGACATGTACCCGTGTTTACATTTTTTTTTTTTTTTTACAGTGTCAGCAAAAACCCCTGCGCAGCGCGACTCAGACTGCTGCTCTGTGGGGGCCGGGCGATTCCCTTCGTAGTCAGAGTGGGGCTGCAGGGGGGCTAAGAGGTGACAAAGCCTCATTAACATACGAAGTGTCTTTTGAAGAAGTGTGAAGTGCTCCGGTGAGGCTGTGTTTGTGTGTGTGCCTGCCCAGAAGCTGTCTCAGCCCGGGCACAAACGGGCAAGGTGGAGGGAGGAAGGCAGGGAGGGAAAGGGAGGGCGAGAGACAGGGAGGGAGAGAGAGGGGAAGGAGAGTGAGGGAGAGTGATGGCAGGAGAGTGAGGGCAGGAGAGCGAGGGAGAGGTAGAGCGAGGGAGGGAGAGGTAGAGCGAGGGAAGGAGAGAGTGAGGACGAGGGAGAGTGAGGACGAGGGAGGACGAGGGAGAGGGAGGGAGAGCAAGGGAAGGAGAGAGTGAGGGAAGGAGAGAGTGAGGGAAGGAGAGTGAGGGAGGGAGAGTGAGGGAGGGAGAGGGAAGGAGAGAGTGAGGGAGAGGGAGGTCGAGGGAGAGGGAGGACGAGGGAGAGGGAGGGAGAGCAAGGGAAGGAGAGAGCGAGGGAAGGAGAGAGTGAGGAAGGGAGAGAGCGAGGGAGGGAGAGAGCGAGGGAAGGAGAGAGTGAGGGAGAGGGAGCTCGAGGGAGAGGGAGGACGAGGGAGAGGGAGGGAGAGCAAGGGAAGGAGAGAGCGAGGGAAGGAGAGAGCGAGGAAGGGAGAGAGTGAGGGAGGGAGAGAGCGAGGGAGGGAGAGAAAGAGAGTGAGGGAGGGAGAGGGAAGGAGAGTGAGGGAAGGAGAGAGTGAGGGAAGGAGAGCGAGGGAAGGAGAGCGAGGGAAGGAGAGAGTGAGGGAGAGTGAGGGAAGGAGGGGGATGGAAGGAGGGGGAGGGAAGGAGGGGGATGGAAGGAGGGGGAGGAAGGAGAGAGCGAGGGAAGGAGAGAGCGAGGGAAGGAGAGCCTGGGAGGGAGAGGGAGGGAGAGTGAGGGAAGGAGAGAGCGAGGAAGGGAGAGAGCGAGGGAGGGAGAGAGCGAGGGAAGGAGAGAGTGAGGGAAGGAGAGCGTGGGAGAGTGAGGGAGGGAGAGTGCGGGAGGAGAGAGTGAGGGAAGGAGAGAGTGAGGGCGAGGGAGAGGGAGGGCGAGGGAAGGAGTGAGTGAGGGAAGGAGAGAGGGAAGGAAGGAGAGAGGGAGCGAAGGAGAGATGGAGGGAGAGTGAAGGAGGGAGAGGGAAGGAGAGTGAGGGAGGGAGAGTGAGGGAGGGAGAGGGAAGGAGAAGGAGAGAGCGAGGGAAGGAGAGAGTGAGGGAAGGAGAGAGGGAAGGAAGGAGAGAGGGAGCGAAGGAGAGATGGAGGGGGAGTGAAGGAGGGAGAGGGAAGGAGAGTGAGGGAAGGAGAGATAGAGGGAGAGTGAGGGAAGGAGGGAGTGGGAAGGAGAGAGAGGGAAGGAGAGCAAGGGAAGGAGAGCGAGGGAAGGAGAGCGAGGGAGGGAGAGCGAGGGAGAGGGAGGGAGGAAGAGGGAGAGAGGGAGGGAGAGGAAGGGAGGAGAGCGAGGGAGGATAGAGCGAGGGAGGATAGAGCGAGGGAGGAGAGAGTGAGGGAAAGAGAGAGTGAGGGAAGGAGAGAGTGAGGGAAGGAGAGAGTGAGGGCGAGGAGAGAGTGAGGGAAGGAGAGAGTGAGGGCGAGGAGAGAGGGAGGGCGAGGGGAGGGAGAGAGCGAGGGAAGGAGAGAGCGAGGGAAGGAGAGAGCGAGGGAAGGAGAGAGCGAGGGAAGGAGAGAGAGAGTGAGGGAGGGAGAGAGTGAGGGAAGGAGAGAGTGAGGGAGGGAGGGAGGGAGGGAGAGGGAAGGAGGGAGAGGGAAGGAGAGTAAGGGAGCCCGCTAAGAGTGAGGGAGCCCGCTAAGAGTGAGGGAGCCCGCTAAGAGTGAGGGAGCCCGCTAAGAGTGAGGGAGGGAGACAGAGTGAGGGAGGGAGACAGAGTGAGGGAGGGAGACAGAGTGAGGGAAGGAGAGAGAGGGAGACCGAGGGAAAGAGGGAAAGGGAAGGAGGGAAAGGGAAGGAGGGAGAGGGAAGGAGAGAGGGAGACAGAGGGAAGGAGGGAGAGGGAAACTGAGGGAGAGGGAAACAGAGTGAGGGAGAGGGAAACTGAGGGAGAGGGAAACAGAGTGAGGGAGAGGGAAACTGAGGGAGAGGGAAACAGAGTGAGAGAGAGGGAAACTGAGGGAGAGGTAAACAGAGTGAGGGAGAGGAAGACAGAGATGGAGAGGTAGACAGAGATGGAGAGGTAGACAGATGGAGAGGGAGATATAGAGAGTGAGACGTTCAGAGTGAGTGAGACAGAGGGAGAGAGGGAGTGAGCAAGACAGAGGGAGAGAAAGAGTGAGACAGAGGGAGAGAGGGAGTGAGACAGAGGGAGAGAGGGAGTGATACAGAGGGAGAGAGGGAGCGATATAGTCAGAGTGAGGGAGACAGATGGAGACAGAGGAAGAGAGAGGGAGGGAGAGAGAGTGAGGGAGAGAAAGAACGAGAGAGAGAGAGAGAGAGATGTGTGTATGCCGGGTCTGGTGGCTCAGTGGACGAAGGCGTCCGCTGCGGGGACCTGTGATCAACCTCATGGTCACAGTTTTTTTCTTGTTGCTCTAGCCCCGCCCCTTCCCCCACTGACCCCGCCCCCACCAGTGCGGCCCTCGGACATAAACCACACTGTAAATTTGGCCCCCTAGAGAAAGTTTGTGAGTACCCATGGCCTAGAAGCTCCTCTCAAACTCGGGACATCTTACAGCCGATCTGAAGTGAATAAAGGTATTGACAAACCATCTGTCCAAGGCTCGCCCTGAGCCGAGTCCGGGTGTGGGACCTCTCTCTCCCTAACACAGTGAAGGTAGGGGTCTAGGCTTCAGTGGAGGGGGAAGACCCGTTGGACAGACTAAAACAAATAAAAGCACAGACTAGAAAGCAACAAAAAATCAATGGAAACAATGGGCAGAGTTGCTTTCCACATCAGCTACCGACATGTCCCCAATAAGCCTTTGGCAACCAGACCACTGCCCTATAAATGAGGCTGGGGGGAATGAGGACACACGAAGAGCAGACATGGGAATCCGGTCTCCTGCACCAGGCAAAGCGCAGGAACCCCGTTCTAGCACAGGAGGCCGGAGGAAGGGGGCTAAAGCTGCACGTGTGGGTGCAGTGGAATGAAGGTGTTGTGTGTGTGTGTGGGGGGGGGGAGGGGGGAGAGGGTAGAGTGATTACATACCGCCCACCCCAAAATGTTGCCCTGAGCACAGGAGGAGCAGTGGGTGAGCGGCAGGAACGAGAGCAGCGATAGGGGCCAGGAGATCACTAGAGGGGTCTGGGGGTGGAGGGGGGCTCAGGAAGGTGACCCGATTATCGCCAGAGGTAAAGAGCACAGAGTGCTTTGAGTCCGGGAGAGGGTGCATGGTGCAAGGAGGAGATGGGAGGGGCTGGAGAGAGAGAGGTAGCTGCAGGAACCAGCGTGCTGCTCCTGCACAGATCACTCGCCGGGCGGAGAGCCACAAATTCCGTCTGGGGGTCCTAACAAAGAGGTGTAAATAATACATTACCCTAGAAAGTTAATTTTAGAAGCTTGATTAAAAACGTACATACTGGCATAATATCGATAATCTCTGAAGAAACTCAGATTGATTTCTTTAGGTGTTCTCTGTTTTAGACCAGTAATATCAGCCTCCTTGGAGGCTGTCAAAAATTGCAATGTCGACTATATTTCAAGTCGCCACAGCCGGGTATTGGGTAAAGTTTTCAATAAGCAATAATCGCGCCTCGGTTAGACCTCATTGGCTACGATACTGCCACTGCGCAAAGCTAAAGAAACAAACTGTCATTCGAGGTACCCTCGGGAGATGAAACTCAGGACACCTAGAGAGAGCAAAGGTCGCCTACACACAACACCCAGAGACACAGACAACAATACTTCGGACTGCGAGCTGGAATACTCTGACCTGTACTCTATGAATCGCGAGCCTCATAATAAAGGATGATTTGTGCGCAGAGGATTCTGGGGGCCCATATGCTAATTAGCATTTCCTGGTCTGTTAGTACAACGTTGTACTTGAATTCCTCCGGGGCAATTATAAGGGCTCTGCAGGGGAGAGAGTGGGTGGTTATGGCTCCCTCAGGCCAGGCGAGGGTTTGGTACCTCGGGAAGGCTTGCTCTAGCCTCGGCCAGCGAAGCAGGTATAAGGATCGGAGATTAAGCGCCTAGAAGCTCCTCTCAAACTCGGGACATCTTACAGCCGCTCTGAACAGAATGTAGGTATGTGACTAACCATCAAGGTGCAGCCCAGACTGTCCAAGGCTCGCCCTGAGCCGAGTCCGGGTGTAAGACCTCTCTCTCCCTAATACAGTGAAGGTAGGGGTCTATGATTCATGGAGGGGGAAGACCCGTTGGACAGACTAAAACAAATAAAAGCACAGAACAGAAAGCAACACAAAGCCAATGGAAACAATGGGCAGAGTTGCTTTTCCGATCAGTTACTGACATGTCTCCAATAAGCCTTTGGCAACCAGACCACTGCGCTATAAATGAAAGGGCATGGCAGGTCAGTGAGCTTGGAGCAGTACGAAGTTCCAGTTTCTTCTAAGACAGCAGCCCTGCCTGCTACAAGCATTGCTTAACTACTTTCTAGTCACAAAGGCCACTGAAAACTGGCCTGACCTGGGCGGCAATCAACAGGATACCAAGATACTAGATCTCGGGGACCACTGTACAAAGAGCAGCAAATTCAGGTCACTGATTCTCAAGTGCCAGGTAAAGATGGCGGAGACAACACAAATCTTCACAGTCAGCAGGGTAAACAGTCATTATACTCACTCACCCACCGAATTTGTTACGCATGGATGAAGAACATCTGCTGTAACCGAGCACCCAATAGAGGAGAAACCTCTGCACTTCTACAGTGACTCATAAAAGCAAAAACTCTACAAATATCTCCTCAAATCAAACGCAATTTACCTTCATACTAATCTACTGAATCACTTATAAACTGACCGATTGAACATACTCTCTACTAATCTCACACAAACATAAGATACAACTGATTGTTCGTTTTTACAACTCCCCAACAAAGGGAGTCCAAACACCACGGAACGTGTACTCGTGCTACACACACGAAAACATAACATAAATTGGTGAAAAAGGTAAATATTTAAATGGAATGAGGTAAAGTAAAATAAAATAATTAAAAAAGCAAAAATGTCTATAGAGTTTTTCAAAGGCTGCGTTCAAAATAAACTTTGCACACCCTTAGTTTCTACTTTTCGTTCATCTTAATCTAGTTGGCCTTTCTCATGTCTTTTGCTCCCAGGTTCTCTCCTCTACATTCCAGGGTACCGCCTCTTCTTTCGCCCCCACACCGTTATCCTTTTCTAACATTCTTCATCTGCTCCCTCTACTTCCACGAAGGAGGGTGACACTGTCCTAAAACATGCATTTCTTGGTGTGATTATGTACAGATTTGCTACATTAAGCGTGACTTCCACCAACTGGCCAACGGAATACTTTGCCCTTTCAGCCTCCCTTTCCTCTTCTTACAAGTGTCTCCACACTCCATGCCCCTTCGATTAATGGCCTCTTGCGGAGCCAATTCTTATATGAGCTTCTCACCAGGGACCTGTACGTACAGCGTTCCGGAGGCACACAGGAAGATCCCGGCTAGTGCGGCCAAAAACATTTGCCAGGGAAGCCGGGTGTTCGCCGTGGTAGGGGTAGTAGGACCAGGGGGCTCAGAGACGCAAGCTCTTCATCCACAGGACAGCAGGGCAGACGTGCGAGAACAAAGCTGGTAATATTTCAAGTACTGTGTTATTGCCTTTTGATATTGAACTGTTAAGTCTATGGTTACAGTTGAATGTAAAGCACCTAAAGGGCCCCTGGTACTAGTGAACTTAATAACAAAATAAAAAAATAGGACCACCAATGCCAAACTTAGAAGGGCCTCTATTTATAGTCTACACTTGGATACTCCAGCACAGATTTTAGTGAATAAGCTATTTAATGAAATTGTAGGACACACCTCTGCTAACTACATCTAACAGCTCTCGAGTTGGCGCAGTAGGAGTTTTCAGCATTTTTGAGGAGGGGGGTTAAGGGCAGAGACTTTTTCCACCCTGAACACCGATGTCAAGGGGAGTACACAACACAGCTCTGCTCATTGGATTACAGAGGCGGCTCTCAATATTTTAAACAGTTGCTGCACTAAGACTGGGATTCCACAGCTCCTGGGGGCCTATTACAGATAGGGTAAACTTTCCCTGTTTGCGCCGTGCACACAGGGAAAGTGCACCCTATTATGAAGAATGCGCGACTCTCAGGGTATCCACAAACTCGTGCTTGCCAGGTACAAGGTGGTACCATGATGAAAGACTACTAGCCTAATCACGAATAAAAAGCAATGATTTTGCAAGGACAGTAAGGGGAGCCAATTGAAAAGATGGGCGGGGAAATGGGTGGAGCTTGAATGCCACATCTCAATACAGCATGCCTCGCAGAGCAGCGCATGCGCCGCCCAGGCTTGACCTCAAAAGTGCTGATACTCAGAAGTGGACAGCACCGGCCCATTTAAAGCACTGCTTCCAACCACACACCTAGGGTGACCAACCGTTCGTAATTTTCATGGGCAGTCCGTGAATTTACTGTTGTGTCCGATGTAAGTGATGGAAGTTTCCATGGACGGCATTTGTCCGTAATTCTAGCCTTGGGGCCAAAGGACAAATGTTCAGCAGTTGAGATGGCTCAGCTCAGGCAGAAAGGAGGGGGTCTCCGCTGCAGTGATTCAGAGGGAGGGGCAGCCAGGGTGCCGGGCTGGTTAATCTGTGAATGTAAAGGCTGCTTGAATGAGAAATAAATAGGTGTTAATTGACCTAAGCTGCCTGAGGTGAAATAGTTCTTAATTTTCCATGATATTGTAAGGTGTTCCAAGCTGAGCTGTGCAGTGTGTGATTTTCAACTACAACTGAGGTCCCAAACCACTGTTACATTGCATTGCGACTCACAAAGAGGATGCAAATCACTCTTTCATGCCATCTCATGTTTACAATTCAGAAGGTGTTGCAAAACCCCTTTCACAATTAAGAAACTCTTTCCTCACTCTTAAAACAGGTTCTTTACATTGTAAAAAGATGTTTCGAAGCGTGATTCAAAGACTTTATAACAAAAAAAAAAAAAACGTTGACATGCGTCCCTTGGTGGATTGACCTGTTGGTGGTATCCTAGCATTAAACAGGATTTTTTTCTTATTGCGCTTTTCACTGTGGAAATGCAGGCTTTGGAAGTGGTAGTATATTAGCTGCAGTAAATATACATATATCAATGTCACCTAGCAACTAACATCAAAATAAATCACAGATGGGATGTGATATTGTGTGTGCCGGTGCCTCATGAATCAGGATGCTTAACTAGGTCAGGGCTTTAAGTGGGCCGGGTCCTGCATGTGCTCAGCGTCGGGTGTAGTTCTAAAAAAGCAGGTGCTGAGCTGGCTCCCTATTGGGCTCTCCATTTTTGCCCTAATCCTCAGGGTGGAATCATCATCTTAACTCTGCTGGAGTTCCACCCTTCACTGCCTTTGATGTAACTCCAAAGAGACCGGTTACAGTTCTTTCACAGTCTCATAATTTTAGAACTGAAGCATTTTCAATATTATTTACGATGCCAAAGTTGTTGCTTATTTGTCTTATGCAATTAACCACCATTGACAAAGCCAAAAGTGGCTTGTTCTAGGTGGATTGTTACTTATTGTGTTATTTATCTGGATGCACTGACAGAAGCAGCAAATTTACCAGTCGGGAGGCAAAATATGCTAAACACAGATTACTTAGCTTACGTGTTTTAGTCACGCTCTTAGTTACAACGGCCAAGCCCTTTTGACAGACCCTCCAGTTTTTTCATCCCACTTAAAGCTCTGTCCTAGGTAGTGTACATATGGATGTCCTGTAGCTCTTCTTCATCATTTTACTACAGCAGTCAGCAGAAACGTGTCTTGCACCATTTGAGGTCATTTGTGTCCTGCACGCTACAGTCAGTGGAGACGTAAACCGTAGGGGTTTGCATCATATCATCATCATAGAAATTTTATTTCGATCATGTATATCTTAAAAAAGTACATATCACCTCAGTACATCTGCTGACACATAAAAACAAGCTACACGTGAAGGGGCATGACACTTTATGTTATACTGCCCCACCTGTCATCCTCATCTTCTTGGTATAACTATACTGCTCTTCTACCCTTACCCTGCTTTCGTCCACTCTTCTTGCTTACGCTCCGATTTACTATTGTATATCTTCCTGGCATCTCTTTGGACTGGATTTTTTTAAACTGTGGATATTTCAATATCTCAAGGTTAGCATTGATCAGGCAATTCCCTTGTCATGCTTTCATGTCATACACCTTCTGCACATCTATGTGGACATGCTACAATGATTACCATTTCTATGATAATGTGATCCTTCTAAATGTTTACTCCTGTGATGACATCAATTTATATGGTGCTCCGCAAATTGTTTCTCTGTACTCCTGCTATTGTGAAATCTATTGTGTAGTGTCCTGTAGTATTTTCATCATGTGCTCCCCCTACCCTTCCATATTCCTTTTACAGATCCCTCAGCCAATTTGAGTGGAGTCTGCACAACTGAAAAAAGAAAATAAACTGCTTGTCTAAACATTTTACGAAGAGAATGTGCGTGTTTCATTTTTCCCTAGAGTCTGCTTTCATTTTCTCATGCACAATGTTTGAATTTAAGACAAAGCATACTTTCAGTGCTCTGGAAATAGGAACACACGGGGCAGGAGAGATGTGGTACTATCCTTGTGCTCTCTTCTTCTGTATATGCGAACAACAGCAGTTCAGTGCCTTGGTGCAATTTTCATATTTCAGACTGGGGTGCAATGTCATCATCATTAATAGCAAATGTACTTGCCCATGGACGTTGGCACAATTTATTAGGTCTCACATTAGCCAAGTTATTTTCATTTTGTTAAAATTATATGTATAATATATTCATCTGACACAAAGCTGGCCACTTGAAGGATTACACTCTAGCCCAGCAGTTCAGGACCCATTTAGCTGAATCCTATGTGAGCTGCTTTACATCTCACAGTGCAAACACAAAGAGATGATGGACAGAAGGCTGAAACTTTTCAGACACCTGTGTCACAGATCTGGGTTGAATCCATCATTAATCATTCTTTAGCTCACTTTGCCACCCCAGTTCCGACCCAGCCATATACAAATCGGTCTTGGCCCTGTCCCTCTTGGGAACAGTCCAGCCTGAACTGCCAAGCCAGGTCCTCACTGGACCAGAAACAAGCATCCTGGTACCAGTTTCGGGGTAACACCCCTCATCAGCCAGGCTAGCTTGAATCCAGTGCCATTGGACTCAAAGCTGGTCACTCAGAGGACTGCACTCTAGTCCAGCAGAGCAAGACCCATTTAGCTACATCCTATGCGTGCTGCTTTATATCTCACAGTGGCACTCAGATATGAGATGCTAGTAATAAAGTCCATCTGACCACTTCTCTCACTAGACATGCTTGCTCAGGACGATGAACTGTAAACAAAATATTACACTGAACAACACAGTGCGATAACCATATAAATAGATTATGATCATATAAAACAACAAAAAGACCTGAAGAGTTGCTCAAAACTGCACGCATACCAAAAAAAAGTGAAGTGCATGATTGTCTCAAACTAATATAAACTTATTTTGACTTGTACTTATGTTGGTTGTCAACTTACCTATATACGGTTGCGCGACCTCCTCTGATGTGTCTATAAAACATACCTTTTGTTGCAAATTATTTTTGTCCTGAATTTTGACCTTCTGTCCTGAATTTTTGTCCTGAATTTTGACCCCTCGTCCTGAATTTTTACACTCACCGTCCTGAATTTCCACCATGCCAGTTGGTCTCCCTACACCCACCTGACATGCTACCCTAGAAGGGAAGTGCTTCAACGTTCCATGTAGGGGGGGGGTGAGTGCTAGATAAATGTTGCAATATAATACAAAGCGTTGGATTGTTCTGAAAGGGGACAATAAGGGTTTGTGGCACGCAAAGTGTTCAGCAATAAAACATATTTAGTAAAATTCCAGTACCAGCCACATGGTAGCGTTATCGCCACAAATTGGAAATTATTGGCGCTGCAATACAACAGTTTCATTTCACTAATCTTCATCTAACATAAGAGATGTTTGAAATCAATATGTTTTAAAGACTGAAGCAGATAAATAAGGAAGAGAGAGAATTCCAAGGTACAATGAACTGTTCTACAATTGCCAGTTTTCTGCTGCATACGGGTGGTAGTGGTACTGCTAAGGTAATAAAACTCCTAAGTAAAACGATTGCAAATTACAGCACGTGGATTAGGTAAGTAATAAGAGTCAATACATATTATAAGCAAAGTATTCTCGGGGACAGCTATCGTTTGCACCATCTGTCACACAACAAAATATGTAAACACACATTCTGCGGACTAGCTTGGCAAACTGTTAACGATCACTCAACCTTACAATATTTTGGTACTACTGCTTGCATCTTCATTTCATTTCAGGCACAGTCACAGCACATGAACAGGCATCCTCAAAAAGTATTTTTCTCTAAATATCTATGCGAGAGCACGAAAGCAGGGCATGGAAAGGATTCCTGTGGTCATATTACAGAAGTGTCCTAGGGGCACCACATGCCTGTGCGCCAGGGTCGGACTGAGAGCACAATTAGGCCCGGGCACCGAAAGAAAAAGTGGACCACATTTGGGGATAATGGCCTTTCATGAAACGGTGCTTAGTATCGGGAGTAATTTTGGGACAAATGTCTGATAAATGAAGCTTTCGAAACTCATGGAGTCCGTAGCATTGGCCAGAGGCGCACCACTAGACACACATATTCCACTGCAACTCACAGGTCTCCTCACCTGATCTTCAGACCTATGTATTTCTCTACTTTGTGTGCCTGAGTGTGTTAGTCACCTATTATTCCCTTAGTCTGTGATCTCCACCCCAAAGTTCCCTGAATATCCTGGATCATATCAGGCCATGAGTCCAAACCATCGCATCCTCTGTGTCTGGAGGCTTCTGTCCCCCTCAAGGCACCAGGGTTCTTCCTCTTTAGGTTGTCACTCAAGAGCCTCTCCACAAGCAATGTCCTTGGGAATGCATACAACTTCGTTCTTGGTGTCCTTTGTGTTGTGGGTCGAGACGATCTGAATATGGAAAAGCAGCAGGAAGTCACTCCAAAAGCCTTTCTTTCTCGGTCTCCATGCCTCTTAATGAATTGGACCGGAAACACAACATGATGAGGTACAATCTGCAAACAATCCGATCCACTACAACTTACTAGAGCTACGCAACCAAGCAAGATCCCTCAAGAGTACAACATCTGCTCCACAGGTTGAAACCAACTGCCCATAACTTATAAGTTGGCGTCACCATTCACCACAAGTACAGGCAACTGCTAAGAGAGCGGACTTCAAAAAAGTGCATACTTTCAGCATCCTAACCTACAACGGGGACTGATCGGTGACTTACCGCGTCCAAAGGCATGCCTACACCCTTTTTGTTGAGTCAGAGGCAAAATTATTCTTGAGACATAAAAAAACAGCCATCGTGTTTTCCACCCGAGCAGATTGCGAAAAAGCAAACAGTTCACCCGATTAAAGTGAAAATGCGATTCAAAGCAACTCAGTTTGCAGTGTTGCTTCATACGAGTCCTCCTGCATTACACCTGCACGGAAAGTAAAACTACCAAGAAGCAATACCTTGCAATTACAGCATTTAAAAGGACAGGATGGGCAGAGTTAGTGAGTCTACCTCAGGAGGTCGATTTAATCGGGCCACCAGAAAAGCAAACATCTGCAACATAGCCCCGAAAACCAACTTACCAGAAAGAGAGGTAAGAAAATGCACAAGGAGGAGGCGGTGAGCCAGAAATTCCGTTCTAACATATAGGCGTAACACATTACAGTACAAAGTATTAATTTGTAGAACCTGGACTTAAACATATGATAACTTCTAACAGATCTGTAAACTCTAAAGAAACTCTGACTGATTTCTTTAGGTGTTCTCTGTTTTAGACCAGTAATATCAGCCTCCGTGGAGACTGTCAAAAATTGCAATGGCGACTATATTTCAAGTCGCCACAGCGGGGTATTGGGTAAAGTTTTCAATAAGCAATAATCGCGCCTCGGTTAGACCTCATTGGCTACGATACTGCCACTGCGCAAAGCTAAAGAAACAAACGTCATTCGAGATACCCTCGGGAGATGAAACTCAGGACACCTAGAGAGAGCAAAGGTCACCTACACACATCACCCAGAGACACAGACAATGATTCTGACTGCGAGCAGGAATACTCTGAACTCTACTCTATGACTCGTAAACCTCATAAAAAGGATACATTGTGCGCAGAGGATTCTGGGGGCCCATATGCTAATCAGCATTTCCAGGTATACTGGTACAAAATTGAACTTAAATTCCGCCGGAGCAATTATAAGGGCTCTGCAGGGGAGAGAGTGGGTGGTTATTGCTCCCCCAGGGCAGGCGAGGGTTTGGTGCCTCGGGAAGGCTGGCTCTAGTCTCGGCCAGCGAAGCAGGTATAAAGGATCGGAGATTAAGCGCCTAGAAGCTGATCTCAAACTCGGTACATCAGCGCGCGCTCTGAAGAGAATGTAGCAGGTATGTGACAAACCATCACGGTGCAGCCCGGACTGTCCAAGGCTCGCCCTGAGCGGAGTCCGGGTGTAGGACCTCTCTCTCCTTATAAAATGAAGGGAGAGGACGAATGCTTCAAGGGAGGGGAAAGACCCGTTGGACGGATTAAAACAAATAAAAGCACAGAACAGAAAGCAACACAAAGCCCATGGAAACAATGGGCAGAGTTGCTTTCCAGATCAGTTACCGACATGTCCCCGAAAAGCCTTTGGCAACCAGACCGCTGCGCTATAAATGAAAGGACATGGCAGGTCCGTGAGCTTGGAGCAGTACGAAGTTCCCGTTTCTTCAAGGACAGCAGCCCTGCCTGCTACAAGCATTTATTTACCTTTTCATCACAAAGGCCAATGAAAACTGGCCTGACCTGGGCGGCAATCAACGGGATACCAAGATATTACATCTCGGGGACCACTGTACAAAGAGCAGCACATTCAGGTCACTTATTCCCAAGTGCTTGGTAAGGATGGCGGAGACGTAACACATGTTCACAATCAGCAGGGTATACAGTCAGAATCAACCGATAGATTAAACATACTCTCTACTAATCTCACACAAATATAAGATACAACTGAGAGTTGGTTTTTATAGATCTCCAACAAAAGGGGTCCAAACACCACGGAAATTGTACTCGTGCTACACACACGAAAACATAACAAAGTGTTGAAAAAGTTAATATTTCAATGGAATGTGGTAAAGCCAAAAAAAAAGCAAACATGTCTATAGATTTTTGCAAAGGCTGCGTACAAAATATACTTTGCACACCATTAGTTTCTACTTCTCGTTCATCCTAATCTAGTTGCCTTTCGCCTTCCTTTTGCTCTCGGGTTCTCCCCTCTACCTCCCAGGGTTCCGCCTCTTCTTTCGCCCCCACACCGTTATCCTTTTCTAACATTCTTCGTCTGCTCCCTCCACTTCCACGAAGGAGGGTGAAACCAACTGTCCCAAAACATGCTCCTCTTGGTGAGATTATGTACAGCTTTGCTACATTAAGCGTGACTTCCACCAACTGGACAACGGAACACTTTACCCTTTCAGCCTCCCTATCCTCTTCTTACAAGTGTCTACACACTCCATGCCCCTTCGATTAATGGCCTCGTGCGGAGGCAATTCTCATTTGTGCCTCTCACCGGGACCTGTAGGTGCAGCGTCTCGGGGCACACAGCTAAATCCCGCTGGTGCGGCCAAAAACATATGCTGCCTAAAATGGAGGGGGGGGGGGGGGGGGGGTGGCAAGAGGCTGGGGGAACGAAACACGAAGAGCACACATGGGAATCCGGTCTCCTGACCAGGCAAAGCGCAGGAACCCCGTTCTAGCAGAGGGGGCCGGAGGAAGGGGGTTAAGGCTGCAGGTGTGGCTGCACGGGAAGGAGGAGGTGTGTGTGTGTGTGGGGGGGGGGGGGGGATTAAAGACCGCCCACCCCAAAATGTTGCCCTTGGATCAGAGGAATAATGTGAGCAAAGGAGGGGCAGCGGGCGAGCGGCAGGAACGAGAGCACCGATAGGGGGCGGGAGATTAATAGAGGGTGCTGAGGAGGAGGGGGGCCCGATTATCACCAAAGGTAAAGAGCACGGAGTGCTGTGAGTCAGGGAGGGGGTGCATGGTGTAGGGAGGGGATGGGAGGGGGCTGGAGAGAGAGCTGGCTGCAGGAACCAGCGTGCTGCTCCTGCACAGACCGTCTCCTGGACGATCACTCACCGGGGTCTGCAGCAACCCCGGGGTCGGTAAGAGGTGCTCGACCACCGGGGCGTCCGGTGCTGGTGGCTGCTGAGGAGAGGGGGTTCTGCCGCCGGCTATCGGCTGCCCCTAAGGTGGGGGGTGCGACCCCCCCTCACGGGGGGGGGGGGGCGGGTACTCCGGGGATCCCCCACTCCACACGAGGAGACGGTGGAGAGCCACAAATTCCATCTGGAGGTTGGAACATAGAGGTGTATAATAATACATTATGCTACAAAGTATTACTTTGTAGAAGCCTGACAAGAACATATGAATAACTTCTAAAATACTGGCATAATATCTGTAATCTCTGAAGAAACTCTGACTGATTCCTTTAGGTGTTCTCTGTTTTAGACCAGTAATATCAGCCTCCGCGGAGACTGTCAACAATTGCAATGGCGACTATATTTCAAGTCGCCACAGCGGGGTATTGGGTAAAGTTTACAATAAGCAATAATCGCGCCTCGGTTTTTTTTTTTTTTTTTTTTTTTTTTGTAAAAATATACTTTATTTAAAATTATTTGTCAGGTTTACATTTTAAGCAGTCCCTTATATTTGGGTGCTGTACATTTAACCATTCTCCAAGAAGCGCATTAGGCTATCTTTGGTGGTTTTCCATCAAGATTTCTCATTTTACCCATCCAGACCAACTCCTGATTTTCCAGGTTTCCTTTGCCCACTCTTGTCCAAATCTATGGGTGTCTATGCACATGTAAGAGAACATTTTAGTGAAAACAAGTTTTTGGCATTCTTTTTCCGTGATTGCTTGGTGTTTGTACAAGGAAAGGTTCCTGTTTTCCCACATCGCCTCTTTCACGCAGTTTATTATTCTCCATAGTGTCCTTTCTTTATTTGCATTGCAATTCATGCCCAACCCATATAGAACCAGTTCATAGGACAGGGATGCCTGTCCTGTTAATTCTTTAATGAGCTGTCCCATTGCCTTCCACATGCTTTGTGCTCCGCCGCAGTTCCAAATGAAGTGCATCAGGGATTCATCTGCTGCACAGCCTGGTGTTGGGCATCTTGCTGTTTTTGCCAGTTTCCTTGCATGTTGGAATTGTTTCACGGGTAGGCATTTGGATACCATCATCCATGCCAAGTCTTTCTGGGAGTTTGTCAAGTCTTTGTGGTTCACCATCTCCCAAACCTTCCCTGATTGCTTCTCTGATAAGTTGTTTACCATTGTCACTGAGTCTGTTTCTTTCAGTTCTTTGCTTAAGGCCATCTGGGGTGTGATGTCCTTCGCTTGAATTTGTCTCTCTTCCAGCTTCTTGAAGAAAGGCTTGATGCCTTTGTACGCAGGGGGTGGTTCTAGTAAAAAAGGCTTTGTATTGTCCAGATTACATATGCCCTGTCTTGATAAGATGAAACTTGTAGCAAACAGAGTGTAGGCAGCCACATGTGAGTCTTTCTTTGCATTCCCCAGTATGTTTTTAACAAAATGTGACATCAGGAAGTCATGGAGGTTTGGCAGGTCTTTCCCTCCTTTTGTGGGTAGTTTGAAAACTGTGTCTCTTTTTAGTTTTTCAATTTTTGACCCCCAAAAGAAGTTTGCAAAAAGTCTTTGTGTCACTTTTGTCCACCTGTATGATGGAGGGAAAATCATGGCAATAAACATCAGGATTGGTAGACATATTGCTTTCAGCACCAAGACTTTCCCTTCCAGGGAAAGTTTTCTTGTCGTCCAGAGCGCCATTTTCTGCTTGAGCTTTGTCTGGATCTTCTCCCAGTTTATTTCTCCCTTCATGTCCTGTGAAAAAAGAATCCCCAGTATTTTTACTGGGTCTTTGGAAGGTTTCACTGGGAGCTGAGACAGTTTGTCCCATTGTCCCACCGTCATGCAGTGTGTTTTCTCCACATTCACATGTAGCCCAGCTGCTAGGGAAAAGAGTTGGGTTATAAGGAAAGTTCTTTTCATGGATCTAGCATCAGTGCAAGCAATGGTGACATCGTCCATGTATGCTACACATTTGACCTGTTTGCCTTGGCTGCCCGGTACCAGAGGGCCAGTTATGCACTTGTCCTTCCTGATGGCACATAGGAGAGGTTCAATTGTACATACAAAGAGTGCCGGTGATAAGGGGCATCCTTGTCTGACCCCCGATTCAATGTGGAACCCCTCAGATAGTGTACCATTTATAAGGACCTGGCTTTCACATCCAGTGTATATTAAGCCAATAGTTTTGATGAAACCTTCTGGGAATCCCATTTTCCTGAGCACTTTGAAAAGGTATTCATGACTTAGGGAGTCAAAGGCTTTCTGGAAATCAAGGGCCAAGATAGCTAGTGGATTCCCCCTGTCTTTCGCTAACCACAAGGTGTCTCTAATAATGGTCAAGCTGTCCCAGATTTTCCTTCCTGGGACCGCACATGTTTGGTCTGGGTGCACGATGGAGGCCAGCACCTTTCTGCATCTTCCTGTCAGGACTTTACTTAGGATCTTACTGTCAACATTCAAGAGGGTGATTGGCCTCTAATTGTTGATGTCCAGCTTGTCCCCCTTTTTCTCCAGCAGTTTTATGATGCCCTGTGGAAAGGAGGGGGGTAAAACATTTTTTTCCAAGCATTCTTTCAACAGACTCCAAAAATCCTTTGCAATAAGCCCCCAGAAAGTTTTGTAAAACTCCCATGGAAGGCCGTCTTGCCCAGGGGCTGATCCTTTTGGGGATTCCTGAATGATTTGGAATAGTTCTTCTCCTGAAATGGGGGTGGTTAGAAATTGTTGTTCCTCTTGGGATAAAGAGCTCTGCAAAGACCCTAGAAAATCTTCACATGCACTTATATCTGATGGCTCTTTTTTGTACAATTGGGAAAAAAAGGCTGTTGTTATTTTCCCTACTTTCTCTGTGCCCTTTTGTGTTTGTCCATTTGTGTCTTTCAGTTCATTCATTACCTTATGCACTTGCTGTGCTTTTTTGAAAAAAAACCTTGAGCACTTTTCCTCTTCCTCAAAGATCTTGACCCTGGAGTTAAAAATGTGTTCTTTCCCTCGTTGTTTCAGCCATTCTTTCAGTTCCGTTTTTGTTTTTTCTCTTTCCTCCCCTACTTCCATTCCACCCCTTTCCAGGTTTTCTAGCGTGATTATTCTTTGTTGTATTTCATCAAATTTTTGAAACTTTTCCTTGCTTTTGATCATGCTCTGTTTTCTGAAAAAAAGTTTTGTTTGTTTTTTTACCTCTTCCCACCATTCTGCTAAGGATGGGAAACTTTCCTTTCTGGTTTTTAAGTTGTTGTACATATCACTGTAATTTTTACATATATTTTCCTCTTGTAATAACAAGGTGTTCATTTTCCACACACCCCTCCCCATTTGACACATGTTTGAGATTTCAACGGTTGCTTTCAAGATTTTGTGGTCTGACATACCACTCTCGTTTGTTTCATAATTCCTTCCTTTTATATTTTTGGAGGTAAAAATGAAATCAATTCTTGATTTGACTTTGCCACTTTCTGCTTCCCATGTGAACCTTTGTTTTGACCCTGATTTTGCCCCTGTATCTGACAGTTGCAAATCTTTACACATGTTTTTGAGACATTTTGCAGACTTATCAATTTCGTAACAATTTTTCTTGCCACATCTGTCTGTAGGGTTTATGATGCAGTTGAAATCCCCTGTTAACACCATTGGGGTTGCACCTGCAATAAAAAGTGGGAGCATTTCAAACAGGGACATTCTTTCATTCTTGTCGGTTGGTGCATAAATATTACAGACCTTAAAGGTGGTGTTTCTGTATTGTATGGTGACCATCATAGCCCTGCCTGGCTGTATAATTTTAGTATCCAGGATTGACATTTCTTTGTTTTTTATGAGAATGCCTATTCCAGCATTCTTGTTTCCACCCCCAGACCATTTGGAGGGGCCTTCTTCCCAATATTTGGATATGTGACTGTAGTCGGTGGAGTGGGGAATTGCACATTCCTGTAAACATATAATGTCCCCTTTTTGTACTTTGCAGAGCTCAAACACGGACGCTCTTTTCACTTGTGAGCCCATTCCTCGGGCATTCCATGTTATGATGTTAAACATTATATTTGCAATGGTGATTACTTTGCACGGTATACAATATATGTTAAACCTGAACATTTTCAAAGCTCAATGGCGACCAGATGCTGTCACATATTTGCTGATTGCTTTCACTATTTTGCGTCTCTTGCCCGCCAATTTCTTCTGCTCCCCCTAAGTATGGGGACTGTAGAAAAAGGTCTTTGTGGGGGGTTACTCCTACCTCTTGTGAGAATAAGCTATATCCTAGGTCTTCTGAGTCTGAGAGGTCCCCTAGTACACTATACCTGGACCCTGAGCAGTTCTCTTTTGGTAGAGTTTTCTTCCTATTTTCTTTCTGTTCTGTTGCGGCCGGACCACTTGGGTCCGCCGTTTGCTTTTTAATTTTGATTTTATTTCTTTTTTTAACCATCTGCATTTGGCCCTCGGTGGTTTTTGTTTCCTCTTCTGAGGAGGTCTGTTCTTCTCTTTCCCTTTTTTCCTGTGCCCTGTCCTTGGCTTCTTTGATGATGTTATATATATCTGTAGGTATAAGAGTACAATCTGAATCTATTTCCCTGTCTTCCACTTGTGAGTCTATGTCTGACATCCCTTTAACTCTCTTTTCACTTTCCACTATTTCTGTCATTTGAGTTTCCTCTACTACCTGTGTACTTTCCTTGGTTTGTTCCTGTTCTGCCTGTGGGGTAGGGGTAGGTTCAACCTGTATTACTTGTTTTTTTGTGTTGGATGTTTCCCCAGTGCCTCCATCACTAACTGTCTTAAAGATTAATGGTGCCAGTACTGCGGCGTAAGGTTTACTATCCCCTGGCTGGTGATGTTTGGCAGCTGCAGATGCCGCATATGAGAATCTTTGCTTTGGGCATGCTCTATAAAGGTGCTCTTTGGATCCACATAGGTTACATGATTTGGGGGCATTACATTCGGTATGTTTGTGGCCTATGTCCCCACAGAACTTGCAACTCTCATTTTTGCATTCTTCTTTAAGGTGGCCAAAACTTAAACAGTTCCTACAATATTGTGGTTGGCTTGGGTAGTTTAAATAGCCTCTGTTTGGGCCCAATGCAAAGGTTTGTGGGAGGTGGGTCACTCCCCCAGCGGGGTTTGGCTTAAGGATCACAAAAAACTTCCTCTTGCCATTCCAGATTCCAAACTTATTTCTCTGTAATATACCTCCCCTCACCTTTGCGCAAAACCGGTTTAAAAAACATTCAATCTCCCATGTAGACACATGGGCATTATACATATGGACACTTACTGGCACCTCCTTTGCTGCTGCCATAGCAGTAATTTTGACCCCCTTGAGGTTCTCATGTGAACACATGAGTGACACACCCTGTAAGAAAATTTCATATTTCAGCTCTGTAAAAAACGTAATTTCAAAAAAACCTCTATCTTTGTTTTGCTGTACACATTTTAAATCCTTAGCAGTACATTTGAATACTTTTTCAAGTATTTCCTTCACTACATACTCTAGATCCTTAGTACTTCTGTACTCTTCCTCTATTTCGATTTTTATGGCAAGCTCCCCATACTGGAGCGTTTGTTTCGCCATTTTAGCTGTGCACTTTCTCCCTGTGCTTAGGGCAACATTTTTTGTGCTGTAATTCTAAGCCCTCTGTGACCGAGACCCGTAGTTGCCCACACAAGTTTACACCAAGTTCAAAGTCAGTGTTCAGAAATTCACTCTTGTGCCAAGGATGCAGTGCCTGTCTGCCACTCGCTTTAAGGCAGATGTGAGCCGAGGTGCCGTCGAGGAGCGCTCTGGCAGGAATGTGGTGGCGTGGACCTTAAATAACCAAGGAATCCCGAGTGATCAGCTGGGAAAAACAGGTCCGCGCCAGATGGAGGCTAGGGCTTTTCTGCGCCTCAAACCGGGGTGCACTCGGGTGGTGGTGCGAGTCCCCACTGCTGTTTGGGGTGGGTTTGCGGGCGGGTAGAGGGAGAGCTTCCTGCCCCGCGGTGTTAAAGGGGGGATAAGCCTTCCTCTCTCGCGTGTGCCTCCAGCTAGTTTCCGAGCAAGAAACGGGACCCCGACTCACCTCAAAGTTGCTTCACTGCTCCGGCCCTGTTGGGACAAAAGGCGGTACTGCAGGGTGAATCTTGAAGTCTCCCGGCAGCCTCCTTCACCGATGCAGGGGGTCAAAGCGGGCTCGTCTGCTGTCCGTGTGTGCTATCCTCGGAGGTGTGGGGGCACTTTGCAGGGGTCAGGGGCAAGGGGCGACGCCTCGAATCCCTTGTGGCCGGTGATCCTTGGTCAGCTTTAGTGCAAAGCTGTGGCCGGAGGTCCCGACAGGCCGCCGTGTGCAGCGCCCTGCACTTTCCTTAGGGTCTCCTGGTGGCCCCGAGGGGGCTTACTGTAAAATCCCGAAGCGCAGAATTGACCCTGCCTGGCTCGCGGCCAGGGTCTCCTCGACGGGGTCGGCTCCCCCCTCCCTCTCAGCAACGGCTGGCGATGGTCATCCTTACTGGCAAAAGGAACTCCCAAATTCGGAGGACGAAAATGCTCTGCAGCAGCCCTTCACCCAGGTTCCTATTCCCCTTGGCACAGCCTTGCTCCGGACAAGCCAGAGTTCGAAGGCCCAGCCGCAGGGTCTAGTGGCCGAGGGTCCGCGCTGGACTATCTACCCTCCCCCTCCCCGACACCCAGCCTGGCCCCGGACAAGCCAGGGTGACGCAGGCCCAGCGCCTTGGAGGTTTTGGGTTCGGATCAAAGGACGTTCAGACGGAAGACTACAAATGAGAGGGAAACATAACCATTTTGCAACTGAAGCCGGAATCGGAGTATACTGCCACTGCGCAAAGCTAAAGAAACAAAGGTCATTCGAGGTACCCTCGGGAGATGAAACTCAGGACACCTAGAGAGAGCAAAGGTCGCCTACACACATGACCCAGAGACACAGACAATGATTCTGACTGCGAGCTGGAATACTCTGAACTCTACTCTATGACTCGTAAGCCTCATAAAAGGGATACATTGTGCGCAGAGCATTCTGGGGGCTCATATGCTAATCAGCATTTCCAGGTCTGCTGGTACAACATTGAACTTTAATTCCTACGGGGCAATTATAAGGGCTCTGGAGGAGAGAGATCGAGATGGTTATCGCTCCCTTGGGGCAGGCGAGGGTTTGGTAACTCGGGAAGGCTTGCTCTAGCCTCGGCCAGCGAAGCAGGTATAAAGGATCGGAAAGTAAGCGCCTAGAAGCTGATCTCAAACTCGGGACATATTAAGGTCGATCGCAAGTGAATGAAGGTATGTGACTAACCATCAAGGTGCAGCCCAGACTGTCCAGGGCTCACCCGGAGCCGAGTCCGGGTGTAGGACCTCTCTCTCCTTATAAAATGAAGGTAGGGGTCTATGATTCATGGAGGGGGAAAGACTAGTTGGACGGACTAAAACAAATAAAAGCACTGGCTAGAAAGCAACAAACAAAAAGCCAATGGAAGCAATGGGCAGAGTTGCTTCCAGATCAGCTATTGACATGTCCTCAATAAGCCTTTGGCAGCCAGGCAGCTGCGCAATAAATGAAAGGACATGGCAAGCCAGTGAGTACGAAGTTCCAGTTTCTTCAAGGACAGCAGCCCTACTTGCAACAAGCATTGCTTAAGTACTTTTTAATCACAAAGGCCACTGAAAACTGGCCTGACCTGGGCGGCAATCAACGGGATACCAAGATACTAGATCTTGGGGACCACTGTACAAAAAGCAGCAAATTCAGGTCACTTATTCCCAAGTGCTTGGTAAGGATGGCTGTGACGTAACAAATGTTCACAATCAGCAGGGTATACCGTCAGAATCACTTCTAAATGGATAGATTGAACATACTCTCTACTAATCTCTAACCACCACTAAATGTGTTACGCATAGATGAACAACATCTGCACTAACGGAGTGAAGGACTTTTGTGATTAGATTACACGGCGCTGTGACTTGCGCTCGCATAAACTGGTGCGATATTTGTGCTGTTTTGTCTATGCTGCATTGCCTGTTTTTGTGCAGATTATCGGCGCGCTAGCAAGACACACTGTCTCAGCCTCTGTTGACCATTTGTGACCCAGCCTACCTCTAGTTTCGTTTCTGGCTGCCATCTTAATTGTTGTTGCCTCAGAGCCCGTCCTCCACAGCCCGCCCCGCCTCCCAGCTGACCCTGCCTCGCCCCTCCCCCTCCACTATCCCTATATGACAGATGCCTTTGCGCGCAGCGGTCACGCCGCATGCGCGCCAAAGGTAAGCCCGTCTACGCCCGTCCGCGCCTGGACCGCGCTCAGCGCCAGACCCCCTGGTCCCCGCAAACCGCACTCCTCCTGCACAACGTATGACGCCGCTACCCTCCTAGCCCTTAACCCCGGACGCACACCTCATTGCTATGAAGCTGCCCCGGGTCGTACCCACGGTCCCTTCGCCTGCCACTCCTGCAAATTTACCAGCATCAAGACCCATACCACATCCACTAACCCCAAACACAGCTCCGACTCTAACCACCTGAAGTGCATCCTGCTGAACACCCGCTCGGTCCACAGACACGCCACCGAACTCTGGGATCTACTCGACACTACATCACCGGACGTCGCCTTCCTTACTAAAACGTGGATGAACACATCATCAACACCCGACATCGCCATAGCCATCCCGGACAATTACAAGATCATCCGAAAAGACCGCACCGTCCAAACAGGAGGAGGCATCGCCATCGTCCATAAGAACACCATCAAAATCACGACCAGCTCCGACGACAACCTTACAACCGCCGAACACCTCCACTTCCAGATCCACACCGACCCTAGGACCACACTCAGAGACACCCTCATCTACAGGCCTCCAGGAACCCGTAAACAATTTAGCGAAGACATCACTGACTTCATCAGTCCACATGCCCTCGCCTCCGAGAACTACATTCTACTAGGAGACCTCAACTTCCACCTGGAAAAGAAAAAACGACAGCAACACCACCACCATACTTGAAAACCTGGCCAATCTCGGCCTCAAACAACTTGTTGACACCCCCACCCATGTAGCCGGACATACGCTCGACCCAATCTTCACCTCCAGCAAACACATCTCCTTCGATTGCACCACAGCTCTCCATTGGACGGACAACAGTTGTGTTCACTTCAGCTACAAAACCACCTCGACCCACAACCCCCCACAACCTATTCTCTTAAGAAAATGGAACAAAATCACCACCGACCAACTCCTCACATTGCTCAACCAAAACCCACCCGCCCTCTCATCGGACCCAAACCAAGCTGCCATCAAATTCAAACAATGGATCACTCACAGCGCTGACGAATTAGCACCCTTGAAAAACCATCACACCAAACAAGACAGCAAATAGGCCCCCTGGTTCAACGATGACCTTAAGAAATCCAAAAAGCTATGCCGTACCCTCGAGAAAACATGGAGAAAAAACCCAACCGCCGACAACATGACCACCTTCAAGGCAGCCACCCGCAAACACCACCAGCTGATTCGATCCACCAAGAAATCAGCATTCAAGAATCGACTCGACAACAACGCCCATAACAGCAAGGAACTATTCAACATCGTCAAAGAATTCACCAACCCCACCGCAGCCTCAAACGACATCACTCCCTCCCAAGACCTCTGCGATTCGTTATCCTCCTTCTTCTACAACAAAATTGCCGACAGACATAACAGCTTCGAAAACAGATCCAACAAACAATCCTCTCCACCGCTCTCAGAACCTAAGCCGCCCTCTAACAACCTCAGCGCCTGGAACCCAGTCACCACTGAAGACACCACCCGTCTAATGAATTCCATCCACTATGGCTCGCCAACTGACCCATGTCCCCACCACATCTTCAACAAAGCAGACTCCATCATCGCACCCCATCTCCGTGATGTCATCAATTGCTCCTTCATCTCTGCTACCTTCCCAGAAAGCTGGAAACATGCCGAAGTCAGCGCCCTCCTGAAGAAACCCACAGCAGACCCCTCTGAACTTAAAAACTACCGCCCCATATCCCTCCTCCCATTCCCGGCCAAAGTCATTGAGAAAGCCGTCAATAGCCAACTCGCCGCCTTCCTCGAATCCAACAACTCCCTCGATCCCTCACAGTCCGGCTTTCGAGCCAAACACAGCACCGAAACCGCCCTCATCGCAGCAACAGACGACATCCGCACACTACTGGACAATGGTGAAACTGTGGCCCTCGTTCTACTAGACTTCTCCGCCGCCTTCAACACGGTCTGTCACAGCACCCTCATACAACGCCTCACCAACATCGGCATAAAAGGAAAAGCCTTGGACTGGATCATCTCGTTCCTAGCTGGGAGAACTCAGAGAGTCCGACTCCCCCCATTCAAATCAGAGGCCACCGAAGTCATCTGCAGTGTACCACAAGGATCATCACTCAGTCCCACCCTCTTCAACGTTTACATGAGTCCACTCGCTTCCATCGCGCGTCAACACAACCTTAACATCATCTCCTACGCTGACAACACCCAGCTGATCCTTTCCCTCACCAAAGACCTCAACACCGCCAAAACCAATCTTCACGAAGGCATGAAAGAAGTAGCCATATGGATGAAAAACAGCCGCCTTAAACTTAACTCAGACAAAACGGAAGTGCTCATCCTAGGATCATCCCCCTCTGCCTGGGACGACTCATGGTGGCCTTCGGATCTGGGCTCAGCACTCATAATCACAGACCACGCACGTAACCTTGGCTTCATCCTAGACTCCTCACTCTCGATGACCAAACAAGTCAACGCCGTCTCATCTTCCTGCTTCAACGTACTTCGTATGCTCCAAAAAATCTTCCACTGGATCCCCGCAGAGACAAGAAAGACTGTCACCCACGCACTGGTTACGAGTCGACTAGACTACGGAAACACCCTCTACGCTGGAATTACAGCCAAATTACAGAAAAAACTCCAACGCATCCAAAACGCTTCAGCGAGACTCATTTTGGACATCCATCGCCAAGACCACATTACCGGCCACCTGAAAGACCTTCACTGGCTTCCCGTCAACAAGAGAATAACATTCCGTCTCCTCACCCACGCACACAAGGCCCTCTACAAACTAGGGCCCGAATGCCTCAACACTCGACTATCCTTCTACACACCCACCCGCCAACTAAGATCCTCCAATCAAGGCCTCGCCTCAGTCCCGCGTATCCAAAGATCCACCATGGGAGGTAGATCCTTCTCCTACTTGGCGGCCAAGACATGGAACTCACTCCCCACTCACCTCCGCCTTACACAGAACCACATCTCCTTCAGAAAATAACTTAAAACCTGGCTATTTGATAAATAATGAACCCCCTCCCCAAGCGCCTTGAGACCCTCTGGGTGAGTAGCGCGCTATATAAATTCTTGAACTTGAACTTGAACTATCGCCCACACTCAATAGAGGAAAAACCTCTGCACTTCTCCAGTGACCCATAAAAGCAAGGACTACATTGATCTCCAAGGATCAAACGCAATTTACCTTCATACTAATCTACACAATCACTTCTAAACGGATAGATTGAATGTGAGAAGTTGGCCTGGTATATGATGTCCACTAGTTCTAGTGGGTACCTGGCACCAGGCCAATCGACCCTTATTGATGGTGGTTGTAAAGTCAACCTTATAGAAAGCTATCCTAGGGGTAGCAGTGGCGAGCAGTCTTCAGGCTAAGACTTCAGAGAGCGAATTAAGCTAGTTGTTTTACTAATTATAATCTCGAGTACCAAATGAAAGCACACTACACAAGGTATATATCAAATATATATATATTTATTCTAAACACAACCCCTCTGGACTCTTTATGAGGTCAGAGGTAATAGTACATCACAAGGAACTTAATTAGCATACCATAAATTGCACAGTATACGTTTTGCCCTAGGGGCCTCACAAACCATATACTAAAATAGTGGTATAAGAACCACATGAGAAATAGAAAGTATGCTTAGGGCCTGTAGAATCGCTGGGGCTCCTAGGAACAACCAAGGGGTAGGATGTAGGAGGCCCATGGGAGTCGCGTGCAGTGTCTAAACACGGTACAAAAGGGGTGGTGATGGACGGAGCATTTGAATCAATCAAACACTCACACCCAGTCAAAAGATTTGGGTTTAATCCATCACCGTTCTTTAGCCCACTCTGCCATCCCAGACGCGTGCAGTGTCTAAACACAGCCGCAGGTTACCATTGACTTTCTATGGGAACCAAACAAGTTATACATTTACAGTTTAAGGCCACTTCTAGGATAACTACGATAGAACCCTTTTAGACTTAGACATTTGGAGGACCAATACCCTCAAGACTACCAGAGTACTCGTGTTACCTCACCCACGGAAGCCGGGTGCATAGGTGTCTTTTGGTGTCGGGTTTCGTCTTCGATTCCAATGGAGAGCTGCGATGAAGTGCTGCAGGCGACCAGAGGAAAAGTGTCCGGGTGGATCCAAGGCTGGATTGGAGATGTGAAGAACCTGAATGCAGAGGAGACAGAGTCTGGGCCACTAGTCAGTGACCAGGGCGGCGATAGGAAGATGCCACCAGATGTCGGGTGATTCCAGGTGAAAAGGTGAAGCTTGTCTCTTCAGCCACGAGGACCAGGAGGTGTCGACGACGACCAGAAGCTGGATTCGAGCTGTTCCACGAAGCATCTAGTTGACAACGGTGTCGGTATCTGGATTGGACCCAACAAGCCTTGGCAAACGCATTCCACGCAAGATGTCGAGATTGGCTTTGGTGCAGACCAGCAAGGTCTGATACGCTTCTCCTTTGCAGGGAAGCTGGAGCAAGCCTGGAGCAACCAGGAAAGCAAGTTGAAGCAAAGGATTGTCTTCTTGGGGGCTCACTAGCCAATGGACTAGAAACTGCGAAGACGCGTCAAGCTGAAATGCATAAAGCGGGCCCACGGGACACTTGTGGGGTGTGGGCCTCAGCTTAGGTACAAAAGGTGCTCGGGGTGGGGCTTCAAGTACCCCAATGCACAACTTCGGGATACCTCGGGAAGTCGGTGCAGGTAGAATAATGCAGGATGTCCAGGAGTTCCGGTCCCACGTTACTCGTGTCCGCCACAGGTCTCAGCTTTGCTGTGAGCGAAGGTCGGGGTCCGCGATGTCTGGAAGTCCGTGCCCTGTGTCGCAGATTCTTCGGGATCCGGCGGGAGCATCAAAAATGCAGACCGGTAAAGATGCTGTTGGTGCCCGTTTGAACAGGGTAGTCACTCCTTGACAACAAGGGATATTTCTTCCATCTTCCAGTCGAAATGGAATGTCGAAGGTCAAGGATATATGTTGCAGAGTTTCGTCCAGGATAATCTAAAGTCCTGGGGACTGGGGTTCTATACTTATAGTATGTTTAGGGGTTGGACTAACTCTAAGGTCCCTCCTATGGGTGGACCTGGGGAGGGGGTGGTTACTCCCCTTCCCCTTTGTCCAGTTTCGCACCAGAGCTGGGGCTGAGTGCCCCAGCAACCGGTTTGAACTGGGAAATGCATGGAGCACCTAGTGTGTTCCATGCAGTGTCTGGAAAGCATTCACTGAATGCAGCCCTCCCAGCCCAAATACACAAGAGCCTGTCTGGGGAGGTGTTGGCACCTCCCTGGACAGGAAACCTATTGTCCAGGCCTCCCCTGCCAGAGTTTCATCCAACAGCAGGAGGGCAGACTTGTGTCTAGTGGCAGGAGCATCCATTTTGTGATGCTGAGGCTCTGTTTAACTTTAACTGGGTAAACCAGTAACTACATGTCTTCTCCCTCCAGAAGGGTGGAATGCTACCCCCACCACCAGAACTGGTGGGAGGGGGGGGGGTAGTATTCCAAAGTGTTTGACACCTTACACAACATGTTTTGATAAAGCCAAACCAAAGTTGGCATTAACCGCAAGGATTATAATGCACTTAAGAGTATATGGTATGGCTATATCATAGAACAGCAATAAGGAGATGGTTCCGAAAGCTGCAGAGGGGCTCAGCTCATGCTAGGGCACCCTCTCACATAAAACCAAGCACTTTACCTCCAGGATTGTCGAGGTCTGCCTTAGGAGTGGCTTATATGTGTATATGTGTCTACATATGTATATAGATATAGGTGTACTATATCTAAGTAAGGGGTGATTACACCACCATACCCAGGCTGTAAAAACAGACCTGTGGTGTCAGTTTGGAAGGCTAACCAGGGGTGGCACAATACATGCTGCAGCCCCTGGTAGGTCTAGGGTGCACCTATGCCCTGGGTACCTATGGTACACTATACAGGGGCTCACAAGGGTGACCCAGAAACCAATCTGGTATGTACCTAAAGTACATGGTATCAATTTAGAGAGAGAACAGCTGGGCTGTGGCCTGATTAGCAGGTCCAGAGCCACACTAAAGTCGAAAAACTAGAGATTCACAGTAAAAAGTCGGGGTAAACATAGGAAGCAGACTCTACTCTCCTACATTGAACATACGCTCTTCTAATTTCATACTAACATAAGATACATCTGAGTGTTGGTTTTTACAGCTCCCCAACAAAAGGAGTCCAAACACCACGGAAATTGTACTTGTGGTACACACATGAAAACATAATAACTTGGTAAAAAAAAGTAAATATTTCAATGGAATGTGGAAAAACAAAAAAAAGAACTGTCCCAAAACATGCTTTTCTTGGTGTGATTATGTACAGATTTGCTACATAAAATTGTGACTTACCACCAACTGGCCAACGGAATACTTTGCCCTTTCAGCCTCCCTTTCCTCTTCTTACAACTGTCTACACACTCTATGCCCCTTCGATTAATGATCTCGTTCAGAGCCAATTCTCATAGGTGCTTCTCACAAGGGACCTGTACGTACAGCGTCCCAAAGGCACACAGGTAGATCCTGGCTAGTGTGGCTAAAAACATTTGCCGGGGAAGCCGGGTGTCCACCATGGTAGGGGGTAGGACCAGGGGGCTCAGAGACGCAAGCTCTTCATCCACAAGACAGCAGGGCAGACGTGCGAGAACAATACTGGTAATATTTCAAGTACTGTGTTATTGCCTTTTGATATTGAACTGTTAAGTCTATGGTTACAGTTGAATGTAAAGCACCTAAAGGGCTCCTGGTATTAGTGAACAATAGGACAACTTGAAACAACATGCATTTACAATGCAATAGGTCTCGCCTTCGAAAAAGTTAGAGCTATTGGCATTGTAAATGACAAACGTTTTATTAATGGGTTGGTTTTGAAAACACATAAATAAATGGCATTGTCATTTACAATGCCAATAGCTTAATCTCTCACAAATGTGAGACATATTGCATTTACACACACACAGCCACACACACACACACAGAGCCACACACACAGCCACACACACACACACAGAGCCACACACACACACACACACACACACACAGAGCCACACACACACACACACACACACACACACAGAGCCACACACACACAGAGAGCCACACACACACGCACACAGAGCCACACACACACACACACACACACACACAGAGCTAAACACACATACACACACACACACACACACACACACACACACACACACGATCTGGTTGTCATAGGAGGAACAAAGTATAGGATCCTGTTAGGATTGAGACGTCATAGATAAATAAGACTGACTAGTATTGTTGTGAATGTGCAGTATTAATGCAGTCACCTCAAAGCATGCATGGTGCATAACAGTGTACATTCTGCTGTGTGCTCAAGACCAAAGCCCTCATCTCTCAATGCCACTCACGCAGGCCCTCAAGCTTTCACCAGTATCCCCATTACCTTATCCCATTATCAATCATTCTACTTGCCCTATTGCCCCACAACTCTTCATCTTTATCCCCCTAGCTACCTCCTCAATCACCCAGCATAACACCTCCCTAACTTCACACCCATCACCTTAACTTCTCCCTGGTGTCAACACTCCAAGTGTCACCCACACTTTTCACTCACCTCTATCCCTTTCCTCCTGCTGCAGCCTTCTCAGGGCCCCGGGCTCAGTGTTCTCAAGCACGGCCCGAAGCTCCGGGTAGGTGTCCCGCTCCTTCAGACAGAGTATGTAGCAACCGCTCCAGTAGTAGGCCCCCACTTGCCGTTTCCAGCTCCCGCCGTTCTCGCCCGCTTAAGGCCCTGCGTTCCTCCAGCGCCGCCAGTAAGCAGTTCCATGGCCAGTGAGGGGGGCGCCACCAGCCCGGCGCCCCTCTCACAGCAACACATAGGCCGTCACATTCCATCACCGGTATCCAGACTCACACCCCTTCAGCTCGGTCGTGTTTGTAAACAACGTATGCAGACCTATGATTCGAGCCAGCACAGTAGACCTCTGCCGGTAACAAGAGCCTGAGACCCCTTCTCCAGGTGAAATAGCGACCTGATGGACCTGGGGGCACAGGGGTTCGAGCCCTGTGCTCTGCCTCCCCACCCCTCCCTTGCAGTCCCCCAGCAGCCATTAATTCACCTTTCGGCAGCAGGAGCAAATAGACTTCCCTCTAACCCTCGTGCAGACAATGTGAAAGTGAGCCTGTGTAATAGGAGAGGGGGGCTGTAAGGAGATAAGCTGTGTGCACAGTCACCAATTACCCGGCAGGGCGAGCCTAGACGAGGCGCGCCCACTTTAGGCACTGCCGCTTGAAACCCTCAGATAATGTTCCAGGAGGATCTTTCTTCGGTATAACCATCATTCTTCTTTCACATACTTATCCTGACACTTCAGGATATGCGGAGCCGCCGCGCTCCCCTTTGTTGTGACCCGTTCATACAAACCCACAATTGTATCCCACTTCCTAAGGCCTCAAGTTGGCCGAGCCCGGGGGGCGGGGGTGCAGCGACCCCCAGTGAAATATCAAACACTGTCCGCAGTCCAGGAGGGCGCACTGGGACTCGTGTGACATCTCCACCTTTGTGTTTCGGGCTCGGGGCTCTGTAGTGCTAGTAAAGTACTTTTTATACAGTTTACGTTAGTGGTGTTTTCACTTTCCTTTTGTAAGGGGGGGGGGTTCACGGGTTGAAATCTCCAATCTCTCCACATTCAGTTATCGAGACTTATCAGACTAAACTTGTGTAAAGTGTATTTCAATATGTTGGAGTTCAGTGGCCCCAGGGGGCCCAAGGTGCTTGTGTTGAGCGTACCGGGGGCCCCGGAGCCGTGGTCGGCCCCTAATGACACGGGGGCACCCTGAGCCCTGGGGGTGAAGGCGACGTGAATCGTGGAGAGACGGTGTAACTTGCAGCGGGGAGGGACTCCGAGCCTGTGGTGGCATTGAAAACAGAGGAGCCGCATAGGTAACAGCAATGCCTTCCTATTTGTTTCATTGGTATTTTTACATGTTGACATATGAAGCAATGTATCAAGGAAAAGATACAATTACAAAACAAAGATTGATAACCACTATTAATCGAAAGGTTTGGCCAAAGCAACACAACCAAACACACTTCAACGGTATCCAAAGGTGGAAATGGTGGAGGCGCCTGGAAATGGCTCTGAAAGCGATTTGGTGAAGAGTCCGTGCCGCACATATGGCTGTACGTTTATAATGCAGTCAGTGAGAGCCGTCCCACTTGGACGGGCTTGGCCTTTTATCTTCTTTATGGGGCCATCTGTTTTGCCCCTTAAAGAATATAAGAAAGCTTTTACCACACACGTAAGTCAAGGGGCTAAAAGAGAAAAGAGTACCTCACTGGGACTTCTTTTCCAATGGCTGGTCACTGTTTAGCATAAACGGTGACGCCAGCCAATGGAAATGAGGGGGTGGGTCTTAACCTGGCTAGTGAAACTTACTCTCATAAAATCTTGCCAGCAAAACTGCGCATGTGCGCAGCCAACACTAGCCGAGACTTAAAAAAGAAATAAATAGGACCCCCGATGCCAAACTTAGAAGGGCCTCCATTTATACAGACTACACTTGGTTACTCCAGCACAGATTATAGTGAATAAGCAAATTAATGTAATCGTAGGACACACCTCAGCTAACTACATATAACAGCTCTCGAGTTGGCGCAGTAGGAGTTTTCAGCATTTTTGAGGAGGGGGGGTTAAAGGCAGAGACTTTTTCTACCCTGAACACCGATGTCAAGGGGAGTAAACAACACAGCTCAGCTCATTGGAATACAGAGGCGACTCTCAATATTTTTAACAGTTGTTGCACCAAGACTGGGATTGCACAACTCCTGGGGCCCTATTACAGATAGGGTAAACTTTCCCTGTTTGCACCGTGCACACTGGGAATGCACGACCATCAGGGTAGCCACAAACTTGTGCTGCCCTGGTACAAGGAGGTACGATTTCACAAGGACAGCAAGGGAATTCCAGTGTCCACGAAAACGTCATACACCAACACACAGACCATCTTCAGAAGTCGAGCTGGTCGTCTACAATAAAAACAGCATTTAAAAGGACATGATGGCCAGAGTTAGTGAGTCTACCTCAGGAGGTCGATTTACTCGGGCCACCAGCCAATAGTTACCAGAAAGAGAGTGCAAGGAAATGCACAAGGAGGAGGCGGAGAGCCACAACTTCCGTTGTAGCAAATAGGCGTAAGACATTACGCTACAAAGTATTAATTTGTAGAATCTGGCTAAAATACATATGATAACTTGTAACATATTGACACAGACAATCTATTAACAAAATATCTGTCAACTCTAAAGAAACTCAGATTGTTATATTTAGGTGTTCTCTGTCTTAGACCAGTAATATCAGCCTCCGCGGAGACTGTCAAAAATTGCAATGTCGACTATATTTCAAGTCGCTACAGCGGGGTATTGGGTAAAGTTTTCAATAAGCAATAATCGCGCCTCGGTTAGACCTCATTGGCTACGATACTGCCACTGCGCAAAGCTAAAGAAACACATGTCATTCGAGGTACCCTCGGGAGATGAAACTCAGGACACCTACAGCGAGCAACAGTCGCCTGAACACATCACCCAGAGACAATGATTCTGACTGCGAGCTGGAATACTCTGAACTGTACTCTAGGACTCGTGAGCCTCATATAAAGGATGATTTGTGCGCAGAGGATTCTGGGGGCTCATATGCTAATCAGCATTTCCTGGTCTATTGGTACAACATTGAACTTGAATTTCTCCGGGGCAAATATAAGGGCTCTGCCTCTGCAGAAGAGAGAGTGGGTGGTTATGGCTCCCTCAGGGCAGGTGAGGCGTTTGGTGCCTCGGGAAGGCTTGCTCTAGTCTCGGCCTGCGAAGCAGCTATAAAGGATCGGAAAGTAAGCGCCTAGAAGCTCCTCTCAAACTCGGTACATCAGCGCGCGCTCTGAAGAGAATGAAGGTATGTGACAAACCATCAAGGTGCAGCCGAGACTGTCCAAGGCTCGCCCTGAGCCGGGTCCGGGTGTAGAACCACTCTCCCTAATAAAATGAAGGTAGGGGTCTATGATTCATGTAGGGGGAAAGACCCGTTGGACGGACTAAAACAAATAAAGCACAGAATAGAAAGCAACAAAAAGCCAATGGAAGCAATGGGTAGAGTTGCTTTTCAGATCAGTTACTGACATGTCTCCAATAAGCCTTTGGCAACCAGACCACTGCGCTATAAATGAAAGGACATGGCAGGTCAGTGAGCTTGGAGCAGTACGAAGTTCCAGTTTCTTCTAAGACAGCAGCCCTGCCTGCTACAAGCATTGCTTGTTTTCCTTTTAATCACAAAGGCCATTGATAACTGGCCTGGCCTGGGTGGCAATCAACAGCCAAGATACTAGATCTCGGGGACCACTGTACAAAGAGCAGCAAATTCAGGTCACTGATTCTCAAGTGCCAGGTAAAGATGGCGGAGACATCACAAATCTTCACAATCAGCAGGGTATACACTCATTATACTCACTCACCCACCGAATTTGTTACGCATAGATCAGGAACATCTGCTGTAACCGAGCACCCAATAGAGGAGAAACCTCTGCACTTCTACAGTGACTCAGAAAAGCAAAAACTCTACAATTATCTCCTCAAATCAAACGCAATTTACCTTCATACTAATCTACTGAATCACTTATAAACTGACCGATTGAACATACTCTCTACTAATCTCACACAAACATAAGATCCAACTGATTTTTCGTTTTTACAACTCCCCAACAAAGGGAGTCCAAACACCACGGAACGTGTACTCGTGCTACACACACGAAAACATAACATAAATTGGTGAAAAAAGTAAATATTTAAATGGAATGTGGTAAAGTAAAATAAAATAATTAAAAAAGCAAAAATGTCTATAGAGTTTTGCAAAGGCTGCGTACAAAATAAACTTTGCACACCCTTAGTTTTTACTTTTCGTTCCTCTTAATCTAGTTGGCCTTTCTCATGTCTTTTGCTCCCCGGTTCTCTCCTCTACATTCCAGGGTTCCGCCTCTTCTTTCGCCCCCACACCGTTATCCTTTTCTAACATTCTTCGTCTGCTCCCTCCACTTCCACGAAGGAGTGTGACACTAACTGCCCTAAAACATGCATTTCTTAGTGTGATTATGTACAGATTTGCTACATTAAGCGTGACTTCCACCAACTGGCCAACGGAATACTTTGCCCTTTCAGCCTCCCTTTCCTCTTCTTACAAGTGTCTCCACACTCCATGCCCCTTCGATTAATGGCCTCTTGCGGAGCCAATTCTCATATGAGCTTCTCACCAGGGACCTGTACGTACAGCGTTCCGGAGGCACACAGGAAGATCCCGGCTAGTGCGGCCAAAAACATTTGCCAGGGAAGCCAGGTGTTCGCCGTGGTAGGGGGTAGTAGGACCAGGGGGCTCAGAGACGCAAGCTCTCCATCCACAGGACAGCAAGGCAGACGTGCGAGAACAAAGCTGGTAATATTTCAAGTACTGTGTTATTGCCTTTTGATATTGAACTGTTAAGTCTATGGTTACAGTTGAATGTAAAGCACCTAAAGGGCTCCTGGTACTAGTGAACTTAATAAATAAAATAAAAAATAGGACCACCAATGCCAAACTTAGAAGGGCCTCTATTTATACAGTCTACACTTGGATACTCCAGCACAGATTTTAGTGAATAAGCTATTTAATTAAATTGTAGGACACACCTCAGCTAACTACATCTAACAGCTCTCGAGTTGGTGCAGTAGGAGTTTTCAGCATTTTTGAGGAGGTGGGTTAAGGTCAGAGACTTTTTCCACCCTGAACACCGATGTCAAGGGGAGTACAGAACACAGCTCTGCTCCTTGGATTACAGTGGCGGCCATCAATATTTTAAACAGTTGCTGCACTAAGACTGGGATTCCACAGCTCCTGGGGCCCTATTACAGACAGGGTAAACTTTCCCTGTTTGCGCCGTGCACACAGGGAAAGTGCGCCCTATTATGAAGAATGCGCGACCCTCAGGGTAGCCACAAACTCGTGCTTGCCTAGCCACAAACTCGTGCTTGCCAGGTACAAGGTGGTACCATGAAGGACTACTAGCCTAATCACGAATAAAAAGCAATGATTTTGCAAGGACAGTAAGGGGAGCCAATTGAAAAGATGGGCGGGGAAATGGGTGGCGCTTCAATGCCATATCTCAATACAGCATGCCTTGGAGAGCAGCGCATGCGCCGCCCAGGCTTGACCTCAAAAGTGCTGATACTCAGAAGTGGACAGCACCGGCCCATTTAAAGCACTGCTTCCAACCACACACCTAGGGTGACCAACCGTCCGTAATTTTCATGGACAGTCCGTGAATTTACTGTTGTGTTCGATGTAAGTGAAGGAAGTTTCCATGGACAGCATTTGTCCGTAATTTTAGCCTTGGGGCCAAAGGACAAATGTTCAGCAGTTGAGATGGCTCAGCTCAGGGGTCTCCGGTGCAGTGATTCAGAGGGAGGGGCAGCCAGGGTGCCGGGCTGGTTCATCTGTGAATGTAAAGGCTGCTTGGATGAGAAATAAATAGGTGTTAATTGACCTAAGCTGCCTGAGGTGAAATAGTTCTTCATTTTCCATGATATTGTAAGGTGTTCCAAGCTGAGCTGTGCAGAGTGTGATTTTCAACTACAACTGAGGTCACAAACCACTGTTACATTGCATTGCGACTCACAAAGAGGATGCGAATCGCTCTTTCATGCCATCTCATGTTTACAATTCGGAAGGAGTTGCAAAACACCTTTCACAATTAAGAAACTCTTTCCTCACTCTTAAAACAGGTTCTTTACATTGTAAAAAGATGTTTCGAAGCGTGATTCAAAGACTTTATAACAAAAAAAAAAAAAACTTTGACATGCATCCCTTGGTGGATTGACCTGTTGGCGGTATTCCTAGCATTAAACAGGATTTTTTTCTTATTACGCTTTTCACTGTGGAAATGCAGGCTTTGGAAGTGCTAGTATATTAGCTGCAGTAAATATACATATATCAATGTCACCTAGCAACTAACATCAAAATAAATCACAGATGGGATGTGATATTGTGTGTGCCGGTGCCTCATGAATCAGGATGCTTAATTAAGTAAGGGCTTTAAGTGGGCCGGGTCCTGCATGTGCTCAGCGTCGGGTGTAGTTCTAAAAAAGCAGGTGCTGAGCTGGCTCCCTATTGGGCTCTCCATTTTTGCCCTAATCCTCAGGGTGGAAAAATCATCTTAACTCTGCTGCAGTTCCACCCTTCACTGCCTTTGATGTAACTCCAAAGAGACCGGTTACAGTTCTTTCACAGTCTCATCATTTTAGAACTGAAGCATTTTCAATTTTATTTACGATGCCAAAGTTGTTGCTTATTTGTCTTATGCAACTAACCACCATTGACAAAGCCAAAAGTGGCTTGCTCTAGGTGGATTGTTACTTATTGTGTTATTTATCTGGATGCACTGACAGAAGCAGCAAATTTACCAGTCGGGAGGCAAAATATGCTAAACACAGATTATATAGCTTACGTGTTTTTAAACCACGCTCTTAGTTACAACGGCCAAGCCCTTTTGACAGACCCTCCAGTTTTTTCATCCCACTTAAAGCACTGTCTTTGGTAGTGTACATATGGATGTCCTGTAGCTCTTCTTCATCATTTTACTACAGCAGTCAGCAGAAACGTGTCATGCACCATTTGAGGTCATTTGTGTCCTGCAAGCTACAGTCAGTGGAGACGTAAACCGTAGGGGTTTGCATCATATCATCATCATAGAAATTTTAGTTCGATCATGTATATCTTAAAAAGTACATATCACCTCAGTACATCTGCTGACACATAAAAACAAGCTACACGTGAAGGGGCATGACACTTTATGTTATTCTGCCCCACCTGTGATCCTCATCTTCTTGGTATAACTATGCTGCTCTTCTACCCTTACCTTTACCCTTACCCTGCTTTCGTCCACTCTTCTTGCTTACGCTCCGATTTACTAGTGTATATCTTGCTGGCATCTCTTTGGACTGGATTTTTTTAAACTGTGGATATTTCAATATCTCAAGGTTAGCATTGATCAGGCAATTCCCTTGTCATGCTTTCATGTCATACACCTTCTGCACATCTATGTGGACATGCTACAATGATTACCATTTCTATGCTAATGTGATCCTTCTAAATGTTTACTCCTGTTAGGACATCACTTTATATGGTGCTCCGCAAATTGTTTCTCTGTACTCCTGCTATTGTGAAATCTATTGTGTAGTGTGCTGTAGTATTCATCAGGTGCTCCCCCTATCCTTCCATATTCCTTTTACAGATCCCTCAGCCAGTTTGAGTGGAGTCTGCACAACTGAAAAAAAGAAAATAAACTGCTAGTTTAAACATTTTACGAAGAGAATGTGCGTGTTTCATTTTTCCCCAGAGTCTGCTTTCATTTTCTCATGCACAATGTTTGAATTTAAGACAAAGCATACTTTCAGTGCTCTGGAAATAGGAACACACGGGGCAGGAGAGATGTGGTACTATCCTTGTGCTTTCTTCTTCTGTATATGCGAACAACAGCAGTTCAGTGACTTGGTGCAATTTTCATATTTCAGACTGGGGTGCAATGTCATCATCATTAATAGCAAATGTACTTGCCCATGGACGTTGGCACAATTTATTAGGTCTCACGTTAGCCAAGTTCTTTCCCTTTTGTTAAAATTATATGTATAATATATTCATCTGACACAAAGCTGGCCACTTGAAGGATTACACTCTAGTCCAGCAGTTCAGGACCCATTTAGCTACATCTTATGTGTGCTGCTTTACATCTCACAGTGCAAACACAAAGAGATGATGGGCAGAAGTCTGAAACTTTTCAGACACTCACACGTGTCAGATCTGGGTTGAATCCATCATTAATCATTCTTTAGCTCACTTCGCCACCCCAGTTCAGACCCAACCATATACAAATCAGCCTTGACCCGGTCCCTCTTGGGAACAGTCCAGACTGAACTGCCAAGCCCGGTCCTCACTGGACCGGAATCAAGCATCCTGGTACCAGTTTTGGGGTAACACCCCTCATCAGCCAGGCTAGCTTGAATCCAGTGCCATTGGACACAAAGCTGGTCACTCAGAGGATTGCACTCTAGTCAAGCAGTGCAAGACCCATTTAGCTACATCCTATGCGTGCTGCTTTATATCTCATAGTGGCACTCAGATATGAGATGCTAGTAATAAAGTCCATCCGAACAAATCTTCCCGACCACTTCTCTCACCACACATGCTTGCTCAGGACCATGAACTGTAAACAAAATATTACACTGAACAACACAGTGCGATAACCATATAAATAGATTATGATCATATAAAATAACACAAAAAGACCTGAAGAGTTGCTCAAAACTGCACGCATACCAAAAAAAAGTGAAGTGCATGATTGTCTCAAACTAATATAAACTTATTTTGACTTGTACTTGTAGCAAGCAACACCAACAGCTGGTCCTCTTCCCGAGGGAGCCGCGCCCCCTCCCAGTGCCACGCCCCCTACAGCGTCTATAACATCTTGCGGCCCCCGCTTCGCGGGAGCCACTCGTATTGAGGTTTCCTTGCTGCCCAGAACTTTTGCCTTTTACTGCAGGAGCAGACCACTTGCCTACCTGCGCTTTCCTGGAACCAAGCCGACGACGTGAGGAGCAGCGCGAGAGCGAGGCCGCAGAGGAGGTGAGAGGTACGGCCCCGGGACTGCGAGGACCAGCAAGCAACACCAACAGCTGGTCCTCTTCCCGAGGGAGCCGCGCCCCCTCCCAGTGCCACGCCCCCTACAGCGTCCATAACATCTCGCGGCCCCCGCTTCGCGGGTGCCACTCATATTGAGGTTTCCTTGCTGCCCAGAACTTTTGCCTTTTACTGCAGGAGCAGACCACTTGCCTACCTGCGCTTTCCTGGAACCAAGCCGACGACGTGAGGAGCAGCGCGAGAGCGAGGCCGCAGAGGAGGTGAGAGGTACGGCCCCGGGACTGCGAGGACCAGCAAGCAACACCAACAGCTGGTCCTCTTCCCGAGGGAGCCGCGCCCCCTCCCAGTGCCACGCCCCCTACAGCGTCCATAACATCTCGCGGCCCCCGCTTCGCGGGAGCCACTCGTATTGAGGTTTCCTTGCTGCCCAGAACTTTTGCCTTTAACTGCAGGAGCAGACCACTTGCCTACCTGCGCTTTCCTGGAACCAAGCCGACGACGTGAGGAGCAGCGCGAGAGCGAGGCCGCAGAGGTGGTGAGAGGTACGGCCCCGGGACTGCGAGGACCAGCAAGCAACACCAACAGCTGGTCCTCTTCCCGAGGGAGCCGCGCCCCCTCCCAGTGCCACGCCCCCTCTGTACCTCATAGCCATAAAAGAAAGACTACTTCACGCAACGCGGGACGCGCGCGGGTCGCAGCCCGGGCGAAGCCCGGGCCAAGGGCGGGCCCGTTGTTGCCCGTTAGTGCCCGGTAGAGACCGGACCGGGCCATCTCCCTTTCATCACTGAAACCGCAGCCAGACAACACCATGCCACCAAAAACCAGGAGTACCACAAAGACTAAATCTAAACATGCACAGGAGGTAGCTCAAATAACGGGTCCCATCGACCTATTCATCTCACGGACCCATGAGGTCATAAACCAGAGTATTGCCCTGATGGAAAAGAGAGTGTCACTAGACCTCATGAATGCGAATGCAAAACGATCCTCTTTAGGCGCCATAGCAAATGCCACTTCTCCTATTCATCTCAACTCACAAAACTGTTCCCTTCCCGTGACTCTGTCAGCACCAGACATAAACACAGTGCCATCCATAGTAAATCTTTCTGTAACACAGTCCGAGTCTGACCTCTCACTAACTTCGGACGATTTGGAAGCAACCCCTGACCTGGCGATCTGTCAAACTCAGGAGGACGCCCAGATAAACGTTAACCTGCTCCATCAAGGCGAAAGGGAAGGAGCTATTCCAAAACAAAACACACTAACTGCTGAAAACGCAGTAAACACGGCTCCCTGTTCAGATCATATTACAACTCACTCAAACTCCAAAACGCAACAAAACACACTACTCCCCTCTGTAACCAACCTACCTCACTTGGCAATCTCTAATGAGGCTTCCGACAACCTATGCAGAACATGCAAAGTCACCTCGCAAGTTCTGACTACAACAAAAGACCTCTTATTTCAATATCTGAAACCCATTCAACTTAGTATTAGAAACTTAGAAGCTCAGCTAACTATAATTTCTGCAACCCTCCTCGACACCAACACGAGCATAGAAATAAAGGGTCAGCGAAATCCACCGCAGCCACCCAAAAAGCAATCCCAAGCGCAACCACAGAAAGTAGCAAAACATTCAAATCCAACCACTCTAGCTCAAAAAAGTCACAAACAAAACACTGCAAATCAAAACCTACCATCCACAACGCCCCAACCACAGCGGAACAAAACCTCTGCTGTACCTAATCAACAAACAGAAAACACAGACTCAGTCATCGTAGATACCCCAGGACCAGCGACAAATAATACCACCAGCAAAGCTCATTCGGCAAAAAAGCCAGCACCTCTCCCATTGAAACCAGTGGCCTCCCAGCCGTCTCCCAAGAATACCACTAAAAAAACACCAGCAACCAGACGCCCTGCCCACTTGCCCCCGGAAGCCACCCCCTACACGATAGTCCTCACAGGCGTACCAGAATTAACCGATGACACATCTGAAACTGCATGGTCACTTAAAAATAAGGTCATGCAGTGGTTAAGCATTAACAGACCACTAGAATCCCATCTTTCTGGAGGGATCACTACAGTCCGCAGGGTAGCCTGGGTAGGCAAAACAATAAAATCAATCCGCGGAGACTGTATTATAGTAACATGCAGAGATCCCTCCGCAGTGGACTACATTTGCGCCTGGCCCTCGCTGGAAAAAAAGGGGGGGGATCGATGCTCGGCATCTTTCTTTCTTCTATCCCCCAGCGAGACAGCATCGCAATACCCCGCCCTGGTCTTGGCATCAGATCCCCAAAGAACCATGGAACCAAGAGCCATGGAATCAGATGGACTACACATATGATCATGCAGGCAGAAATGGGCCGAGAGAACGGCCGAGGCAATACTGGCAAGAAAGACCCTGTCAAGCCTATGAAGGCTGGCAGGGCCTCTCAACGCAAAACCGTTTTGACTGTCTAGAGATGGTCGATTGACCACTCAGGGAGGAACCTAGACACGCAAAACCCGTTACCACACCACAACCAGCTAACTTTATACAACATCTAGCACTCCCAGAGTCCCCTCCTGACAAACACAAAAACCCATCCCAGGAACTGCTAATTGCTTCCTCAAACATTCCAAAAAAAGGCACCTATACCACCTTTTCACTAGAAGACGAGACTACCTTTGGCTTGTTTCACCAGCCAACTGTAGCTTCTAAAGTTTCAGTCGAACCCCCTCGGGTCAAACCACGACAACTATCAGTAACCCAGGCTGCTAATAACTTGATAACCCCACCACACGCCTTGATGGACCCCGCAAACCTGAGCTTCTCCATCGCATACTGGAACATTGCAGGCCTGACTTCAAAAATATCATCGACTTCGTGGCTCGACACAGCAAAGCAACATCAGATTCTGTGTCTGCAAGAAACCTGGTGTACAATCCCATTGCATCTTGCGGGTTATAAAACTCTTTTTACCCAAGCAGTACCTGGAAACATGGGCAGACCAAAGGGGGGGCTCACGACCTATATTGCTAACACCCTCCCTTTCAGAGTGAAACTATTAAAGGAGTCACCCACTTTTCAAATCATACAAATTACGCAGTCAACAGTATTTAAAGGAAATAATCACATACTCATAAACTATTACAATAACTCAGGCACTCTGGAATGCTGGTCATACCTAGAAGAAATAGCTGCATTTCTAACCCCATTTCAAAATGACAATAACAAATCTCCAACTCATCTTATTTGGGGTGGCGACTTTAATTCCCCATTGTGCCCAAAACACAAAAACGGGAACTGTGGTCTCCAAAATGAACTTGGGAATCCTACCCCTCACTTTGCCCATTCGCCATGCGGCAACAAACTCAATGAAATCCTTTTCTCCCTAGATCTGGATTTTGTTAACGAACTAGTTGATCCGCAGCAGGATTATTTACCCACCTTCCACGGGCGAGGCTGCTCTACAATCATTGACTATATAATAGCCTCAAACTCATTCAAAGGGCAACTAACTAACTACGAAATTGGGTCAAACCCAATAAGCGACCACTATCCGCTCAGCGTGGTAATCCACATGAAACAAGCAGGAGCACACCCCGTAAAGCTTAGCTCCCTTGATCAACACTCGGTGTCCATGAACAAACTGAATGGGTATACAATCAAATGGGCAAAGATTGACCCAGAGGAGATGACACAGAGGATCCTCGAAAAAACACACTATTGGCTATCCAAATGCATGTCCCTGGAGACACCACCTGAAATAATTGTCACCTGCTTCCAAAGTATCCAGGAAACAATAAGGGACGAGCTATTTGTCAACTTAAAAAACAAGCCCAAGCCCCCCACCACGAGATGGTTTGACACCGCCTGCCGGAAAGCACTCACATCCCTCAAAGAAGCTCTACGCAAGCACACGAGAGACCCCCAGGAACTCTCCCAACTGAGGAAAAACTATAACACTGCTCGGCAAGACCGCAAAAAACAGATCAAACGAGATCTTTGGCTACGTCTACATGACAGTGCCCAAAGGAAAGATAGCACTGCATTCTGGCAGACCATAAGATCACCTTTCTTGGCCAACAGCACTGACCCTGATCATCTTGATGTGGCAATAACTGAGGATGATTGGGTCTCCCATTTTTCAAAAATCTTTGGAACACCATCAGACGCCGAACCAAATAACCCAACACAAGAAGCCCAACCGGAGAAAAACAACATCTACCCGATTAACCTACGTTTCTCCCTTAATGAAATCATAAAAGCAATCAAGGCTTCAAAAACTGGTAAGGCCCCTGGCCCCGATGGGGTTCCAATGGACTTGTTCCTCTATGACGTAGACTCTTGGTCAAAAATAATTACACGGGTCATGTCAGCAGTAGTTTCAACCGGTCTCTTTCATTCATGGTCAACCTCAATACTACTCCCCATCTTTAAAAAAGGTGACCGCAACGATCCCGCTTGCTACAGACCAATCTCCCTTCTGGACTCCACGGGCAAGATTGCAGGTCGATTACTCCTGGACCGACTACATTCTTGGGCCCGGGAGAACAACATCATAACTGACCTGCAATACGGTTTCCAGAAGGGGCTAGGGACCGTGGAGCAGGCCCTCAACCTTGTCCTCCTGGCTGGAAAATATGCTCGCGCCAACGGAGGTAACATCTTCCTCGTTTACGTAGATCTAAGCGCGGCATTCGACTGCGTCCAGCATGCGAAGCTTTGGCAAATACTAGCCGACCTTGGTGTGGATCCCCCGATATTAACCTTCCTAAGAGAACTCTATACTAACGCAGAAGGTCGAGTACGATTTGGTACCAGCGGCGAACTGTCACGACCTTTCCAAATAACGAAGGGAGTAAGACAGGGATGCGTACTGGCTCCCTTCCTGTTCAACCTCTATACAAACAGGCTTGAACAGGCGATGCTGGAAGGGAGCCAGGATCTGCCCCAGATAAACCATCGCCCGATACCCACCCTCCTGTACGCTGACGATTCAGTAATCCTAGCACGGACCTTAAACCAACTTCAGCTGCAGCTCAATAAATACGCAACATTCATGGACTCACTCGGCCTTAAAATTAACATCAAGAAAACGTTTACAATGAATATCGGCCCCAGGACAAAAATTTCCAAACCCATATTGGTCAATAACAACAGTCTAGAAAAAACCCCGGTGTATCCATATCTGGGCATCCTAGTGGATGACGCAATGAACTGGCACAAGGCAGTTGAAGCTAGAAACCTTCATTTCCGCCGTGCAACCTCAGCACTAACCTCTTTCTCGAGGAAATTGGGAAAACCAGCCCCACCCGAACTTTTAACCATATACTATGCAAAATGCCATAGTGTGGCCACTTACGGAGCTGGAATCTGGGGACATGGACGTATTGACCAGCTTCAGGTCACTGAAAATGCCTTTATAAAATACATCCTAGCCCTCCCCCAAAGTTCCCCGATATTAGCCTCGCACCGGGAGCTTGGCATGGAATATATCATCGACACCATCCGATGCCAGCCCATCTTACTGTGGCATCGAATATGGTGTAATCCTGAAAGTCATCTAACTCGCTCCCTTATTACGGACTGTTTAGGCTTGACAAACTGGCGGAAAATCCCGTGGCTAAATTATATACATAATTTCTTCAAAGACCTGGACCGTGAACACTACTTTGACGAACCTCCTTCAGTCGAAGATATTTCCAGGAAACAACTAAAGCAAATGTGTATGGGTCATCTGAGAGACCTCCGAAACCAGGCAGAGATTACCAAACCACAAAACGAAAAAATCTGTCTACTGCAGCCAGGAAAAGTTATTCAGCCCTACCTGACATATTTTTTATCCAACCACGAAAATTTTTTACTTACAAGATTACGCTTCGATGTTTTCTACCGTTTGGTTTCATTCCCGGAAATGCAGAACTGGTCCCGTAACTTGATGAGATGCCCCTGTGACGGAGTCTCCTCACAATTCACGATTCATGTTGTCCTTTTTTGCAAATATTACAAACCAGCAAGGAAAACATGGATCATCCCTATTCTCCGATCCAGTGGACTCAGACAATCCTACCCAGCACTTTCTTACTTGCAATCCCTAAAATCCCCATATGAAGCCAAACTAATAGCGACTTTTCTCAAAGCAGTTATAACAACACGCCGCAACATCTCTAGCTAAATCAGTATTATTACAAACTGTAAAAACTATTCCACTGTTTTAAATGCTTTTTTCTACTGTGACTTAATTTCTTTGTGATCTTACTATTTTCAACTTTTGTGCTTAAAACTTTTCAAAATGTACTTTTTATGATTATTCAAATTGATAATCGAATAAAAGTTGATGAAACTGAAACTGACTTGTACTTATGTTGGTTGTCAACTTACCTATATACGGTTGCGCGACCTCCTCTGATGTGTCTGTAAAACGTACCTTTTGTTGCAAATTATTTTTGTCCTGAATTTTGACCCCTCGTCCTGAATTTTTACACTCGCCGTCCTGAATTTGCCCCCATGCCAGTTGGTCTCCCTACACACACACACCTGACATGCTACCCAAGAAGGGAAGTGCTTCAACGTTCCATGTAGGGGGAGGTGAGTGCTAGATAAATGTTGCAATATAATACAAAGCGTTGGATTGTTCTGAAAGGGGACAATAAGGGTTTGTGGCACGCAAAGTGTTCAGCAATAAACCATTTAGTAAAATTCCAGTACCAGCCACATGGTGGCGCTATCGCCACAAATTGGAAATTATTGACGCTGCAATACAACAGTTTCATTTCACTAATCTTCATCTAACATAGGAGATGTTTGAAATCAATATGTTTTAAAGACTGAAGCATTAAGGATCTAACTTTCGAATGGAATTCAAGTATACAGAAAAAAGCAGATAAATAAGGAAGAGAGAAAATTCCAGGGTACAATGACCAGTTCTACAATTGCCAGTTTTCTGCTGCATACGGGTGGTAGTGGTGCTGCTAAGGTAATAAAACTCCAAAGTAAAACGTGTGCAAATAACAGCACGTAGATTAGGTAAGTAATAGCAGTCAATACATATTATACGCAAAGTATTCTCGGGGACAGCTATCGTTTGCACCATCTGTCACACAACAAAAAAATATGTAAACACACATTCTGCGGACTAGCTTGGCAAACTGTTAACGATCACTCAACCTTACAATATTTTGGGACTACTGCTTACACCTTCATTTCATTTCAGGCACAGTCACAGCACATGAACTGCCAACCTGCAAAAAGTATGTTTCACTAAATATCTCTGCGAGAGCACGAAGGCAGGGCATGGAATGGATTCCTGTGGTCATATTACAGAAGTGTCCAAGAGACACCACATGCCTGTGCGCCAGGGTCGGACTGGGAGCACAATTAGGCCCTGGCACCGGAAGCAAAAGTGGACCACATTTGGGGATATTGACCTATTATGAAACGTTGCTTTGTATCGGGAGCAATTTTGGGACAAATCTCTGATAAATTAAGCTTTCGAAACTCATGGGGCCAGTAGCATTGGCCAGAGGCGCACCACTAGAGACACATATTCCACTGTAACTCACAGGTCTCCTCACCTGATCTTCAGACCTATGTATTTCTCTACTTTGGGTGCCTGAGTGTGTTAGTCACCTATTATTCCCCTAGTCTGTGATCTCCACCCCAAAGTTCCCTGAATATCCTGTATCATATCAGGCCATGAGTCCAAACCATCGCATCCTCTGTGTCTAGAGGCTTCTGTCCCCCTCAAGGCACCAGGCTTCTTCCTCTTTAGGTTGTCACTCAAGAGCCTCTCCACAAGCAATGTCCTTGGGAATGCATACACACTGGTACTTGATTTATTTTGTGTTGTGGGTAGAGACGATCTGAATATGGAAAAGCAGCAGGAATTCACTCCAAAAGCCTTTCTTTCTCGGCCTCCATGCCTCTTAATTAATTGGACCGGAAACAAAACTAATGCCCAGCCCAACTTGACCGGACTCCCATGATGTGGTACAATCTGCAAACAATCCGATCTATTGCAACTTACTAGAGCTACCAAAGCAAACACGATCCCTCAAGAGTACAACATCTGCTCCACAGGTTGAAATCAACTGCCCATAACTTATCAGTTGGAGTCACCATTCACCACAAGTACAGGCAACTGCTAAGAGAGCGGACTTCGAAAAAGTGCATACTTTCAGCATCCTAACCTACAACGGGGACTGGTCAGTAACTTACCACGTCCAAAAGCATGCCTACACCCTTTTTGCTGAGTCAGAGGCAAAATTATTCTTGTGTCAAAAAAACAGCCATCGTGTTTTCCACCCGAGCAGATCGCGAAAAAGCAAACAGTTCAACTGATTAAAGTGAAAATTCGATTTAATGCAACTCAGTTTGCGTGTTGCTTCACGGGAGTCCTCCTGCATTACACCGGCACTGAAACTAAAACTACCAAAAAGCAATACCTCGCAATTCATGCTTGGCCCCCTCAAAACCACAGGGGTCGTTGCATTTAGCCCATTAAAGCTTTCGTTCAAAGCCTGAAAAGACCCACGGGGGGCTCCACAGTACACCTTCAGGGGATCACAGGAGAGAGTGCAGGTCTCCAGACTCATCCACACTGACCGGTTCACACCCCAGCCTGGGCTGGAAAAAACAAAACAAAAAAAACGGGGCGCAGCCACATGCAAAGAGTGCACGAAGTGAGCCGTGAATACAACAACTCTGCCGAACTCAGCCACGAGCTGAACAAGGGAAAAGGAGAAGGCAATTCCACAACCTCACTACCTGCTGCTGACGATTTTGGAAATTGAGAAGGGCAACCCGCACCACACAAAACACCCACACACAGACCATCCCCAGAAGTCGAGCTGGTCGTCTACAGTAAAAACAGCATTTAAAAGGACATGATGGCCAGAGTTAGTGAGTCTACCTCAGGAGGTCGATTTACTCGGGCCACCAGCCAATAGTTACCCAGAAAAGGAAACATCTGCAACATAGCCCCGAAAACCAACCTACCAGAAAGAGAGGTAAGGAAATGCACAGGGAGGAGGCGGCAAGCCACAAACTCTGTTCTAGCAACTAGGCGTAACACATTACAGTACAAAGTATTAATTTGTAGAATCTGGACTTAAATACATATGATAACTTCTAACATAAAGACGCAGACAATCTATTACCATAATATCTGTAAACTCTAAAGAAACTTTGACTGATTTCTTTAGGTGTTCTCTGTCTTAGACCAGTAATATCAGCCTCCGTGGAGTCTGTCAAAAATTGCAATGTCGACTATATTTCAAGTCGCCACAGCGGGGTATTGGGTAAAGTTTTCAATAAGCAATAATCGCGCCTCGGTTAGACCTCATTGGCTACGATACTGCCACTGCGCAAAGCTAAAGAAACTAAGGTCATTCAAGGTACCCTCGGGAGATGAAACTCAGGACACCTAGAGAGAGCAAAAGCCACCTACACACATCACCCAGAGACAGACACTAATACTTCTGACTGCGAGCTGGAACACTCTGTACTGTACTGTACTCTATTACCTGAAAGCCCCATACAAAGGATACATTGTGCGCAGAGGATTCTGGGGGCTCATATGCTAATCAGCATTTCCAGGTCTGCTGGTACAACATTGAACTTGAATTCCTCCGGGGCAACTATAAGGGCTCTGGAGAAGAGAGAGAGAGAGCGAGATGGTTATGGCTCCCTCGGGGCAGGCGAGGGTTTGGTAACTTGGGAAGGCTTGCTCTAGTCTCGGCCAGCGAAGCAGGTATAAAGGATCGGAAAGTAAGCGCCTAGAAGCTGATCTCAAACTCGGGACATCTTACGGCCGCTCTTAAGTGAATCAAGGTATGTGACAAACCATCAAGGTGCAGCCCAGACTCTCCAAGGCTCGCCCTGAGCCGAGTCCGGGTGTAGGACCCCTCTCTCTCTCTAATACAATTAAAGTAGAGGACGAATTCTTCAAGGGAGGTGGAAGACCAGTTGGACGGACTAAAACAAATAAAAGCACAGAACAGAAAGCAACAAAAAGCCAATGGAAGCAATGGGCAGAGTTGTCCCCAATAAGCCTTTGGCAACCAGACCGCTGCGCTATAAATGAAAGAACTTGGCAGGTCCGTGAGCTTGGAGCAGTACGAAGTTCCAGTTTTTTCAAGGACAGCAGCCCTGCCTGCTACAAGCATTTATTTACCTTTTAATCACAAAGGCCATTGAAAACTGGCCTGACCTGTGCGGCAATCAACGAGATACCAAGATATTACATCTCCGAGACCACTGTACAAAAACAGCAGCAAATTCAGGCCATTTATTCCCAAGTGCTTGGTAAAGATTGCGGAGACATCACAATTGTTCACAATCAGCAGGGTATACACTCATAATCACTTATAAACTGACCGATTGAACATACTCTCTACGAATCTCACACAAACATAAGATACAACTGAGAGATAGGTTTTTATAGATCCCCAACAAAAGGGGTCCAAATACCACAATTGTACTGGTGGTAAACACAAGAAAACAGAAATTGGTGAAAATAGTAAATATTTCAATGGAATGTGGAAAAAAAACTGCCCTAAAACATGCTCCTCTTGGTGAGATTATGTACAGATTTGCTACATTAAGCGTGACTTCCACCAACTGGAAAACAGAATACTTTACCCTTTCAGCCTCCCTTTCCTCTTCTTACAACGGTCTACACACTCCATGCCCCTTCGATTAATGGCCTCGTGCGGATCCAATTCTCATATGTGCCTCTCACCGGGACCTGTAGGTGCAGCGTCCCGGAGGCACCCAGGTAGATCCCGGCGAGTGCGGCCAAAAACAGCTGGGTGTCCGCCATGGTAGGGGGTAGGAGCAGGGGGGTCAGAGACGCAAGCTCTCCGTCCACAGGACAGCAGGGCAGACGTGCGAGAACAAAGCTGGTAATTTTTCAAGTACTGTGTTATTGCCTTTTGATATTGAACTGTTAAGTCTATTGTTACAGTTGAATGTAAAACACCTAAAGGGCTCCTGGTACTAGTGAACTACATAACAAAACTAGCAGCCCGCCCCAGCGTTGCCTGGGGCAGAAGGGGGCTGGGGGCAGCATTTATAGATATATAGGGTCAAAATAGTTTGAATAAAAGGGAAATTATTGAGTCAACATTAATATCTGCCTGAAGACAGCCATGTATTCCTCTAAGGGCTTCTATAAAAGTGCATTTATCTAAATGTAACTCGCACATTCTAGCAGACCGTTTTCTAAGCGTCCATCAGATATGTGCCCGCCCAGATTACGTGCATCCTTCTGCTTACACTTTTCACGGTGTGTGAGTTTTGGGTCTCTTGTCCATCATTTCTAGGATCATTGTCGTTAACATGGCACTTGGTGTGGCTTGCCGTGATTTCGCATTTTCATTGGCACACATCGCTTTTATATTAGTTCAGCATTTAAATACAACCCCGACATTGCCCAGACCGCCTCGCACCTCCCTCCCGCCTCCCGCCTCGCCTTTGCCTTACCTGAGCCACCGCTCTTCCCCGCACTCCAGACCTCACCGCCACTCCTCGCTGCTCGTTACCGCTCCTCCCCGCCTCTCGTCATCACGCACGTTGCGAACATCGCTAGGTCAAGGCCAGTGCTACGTCGCGGCCGGCGCTACTTTTAGGGGACTACTTTGTTTTGAAAGTTTAATTTTTTAATTTACGTTTTTTTTAATTTTATGCAGCCTACGTCCATCTACACACCCTGAGGATTACAACAATGTATTGGGTGTGTGGATTGGCGCTGTGGTTCCTGAGTTTACCTTGCCAAAAGGTTTCTGTTCTCTCTTTATAATAGTAGTATAGATAAATAAATAGGGCCACCAATGCCAAACTTAGAAGGGCCTCTATTTATACAGTCTACATTTGGTTACTAAAGCACAGATTATAGTGAATAAGCAAATTAATGAAATTGTATGACACCTCAGCTAACCTAACATGGCTCGAGTCGGGGTACCACGCGGGTGGATGGTGTCCCCCCACTTATTTTACCGGGACCTCGATAACTGGAGCAAATGGAGCCACACATTCACTCTTTGGCCTCTCTGGGGCGAGATCAGAGCTCATTCTGAACGCTGCTCACGCCCTGGCTTCTCTGATGCAGGTGAGCGAGGTGAGGCAATGAGTCTGATGGTGCAAGCCACCTTTCGTGACGTCACTTCCTGTCGTGACGTCAGCATCCCCCCACTTTTTTTTTTAGGACTTGTGCCCTGGCTAACTACATCTAACAGCTCTCGAGTTGGCGCAGTAGGTTTTTTCAGCATTTTTGAGGAGGGGGTTAAGAGAGTGAGTAGTAGAGAGTGAGTAGGAGTGAGTAGTAGAGAATGAGTAGTAGAGAGTAGGAGAGTGAGTAGTAGAGAGTAGGAGAGTGACTAGTAGAGAGTGAGTAGTAGAGAGTTAGTAGTAGAGAGAGTAGAGAGTGAGTAGTAGAGAGAGTAGTAGAGTGAGTAGTAGAGAATGAGTAGAGAGTAGAGTAGTAGAGAGAGAGTAGTAGAGAGTGAGTAGTAGAGAATAGAGAGTAGTAGAGAGTGGGTAGTAGAGAGTGAGTAGAGTGAGTAGAGAGTGAGAAGTAAGTGAGTAGTAGAGAGTGAGTAGTAGAGAGTGAGTAGTAGAGAGTGAGTAGTAGAGAGTGAGTAGTAGAGAGTGAGTAGTACAGAGTGAGTAGTACAGAGTGAGTAGTACAGAGTGAGTAGTGGAGTGAGTAGTAGAGTGAGTAGTAGAGAGCGAGTAGAGAGTAGCAGAGAATGAGTAGTAGAGAGTAGTAGAGAATTAGTAGTAGAGAGTCTTAGAGAGTGAGAAGTAGAGAGTGAGTAGTACAGAGTGAGTAGTAGAGAGTAGAAGAGTGAGTAGTAGAGAGTAGAAGAGTGAGTAGTAGAGAGTGAGCAGTAGAGAGTGAGTAGTAGAGTAGAAGAGAGTGAGTAGTAGAGAGTGAGTAGTAGAGAATGAGTAGAGAGTAGAGTAGTAGAGAGTAGTAGAGAGGCTGACGGAAGACAGATGGGGGAGAGGAGGCACGGAGAGGGCGCCGCTGAGGGCGCTTGCAGTATGAAGCGTGGGACAGTTGTCCACAGCTCTGTAAAGAGTCTTGTTTGTGTGCTTTAAGCCATGAGGCTGGTGGGCGCTTTATAAAACGATGTCAATAAAATGTCTAGCCTATCTGCCGCTCCAGGTATCACCATCGAGTAGCGAGAGGCAGTGAGGGGGGCTGGGGCACACAGTGTAGGATGTATGTGCCTTCAGTCCCTGCTGCAGGGGGCGGGGAAGTGCAGAGCAATGAATTCCCCCAGGCTGGGGTTCAAGGGAGGTGAGGAGGGGGTGCTCCGGAGATGGAAGAGACAGGCGGAGGGGGGCTGACGGAAGACAGATGGGGGAGAGGACGCACAGAGAGGGCGCTGGTGAAGGGAGAGATGGATGGAGGGAGAGAGGCCCGGGGCATGAGGAAGGAGGGATGTAGAGAGGTGGGTGGAGGGCACCTTTGCATCCTGCCTTCTCAGCTCAAATTAGCAGAGAGCTTGGTGGCGTGAGGAGCGGGGGATTAATGCAGTGTGTGTGCAGCGTTCCAAAAACTGGGTCCTGGAGACGGGCCCGCATGACAGCAGCCCCACCCCCACATTACTCAGTTCAGTTTTATTGCAAAATATGGATGTGCCAGCATTGATTAGTTAAACATTAGTCAACATTTACTACAAGAGTCAGTGGGGCTACTACCTTTCTCTATGCATATGCTGTAAACCTTAACAGAAATGCGTAACTTCTGTAAACATTGCAAGGTCACAAAATGCCATGTCTCCTTATACCGAGTGATTAGAGAAAAGACCTATCAGTCGGAAGAATTACCATGTCTGCTTTGAAAGCATTACATGCGTTGGTGGATGAGATACCAGGAGGCTCCTTCGATCGGTAAAGGGCCACGGATTAGGGAGGCTAATGGAACTGTGCATTGAATTCAGTCGAGCAGGCTGGCTGTTGGCGCTCAGAAGTCGCAGCGCGCACTGAGCGGGTCTCAAAACAAGCGCACGCCATGACACAGCCTTTTCTCTTTTTGAGCCGTCCCACTTGGACGGGCTTGGCCTGACTTATGTGTGTGGTAAACGGTTTATTATCTTCTTAATGGGGCCATCTGTTTCGCCCCATAAAGAAGATAAGAAACCTTTTACCTCACACGTAAGTCAAGGAAGCCAGTCCGAATGGGACGGCTCTAAAAGAGAAAAGAGTACGTCACTGGGACCTCTTTTCCAATGGCTGGCCACCGTTTAGCATGAACGGTGACACCAGCCGATGGGAAAGAGGGGCGGGCTTAACCTCGCTAGTGAAACGTACTTTAACTCATTAAATCTCGCCAGCAAGACTGCGCATGCGCAGCGATCGCAGGCCGAGACCTAAAAAGTAAGGGAACTGTGATGCTGTGCAAAATGGGGGCGGGGTGAGTTAACATGAGAAGGGGTCAAAGGCGTGGCTAAAAAACTAAATATGCAATAACTTTTTTCAGTCTTTCATCTTCAGGTATGTACATATAAAATAAAAAATACAGCTTAAAGGTCAAATAAATGCAAGTTAAGTTAATCATTGGGAAATACACTAACATACTTTATGAAACCACTATTGGTTAATGCTATACAGAGGTCTGTTTCAGTAACAGACAGCTATGGAATTGAATCCAGGTTGAAGGCGTGGTGAATATTTAAGGGCTAACACACTTGAAATCACACACTTCACCACTCAACTGGTAACTCCTTTCCAATACCACTCAAAAATAATAAATCTGTGTCAGCATGCAGTGAAAAGTGATTCCATTAGTTAAAGGGAATACCGGCATCCGAGTCCCTTTACATTTGCAAACTGACCCGTTGTGCACATTTACATTTCTTTCAGACAGCAGGCACTCTGGCAAGAAGGGTTGTATAGCTGGCTGCCCCTTCCTCGGATTCACAGCACATGAGACTCTTTGCCTTACACTGAAGCATTTCAGCTCTCGGAGTTAACCGTCCTGGGGCAGTTATCTTTTCAGAGAAAGTAGGGGAACTATTTTCCTTAAATTAAAAAAGTATGGGCATGTCGTGCCACTCCGATCCTGCCCACTGCGAACAGTGCTGCCAACATACAAATTAATGCCACCGTGTGAGAAGGGGGCTGGGGCCTCATGCAGAGAGAACCCTGAGAGGCACTCTGCCCCTTTCCAAGCCCCCACAACCGGCCTCTCCTAGACAAATAAAAGCAAATGGTCATGGAGGTTGACGCCGATGTACTGGGGTGTTTTCACACCTTTAAATGGACATCGGCTGCTTACAGCCTCCAAAAACGAACATTAAATCCACTGTTTATAGTGGTTTTCAGCTCGTTTTTCCTGCCACCGTGGGATTTTGGCTCCTCACTGGGTGACCGGGTGAAGGGAGCCGAAACCATGTGATACACGGTGGCACCGTGTGAGTTGGCAGGTATGTTTAAGACAGTGGTTCTAAAACAAGATGAGGCCACCATACGGTTACCAGAGTTTGAGAAGCAAAAAACAGACAGGCCAGATATAGAAGGACTAAAGGCTTCTAACACTTTTTCTTTTGAACTCTTCATTTACAAGGCTAGAGTTACAAAACTTTAGCAGTAACAGGACCTGCGACCCCTCTGCCTCCTACAACACCCCACTCGGTATCCAGTCTGCGGAGAGTACATAGCTGAACTCCTCCTGCACTCCCTGAAAAAAAAGTTTAATTACTTAAGTTATTTTTCAGACTTTAGAGGCGCCTGTGGAAACTAGAGTATAGATATCAACTTGCACAATGACTTAGCCTTTACCCAAAAACTGGGATATATATATTGAAAATTCAGGAAAGCGTCAGGTTGCAAGGAATTATATGGGGAAATCCACCAGGTCGTCTGGTCACCCTAGCCAACCATCGCCCACAACTAGGATTCACACTCTTTCAAATTAACTGACTCATTAAAGTATAGGCCAGTGCTTGAAATGGAGAATTATAAGTGCAGGTACTCTGTACTAGTGTAACTTCTTGTTTCTGAGACGTGCTGGCTCTCTCCAATTAAACATTACGTCACTCTTGAGAAGTGCAGGTACTCTCCCTCTCAAAATAAAAAAGTCCCGGTACTCAGTACCGGAAAGTACTGGCCCATTTAAGCACGGAGTATAGCATGCTGTACAGCCACGACCCACCTTGAGGCCAGAGATGGTTAGGCATAAAAAATACACACATATATATATATATATGCAGGTCCACAACGCGTAGCAACGCTACGTTAGATGCACTCCCCTCGATACTTCAAGAATCAAAAGTCCTCAACAAAGTGCGCTTTTCCAAAATCCATATTTATTCAAAGTGCAGCATCGTGATAAGCCATGGAACCAAACCCAACGCGTTTCGGCGAGGAGACTCGCCTTGGTCACGGGTAATTCCAAAACCAATAAACAAACATTAAATAAAGTTTCACGTAAAAAGTGCAACATAAACAAAGGACTCATAGCTTAATCATGGTGGCCATCTTAGAGTGGAGTACACATACATTAGTCACATAGCTCAAGTAATACGTTCCATTGGCACCTTATTGTAAATCAAATAGTCATTTTACGAGAATGAGCCCATTCTTGTCACTTATGTTGTGTTCTGACATGCAAAAGAAATAATTACAGGAAACGCTAATTTTGCGTTCTACATTCCTGTCAGCATCTTAACTAAATGTGAAAACCATCCGATTTCTTTACTCTCTTTCATATTAAGACTTCAAATGAATTGCCCAATTGTAAATTTGAGAGATAACCTCATATGTAACCAACCCCCAGGTTATCTCTCAAATTTACAATTGGGCAATTCATTTGAAGTCTTAATATGAAAGAGAGTAAAGAAATCGGATGGTTTTCACATTTAGTTAAGATGCTGACGGGAATGTAGGACGCAAAATTAGCGTTTCCTGTAATTATTTCTTTTGCATGTCAGAACACAACATAAGTGACAAGAATGGGCTCATTCTCGTAAAATGACTATTTGATTTACAATAAGGTGCCAATGGAACGTATTACTTGAGCTATGTGACTAATGTATGTGTACTCCACTCTAAGATGCCACCATGATTAAGCTATGAGTCCTTTGTTTATGTTGCACTTTTTACGTGAAACTTTATTTAATGTTTGTTTATTGGTTTTGGAATTACCCGTGACCAAGGCGAGTCTCCTCGCCGAAACGCGTTGGGTTTGGTTCCATGGCTTATCACGATGCTGCACTTTGAATAAATATGGATTTTGGAAAAGCGCGATTTGTTGAGGACTTTTGATTCTTGAAGTATCGAGGGGAGTGCATCTAACGTAGCGTTGCTACGCGTTGTGGACCTGCATATTGACAAAGGGGAACCTTTGCCCCTTAATGCACCGCTGTCCTGGTGTCCCGGTGTTGCAAAGGATGTGGATCTGATATATATATATATATATTCGCCCAGATCCGTCTTATGGCTAAATGACATCCAAGTATAACTTCGACAATGCATTTGAACCTTGTGCCTCATTTCCCCCTGCCACCTTTTCACTACCAAGATGTAGCTCTGGGGCACTTCAGTGGCCAGAGGGAACAAAATAAATGTTGCCACTCTCCTAATTTATTAATGCACACCTACCTCGCTCGTGAAGGCGAACTGCTTCCATCAGATAGGGTACAAGAAGACGATTTACAATAAATCCAGGGGTATCCTGAAAATGGAAAAAAACAGTTCTAAAATTGCAGCATCATAAACAAGAACAGCACTGCAGAACATTTACCAAAAGCGGACCTTAAAACGTGCGCAGGACTAGAGTTTTGGAGCGAGTAGCGAAGGAAAAACTAGCTGCCAGTAATAATACCTTTGTAACATGATGTTCAGTACAGAAAGTTTTGCATACATTTGAAAACTGGCAATTACATTCCTAGCAATTACAAAGCTATAAAAAACAAGTATTTGCAATGCAATAGGTCTCGTATTACTGATAGTTTGAGGCATTGGCGTTGCAAATAATAATGCAAAGCCAGTAGGTCATACTTTCAGTAATGTGTGACCTAGTGCATTGCAAATACTTCCCCAAAGAGCAAGGCACCAGCACTGCATGTCTCGGTGCAGTACCGCAAGCTGCTCCTAGAGGTCCCTAGTGAGCAAGGCACCAGCACTGCATGTCTCGGTGCAGTACCGCAACGTGCTCCTAGAAGTCCATAGAGAGCAAGGCACAGCACTGCATGTCTCGGTGCAGTACTGCAAGCTGCTTCTAGAGGTCCCTAGTGAGCAAGGCACAAGCACTGCATGTCTAGGTGCAGTACCGTAAGCTGCTCCCAGAGGTCCATATTGAGCATCATAAACTACCCAAGCGAAACAGTATACAGCTGCTTTAAATAAGAGCAATTATATGTTTAAAGTCTTAAGGCAGTGGTAACATCAATGGACAGCTGACGATCCACTATAACAAGCATGTCCAAGTTCAGGTAAAAAAAAAGCACGCCCACCATTATCCCATCTGAGGCGGCCGTGCTGCTTACATTAACAAGCATTAAAAACGCCATAGGTCTTGCAATTGTTTTAGTTAGAGCTATTGGCATTGGAAATGACACTGTGTTAACAGGAACTTTTTGAGAAACTGGGTGGATACTTAGAGGTAAATTTGCCAGAAAAATTTACAATATGCTTCCTTAGAAGCTGAAATAAGAAAAAAGCTTTGCTACAAATATTACAATGATGACCTCGTATGTGCTGGTCGGCAGCAGGGTGCGGCGCGAGCACGCACAACCTGCATTAGCTCCCAGCACGATAAACCCTTGCATCACGGGTGCCCATACTATTCCAGTGCTGCCCATCGACAAACCTGTCCGCCCACCGCGTGCGAAGCGGCTGCTCCTATCGCCACATGTACTTTTGCCTTACTTTGTAACCTTAACGGAGTTAGACGTCGCGCCACAATGTGACAACTTGCGTTACCTAGTACCTGCGACAAGCACGCACCAAGAGTGAAATAACCATCTGCATGCGGAAACATTGTCATGAACCTAACCAACAATCTAAATCTGTTTAATTTGCGGTTGGCCAGTGATAAACTCAAATATCCATACATTAAAAACGCTGCGTGTTTTGCGCTATCTCATACCTGAGCAACGCAAGTACCTCGGTTTAAACCAACGTCGGCAAGGGAGAAACGAGTATTATCGCTCCGTACACCCAAACAAACGATATGAATCTGCCTAAGTCGCAGGTGGCGAAAGAGAACAAACGTTAATCAATTTTTAGTGCACTCAAAATATCGAAATAAAATCTCTATATAACACCCAATGGTCCGATCAGCCTACGGAAACGCTGCCCGGAACGCTGCATGTACAATTTGCCTAAATTTATGGGCAATATGTAATCAATTATCGTCTGACTACCCGTCCCGTAAGGGAGCAAACCGCAACTTTGTTCTTATGACTGCCACACCGTAACCGCTTGAGCTACGTCGTACATAAAAACAAAACAAAAACTTGTGTAAGTAGTCATCAGCATGTGGGCACGAATAAAACAACCACATACCTCAAACACTATAAAACGCTTTAAATGGCGGCCTGGAGATTGCTGCTTTCAACACAGTGCATAAATCAACAGACTCCCAGCTCCACCACCAAAGACCTCCATCGGCCATACTGTGCACTGCGAACCAGCCATGCCTCTTCCGCGAGCAGCAGGCCATCCCTTAGACGGAAGTGGGGGGGGGGGGGTGATTGGAAATCTACTGGGGCGTGTGGGGAAGAGGTCCCGACTAACCTTACAACAACTTGGCTCTATGTTTTGCCATACGATGCACACTCAGCTCACTAAGACTGGAGACCAGTCTGGTATTTCCACATGCTTATTGTGGTTCAATCAAATTGTTAACATGGAAAGTACGGGGTCTCAATAACTCCCCAAAAATACGGCAACTGATGGTATACCTAGACAGGCATGTCTAGGTATTCAAGTGGCCTTTTTGCAAGAAACACACCTCACAAAACAAACAGAGCATAATGTAAAGCCTAATGTAGTGAAGAGATGGGCAGCAGTTAGGATAGCCTTGTCGTACTCCACATTTTCCAGGACAGCGTTGTTACTAGTGAATAAGGGAACACCATTTACTCTCACTCTACAGAGATTGACGAACAAGGAATATTCTTGCTGCTGCAGGGTTGCTTTGGCAGTTCGAAGATACTGTTCATAAATATGTATGGCCCTAATGTAGATGATCCTACATTTTACAATGAGGTTTGGAGTCGCTTAGGATCATTGCCCTCGTCCATGGTGGTTTGGGGGGGCACCGGGGGGACCCAATTGTATATCTGAATCCCCTACTGGACCACTCAGCCAATACAGCATTGCATGGAAAACAAGCCGCTAAGACCGTAAGGAAAATTATGGAGTCTGAAGGGTTGGTAGATGTATGGAGATTTAGGAATCCCAACACCATGGAGGGAACTTATGTACCATCTGTGTATGGCACATGGTCCAGATTGGATTACAGGCTGGTCTCTAGGGAAGTGTGAACCTGGACGGTGGGTGTGTCAAACCTTGCCAGGACGCGGTATTACCATACCCCTGTGCTACTTGAGCTAGGGATACCTACATATACCTGATTGCAGCCATCGTCATTGCTAGACCCAGTATTTCGTACAACTATTGGTTCGGCCAGTACGCATTTCTTCCATGAGAATGAGGGAACGGTGAAAGAGGCTGGGACACTGTAGGAGGCTTTTAAAGTCACTACTCGTGGGGAGCGCATGGGTGGCCAGACAGGGATCCTGAAATCGCTTCCCAATAAGTTACAAGACATTGAGAGCAGGTTACACACCCTTGAGTGTAAATATTAACAGAGGCCAACACATGACTTATTAGCCCAGGTGAGGGATTTGGTAACAGAGTACACAGACATTGATGAGCAGGAAGAAAGCCATAGGTCTAGAAGGTGGAGGGCGCGGGCTAAGGGGAGGGAGGCAGGCCAGGGCCTCCACTGGCCTCAAAATTAGCAGAGTCTAGGGAGTAAGACTGCATCGTAGAAATTGTAGACCAAAATTCGGACACACATTATACAACACCAGATATTATAACAGTCTTCACAGAGTTCTATGCTAAGCTATATGGGCGTAGGCATCTGACCGTGAGGTGTCCAGATATCTGGATGATGTCACTCTGGGTTTGCTATCCTTGGGCCAGAGAGAGTACCCAACACAGCCCTGAACTGTGGAGGATGTGAAGGAAGCTATTATGGCACTACCGAGCGGGAGGGAAGGCAGCTGGGGTGGATGGTCTACCTAGTGAGTTCTATAAAGCTTATGCGGACAGTCCTGCCCCGCGACTGCTAGATGTGTACACAGAAGCATATGAAAGTGGAGCTTTGCCCCCTACCCTCCACAAGGCCCTTATAGTTACTTTACTGAAGCTAGATAAAGACACAAGTAGGTGCGAGTCATAAGGCCATTATCGCTTATGAATATAGACACCAAAATTATTGCCACCAGACTGCAACCTCTTGTGCCTAGTCTGGTCCTTCCGGACAAGTTGGGATTCGTACCTCAAAAATCTATGGCACATAATTTGAGAAACCTGTTTGCAGTGTTGCATCAATTATTAAACCCTGAACTGAACGCTGTGGTGGTGCTCTTAAACGCTCCCAACGCATTTGATTCCATACTGTGGGGATATATGTTTACACTTCTGCATCGCATGGGGATGTCACTTGCTTTTCTGAAGTGGGTGCGCCTACTATACACCAACCCAGTAGCAAGGATACTTATCAATACATTTGTTTCTGATCCAATAGAGATCTGCAGGTGAACTTGGCAGGGGTGCTCACTAGCCATGATGCTGTTCTCCACGGTTTTGGAACCATTAGCGTGCAAAATCAGACAACGCCATGCACAGGCTGCGCTAAGGTTCTGACAGCGCCCTCTTGCCATATCCCTTTACGCAGACTACATGCTTTTGTATGTGAGAGAACCAGAGATACCCTTGGCGCCTCCAATATGGGAGTATGTGTGGTTTGAGGGGCATTCTGGCTTCAGTATCAATTAGGAAAAATCTACAACTTTTCCCCTCACACAATGCACCACATCTTCTGAATTGAATTGAATTGAACTAGCTAGGAACACTCATCAATATACATTTTCTGAAATTGCATCATTATACAAAGGTGTCTTCATTTGTTGACCAATAAGAATCATCCGTTTGATGGTGTCGTCTGTCATGCGATGCATTCTCTTCCGATTCCCACAGTCAGCAATCTCATCTCCAGGTTTAATGCAAATTGTATTATATTCATTACATGAATTACCCTCATGTCTCAACATTGACTCATACAAAACTCTAAAAGTTGTTGTTAAATGTGGTATTTATTTACAGGCTCTAAATCTAAAACAGTGGATGAGGTGCATTGACCTCTCCAGAGCCCCAAGGATTCTCCATGGGGCTATTGTAAGTGAATGTATTTAACTGTACCATCTTGGTAAATCTTGGGCTCTCGCAGGATCACAAGTATTGGAATCAAGCATAGCTTAATGCAGCGAAAATACTCACAAGGTGCTATTGAAAAATACTTATTTCAGTTACACTATTTTAACATGTTATATTTCCCTTTAAAAAGTCTAGTAATTCATAGCTTTTGGTGACTATATGAACAATGGTGCGTGCATGTCTTTGTTCTAGGATACAAGTTACAGACAAGAGTGATTCATCTCACCAGTGGACTGCTCATGGACAGCAGTTTCAATTTAAAATAACACCATGAAGTAGGTGGGCATATCTACTCATACTTTTTCAGAAAGTACTTCAAGTTAAAAAAAAATTAATTGTAGAGAAATACAACAATACAACTCTCCAACTCAAACAAATTGTTGTGCTGTATTTTATTCAGCAATTATGTTGGCATTAGCAATTAATTCTGTAGAGTAATTTTATTAGTTCCTTGGGTATTTAATTATCTCACAGATCATATTATGTCTCTTTATCTTAAATTATTTCTTGACTTTCTTTAACAATTCATTCAGTCAAGAAACAAGCATGCTTAACAATCTCCAGATATTAATGCGAAGATTGTTTTCCAAGTAGTGAATGAATGAATGTAATGAATACTTTTACAGAATTAATTTAAACTTTAGAGTGGTAATACAGACTATGATGAGATCCATAAATATGTAAACAGAGGTAAAGTTCACAGTACACAAAGGATTACTGATACAAAAAGGGCTAATTAAAGTGCTAATTAAAGTACTAACAACAACAATTTGTTCTTGGAGTAGGACGTAATGACAATATTTATTTAACAAACTATTAAATGACCATAGTTCATCATAGAAAACGTAAGAATGTTTCAGTAATAACATACATTTAAAAGGCTTTTTGTCGCAACAGAGTGCTAAACCAGGACTGCCACTAACAGCATGTGATGAATACAGTTATGAATTTGTAAAGCTGAAACATCATACAGCAGAACCAAGGTTTGGCAAGCCAAACGTTACTTCATTATCTTCTTACAGAACATGTCTTACATGGGCAAAGGGAATATTCATAAACATAGGAATTCTTTACCTGGCAAGCTACTGGGTGCTTTCCCAACTCTTTCACAAAATCTGTGAGGGAATCTGCTGTTGCCTGGCTTGTCATGGGAGTCCGGACAACCTACAAAATATAGAAATATGCCCTTAACCTTTAAGCTTTTTTAAGAACTCCACATACAACCTTTCACATAAACGCTTATACTTTGTTACACATATATAATGCCATTTTTCCAAAAATCTAAATAAGACAATACATGCAGTTGTAAAGAAGCTGACAACAGTGACATTTTAAAGTAATGGCGTCTCTGAATAGCAAGTTTTAAATGAATAATAAAGTACCCATTGCTTTTTAGACACATTTACTCTTTAAAGAGTGGTACATCTTTTAATACGCTCAAACAACATTTTCACAGAAGTGATACCAGTTCTGTGGCATTTTATCTCTCGCATATTCATGTACTTAAATCATTCCAGCCGTGATGTGTTGAATTTCCAGTTCTGCAAGATGAGCTGGGCACATTAAATATAGGCTTAATTATGGCACATCCACATTATTGTATTGCACTGTATCATTTGTAGGGGTTGTTCACACTGTGTGGGGTGCTGAAGCACTTACTCCCACAGACAGCAAGCTACATCGAGTAGGGAGTGTGGTTGGAGGGGTGTTGCTCTTGTATTGAGCCTAAGTGGGATGACTTGATGCATGCAACACTGCACGATCACCAAGATGTGGGTAACCTGATTTGAAACGCAGCACCTGTGGTGTAATGGGTGAGGATATGTGAGACACAGAAGCTCAAATATTATAATTGGAATAAGCACTAAAATATATTGCCAACTGTACATCATGAGCCTAAGTAAGCATTGGGGCAGCAGGATACTGTGTACGCGAACCCCAAAAATTGTAAAAATCAGAGTAGACCCCGCAATTCATATAGCAACATACGCCACGCAGAGATGCTGTGAAATGAGTAAAAGGATGCCAAAAGGATAAGAATGGGAAGTGGGGACATATGCTGCAGCCATGAACTTTTTATGTTATATTTTTTTTAAAGGCAGGGATACTGCTGAATGTTCATCAAATACAGCCCATGAAGCGGAAGAGGAATCTAGGCTGGCAATCTGAGCAGAAACTCCAGGTAGGCCAAGGGAAGTAAAGATTTAAAGCAATGCTTCAGGCCCCAAGCCCCTATCAAGCTCTTGAAGCATCCTGAAGGCAGACGGGAACCAGTAGTGCAAGTCTTAGTCAGGTCATGTCTCCCACCCTAAACAGACTGGCGCCCTGCACATGTGAGAGAGGGAAACAAAGCACCAGCTAGGCTGCTTCTCCTACAGTGGAAGAACGAATTGGTCTGTCTCATGTTACCTTGAGGTCCTTACTCCTTACACACAAGCCCAATACTTTTATTAGATCCCAGAGACCGTTGTTCTTTTTAGGCAACATCCTGAATCTTCTTCCAGAACAATGTACGCTTTTCTTATTAGTAGTGAATGAGATTTCAGGGTAAAAATGAAACCATGTAGAGGAAAGGGGACTTATCCTGATTTTATTGCGTTGACTAGGACAGCAGCATGGTACTGACTCGGTAGTTCTCAGGCTTGTGAGCCTTGCAATAAACACCTTTAATGTAGGTCTAAACCAGTTAACTTTCCTTCTGATCTCTACTCTCTGGTCTCTCCCCACACATGCCCCCCCCCCAATTAACTCTAGCAAAAGGCAGCTGATCCAAAATAATGGAACACCATAGATATTCTTTCCTGTCCTAGACAACTACAATTCAGCCTCTCGTCATGCTTCATATAGCTAGCAATGTGTTGAATAAGTCTACAGGATACATCATTTCAAGTGTGTCCTTCGACAGTAGAGCATTTGCCTGCGTGTGCATTCAATAACTCTGGCTTTGAGCAATAGAGGGACAGCGAAGGTTAAAATTCAAACTACCACTTGCTACTTCCAGGATGGACACAATGTCTCAGGTTATCCTTATTGATTTCAGTGCATTTGGTCCTATTCTGCCTACTTTTCCCATTGTGAAGATATAATCCGTAATCTGCCTTTATCAATATTAAAATATTAAAGTACCCCCAAACCCTTCCAGTCTGGATAAATCAGACTACTCACTACAGGCCCGATTCACAGAACTAACTTAAGACAAAATCCTAAACTTACTACCATTTTGGTATTCACAGAAGGCACTTACTCATTTCAGCTTTAGGACTCCTAAATGCCTTTTGTGAATACCGAAGGTCTTAAAGTTAGGATTTTTCTTAGTTTAGGAGCAGTAAAGTTAGGACTCCTAACTTTACTACTCCTAAACTGAGAAAAATTCTAACTTTAAGACTTTCGGTATTTACAGAAGGCATTTAGGAGTCCTAAAGTTAGGACTCCTAACTTCTGTGAATACGGAAATGAGTAAGTGCCTTCTGTGAATACGGAAATGAGTACGTGCCTTCTGTGAATACCAAAATGAGTAAGTGCCTTCTGTGAATACCAAAATGGTAGTAAGTTTAGGATTTTGTAGGCATGTGTCAGCATCTTGAAATTGCTTCTTTTCTGGACGGGTAGCCATTGGAGGTTCATGAGGTTGGGGGTGATGTGGGTCACTTTGGGGAGTTCAAGGATGAGTCCGGCAGCAGTGTTCTGAATAGTTTTGAGTCTCTTTAGGAGTTGGGTGGTGATTCCCGATTAGAACGTGTAGCTGTAGTCCAGCCAGCTGGTAACTAGGGCTTGAGTGACGGTTCTCCTAGCACTGACAGGGAGCCATCTAAAGATCTTTCAGAGCATGCAGAGGGTGTGGGAGTAGGTGTAGATGACTGCATTGAGCTGGCATTTCATGGTGAGTTTGCTGTCCAGGATGATGCCAAGGTTGCGGGCATGGACCGTCGGTGTTGGTCCAAGTTTGGAAGGCCACCAACTGTTGTTCCATGGAGAAGTGTTGTTGCTAAAGCAGCACTTCCGTCTTGTCCGTGTTAAGCTTCAGGCAGTTGGTCTTCATCAATTCAGCCACACTCGTCATGCAGTTGTGGAAGTTGGTCCTAGTGGTGGAAGGGTCTTCTGAGAGCGAGAAGATGATCTGGGTTTAGTCTGCGTAGAATATGAAGTTGAGGCCATGGGTTCTAACTAGGTTAGCCAGTGTTGAACAGAGTGGGGCTGAGGGACGAACCTTGACGGATGCCGTAGATGGTGCTATTGGGTTCCGAAGTGAAGGGTGGTAGGTGGATAGTCTGGTTCATCCAGTGAGGAAGGATACAATCCATTTGAGGGCATCTCCCTGGATCCCAAAGTGGTGTAGTCTCTTGATAAGTGTGTGGTGGGATACAGTGAATGCTGCTGAGAGGCAGATGGAGCCGCAGCTTCCCCAGGTCAAGGAGGGTTCGGGTGATGTGCTGTGGTCGGCGAGGAAACTGGATTGGGTGGTGTCAAGCAGGTTGTTTCTTTCCAGGTGTTTAGAAAGTTGGAGGTTGATGGCCTTCGAGGACTTTGGTAGGAAAGGGGAACAGAGAGATGGGGGAGAAGTTCCCGAGTTCGCTGGGATCTGAGGAGGATTTCTTAAGGAGGGATCTGACCTCGGCGTGTTTCCATCCATTGGAGAAGGTGGCTGTGGTGATGGATTCATTGAGAATGAAGGAGAGTTTGCCACGGATTTCCTTGCTCCAGAGGATGATGAAGTTGTGGGGGCAGAGGTCCATGGGTGCTCCAGAGTGGATGGAGTTCATGGTGTCTGGCGTGCTCTGGGTGGTGAGCTGTTCCCATGCATTCAGTAGGTGATTGTGCTGTATGTGTGAGTATGTTGTAGGGGTCGGTGGGTTGGGTTTCAAAGTTACCGTAAATGGTGGATAGCAGGTTGTGGTAGTAGGCCACTAGGGTGTTTGCGAGTTCTTGGGACAGGGATATGGAGTTCTCAGTGGCTGAAAGGCATGAGAACTCTGACGATGCAGAAGAGCTTCTTGCTATGGTTGGAGCTTGCTTCGATGCGGTCAGCCAGGGCGCATTTCTTCATGCCTTTTAGGCGTTGGTGATATTTGTTGAGGGCTGACTTGAAGGTGGCGTGGTCTGTGAGATCTCTACCTGTGCGCCGTCATCTATCAAGCCTTTTGTAGTTGTGTTTCATTGCACTGGGTTCTAGTGTATACCAACTGGCTCATTTGGTGGATCTGCTGGTTTTGGCTGGCTTGATGGGGGGCTCTGTATGCGCAGTTTGTGATCCAGGTGGAGAATTTCTGGGCGGAAGTTCAAGGTTAGTTACAGAGCCGGGCTGGGTGATGTGGGGTGGAATGGGGGGCCTAGTAATGGTGGTGGATCCTGTGATGGTAAAGTGGACGATAGCGTGGTCAGCTCAGGTGTGTTCAGTGACATGACGGTACTGGACTCTGTAGCAGGCAGTGATGATTGGATCAAGCATGTGTCCTGCGCTGTGTGGGGTCAGTGATCAGTTGAGTCAAGCCAGTGTTGCTCATGCTTTCCAAGAGGTTGGCAGAGTTTGAGTCTTTGGGGTTGTGGAGGTAGAAGTTGAGGTCTTCAAGGAAGATGTAGTGCTTGGAATCAATAGCGATGGGGAGATGAATTGGGGGATGCCATTGCAGAAGCCAGGGCGTGGTCTAGGGGGTCTGAAGGCAAGGGACCCTCTGATGGTAGTTTTGCAGCCGGCCTGCAGTTGGAAGTTGATGTATTTCATGAATGGATGGAGTGTTGTCTTCAGTGGTGGGGCAGTGGATGGTTTCTTTGTGGATGATGTCAATGCTTCCTCTGTTTGTTTGTGCGGTCCCTGTATATCATCTTGTAGCCGTTTGGCGTTGCGGTGGCAATGTCGGGTGGAGAAGGGATTGAGCCAGGTCTCTGTGATGAAGATGACGTCAGGAGTGAGGGTGGTGATGTTGTTCCAGATTTCGGTGGCGTGTTTGCACAGCGATCATGTGTTGGCAAGAGGTAGTGGAGTAGTTCCAGGGTGGTCGCAGTCGGTGAGGTGGGTGTCGCAAGGGTTTCTGTGAGGGCGGGAGGTAGTTCCCATCAAGCAACAGACCAGAGCAGCCAAATAAACAAGATCCTCTGTAGAGCCAATAAATTGATTGGATATAGCCAGGTCTTCCCTCTACACCTCCAGAAATACTTCCTGTCTGTTTCGCCGAAGGTGAGATACTGTTCAAATAGGTTCTTAAGAGCCCTGCCGTTTCAGCAAGGGAAGGCTGGGCAAATAACCACATGGGTTTTGGAACCAATCTTGAAGACTTTCATATGACATACATGATTCCACCATTTAACTGGTAGTGCTGTAGAGGTAAAAAAACAATGCATTACCGTACATCTGAAACAATGAAAGAGTCTGAAGATAGATTGCACGGTTAAAGAGGGCATGTTAGTCTGAAACTTAAACCATTTTCCTTGTCACCTCTTTATGTCTGTAGTAGAAAGTGGCATAAGAAAGTCCCATTGGCCTTAAAACATAAATACAAAAAAACAATAGCAGTTTCTTCTCCAGGACTTACAATGCTGGTGCTGAGCTTCTTTCAAGTTGTTTATGGCCTCCTAGAAAGATAGTATATCAGGCACCAGAGCATACTTCTCCAACCAGTAGCTTGTGAGTGAAGGATAGTCCCCTGTAAGTAGCCCTTCTATATACAGCCTAGTCTACTAAATCGGAAGCTTGTGCTTGGTTCAATCAATGTGTGGAAACCAAAATTGAAAATATTGTATTTGAGATGAAAATGTGTGCATTTTCAAAACTCCTAAACTGATGTGTGGAGAGAAATATTTGAATTTCAAACATCTATTTAAAGCTGTTATTGGACTGACAAAAATCAGATTGTGTTGCGGAGACTTATCACTAATTAATTTGGTGTCAGGAGCACAGAACCTATGGCTGTTCCGTATTACCCATGTAGAGGAATTGCACTTTGACAGAACAGTTTTAGAATACTGCCAGCAACCAAGTGTGATGCACTGAAGTGATCACTGCTGGTAATCTTTACGTACGGCGCCCTTTAATGTAATCTTATCCGATGTTGTAACTGTTATATCTCTATTATTAGTAGCTTGAGAGGATTTTCATTGAACATAAGTAGCTCTTATTACAGAAACTGTCGGAGAACCCTGCACCAGAGAAATCCTAGGATTATTTAAATGTGGTGGTCAAGAGAGATACAGGCCATCCTGCACACCATGGAATTTAATGAGAGTGCGCAAAGCGGTGACGTGGTGCCTGGAGTTGACCTGACCTGACCCTGAGACTCTCTCTATCAAATACGTGTCTACTGTTGGCAATGAGATCAGACTTGGTTTTTGGTTACGGGTGGTGGCATCGCAAATGGAGATACTCATATCAGAGGTAAGTCTACCTAAGGTTGCACTCACTCTACTTCTGGGCTACTAGGTATTTGAGGCTGGCTATTATTTAAACCGAGAGTACTCATCTTGTGCACATGAGCAGACATCAAGATCCTTTACTGCTCATAATGTTTTGTTAAGGAACAGGACACTAGCAAAGCTTTTAAAGTCAAAATTCTCAGACATCAACCTTGCATAGGAATGAGAGCAATGGCACTGTTCCTCTGAAAAAACCTCTTTGGGTGTAAACGGAGTGCTCTTTATAGAGATCTAGTTACTTTCCAGATTCTACTGTGTTTACCCTTGCATTAGCCTCCATGTATTTAGTTTTCAAAAATGATTATATTAACTTAATGGTTTAGCTCCTTTATTTGAATAAATTCAAATAACGTATTTGTTTTTTTAAACTGCAAATAATTAAATCTTCTACGAGCCAAATCCTTTGTACAATCAATGTCTCAATGCATTTCGCGCATATATTAGCACTTCATTAGGAGTTGGTGCATACAGGAGACTACTGAAAAAAATATAGCTTGCAAACATACTTAGCATAGATATAGTTCATCAAATAACCAATTCCTATGTTAATTTATTTTGCATTATGAATAAAAAGATATTGATCTTATACTCAGCATCAACTTAAATTTATAGCTAACTTAGTGTTAATTCATCATTGCCTGTCTTGCACACGAGTGAAAATTCCTTCTGCAAGAACTACTCTTTAAGTGAAATCTTGTTAATACGCCATTTGTGAACAATATCTACCGAAACAATATTGGAGGAATCAATTAAAAAGTCATGTGGACATCCTCGAAGCAAACAATCAAACATTCCATCTTTAAAACCTTCTCAATGTGGTGAACATTAGTAGGCCCACTAAAAGTTAGTTAATGATGGGTCTTTTTCATGTATCCTGTATTGTCTATTTAACCCCTCCCATGCTCGTGACAGAACCGTTCCATCACGAGCCTCGGGTGGGCTGTGCTGGTGACGGAACGGTTCCGTCACGGCCCCCGCGCCGCGCCTGCGCGGCGCGAATTCTGCGCCTGCGCTAACGTTCTCTAGCGAGGGGCGGGCCGTGACGGAACCGTTCCGTCACAAGCACAGCTTACCCGCGTGCCGTGATGGAGCGGTTCTGTCACGAGCACGGGACCGCCGCGCGGCCCCCCCACCCCCTTAGCACTGCGGCGGAATAGTCGCCGCAGTGAAGGGGTTAATATGCATTTATGATAAGAGGAGAAAACGAACATCTTGACCCTATGCAATAGCGACATATTAAAAGCTAAATTTGTATAACACATGCATAGCCGTTTCCAGACGGCATGCTGGTTTCCCTTAAAATAAATCACTCCATTATGGTAAGTTTAATATTCGGTTATTACATTGTGGTTTCTCTACTGTACAACCATGTTCGTCTGTGTTCATCATGCTCGGTATTGTGAGGGATATAGAAAGGAAACGATATCCATGTACTAAGTTGTTCCTGTCTGTACGCTTTATGAATAATTCAGTGACCCACTTGTTGATTCGGGCGACCATAATATTAACCCCTTCGGCACTGCGCACATTTTTGCCCTGTGCGGGCGATTTAAATAGTGGGCGGGATCAGACGGCCTCAAGCGGTCCTCCACACACGCCCACCGTGATGCATGACGGCCGGAGACCGTCATGCGCACCGAAGGGGTTAAGGTAACGACAATGTTTCAATCCACGGTCTATTATCATACCTAACTTACTCTGAATAATTATGTTCAAAGAGGATAGTCTCTGGCCCTTATGAGTAGGTCAACTAAGAAGAGAAGTTAGCACAAAAACCTGTACAGAAGTGAAATCTATACTACTATTATAAAAAAGAGAGAACAGAAACCTTTTGGCAAGGTAAACTCGTGAACCTCAGCGCCAATCCACACACCCAATACATTGTTGGAATCCTCAGGGTGTGTAGATGGACATAGGCGACATAAAATAAAAATAAAACGTAAATTAAAAAATTAAAATTTAAAAACAAAGTAGTTCCCTAAAACTAGCGCCGGCCACGACGTAGCGCTGACCGTGACCTAGACGTACGTGATGACGACAGGCGGGGAGGAGCGGTGACGAGGAGTGGCGGTGAAGGAGCGGTGACTAGCGGCGAGGAGTGGCGGTGAAGTCCGGAGCGCGGGGAGGATGGGCGGCTCAGGTAAGGCAAAGGCGAGGCGGGTGGCGGTCTGGGCAATGTCGGGGCGGGCGGGGGCCCGGGCGGGAGTGCACAGAAGCCTAAAAGAGGAGTGGCAGTGAAGTCCGGAGCGCGGGGAGGAGTGGCGGCTCAGGTAAGGCAAAGGCGAGGCGGGAGGCAGGAGGAAGGCGGGCGGGAGGCGGTCTGGGCAATTTCGGGGCGGGCAGGGGCCGGGGCGGGAGTGCACAGAAGCTTAAAATGCTGCCCCCAGCCCCTTTCTGCCCCGGGCAACGCCGGGGCGGGCTGCTAGTATACTGTATAAAATAAATAGTGCCAAGGAAAGGATTACACTCAAACAAGCAGAATTAATGAAACCCTACAAAAGAGCAAGTGGTTATACCAGACACACCTATATCAAGAAATATTTACACCAGTGTCAAAATAGCAGCAGAATAGCACACACACATTGGAAACTTTTTGAATCGGACAAGGATATGGGTACCTTGTTCCCTCAGAAACAGACGCTAGTCTTCAGACAAAGTAAAAATATAAGAGACTCGATAATCCAGACAGACAACAAACTCTGAAAAGGATAACAGATATTGAGCAAACCCAAAATGGACAATTTTCCCTCTGTTAATTGTGTAGAAGATCAAACAATACTTTGCAAATCAAGTAAGTATGTATTTTTAATCAAATGTCTTGTTAAGACAGCAAGTCAGCAAAACAAAAAGAAAAGCTTTAGTTAATTTCAGTGAACACAAAAGGTACAATGGAAACCAAAAATAAATAAATGCAACTGTGGTACAACCTTCCTGAAAGGACACAATTGAAACCAAACACCATTCCAGATAATAGAATCAATATAGGAACCAGAGAGGGGAGGGGATCTTGAGCTTTTCCTATCCAGGAGGGGATGGTATTGTATATAAAGACTGACCATAATGCATTCAACTGTACTAAATGATAATACGGAGACAAAAAACCTGCAGCAGCGAGTGCAGAAGATATTTTGGTCGAATTTTACCTTTCTAATGTTTTAGCCATGGGTTAATAGTCTTAAAGAAACCTCATTATCATCCCTGGTAACTTTAAGAATAAGACAACATAGCCAATTTATGAAAAAACTACAAGAAGGAATGATTGAATCTGGAGCAATCGGAGATAGATACATGAGATTAACAGCAGTGGTTCTACTACTGCAAAATGAGGACAAGAACAATACAGGAGAAAAGGTTAGCTATCCATATTAGACACTCAAAACTTCTGCGGCAAAGTATGGACAAAGATTAAACCAGGAGAATACTTCACTGGATCAAAAGAATGACCACAGAAGCTTTGAACTTACTTAACAAAAGATCCAAATTAAATGCCCACACACATAATTTAAAGCATTAAGCTGAAGTTAAAAAAAAACATATTTACAAGAACAAGTATGACAGAACTACAGGAGGAAACGAGGACTGTATCGAATATCTGCATAACGGATTGTTAAACTCTTGATGAAAGGAAGTCGGGAACATACAGGATTCTCCTTCATTCATGTGATCATAACTAAATGGAAATTATACTCTAAATTAATATTCATAAGATACCGAAACTACATATAGGTATACTAATTCACCACTAATCCTTTATGGGTTCCAGAGTAGCGTGCTACTCCCCAACAACGCATTTGAGCACCTCATTAGGGTTACTAGTGCTATACAAATGCAAACCTTTTTTCCTCTTTTTACCCCTCCCCAACCCTTCTCAATCCAAATAACTGACTAACATATCCATCACCCAAATTACTTCATATTTCACTATACTAATTTTCAATACAAATCCTTTATGGGTTCTGGAGTAGCCTGCTACTTGCCAGAAAAGGGCTTTAACACCCCATCAGTGGTAACAGGCGCTATATGAATGCAAACCTTTCTTTCCCTTCTATCCCTCCGCTATCAGTCTCACTCCAAATAACTGACTAATATACACAACTCAAATTACTTTCATATTTCACCATACTAATTCACCACTAATCCTTTATTGGTTTCCGGAGTAGCGTGCTACTCGACCAAAAAAAGCACTTCATCAACCCATCAAGGGTTAGAAGCGCTATATAAATAAAAACCTTCTTTCCTCTTCTATCCTTCCAAATCCAAATAACTAACATACCCACCACTTAAAATTTACTTGCATGTTTTACTATACTAATTCAACACTAATCCTCTATGGGTCCTGGAGTAGCCTGCTACTTGACGAAAAAGCACTTCAACGCCTCGTCAAGGGTAGTAAGCGCTATACAAATACAATTACAATACAATACAATATAGTTATGTTTGACTAGGTATCACACGCAGACAAACTAATGAGATAGACCGAACATACTGTTAGTGATATGAGTAATTGCCACACTTTGAGCTCATACATACATGTAAAGATCCTTCTGCCCATATGACATAATTTTAATTCAATGAATGTCTTCACTGCACGTTGTTTGCTTAGAATGCACCACCAGATCTTGCATGAAAATTGCTCAACTCGAACCTAGACCACACGTGATATTATAACTAGTGATGTTGCACCTTATGCCTTATTGCAAGTCTCTCTGATTAATACTACAGACATATGATCTGTATGGGACTATGGATTAATATAGCTATCATCTTTATAATACTGTTCATGAACTCACTATGCTGGATTGCCTCACAGCATTAAGACTTGCCCTTTAATAGTATGTCTTCAATGCCAGTCAAGTAACTAGACAGAGAAATAGAAGAGACATTTCACACAAATTTCAACAAGCTGGAACGCATCTCAGAGGTTCAAACACATTTTTCTTGAGCCAATAAATATTGGTAAATTAAGTTTTAAGTTCTGATGGTATCTTTAACTTTGAAGCAACAACGCTATTTAAAACATGCGGACTTAAAATTTTATTTATCAGATCATATGCGGTACACAGTGTGATCTGAGTCACAAACACTCTTTCTCTGAATCAACTAACATAGGAATATTGATAGGTCTGACATATGCCTTTCAAGAACTGTTACCCCTATTGAAAAAGTAGATTCCAGAAGAGGCAATTTTTACTTTTTACTTTCTAGATCTTACATGGCACTGCACATGATTAATGTAAAGGAGCACAGTTGTACTTTAGAGGCAATTAAAATGAATATTTTATATATCATGAGAATGCCAAAAAAATAATATCTATTGGAGAGAAATCTGTAGAATTTTGCAAGCATGGCCTGCGGGATCTGATCAGGAAACAGGAGCCCTAAGGAAAATTGAGACTCATGTGGGATTATCTGGAAAAGGCTTGAGTCATTGCATACAGTTTAATGTAGGGCAAGCATGTGGTAGCGAAGCCTCAAAGCCACTTGCACTCTAGCTTCTTTCAATGAAAGAAATACTCAGTCATCATGGAACGTCAGCGCTGTCTGGAATGAGGCTGTGTGCACACTGAGAATGAGTTACGCAGCAGCGTTCAACCAAACTACATTTTCAAGCAGAGCATAAACTTAAGCATTCTGAAGTGACGGATGCACTCTTGGAATTTTGGGTATAACTTCCTTCATGGTCCAGGGACTCTTTGCTTGGCAATCATGATACAATGTTGCTGCTGCCAGGAAGGACCTCTCTTTTTGGATCTTGGATTTCCTTGATAAGACCCATATGTTTCTATTGATTGGTATTGATGGGCATTGGGAATATTGATTGGTATTGATGGGCATTGGAAATACAGAGAAGTATTCTGAAAGTTGCCTTGTTGATGAAAAAACTTCTGAACTATGTCTTGAACATGTACAGGGACTCTGCTAAGACTGGGGGTTGTTGCATTTTACTTATTTTCTGTAACCGGATAACCTAAGGATTCTTACACTGGACTATGTGGTACAGGTAAACGTGAATATCACACATCCGAGTTCTACAATGCACATACAAATTCCCAAGATTGGGGAACAACAGAACAATAAAACTTTTAGTTACCACAAAGTTCTACAAAAGTAAAATAGAAACTATACCTCATCTCCCACAAGAGAGTGTATAGTGACAAAGCTGGAGGTAATTATGCAAGACACAGGAAGAAGTGCTAGTACATATATGTATTTGAGGTACTATTATATGTGTTTAGTGTTCCGAAATTACAAGTTCCACATCAAATTACATCCAGTTGGTTACACAGAGATCATTCTGAGGGATATCCATTCACTATTAGATTCAAACACAGATCAGTCTATGAAAAGTTGCTTAAGATATCCCTTTGTTTTGCTGATGTTCACTATAACCTACAGACAACCATTATTAACAGAAGTGGTGAGTTAACGTGGTAGTGTACTGCGTTTGTTTTCTCTAAGCACATTCCCCTTTTCCTGTTTCCTCCAGTGGCCATGGTGTATCTGTATATGTGGTCACTGGTGGAGTTGGTGTGAGACACAAAAGTGCTTCGAACCCAATCAAACCAAGGGGACTTCTGCTTTGTCCTAGTTAAGTGAAAGTGCCACCAAACGGAGTACCACTTTGGTGGAGGGAAATGATTATTTGCTTCACAATGTTTCTGCCTTTTGTCATCAGATGCGGAAACGGTTTGACATACTCTTTCTTCAGATAATGTGTTACATTTAAAGCAAGGTCACCATACTCTAATAAGTTGTATTACCACTTGTAATCACTTGACAATTGTGACTGATTGACGAAAAGGGCATCCTTATTCTGTCAACACTTGCAAAGTGAGTTGAAGGATGTCTTAGTGCAGGTGGGTAATTCTCCTACCAAGCATGATGAGCTCTCGGAGGTACTGGTGCAGACTAATCATCTTTTCTCTGAATACCTTTCCAAAAAGACCAAACACCTTAGTATGTTGACCTAAGGTAGACGAGAACAGATAAAGACTGTGTTCGTGGTTTGCATTTTTAGTGAGATGGTCAGGACATTCTGGACACAACTGTAGAAGTAAATCCAAGCTTTTTAAGAGCCAGTTGTCCCTGACACTGGCTACTGAAAGACAACTTGATCCCTCAATAATAATAGGTGCTGCCAACTCCAGCAAAGAAACCAACTCCGTTCCCACGTGGGGTGTAATTATAATGCAGTTGGCTATTGCATATAGGATATTCATAGTGAAGATGAAGTTGTCGTAGGGTCAGGAAAAGGGGATTTCAGCGCTTTTAGAATCTGGAGCTTCTGTGAATTATATGGCTACTACGTTTGCTCAATCCTTGCTGATTTCAAAACTGAAGAAAAAGAATCCAGAGGATGGAATGGCAGTAGATGGTTCAAAGTTATCTTCAGGTTCAGGGAAGCTTCATGACCATATTTTTTATTTGGTTTGTTTTTAAAATCATCATAAGAACATTAGTTTTTTTCAGGCTAAGGTAATTCTAGGAATGCCCAGTGTGCCTTGCATGAACCTTGTGCTAACTGGGCCGTAAGAACAGCTCAATTAAATTCTGCCTAAGGTCAAACAAGTGTATGATTTCACGTCCATCCAAAGAAAACATCTTTCTAAAGTGCTAGCAAGAATGGATATTTAGACAGCTATTGGGTGTGGCATTTGTTTACCCCCTTATGAAGACTTTAGTGATAAGAAAAAGGAAAATGCGTTACCCCCACCAAGAAGTTATTGCAAGATCGAACTGGAATGACATGCGCAAATTCCTTGTAGTCGAGTATATACACTTACTGAAACTGAGACAGATAATCAAACTGATCTAGAAGAATATCTGCCCAAAAGGTTCATTAGGCCCTCAATCTCATACTTCTTCATTAGAACACGAGTAAACTACAGACCCTCAACAGAATTTTACAGTGAAAAACGGTTACACTTTGCCATTAATATCTGTTCTAACATATTAGAAATTGTAAGATATTTCCGAAGTTAGTGTACAACAAAACTTACCATCTACCCTGGGTCAAAGCGGGTGATGAGGGAAAAATGCTGTTCCACACTCAGTTTGTTCACACAAAAAGTCAATCATTCTGGACTCTGCAATGCCCCAGCATCATTTCAGTACACATCCGATTATAAACGGAAAGGATTTTGGATCTGTTCTTTAAAATGTGCTGTTAGATGATATTGTAACCTACTTTGACACCTTGAAAACTCAATCATCACATGTAAAGCCAAAACTACCTTTTTGCTAAAATGGGCAAATGTTTTTTCACTGAGGTTTTAGGGTACATCATTATATCTAAGAGCATTAAGATGGTTTATTTAATCAAGAGAAAAGCAATGTATTTCTATCAGGTCAGTTAAGACAACAGGCTATCATTTTGCTTCATGGTTCAAAGATATTCGAGTGAAACTGAGATAACTGTAATGGTTGTTGAGCACTTAACCAAGATGACAAATGTATAGCCCTACTTAGTCTGTCCCCTAGCACAGACTTTTGAATTGCATGATGTTACACAGGTTCTGTTTACGGATACATTGTCCAGGGCCAGACTGAGAACCAAAACCGGCCCTGGCAAAGTGTTCGGCTGGCTCCCCACTCCCCCCCCCCTCGGGGGTTGGGGGTGCCGCCGAGCTCTCTGCCAGGGACGGTATGCTGCAAAAACGGCCCTGTAACAAAATCGGCCCCCAGGGGTCCTAAACCGACCCCCACCCGTGCGGCGCACCGGGGGAATGCCCGGTGCCCGCTACGGCCAGTCCGGGCCTAACATTGTCTCAATTTGTTTCAAAGTTCCAGTCTCATCTTTGTAAAGAACTAGATAGGGAAGTCACTCTGTCTGCTCATAACTATCTTCAGATGGATTGGTAGACTGAATCAATCTGTGAAAACAGTATTTGGGATATTAAGCATTTTCACAAGTGAAGGATTGGAGCAAGTCACTGAGGTTGGCAGAATTTAACATATAAATAGTACATAACACTCTTCTGTTGGAATGTCACATATCTTTTGTAGGCATATCCATCATTCCAGTACATTTGCTTTAGATCAGCCTTTGTCTACCTCAGTTCCTCTGTGCAAGAAGACTTAACTGAATTAATTGAGATTACCACATCTGCACAGAAGCCATGGATGCGTACACATTTGCTGCTGATCGTAAGAGCAGTCCAGCACCACATGTTATAGGTGAGACGGTGTGGCTAGTCACAAAACTTTGCATTTGAAAACATCTCTCAAAGAACATCACAAGTATTTAGGCCAATTGTGACTGAAGAGGTTGTGAATCCAGCTACTGTAAGATTAATATTGCCTTAGCCTATGACAATCCAGCCAGGTTTTGATGCCTTTGTTAATGCATTATTCTGCAAAAATACTTCTTGTTTCACATACTTTGCCAATTCTTTTGAATTCAGAAAATAAGTCGGGGTTAGGGGAGGCGGTTATACACGGTCAGGAAACAGGGCTGGAGAAGGTGCTTAAGACAATGTGGTTTGAGCACAGGGGAGCGATACTTGAAGATTTGTTCAGGGAAGGAAAGGCTGGCAGTCATGGAGAAGTGTAGCTGCTTTCTGGTATGAGGCTACAACCGAGCAGAACATGCTATGAGGCAGCGCTCTGACCATGAACTACACTTTCTAGCATGCCTACATAAACCTGTGCGTTTTCTGGAGAGACAGCCCCCATCTTGGATTTCTAAGTATACATTTTCCTCATGGCCCACAACGTCAATGGTAGGCAATTGTGATAAAATGTAACTGCAGCCTAGAAACTTCCTAAATGGATCTCGGGTTCCCTTTCCAAAACCTATTGTTCCCTTGGGATTTGTACTGATTTGTACGCCATTTGTTTTAAGTAGAATGATGTACGCACAACAACTCTTGATAAATCGCTAAAATATGCACAAAATGCATTGAGCAACACCGGTTGTACAATGGGCTTGGAACCTAGAACATTTTATCATGTGTACATAAAAAATAATTAAGAATACTGTCGGAATTTATTAAAAGCTGAAATAACAAAGGCAAAAGTACCATGAAGTTTATTTGGAGTATTTTTACAAATAAAATATATATTGAGTCTAATGCAAGGGACTACACAGTAGAATCTGGAAAGTAACTATGTACCGGACAACTTACTGCAGCATCTAAATACACGTTATGAATGAATACTGTAAACGTTTACTAAATTTATGAAGCGAAAATAAACTATACAAGAGTGAAACAGAAAAGACTTACTCATTGCAAAAGGAAGCTCCCATAGGTTACACAACCTCGCCTCATTTTTGAGCAGAGGCGGAACCCTGCCGGAAGAGGTTCAGAACATTTTCCAACAATGCCCTCAAGTGATCTCCCAGATGCCACCACCTTCAATGTGATGAGAGACCGAAATACAAGTCATGCAATATGTGCTAGCCATTTCAGTGAGTTTTTTAAACAGCAGAAAAACCCCTGTTGAAAGTAAATCAGCCTAGCACTAGCGAGGTCATGTGAGGAGAGACTCACCCCGATTAGAAAAAATAATAGAAAAAAAACGCACACACACTATTACGAAATTTGAAGAAATTAATGGCAAATGCCAAATGGCACACGGTGATGTCCCAAATTCCCTTAAGAAACCAGTTTTGATGTTAAATACAAGCCTCTACAGGCAGTGGAATGTTCTGGGATCCTTGCTGCAAGCAACCGAACAATGAACTACCTGCCAGACTACACAATTATCTAGCATAGTCTAACTTTCCTAACACACAGTAGATGCACACTTCACAATTTTTTGCTTTGCACTTTCCATTGTTAGGGAGCGATGAAAATGATCTATTCCACGGTCAACTGTGGTCTTAGAGTACCCAAACATTGGAACCTGCTCCTTCCCTTACAATCTGTTGGCTTTGTTTCCTTCACTTTTAAAAGCTTATTATCCTTCCATTGCATACTTCTGTTTGCATCATGATGTTAATCAACCTCTGTGCCGAAAGCACTTTTATGAAAAATAAATTAAATGTAACTCAATGTTGTTCATTGACCAATGATGAGATATGTAAAAACCATGCACGCCTCTTTGACTCATGTTTACAGATTAATACGTTCATGAACGTTATTACATTTTAAATTGTGCTCCATGCTCCCGCTCTTGGATGTAGATATCCTACTATGTATGGTTATCACACAAAATAATCCCATTGAGGAGAATTTCAAGAACAAGGCAGCAAATCTTATTAAGAACGTGGAGGTCACACTGTGAATGAGCTAGCCTAGCAAAAGAAAATATGCGCTCAAATCTAACTTCCTCTACAGCAGCAAATAAGTCATACAGTGAAGAAAAAAAATCAAAGAATAGGTGCACAAAAAAAGCTACCCTTAATTTCTGCATTTAACGTACAGTACAGATGTGCTACTCAGAAAGTACAGAGCGGATATCATGGGTGTTTTCCTCTCTTATAATAGAGATATGCTGCAGGGAAGCATCCTCTATTCTGCTGCCTTGGGCAACGACCACTTGCAGGAGGGATACCATTTTAGGCACTGTGGTTATTACAAACAATAACAAGCATTGGCAATGCCAATGGTAAAGTGAAGCATTACAAGTAAATAGCATGGGAATAGATATGTATTTGTGTGGAAGGAAAGAACTGTAGAATAAAATTGGTGTGGGCTTAACGCCTTAACCGCAGCGTTTTTTCCGCCGCAGAGCGGGCATTCTAAAGGGTGGGCGTGGCTCCATCGGCACGAGGGAGGTAGTGCTCCAGTCGGCCAACGGGAGCACGCAAGGGGTTAAAGGTCAGGTGACCCAGACATAAAAATCCATGCAGGTTAATTACTGCCCTTCTCCCATCTATGCTGCTACCAGAGGAAAACAACAAATTATCTAGTTTTCCAAGGCACTTTAAAAGCATTAAAATGCCATGTGTGTGCCTCTGAAAGTTCAAGCGTAGGCTGCTGGATAAACAAAATGTTCACAGCTACGTAACACTTTTTTTGTAGAAGCACAAAAGGTCTACTCAATCAAAACATGTACTCCTAAAGTGTGGACGGAGCTAAAGCCACTCTCTAGTGATGTTCACATAAGGGTTGGTGACAGCTGAGCAGTCACAATGTGTGTGAATTAATAGAAAATGAAAACTGAAAAGCCACTTTGGAGGAAACAAAAGCACAGAAAACCAATTTTCAGGAAAGACCATTTTAAGGAAATACAAAAAAAAAAATCGAAAATTATTACTGTTAGGGTTTTTGGTTCAGAGCTGGGTAATGTTTCGGGTGATGGAGTTTTTTGGGGTCAGGAATAACTGGAGTTCGGGAACAGAAAGGGATTTTAGGGTTTGGAGATGGGTGGAGTGTAGGGATGGTGAGGGTTTTTTTGGGTTCATGGAGGAGCGGTGTTTAGGTGTTTTAAAGTTTCAGGGATGGGTGTAGTATAAAGGTGTTGAGGGGTTTTAGGGTTCATGAATGGGCAGAGTTTAGGGCTGGTAGGGGTTTTTAAAATGCGATTATGGGTAGCAGCAGGGGTTGTGAAGTTTTTAGGGTTCAAGATGGTATGGAGTTTAGGGTGGTGAGGGGTTTTAAGGATTCAGGGATGTGTCGAGTTAGATATAGAAAGGGGTTTCTAGGGATGGGTGGAGTTGGGGTGTGCTGAGGTGTTTTAAGGGGATGGGGTATGGGATATGTTGGGTATAGGCGTAGAGTAGGGTTTTTAGGCTTCATGAATGGGGGAATTCGGGGTAGGGAGTGGTTTTATGGTTCAGAGATGGTGGGTTTTGGGGTAGAAAGGGCTTTAAAGCATCAGGTATGAGTGTAGTTTAGGTGTGGTGAATGGTTTAAGGGGAATGGATTGGTGGTGTTTAGGGTTTGTGAGGGGCCAGCGATGGGTGGTGTTTATGGGTGGTGATGAGGCACAAGTTACTTACTTGTGTAACGATGTATCTGTAGGAGACATTATTTAGTGATAGATTCCTTACCTTAGAATATCCCCAGGCGTCAGACTGGATCCGGAACGTTTTTTCATCAGCATTACCCATGCGCTTCGGTAGGCGGCATCGAACGGCTCTGCGTACGTCGCTGGTGTCGTAGTCACTGATATGATGACACTGGAGCTACTTAGACTTAGACGTGCCGACGCGCGCTGACATCAGTTCTGTACACGACTTTCCGCGTCAGGAACGCAGAGCCATGCAAGATACTGACCATGGGTGCATTGAAACTAGGGCCCTGAAAGGGATGACCTTAACCCTAGAAATCAGTTCACAGAACGGGGAGGATGAGTAGGGCAGTAAGGAATCTATCACTAACTAATGTCTCTTACAGATATATCATAAAACAAGTAAGTAACTTGCGCATCTGAAAGAGACACGTTAGTGATAGATTCCTTACCTTAGAATAGATACCCCAGCATAACAAACCCCGGTGGTGGATCTGCGAACTAAGATCATACCAGAAAGTCACGGAGAACAGAATGGCCAAAGAAGCAGTCTCTCCGGACTTGACTGTCAAGGCAATAATGCTTAGTGATAGTGTGCAGCAAGGCCCACATAGCTGCCTGACAGATGTCTTGCAGGGGGACACCACGTCCCAATGCAGTAGTAGCTGCTGTAGCCCTGGTAGAATGGGCACGCAACCCCACCGGAGGTTCCTTTTTAGCCAGAGAATAACCGGCTTTGATACACAAGACGACCCAGAGGGAAACAGTCTTCTTGTGTACAGCTCGGCTTTTCTTGGCGCCCACGTAGCCAACAAAGAGTTGGTCATCCACCCGGAACTGTTGTGTTCGGTTCAGACAGAAAGAGAGCGCACGTTTTGGGTCCAGACAGTGGAGCCTCTCTTCTTCTCTGGAAGGGTGCGGAGGCGGAAAGAAAGTGGGCAAGGTGATAGTTTCCCCAATGTGGAAGACAGTGACAACCTTTGGCAAGAAGGAAGGACGAGTACGAAGCACAACCTGGTCTGGATGAACCGACAGAAAAGAAGGCTTACAGGAAAGAACCCCGAGCTCACTCACGCACCTAGCGGAGGTGATGTCAACCAGGAAAACAGTCTTCAAAGTTAACAAACTATGAGGACAGTTGTGAAGCGTCTCAAAGGGAGCGCACATCAGAAAAGTAAGAACCAGATTAAAGTCCCACTGCGGCATCACAAACGGAATAGGAGGGAAAAGGTGAGCAATACCTTTGAGAAATCTATTAACAACAGGGGACTTGAAAAGAGAGGGCTGATCAGGGAGCCTGAGAAAGGCAAAGATTGCAGAAAGGTAGCCCTTGATAGTGCCCAGAGCAGAGCCCTGCCAGGCCAAAGAAAGAACGAACAAAAGGACCTCTGAAAGAGAGACAGAATGGGGATCCACTGCCTTTGCTGTGCACCATGCCACAAATTTGTTCCACCTGCAGGCATATACCGATTTAGTGGAGGGACGCCTGGCTGTCAGAATGACATCACAGACTTCAGGAGGTAAGTCAAACAGAATCAACTGTCGCTGCTCAATCTCCACGCATGTAGGGGGAGGCTGGACAGGTTTGGGTGGAGGACAGTCCCCTACTGCTGTGACAGAAGATTCTCCCGAAGAGGCAGTTGGATCGTGGGAATCCACGCTCTTACTGAGTAGCTCAGGCACCAAACTCTTCAAGCCCAGTCCGGAGCCACAAGAATGACTTGGGCCCAGTCGCGCCTGATCTTCAGCACTCTTGGTAGAAGTGGTATAGGCGGAAAGGTGTACAATCGCAGCTCCACTCGCGACAAAAAGCGTTCCGAGTGCGTGCCGCCTTGGAAACTCCAACGCGCAGAACAGCCGACATTGCGCGTTCTCTTCGGTGGAGAATAGATCTACCCAAGGCTCTCCCCACTGTTGAAAGAGACCTTGCACCACCTTCGAGTGAAGACGCCATTAGTGATCCATCATGCACCGGCGGCTGAGCTCGTCCGCCCTGGTGTTGAAAGAACCTGCCAGGTGTTGAACAGTCAAAGAAATGCCTTGACTTTCCAGCCAGTTGGGGAAGGGAAAGGGATCTGCCGCTGACCCAATGATGATTCATGAGCCACCACTGCAGTGGTTGTGCAGTGCCCTCTGAGATCTGGACGTAGTCGCACAGGTTTCCCTGATGCTGTGCCCACTGGAACTTCAGGTCGCACTGCAGAGCCCGCATATGCCATCTGGCATGGTTGGTGAGCAGGATGCAGGAGGCCATGAGGCCCAGAAGCCTCAAGGTCGACCTGTTAGAAACCCGGGACAAGAGCTGAAAGATCGGAATCGTAGCCCGAATGTTCTGGACTCGCTGTTCGGGAGGATAGATCCGAAACTGAGCCGTGTCCAGAACCGCTCCGATGAAGGGGAGCTTCTGAGAGGGAATCAGGTGCGACTTCAGCATGTTGATGGAGAACCCCAGCAAATGCAGGAGGTCGGCCGTAGTCTGGAGGTGGGAGACGACTGTTTCTTGCGAGCCCGCCTTCAACAACCAGTCGTCGAGATAGGGGAAGACTGAAACCCCTAATCTGCGCAGATGAGCTGCAACCACTGCCATCACTTTTGTGAACACCCAAGGGGTGCTTGTAAGGCCAAAGGGGAGCACACTGAACTGAAAATGCTCCTGCCCTACCATGAATTGCAGGTAAAGCCGGTGGGTCCGGCAGCAAGGGTATATGAAAATAGGCATCCTGCAGGTCCAACGCTACCATCCAGTCTTGCGGGTCGAGGGCAGACAAGACCTGAGCAAGTGTGAGCATCTAGAATTTCTCCTTCCGGAGGAAGCCATTGACATTCCGAAGGTCCAAGATAGGACACAGGCCTTTGTCCTTCTTTGGAACCAAGAAGTAGTGGGAGTAACAACCACAACCTACTTCTGGCGTTAGAACGCGCTCGATGGCCCCTTTGGCCAAGAGGGCCAAACTTCCTGCTGGAGAAGTGTCAAGTGATCCCCCGACATGAGGTGGTACTGTGGTGGCATGGCTGGAGGGGTAGACTCGAACTGGAGGGATAGCCCCTTTGTCGCTCTACTTGCAGTTTATTCCTCATAATTTTTATTATTCCATAGGTTAATTTCAGAAAGCTTACGATCAGGATACACCCCTTTTGCATTACTCCACTTTATTGATTTCAATTAGTAGAAAGAAAGCATCAAATAGGCAATTTGTTAACACTTCGGGTGTTACAGCAATCACAATGGGAATTTCGGATCTCTTTCTTATTTGGCTTTAATTCACTTTCTTGGTATTCTGTAATCTCTTGTTTTTCTCCTATTGTTTTGTATAAAAAAATGACAATGAAGGTATTCAATTATCTGTACAGTGAATCTTTGTCAGTATGTATATTGTTTTTCAGTGTAACATACCTATGTAGCTGAAATTGAATGCAATATTAATAATATATGCATGACGGTTTAGTGTAATCTTTTTATCAATTTCAGGTCTTGTGTGGCTATTCCTGACGAAGGCGTGTTTCACGCAGAAACGCGCGAAGATTTATTAATTCGTTTGCCACAGTATTATGTATTTATTACATATTTTTTAGCTTAGCACGATTGTGTGTATAGCATAGGTGTTGAGAATGAGTAATTATGATAATAAACCTGTGTTTTTAATTCATAAAATGATTTGACATGATCTACATTTTAAAAAATGGTCATTAAAATGTTGATTTTTTTTTAGCTAGGTTGTTACACTGACTTTGTTTTTTAATATTTGGAATGATAAACATGGTTTATTATATTGCCTAGGATTTTACTTTTCATTCTGCATTGCCCTGTCCTAGGAATTATATTTGTGATTCTACAGGTGGTCCTTGTTACTCACAGGAGGTGATGACGAAACCTGCCACCCACTGGCGTCTGGTGGGCCTGAAACACCGGACTAGGAAGTTTGGAGGCAGCAGCTGCAGTGGGGGTGGTGGACTGACCCGCACGCTGACCGCGTGACCAGCCTCTGCGGCCGTGCTGAGACTGTTGCTGCGCAGGCCTGTGGTTTTGAAATGAACGTGCTTGGGCGCCCCTTCCTTGGCCACGAAAGGAGCGAAAAGCAGAAGGAGTGCATGTGACAGAAAGGCCCAAGGACTTGGCCTTAGCCCGCGAGGCCTTAAAACATTCCAACGCGCAGTCTGCTTCATAGCCGAACAGGCGAGTGCCATCAAAGGGCATGTCCATCAACGTGTTCTGGACATCCCCAGAAAAGCAAGTCGTTCTCAGCCAGGTGTGACGGCGTAGCCCCACTGTCGTTGAAATCGCCCTGCCCAGCGAGTCAGCAGTGTCAAGACCACAACGAAGGTGAACTTGGCTGCATCTCTCCCCTAAGCAATAGCTTGGGAAAGAATTGTTCGAGTCTCCACCGGACACTGAGGCAGCACTTTCGCAAACGCATCCTACACAGAATGGGAGTAAGAGCCCAAGAGACATGCAGTGTTCACAGACCGCAAGCCTGAACTGGTGGAAGAGAAAATCTTCTTCCCAAATTGCTCCAGTTTCTGAATTCCCTGTCCGGAGGTGTGGATGTGAATGCGCTTGGGGACGCAGAGGCTTGGACAACCAAGCTCCCGGGGTAGGGTGTTGGGAGAGGAAAAAGGGGTCGCCCGGGGCCGGGCGATGGGGTCAGGCCACGTTCTTGTCCACAGGAGGCCCTGTGTTGGGCCTGGACCAGGTGTCCAAAGGAACGTCTGAGAGTGCATCGTTAAAGGGCAGCAGCGGCTCCGTAGTAGCAGAAGCTGGCCGAAGCACCTCTGTCAGGAGATTAGTCCTGACGGCCACAGTAGGAAGTTCGAGGCGGAGAGCCTCGGCTGCCCTACGCAACACAATAGAATATGACCCACCCTCCTCCATAGCCACGGTAGAAGGAGATAGTGCTCCAGGTTCCGGAGCATTGTCCTGGTCTCCTGCATCTCCAGGATCCTCATCCCAGTCCTGTTTAACTCATATTGGGCTGCATGAGGGTCCTCAGACCCCTCCCAGTCCTCCCCGTCCTCCATAGCCTGTGGAACTGGTGGAACATACAGAGATGGGTGGACAAAGGGAAAGAAATTCCCAAACGACGTCGGAATCAGCGTCAGTCGACACCCTTCCGGCACCTGTCCCAAGCCGGAGAGGGAGCAGGGGACGGCATCGGACGTGTTTGGAGCAGGTGACGGCATCAGACGAGTTTGCGACCGGCGTCGGCATTGCCGGTGGAGGCCAACCGGAATGGACGGGGATCCAGGCCCGGATCGACGGGGGTCCCTCGGTGTCCACGCCGGTGTCGTCGACGTCAGGCCGGAGCCAGCGACGTTGAAGTTCAAGGACCCCCAGCCGGGCCAGCCAGGCCCGAAGGCACACTGGCGGGGCCAGACGGTCCAAAGACAGGTGCATTGGCTGACAGGAACTCCTGTAGCTGGTCCAGAGTGGCCGATGGACCCGGAAAGGGCAGGTAGGCCATAGGCTTCACGGGAGCCGCAGGGGCAGCACCACCTGCCCCCTTACCTGCGTTGCGCGACCGGCTAGGGGAAGGCGAAGAGCGACAACGCTTCGACTTTTAATGCTTTGCCTTACCTGACTCAGAGTGCGAAGACTTCGAGTGATGGTGATGGCTCCGTGCCCGGTCCCTCGACCTCCCTCTGGACCGGGACCGTGAACGGTGCGGAACCGACTCCCAGACCTCCAGCCACTCTTGGGACCGCTCCCGCAAAGTTTTCGGAGCCATGGCCAGGCAGTGGGGGCACAACTCGGACTCGTGGTCACGACCCAGGCAGTAGAGACACTCACGGAGAGGGTCTGTCACCGACATCGTGCGGGGACTGGCCGCGCAAGACTTAAAACGGGGCATTCCTAGGCACCTGTAGATTGATATATTTACTTGAAAACAGAGACAAAAGTCCCCAAAAAACTCAGTCAAAAAATTACTGGGGCTACCGCTCTCTCTGGATCGGTCCTTGCTGGCACAGAAAAAGAAAGAACTGACGTCAGCGCGCGTGGGCGCGTCTACGTAGCTCCAGCGACGTCATATCGGCGACTGCAATGCCATCGACGTACGCGGAGTTGTACGACGCCTACCGACACGCAGGGGTACTCCTGACGAAAAAAACTTAAGGTAAGGCATCTATCACTAACATGTCTCTTTCAGATTCAGCAAATTAAAAGCATCCAAAGTAATTGTTTGTCAATGTAAAAGATATAAATGTAAACAATATCCCCTGAAGTAAAGTACAGAACTAAATATCGAAAGTAAGACCTACAACCATTGCATTTACACTTGAAAAATAAGCATAAAAAGCCAATTTTGACCAAAGGGGCATTCAATGAATTGGTTTCTATGAAAAGGTAAATACCATTCAATCTGAAGAATTCCATTACACAGTTTAGATGAAATGGGTTCTCAGTAATGGTATTCCATGAAATAGTTTTTCAATGAAGATCGCATACAGCGGTGCGGTCAAGCCAGACCATAAAAAGTAACAGAGGTTTGTGATTACAATGTATGCCATTCGCTTATCATAATTTTCAAGCAACAAAGTCAAAGTACAATTATTGTTTTTAACTCGGAGAACAGGCCTCACAGGTAACTCACTTTGCTTACACAAGGCTCCCACGGATCCGGTGAGTGAAACTCTGGCACAAAGGCAGATCTGGAGAAGGCGTTACCTTGTACCCAAGTGAACAGCACCATTCGTAGTCCTATAAAGCCAGGGATGGCCTCATTCCACATGAGCACTCTAGGAGAGCTAGGGAGAGGTGGTGCTTATGCAAGTTAGGAAAGTCACTTGAGTACACAAAATATACAATCTTATTAAGGATGGGCATGGCAAAAAGTGGAAGAAGGCTGTCATTCAAAGGTATCTACATGGAAATGGAAACCTAGTCGCGGGACTGTGACAACAAATGTTCTACAGTTTGTAAAATGTCTGTGCCTAATGGTAATCAGAAAAAGTCATAATAAGACTAGTGATTTGAAACCATGCCTTTCAGTCCTTAACATCAGCAAAAATGTAAAGGCTTGACTCTGCTACAAGGAAAGGTACCAAGTGCCTTCAGAACACTGCAAGTTCTCCTAATGAATGAAGGGGCATGGAAATCTTCAATTAGAATCTCTGGAGCTGCTTTTTGACCATGCAGTGGGTTAAAATTAATTTTACTAAGCTTAGAGAGCAGGAGCGGGAATATGTTCAACTAAATAAACGTACGGTTAGGGCTCATCTTCTACTAATCTCGACTATCTATTCAACCATACCTTAGTATTACAACGGTTCCTTTTCATCGTTGGTTGATAACAAAATTCCGATTCAATCAAATTCATTGGTTTTTATCTGATCCAAATGGGAGGTGTAGGCCCGAGGATGCGGTACCTTGTAAATGTGATGGCCATTCACCCCAAGACACAATGCACTTTATATTCTTTTGTTCATTTTACAATATAGGTAGGAAAAAGTTTATTCTCCCACTTTTAAAAGACAAGGGTTTTTTACAAACTAAGCCAGCTCTACTTTACCTGCAATTAATGGAACTTCCTGTGATCATGTTTGGTGTTGCAAATTTCCTTGTGGCATCTATTCGCTGCAGGAAAGCTAGACTGGCGAACACGATAAAATAGAGACATAGTTTATAACTTTTTAAGTAACAATGAATTGATGATTTTAATGTGGTATTCATTTTTTTAACCCGTTTTTATTGTAAACTGAAACTGTTGTAAATTTGGGTTTTATTTATTATTGTATAGTATACTTTTATGATTTTTATTAATCGAATAAAGTGTTTTTGACTTAACTTGACTTTCACATGCAGTGGGAGCGGCAAGCATAAGCACTTTGTGTTGTCCAACAGGAATGAGTCCCAAGGAGCGCCCAACCCTCAGACAGGAAATTAAGTGTGTTTCCTTGACTCATGTTGTCAAAGTGGGCAATCAGAAGAAATACCAAAATCAATGAAAGTCAAAGGGGAAAACACAAAGAATCAGTATCCCTTTTGTGCAACATCGAAGCTCTGCACATGATTTCACTTCATTTGTGGGGGGAAAAGAAAAGAAAAAAGAAAAAAAAGAGGGTGGGGTCAGTAGCGCGTAGAACCTAAAAGCCAACTCCCATGTCTAATCAGATATTGACTCTCTCGATAGGTATTAAAGGAACCAAAGTGTATCCACATATGAGATTGAGGGAAAGATAGGGCAGAAAAGTACTAAGTAGGAATGGCACATACTTAGTGCATGTAGGAACAGAAAACGAATTATAGGGGGCGCTCTATTGACGATTTCCACTTGTGTTTATTATTAAAAAGGGAGAAAGGAAGCCTAAGCTAAGAAAAACTCTTGGCTGAGGAGGCTTAACATATTTCTATGTAGAACCGTACTTTTCATGGGAAGAGGGATCCTACAGGGCAGGGTCTCCGATCATGTGGAGCTACAACCGCGATTTGCCTGTGATTTACAAAAACTTTAGCAAAAGGCAGTTGTAGCAAGTGGCTGGGATCTGATAGGACATAGACGATCAATTAGTGTTCAGAAGCTGCCCGCCAGTGTCCTCTTCTCTACCAATTCAGCTTAGGATCCTGGTTAGCCCACTTATAAATGGGTGTGTCAAAGCAGAAGACCCATCCCCTTTGTCAAAAGATAAATTACCCCCTTTTGATTGATTACAAGTGAATACATCTCGGACTGGAGGAGATGTTAGCTGGGACGAAACAAATATGAGAACTACCATGCAACCAAATACATTTTGAGTGTGCTTCAGGGGCAGCAGAGCAAAAGCATAAAAATCCTCTAGAAAAGAGGTGTGTAATGTAACTGTGCTATGGTTTGTGAGTAATTAATGTAAGCATCTGTTAGCTGTGGTAAGTGTGGAGGGTTGCAAACTGAAAATGATGTCTGATTTGTGTTACCGGCTTCCCAAATTTTAAGAACAAATTTGTGCACAGTATTTTATTTTTTAATTTGTTTTTTAAGATAGACATCTGCCCTGGAGGGTATGGAGAGCAATTGATTAAGATGTGTTATATTCAGGCGTATATGTAGTTTCATGGAAGGATCATAGTAAGAAAGGTGTTTGTCTCAGTCAAAGGGGATTATATTTTAGGATGGCCCCACAAAAAGCAACTGGGTAGCTTTTGAACCCTAAAGCCAAACCATAGGCCCAAATGAAAGAAATACCTGAAAACGTATTGAGTTGAAAAGCATGTGTGCATACTTTGAACACAGATTTCCAAATGATTTTGAGTTAAAAACGTGGGTGTCGGAGGGTACTAGAGCAACTGACCTCTTTGTGGAAGATATGATCAAAACTAAGCTCCGGCCTAAAGGTCTGTCAACCTTCTTCTCAGTGGAAAGGGCACATAGAGTGCCGGGGGGACGTCCGAAGCCAGGAGCAGCTCCAAGACCCATATTGGCGAGACTCTTTAACTTTCGCAACAGAGATGCCATACTACTGGCAGCGAGGGTATCCCCTCCAGTTAAGATCCAAAACTCCACTCTAGCTTTCTTCCCGGATTATACGGTGGAAGTGGCCCGCCGTCAAAGGACGTTTTTGGATGTGAAAAAGGAACTACGGGCGAGAGAGATCCAGTAATCCAGTACTCTATGTTGTTCCCGGCCAAACTACGAGTAGTGGCGGACGTGGTTTTTTGACAATCCGGATGTGGCCCAGGACTGGCTGGAGGGTTGGAGGCCAGCCTCGCAACCCCGCCGCTCGAGTAGGAAACCAGGGGATCGGCATACAGGTGAACGCACGAACTCCCAGAGGTCGGAACATGAAGAAGAATGGCGCTCCCCAGCGAGAGACAGCATTACCGGCGACATACAGACAGAGGAATAACAGTCCGGTGGACACAGAACATTTCTTGAGGGTGGACATTGCCGCGTGGGCAGCCATGGACACTGGGCTAAGGGCCTCCGAGGAGAGGGGTTGCTAACTCCGGGCTGTCCTTCGCCCCCAACAAGCAAGTATATTGTGTATATGTGTGGGATGGGTCAGGCACTCTGCTAAGTTGGGGTGGCGGGCAGTTCTAAGTCCGTGTAGCAGGGGGGCAGGGAGGGGGGGGGGGGGGAGTTCAAGGGGGGGAATTTCTAGGTTTGTTTAGTTTTTTGACTCAAGGCAACATGACACGACACACTGTTACCATTGCTAGGGACCATAGACATGAGAAGACAAACTGTGACCGTTTGACTACACCATACGCCTTCTGCACACTCCAGGCTGGACGCAACACACTGCACTGTAAAGGGGTGCTTTGACCCCGGGTAGACCCGTCCACGTCCCGAAAGGTTAAGCTAAACAAAGTTCTGAATGGCAACTCGACAGCAGGCTGACACTTTAGAAGTGGGACATCAAGTAATTCCGGTAACTCCACTGCAAATCATGTCCTGGAATGTCAGGGGATTGGGTGACAAGTTTAAGCGGGAACTAGTTATGCAGGGTATCAAGAGGGTGAGTCCGACACTGGTTCTTCTCCAAGAAACACACCTAACGGGTACTGCTGGACAGGCCTTGGATAGGCGGGGTTACCAGATGATAGCACACTCGGAGTTCACCTCTGGATCACGTGGGGCGGGCATAATATTGCGAAAATCTTCACAGTTCATAACTCAGATCACCAAAGTAGATGACCAGGGCCGCTTCGCGGCAGTGCATGGACCGTGGGAGGGTAAGCTGTTGAATATAGTTTAGGTGTACGTTCCACCGGCGTTACATGCAGTGGCTTTGCCCGACCTGGGCAAGTTCTTACTGGAGCTCCCGGAGGGCGATTTGATCATAGGAGGGGATTTTAATGCAGTGATACATAATGCACAGGATAGATTCCCGATTCGAACACAAACACCTAGTCCTTCCCGATTCGGTGACATCTTGGAAGCACAGGGATTGATTGATATTTGGCGACACATGCACCCAGATGAGCGGCAGTACACCTACTACTCCGCTACACACAATAGCTTGTCCAGAATTGATTATTTTTTCACCCTGGGCACTGGCCTCCTCACGATAGAGGAGGTACACATTAGACCGAGAGGTATCTCGGACCACTCACCATTGAGGTTAACTTTATCCAGTCAGGAAAAGACTCGTAGAAGAGTATACCCGATATATCCAGGGTATCTCAAGGTACCGTCCGTTGGTAAAGTATTGAAAAAGGCGACCCAAAACTACTTTGCGGAAAACCTGAACTCGGTTGACTCCCCCTCGATCCTGTGGGAAGCCTACAAGACAGTCCTGAGGGGGCAAGCCATTTCGGCCATATCAGGCCACAAACGCGCGCAGAGGAGGGACTTAGTGGAGCTTGAGCTAGAACTTAGCAGAGCAAACGCGGCCCATATGGCGGCCCCATCAGACGACACGTTGCATTCCCTTCAGTTGAGCCAGCGACTCCATGATGACCACCTGAGACGCCAGACGGTGGCGGATGTCGCGGCGACCACACATAGGGTGTACGACATCGGTGATAAGGCAAGTAAACTTCTGGCCTGGCTGGACAAGAAGAAGGGGGGTAACAGAACTATACTGCAGGTAGCTGATGTGAACGGGACAATGCACATGCGTCCTGAAGAAATTGTAGACACACTAGCCGATCATTTCCAAGGGGTATACTCCCCAGCTGTCGAGGTAACAGAGGAAATGGCGATGGAAGCTCTCCGTGGTGTACAGACACCGACCCTGTCGACGGACGCAGTAGAAGAACTCTACTCTGACTTGACAACTGAAGAGATTCAGTTGGCCATTGGCGCGATACGGTCGGGCAAGGCTCTCGGGCCAAACGGGATACCAATCGAATGGTATAAAATGTCAGAATCACTGAGTGAGCCCTTACTGGCGATGTATGAGGAGAGTCGGGAAGGAGAAATCCTGCCCCTCGATCAACGAACGGCGACTATAAGGGTGATCCCGAAGCCAGGTAAACAGCCTAGTGACTGCACGTCTTATCGACTGATTTCGCTTCTTAACGCAGAGGCTAAAATACTAGCGAAAGTGTTGGCGACTAGACTGATGCCCTACCTGGGGCAGTTGATCCATCCAGACCAGTCTGGCTTTATGCCGCATAGAAGTACTGCGCTCAACCTCCGTAGAGTGCATGGAGCGCTGGCGCGAGCACCTTTACTGACGGAACCGGCGGTTTTACTGTCCCTAGATGCCAAAATGGCATTCGACATGGTGGAATGGCAGTACTTATTCGCGGTCCTGGCCCACATGGGATTTGGCCCTAAATTCATCTCCTGGGTGCGGCTGCTGTACACCAGCCCCGTGGCACGTGTGGTGGCGAACAGGCATATCTCACGTGAAATACCACTGGCAAGTGGAACTAGACAGGGATGCCCACTTTCACCTCTATTATTCGCATTGGTTCTGGAGCCGCTGGCTGTTACCATTAGGAAGACCCCGCTACTGAAGGGGATCTACTGGGACGACAATTGGGAGGACAGAGTCTCCCTGTATGCAGACGGCATGCTGATTTACCTGACAGACCCAGAGAGAGGTGTCCCTAACCTATTGGGGATATGCGACACTCACGGACGAGCATCCGGATACACTATAAATTGGGCGAAGTCAGTCATTTACGAACTAAAAGGCCCTTCTCCGACTCTCCCTGACGCTTGCCCCTTGACAGTGGCGACCACCTCCTTCAAATACCTAGGGATCTACGTCACTCAAGACGTTACTGAATTCTTTGAGAGCAACCTGCAACCTCCTCTCACTCGGCTGAGAAGCGATGTAAGACACTGGAAGGCCCTTCCACTGACGATGCTGGGCAGAGCGGCATTATTTAAAATGATGGCACTGCCGCGTTTCCTGTATGTGCTCGAAAACACACCGACCCGGATACCTCCAAGCTATTTCCAAAAAGTGACGGCTGTGATGACGGGCTTGTTATGGGGTGACGGCCCAGCTTGCATTGCGCATTTAAAACTTAATAGAAGCTGGTACGATGGTGGGATCGCCCTGCCAAATATGCAGTTGTATTATTGGGCAGCACAGCTCAAAATTATTAATCAGTGGCTGCACGCCCCACAGAATGATCCGGCCTATCTCGCAGACAGGGCACAATTGGGCACACACAGTTTGCTGGCACCGCTGTACCACAAAGGATCTGCGGCAAAATTAATGGGACCCACCAAACACACGGTAACGTTGTGGCATGAGGCACAGACGAGACTGAAGGGGGGGGGGGGGGGGGGGGGGAGTCATCACGAATTTAACACCGTTATGGGACACAAAGGCTCTGGGACAATTACGACACACTAAAGGGTTCACCCAGTGGGATAATATAGGGATCTCCACGGTAGGGGACATGTGGTCGAGAGAAGGGGTGGTCCCGTTTTCATATCTTCAGCAACACTACGACCTAGGACCTACAGAAAGATACAGATCTGTTCAAATCAGGCACGCCCTGATGGCGGCTATCCCTGCAGGCACAAAGGTCCCGGAATCCTCGCCGCTTGAGGATCGCCTGCTCACCGACTTTATGCAGGAGGGCGCTACCTCCCTTGCTTATCGTAAACTGCTAAATAACCTGCCAGACCCACTAGAAAAGTTGAGGGAAAAATGGGTTGCGGAGATAGGAGATATGGATGAAACGGACTGGAATGCAGCCATGGCGTCCCCACGCGAGACAGGCATTTTCGCTAGGTTCCGTCTGGTGCAGCTAAAAATTTTGCATAGGATATACTATACAAGGACTACATTACAATGACTGCACAGGGCAGCACACCCACACCGTCTCAGGGGCTGTGGGGCAGAGGGTACCTTCATACATACCATCTGGGAATGCCCGACCCTTGTGAGCTACTGGCGGCAGGTGATGCGTACCATCTCGCCAACACTAGAAATCTCCCTGGCGCCTAACCCCCGTGTGTGCCTGCTGAATGTGTGGGGCCCTGATGTTCTAACGCATCAAGGTAGGCTGTGGGCCACTGTGGGTATCATGACAGCAAAACGAGACATAGCACAGAGGTGGGGGGCAGCATTATTACCAACCTTGTCACAATGGTACACGAGATGGACGAAAGTTAACTGCCAGGGGCCACTGGCTAATGATGAGGCTGGTAGGATGAGTAAGTTCGGGATGCATAATAGATTAATAGTGTGGGGCCGAATTGGGGGTGGGGGTCGATGGGATAACGATCTAGGATAATGTACATGTCACAGTGAAAGATAGATTACGGATGACAGGAGATGTTGTTCATTAACTATTGAGTCATAAGTTAAAGTTATGTTACTACAAAACACAAAAGCAGGATGACATCCAATTTGGAAGATAAAAGTGATTGTCAGTTGGTCATATATACTATTGATTGCGCTGCCGGACCGCTGGTTGTCGGCTGAATAGCTGTGTATTTTCTCTATTCATCACGGGGGTGACTGTTTCAGCCGGCCCCAGGGTTGTAGGCGCACTATTGTACTTTACCGGAATTGTCAATAAAGTCTTGCGTTAAAAAAAAAAACTAAAAAAAACGTGGGTGTCTAAAAGGATTACATTTCACCGTATATGTCTCAAGGATGGAGTGAAACCAGTTTCTTGCAGGATGAGAAGGTTAACATTTGGTGTGCAGGATGCGGTGAAAAGTGAATTGGACAGAATATGGAACTGGTACCATTATGCCCATTGAGGTGTCAGAACGGTTTTAGGAATTAGGATTATGCGTCGACCTGTGGAAATGGTAGCTAACAAGTTCTGTCAGAATGTGTCTTGGTTCCCAGTAACAGTGCTGTTTATAAGATTAAGGCAGTTTTGTTTTGCAATTGTCATGTATTGACATGTGCCATATACATCTTTTTGGTAATGCATATGACATGGCTAGAATGTATTTGTGTAGAATAGAGTTCTGTTGGTTTGCGAATCTCAGTACTTGATGATAGATCTGGTAATGTGAATACACTGTGTTGCAAGACAGGAAGGGAATTTATCTCTTCTAGGTTCTGGGAGTATAGTATGGACATTTACTTTTGACCCCATATGTATGATGGCGTGTGGTTAGCAGATTGGGGAAGATAAGAGTAGTATTCACCAGCTTGTTGTGTGGTTATGTGCTGGTTGTGCATGTCCAAGTGTTGCTGATGTGTGGAATAGTAATACATCATGAGACCAGAGTGTAGTACACTTGTGTATATTATTGTGAACAGGTGAAAGAGCAGTACCCTGTTGCGAGAGACTGCATGGGGGAGTACAGTGTTGAGTACCTTATCGCATGAGGTTGCATGGAGAAGTACCTTGTGGTATGCACAACGGGAAAAAGGAATACTCTGTTGTATAAGATTGCATGGGGGAATACCCAGACGTGTGTGTGAGGAACAGTAATACCCCAGTATGAGAGGAAACATGGGGAAGTGTAGTACCCACAGTTCTGCTGGTGTGTGCTCTGGTATCAGAAGTGATTTTTAACAAACAGGAATATCCGTCAGGATTGTGATACAGGACAGCAGAGCACATTTGGAATGTTTTTGTGGTGTGCTTTAGTCAGTTGCTTGTAATAGAGTCGGTGTTGTGTTTGATTAGTAATGTTTGATGTGCTCTAGAGTGATGTAGGCAAGTACTTCTTTAGCTGCTGTCATGGTGTTGTACCAATGATCGATTTGCTGGTGCGCTCTAGTGTTAGATTGTTGTGTTCTGCCAATTTTTCATTATGCGTCTACTGGTGGATGTCATTGTGTTAGGAAAACGCCCAAACTTTTGTGGTGCAGTTTCCAGAGTGTGTGGTCCTATTGGAGTGCTAGGCTGCAGTTTTGTGTGCGAGCATGTGGTTGGTGGATTCTGTTGTCCTTTTGGGAATGTGTGTGCTGCTTGTTGAAGAATAAGGCGTGAGAATGTGTTGTTCTGTGTAGTTTATTACAATGAGGTGGGTGTCTGCGGACACTGTGTACAAGTGTAGTTGTGATGACAGGTACGGTATGGTCAAACTTTCTGTTTTCATTTTATGTTTTGAATGTGCAGCTTTAGTGATGACCAGGAACACTTTTGTCAAAGAACGGCAATGGGTTCTGTGCTCTGGCTTGCACATGACTGAGCACCCATGACTCCATGTCCTGCATGCATAAGTGCTAAAGACATGTGGTGGTACAGCCTCATGTTCGAGGAGGTCTCAATACGTGCACGTCCTGGACTGTTGTGCGATGGTAGTCACAAGAGGTTATCCCTTTTCTTTATTTTACATGAGGTGTTGGGAACCTCATATCTTGACCCATCAGAAAGTTTCTGTGACTCCTCTTTGTTTCATTTTTGTGCTGGATTGGGAATTGGAGAGTTTAATGCGTTGCTGTTGGCTGAATGTAAAGCTAGACATTTTGGAGACTCTGTGATTTAGAATGATTGTTCTTGTACCTTATAAGCCAGTGACTGGTTGCTCTTTGTTTTACTGTTTGTAAGAAAGATAGGTGTATAGTATCCTGTATGACCTGTATATTTGAACTGGTGTGGTGTCTACAATGCTGAGAGTGAATGATGTAACAAAATGTGTGTGTGTGGTCTGCAGTGAAATCTAGAAAATAGGGACAGCTGGAGGGAGGATGGAGCCCTGATAGGAATGGCCTGCTGTTGATGTAACCTAAAGGTCTAACATGAAATAAAGGTCGTACCTTCCACTTGAATGACTCCAGATTATTGCATTATTCCTGGCCTCCGCCTACAACATTGGACACGTTTTCGGTCTGTAATTCTTCTAGAGAACTTTTTAAGAATGTTAAATCCCTCATCAACCTTTCTTTTTTTAACTATCCCGGTTATGTCCTCAGGATCTCTCCGAGATTTACTTAATTTTTTTCTGACCAAGTAGCAACCATTTGCTGCTTACTTTTGGCATCAAACATGTTATCCCCTCTTACTTGTTATAGGCTCATGGCCTCCCTCATCCTTTTCATCTGTCCCTCATATTCTGCGTTTGTCCCTCTCCAGTGGAAACGGTTACCCAGCACATTCTAGCTTTCATACAAGGCTATCCGTTGTATCCCTGTCATGCTCAACTACTACATCATTTGTCACTATTATGATTCTGGTTTCACTTAAGCAGTGTAAAGTCTCCACATCCAATTAAAACAAAACACCATTGCTGATCCCTCCATCCTCAACAATTACTGCCTCAGACCCTTATTTCCTCTACACAGCACAATACTACAAAGAGAAAATCAATATATAGTATCCTTATTTTTATTTATTGAATTAAGACCATAATATTCTTGATTCTCATAAATGTTGCCTGTTATGTAGCATGTAAATTACTTTGGTTGTTATCTTAGAATCTTGGAGGTCCAGGAAAGCATCACGGTCTCGTCCTCCTTGATCACTTGTCCATCTTCAATACAGTAGCACCACAATATCTTACTTTATCTGCTTTCAGATACCAGCATCACTGGAAAGGCATTGTCCTTGATTGCATCGCACCTCAATGACTGTACCAAACTACATATCTTCCCCTTTTAGATATTCCTTAATTCCTATTTTGTTCAATGTTTATGTCCCCCCAGGCAGGGCGACCACATCCGGTCATAGTGGTTCTCTCTGGAGACCTATGCTGCAACACCGAAATGCTCCCACGCCTAGAATCTGGAGCGACCAATTCCTGCACTAGGAAGAGCTACAAGTTGCTTAAAATTAGCAAAGATAAAATGAAGGTTCTTGTTGTCGGTATAGACCTTTCCAACTGCTCCCCAGATTGGTGGCCTATCAACCTAGCCCTGCTCTCATAGCGGTCTCAGATGTTCATAATCTAGGTTTTCTCTTTGACCATTCTCTATTTTACACCAGAGATCAATAACATATCTTCTACCTACTTTTATCATCTCAGACTGCCTCACAAAACGCTCCCTTTTCTCTCTCTGCAAGATGAACTGTTGTTTAGGTAGCCATACTATCTCACCTGGATTACTGTAACTGACTATCTTAGACTCTTATTCCTCCTCGGTAGCCTGGCTCTATAGAATTCAGAAAGTGGTAGTTAGGGTTATATTCCAGATCCCAATTACACACATATTTCTCCTTACCAAGATGCTGCGCCCCGGCAGCCAGTGTGAAACATTTCATGCAGGCCTATATCAGAGTAGAAAAATGCTAACAACATTCTTTGTCAACTAGGATCATACAATGGGCTATGTTTTATGCGACCAAGACAGCAATTATACACAATACACAAAGGCAATATAAACCACAAACTTAAACCTACCTCCACAAGTTTCATCAACGGAACAGGGTTAAAGAAATGAAGGCCACCAAACCGATCTTGCCTTGTTGTGGCATTTGCAAATTCTGTGATGGGCAAGGAGGAAGTATTGCTTGCAAATATGGTGTGTCTGTGCGGAGCAAAAAGGGAACATAATCAACTACATTTAAAAATACTAAAGCAATTCTTACACAACAAACACTCTCACAGTGATGGAAAACTCAACAAAAAGGAAAATGTTACTTACCCTGCAACCATCTGTTTGTGGCATGTAGTGCTCTACATTCACATAGTGTGCATACTCCTGCCATCTAGTGTTTGGTCTTGATGTCTGCAAGCTGCTTTTCTCCGAAGAAGTCTTTCGAGTCACGAGGTAGAATGACTCCTCCTCTTACTGATAATGCGCATGGGCATCAACTCTTTTGTTAGATTGCTTTACTGCACAGTGGGTGAGGATGGAGCACAAAATGAAAGTGATATAAAAAGATGTCCATGCATAAAAGGTAAACGATACATTAGGAGACAAACCTACAATGCCCACAAGGATCCAGGGAGGAGGGTGGGGTCACAAGTGAATCTACAGCACTACATGCCACGTATAGATGCTTACACATTAAGAAGCATTTTCCTTTCAAGGCATGTGTGGCTGTAGCTACACATGCTGTGCATAGATGTAAAGCAGTCCTCCCTAATAGCGTTGACTCTACTGTGGGTGTTGCAGTTGTTTGGAAAAGTGTACGCAGCACTGCCTGAACAACATTGGCTTGTTGGCGTGCTACAACATCCACACACTAGTATTTAGTGAAAGTGTGAGGTGTTGACCAGGTAGCTGCTTTACATAGGTCAGCTATTGAGATATTCCCAAGGAAGGCCATAGAAGCGCCTTTCTTTCTAGTACAGTGTGCTCTAGGAGGAGCAGGTAAAGTTCTTTTAGCTTTAGGATAACATGTTTGAATGCATCTAACTACCCATCAGGCAATGCCCGATTTGGGCGTAGCCTTTCCTTTATGAGGTTGGTAAAAAGCAACAAAAGGTTGTTGAGTCTTTCTAAAGGTTTTTGTCCTATGAATATAGTACTTGAAGTCTCTGTTGACATCTAAAGTATGGAGATCCCACTCCGCAACAGAGCCTGGGTGTGAAAAAAAGATGGGTAGGTTGATCGATTGAGTGGGAAATGAGAGACTACCTTTGGAAGGAATTTGGGGTTGGTGCGGAGGACAACCCTGTCCGTATGGAGTTGGAAGAAGGGTTCTTCCAAGGTTAATGCGTGAAGCTCACCAACATACCAGACTGAGTTAATTGAAATTAAAAATGCCACTTTAAGAGGGAAACTGAAGGAGGTAAGTGTAAAGGAGCTGAAATGGAGGGCCCATGAGTCATGTGAGGGCAATGTTAAGATTCCATGAGGGGGCAGGTGGGACCCATGGTGGAATTACTCTTTTAACACCTTCCATAAAGGCTTTAATTACTGGTAGTCTGAAGAGAGAAATGTTTTTAATATATGGAAGACAGGCAACTACTGCGGCTAGATGTAACAGTAAAGAGGTTAAGACTAGGCAAGAGATCTGTATATGAAGCAAGTAACATACAATGTTTTGTATTGTAGTGTTAAAAGGATCCATTTGTTTAGAGTGATAATAAAGTAGAGTAGACAAAACTTTTCCATTTTCCTGCGTAGCATGCCAAAGAGGTAGGTCTGTGGGTTTCCCGGAGAATGTTTATGCACTCAGGGGGAAAATTTCGGTATCCAAATTCCTTGACCGCAGGAGCCAAATTGCTAGGTTGAGGGATTTAGGATCTAGGTGCCGGATTCCTCCATGGTTCGGCTTAAGATGGTCAGACCTCTTAAGGAGATTCTCATGTGAACTAGAGAAAGGTAGAGGAGAGTTGTGAACCAGGGCTGAAAAGCCCATGTGGGAGCTACCAGGATGAGCGTGAGAGACATTTGTCTGAGCCTCCAAACTACAAATGGAAGAATAGGGAGAGGAGGAAAAGCCTAGGCAAATGTCCCTGACCAATTCATCCACAGTGCATTGCCGCTGGACTGTGGGAATCTGAGCGAAGATTGGTCATTTGGCTTTGTCTGCGGTTGCGGACACATCTATTTGATGGAACCCCTACTTACGAACGTAATGGGGAAGACTTGCAGATGGAGTTCGTACTTGTGGACTTGTTGCCTCATCCTGCTGAAGCCGGGAAAATCGTTGTCAATTCCAGAGAGGTATTCCGCTAAGAGGTGTATGTTGTGACGGAGAACCCGCACTGGTTGGTTTGAGACAGCTGAGGCAGTTGTGGAGAGCATGTTCCCCTGTTTCTGTAGGTAATACGTGGTTGTTATATTGTCTGTCCAAACTAGGACAAACTTGCCTATTAGGTAAGGTAGGAATGCTTTCAATGCTAGGTGAACAGCTAGAAGCTCTACGTAGTTAATATGCAGGTCCAGGAATTTGGTCTCACACAGGCCGTGCACTGTTAAATATTCTAAGTGTACAGTCCACCCCATGAGTGTTGAGTCTATTATAACAATAGTGTGTGGACAGGGTGGAGGAAAGGCAGGCACACAACAGATTGTTGGTGTTCCGCCACTGCAGAGAGTGAGGAGTGCAGTGGCCGATTAACACTAGATTGTACCAATGACCCTCTGCCTGAGACCACTGTTGAGCTAAGCATTCCTGCAATGGACACATGTGGAGCCTTGCATCAGGTACTATGGCTATGCAGGAGGTCGTCACGCCTAAGACGTGCATGACTGTTCTAACTGTAAGCTGCTGATTTGGTTGAAACAAGGTGATTAGTGTTTGGAAAAACTGGACCCTTGCATGATTGGGGTAGGCTAAGCCTATTTGTGCACTGAGAATAGCTTCTAGGTAAGGCAGATCTGTAGCGGTTGGAGTTGGGACTTGGGGATATTGATGGTGAACCCTAGGTGATGAAGCAGATGTATTGTGATCGGAGTGTAGTTTTGACACTGTTGAAGAGTGGTGGCTTTGATAAGTCAATTGTCCAGATATGGGAACACGTGGACGTCTTGTCTGTGCAGGTGAGCGGCAACTATTGCACAGCACTTGGTGAATATGCGAGGTGAGGTAGTCACTCCACAGGGAAGGACTCTGATTTGGTAGTGCCATCTGCCTACCACAAACCTGAGATATCAACGATGTGTCGGGTACATTGGCATATGGAAATAGGGATCCTTTAGATCTAGAGCAGCCATAACGTTGCCTTGCTGAAGTGCAATGACATCCTGAAGCGTTACCATATGAAACTGTTACGACAGGATGTACTAGTTTAGGGGCCTGAGGTCAAGAATGGGCCATAGCGATCAGTCCTTTTTGAATATTAGGAAGTATGGTGAATAAACTCTGGTACCTTGCTGATGGACGGGGGTTCTATAGCCCCTTTGTGGAGGAGGGCTTCGACTTCCTCTTTGAGAGGTGTTTGATGTTCTACTGATTGCCTGGGTGTGCTGGGTGGAATGTTGGGAGGCGTGGAAGTGAGCTCCAGGCAATAACCATGTTGGATAATATCAAACACCCACTGGTCTGAGGTAAAGGTTGGCCATGTGGGTAGAAAATGTTGTAAATAGTCCCACAACAGGTGTTATATGGTCGGGAGGAAGAAGAGGGACGTCAGGGTTTGTTGGCAGGGGGTAGCTCCCTTTGGGAAACTGCCCTTGCCTCTACCCCTGGAGTTATTGCTCCTGTAGGATTCCTACAAGTAACTCATGGGAGAGGTGTGCTGACCCTAGGGGTGTTAGTAGGAGGTTGAGGTGTCAGAGGCGGTTGTTTTGCAACCTCCATGGTAGGAGAGGGCGGCGAAAGGAGCCACAAGGAGCTGGAGCCATTGCTTTTGCCGTCTCTGCATTTTTTAAATCTTTTCTAGAGTTTAGTCCACCTGGGGACAAAAAGATGCCTAAATGGGAGGTGTCCTACAAGCGGAAGCCAGAGGGCAAAAATTATGGAGAAGTTGTAGTTCACTATACCACCCATGGTTTCATCAGACCCCATCTGGCAAGGGGTTATGACTAGCAGCAGACATTTGGCAACTGATTCCGATAGTACCACTGTTAATATATGTTAACTAATTTTTAGCAATGATAAAATAAATCTCATAAGCAAGGGCCCAAGTTGCTGTCCTTCCCATAATTATGATTTCACACAGGTATAAGTTGATCTTTTCAAATTTGTACATACAATGAGGAACAATTCGATTCCCGACATCACCTGACTAATCAACTGCAAACTTTCGAATAGAAGAACCACAGAGGTAGAATATAGATACATGTTATATCTGTTATCTACCTCAAAATGCATTTAAATATTGCAGAAAATACATACACCTGGTACTCTTACATTAGCATACCCATAATTTCAATCACAGACTCTCCTATGGAAAGGATCTCCAAGTACATAAGTTATAAACAAAAAGTTGTAAAAAGTAATCTTATCATCATATGTTCAGGACACCAAAGAGTTACACAATAAACTCAATAACATACAATGGTCATCACATATGATCATAGTAACCCTGGATGATAGCTCACTTTGTGCAAGTATATTAACATATATAAAGCAGACCTGGTGGCTTTATCAAAAGGTGACCACAGTAATGTATCAATAACTAAACCAAAGCATTCTTTATCAATACACAGGTAGCAGTGCTTACTAATAACAAAAATATTTAAAATAAAGCAGTTTTATTAAGAACAACTATAAAGGTGGCTTGAGTCTTTCTTTAATACTTTTCAGGCCACAAAATGCAGTCAGCGGACCAATCAAAAGAAGTCTCCACACTCCAGCTGAAGAGCATATAGTTCCAGCATGGAGTTCTTTAAAACGAGGTGGCAAGCACTCCTGGGTCATTAATTCAATGACCCAGGAGATATAGTGCACATTTTTTGTTAAATGTTCCTAGCGGGCTGCTGCGATCCCTGCAGCACCCCACAACATCAAAAAAACTGGTTGGTGGTACACCCTGCATATTCTTGGAGAAGGAACAAAAAATGAAAAAAAGAAAGCAGTCACAGGTCTTTTAAGGGGCGCACCATGGCGGGAGCATGCTAGTTTACTTAAAAAAATGTTTTTGTTTGGCCACCCAAGTTTAACCTGGGGACCTCAACTACTATATTAGACATTTAAGACTGGGGAGAGGGACGGGGGAGCCGACGCCCCCTCGGCCACGCCAGCTCCCTGCTCGCACGTCCTTGCTGGCCTGTAAGCGGGAGCGGACCATCTTTTTTTTTCCAGGTGCCCCGGTCCCGCCCTAGGCACCAAACAACTTAAACCAATGTTGGTGATTGCAGGGGAAGGACCATGGCCCCCGCAGCTCCCAGCCAGCAGCCATCCTGATGTCAGTGTGAGCCAGCTATCCTTTTTTAGATTTTTTTTTTTAAATGGGTGCCCGGTCCCACCCGGGCGACCCACAATATTTAAAGGCCGGGAGGGGTAGTCCATGGCCCACTCAGCTTCCCTACCAGCAGCCATCCTCGGTACCAGCTGCACTGGTTTGCTCCCATTAGTGCAATCGTATGTTCCCTGTCGGAAGAGTATGGACAGGGAGGTTACCGTTTCGTTCCCTGCCGGGCAGGAAAGGACAGTGTCCTAGGACACAGAATCCCCACGACACTGCCTGGTATCTGACCCTAATAGATAGGGTCCCTGAGGCCACTTTATGGCACACAGTGGGAGCCCCACCCCCCCTCCCCAAATAAATAATGACATCAAGCCAAATGAGATGGGGTCCGCTGGAACATTAAATGGGGGGCAAGGGGCGCACAAACCTCCGCAATAAAGGAAATTATAATTGCAGGCAATGCGTAATGGGGTCCTGGGCCATTAAACAACTACTAAATAACTCAGGGGAGGAGTGGAGCAAATCCCTCTAGTCTAATATAAATAATGCAGGACCCACCCAGGTCCTGGCCCACCCTCAGCCTTTATCCGTTTTAAAATTGTACTGCTGTACTATTGCAGTCCCTATAAGGAAAATAAATAGTTCTGGGAGTTGGGGTATCCTTACCGTGCTCCCCACCTATTGTTTTTTGTTTTTCCCCCATTTTTTTTCAGGGCACAAAGAAGAGTACAAGGGTCCTACAATTGCTGCAAAACATCTCTTTTGCTTTGAGGCAGCCAGTTTTACATCAAATTACAAAAAGCACACTTTCCTGGTAAATATCTGGCGTTCTTCTAAATTTGCATTAATTCCATTTACTTATGTGGGCTGCAGCTGTGTCTAAAGTTCGTATGGGAAATTACATGGAGAAACGCGTTTTGGGACCCCCATCCTTTTTCACCATTAATAACTTAGTTCCCATTTGACGAATCTCCACGAAACTTTGCAAACCCATTTCTCTTTCTACATTGGAGGAGTATTCAAATTGTAGCGGAAATTTGTGAAGATGGTACAAAGATAAAAGGGTGGGGTCCAAAAACTTGTTTTGGCTCCAAAGCATTTCTCATAGACTTTGCACGGCTGGATGGATTTAAATGAATTTGGCAGGGCGTTATTTGTCTAGAATCAAACTGAGTCAGTGTGCATTTGGGAAAATTGAGAGAGAATCATTTGGTTGCTGGATGTGTTTGTAGACACATAAGTGCTTAAAAACCTTTTTTGATGTTAAGTTTTGGTAGAATTAGAAAATAGACATTGCTCATGTATTTGGAAAATGAGTTGGGCTTTAACACTAAAATGCAATACTGAAATATGTGGAATGTGTGTAGTCAACTTACCTTTTCTAGACTAGTGAATATTGTTGCTTGTCTAGAATCACACTGTGAATCTGTGTGCATTTGGGAACCATTGTGAGTGAAACTCCGTCACTGCTGTTGCAATCCTATAGTGACCCTTTCAGCATCATGTACTAATCCATTTACTACAGTAATACTTAAGGAATTATGAATTCACCCACTGTCTCTCCTTATAGTACTGTAATCATACAGTCAGTATACATGTACTCACGCAGTAAGCCAGGATTTAGGGCACAGGCTGTTTCAAACTCCTATGCAGTATGCATGTAGTGGTCTAACCACCTTCACACTTGTCTTTCAGGCCTACAATTCCCCAGTTAGTATCCAGACACTCCAGCAAACATCCTTTGAGTGTTGTTGCAATCCCACAGTGAGTCTTTCAGTACCATGTACTAATCCTTTCACTAAAGTAATACTTAATGAATTATGAATTCACGCACTGTCTCTCCTTATGGCGCTGTAATCATTCAGTCAGTATGCATGTATTCATGCAGTGAGCTAGGATTTAGGGCACGGAGTGCTTCAAACTTCTATGCACTTTGCATGTTGTAGTCTAACCACCTTCGCACTTGTGTTTCAGGCCTACAATTCCCCAGTTAGTATCCATATACTCCAGCAAACACCCTGTGAACTCTTCCAGTACCATGTTCTAATCCATTCATTAAAGTAAAACTCAATCAATTATTAATTCACCCACTGTCTCCTAGTACTGTAATTATTCAGTCAGTATGCATATACTCATGCAGTGAGCCAGGATTTAGGGCACGGACTGTTTCAAACTCCTATGCACTATGCATGTAGTGGTCTAATCACCTTCAGACTTGTCTTTCAGACCTACTATTCCACAGTTAGTATCCATACACTCCAGCAAATACCCTGTGAGTGCTGTTGCAATCCCATAGTAACTCTTTCAGTACCATGTACTAATCCATTCACTAAAGTAATACTTAATGAATTATGAATTCACCCACTGTCTCCTTATAGTACTGTAATCATTCAGTCAGTATGCATGTACTCATGCAATGAGCTAGGATTTAGTGCACGGACTGCTTCAAACTCCTATGCACTATGCATGTAGTGGTGTAACCACATTTACACTTGTGTTTCAGGCCTACAGTTCCACAGTTAGCATCTATGTAGAATGTGTTTGTATAGTAATAGAACAGTATAATTTATAAAGTTATTAATATACATTTTTTTATGTTTATTTTTTACACATATTGTTTATAATTGTTCAAATAAAGTTATCGTGCCTGAGAAATTTAGGGGGAAAAAAGAGCTAAAAGACATTTACTTGAAGAAAACTCAACAACAAGTATTGGATGACCAAGACACTGTGACTAAAAAGAGAAAATGTTCTGGTAAGACCACTAACAAATGTATTAAAAATATTACTAGACTCAGAAAGAATATTGAAAGCACTGAAAATGTTCCAAGCACGAAAAAAAGTAGAAAAAAATAGGAATCGAAAAAAAGGCAATGCACATTTAAAGGAAACAACTTATGGCAAAAGAAGAGAAAACCAATATAAAGAAATACGTAAAAAATATTTTATAATAGAGTAGTACATAATTTGCTGAAAGATATGAAGAAATATAAAAAGAGAGCACTGTTTTATAAAAAGAAGAAGCACATTGAATCGATTGTTGAAAAGGCTTTTGAAGTAAAGAGGAGATTATTTATTTTAGTTTTAAACAGAATTCGATTACTAGATAAACCAATCCATTTAATGAAGGCCAAAAGTAAGAGGAAAAGAGTAATTAATAGAACTAATTTCTGTGATGTTTTTTGGGGGGCATAGAAACACAGTTCTAGTTCAGAGCCTTTCTTTAATGAAGAGAGTTGTTTTCAGACCAATGATTTGTTGCATGCAGTTGACACCAGTGGTCGAGCTTATGAGGTTAGAAAGGGTTGTCCAATTGAGAAAGAGAAAATGGTTCCCAGAAATTAAATGAAATTAAATTTGTAAAGCGCATGGCTGCTCGAAAGCGTCCCAGCGCTATAGAACAAGGAGCAAACTGAGGGGGGGCACTGTTGATTAGGAGTCCTTGGGAAAGAGGAATGATTTTAGGAGCTTTTCGAAACTTCAGATATCTGGGTTTGGTTCGAATCCTAACAGGGAGGGCATTTCACAATGTTGCCGCATTCACAGAGAATCGACGACCCCCAGAACGAGCCTTCCTCACTCTGGGAACCTTGGCCAAGCTTCCAAGGTCAGAGTGGAGGGCCCGGGTGGCCTTGTAGGGGCAGACCAGACTCCCAAGAATAGGGGTCTCTTACCCTGTAGAGACTTGTGGGTGATGCATAAAGACTTAAATTTTATCCTCTCACGTATTGGCAGCCAGTGAAGGGATCCGAGTGCGGGTCTGGCTGAGGATCTTACTGAGCTACCAGTAAGCATCCTGGCTGCTGAATTCTGAACACGTTGGAGGGTGTTAATGGTTGCTTCAGGTGCCGCCAAAAACAGGGCATTACTATAATCCAGTCTTGACAATATTAACCCCTGGATTAGCAATTTCCTAGAATGAAATGGCAGAAGGGGGAGAATCTTGCGGGCAGAGCGAAGAAGGCCATAGCAAATGCCAGCTGTTTTTTTCGCTTGGATCCTGAAGGAAAGGTCCCGCTCAAACCAAACCCCCAAACTTTTAATTTCATCCTTAGGGGCGGGAAGATCCCCCAGACAGGCGGGCCAGATGGAATTGGGTAAGGATGTTAACTGGTGGCCTAAGAGCATGATCTCCGTTTTGGCTCCGTTCAGTTTGAGCAATGATCTAGTCATCCAGGAATGTATTTCCAAGAAGCAGGCAAAAAGATTTTCAGAGCACGTCTCCTCATGGGAGAGCGAGACGACTAGTTGGGTGTCGTCCGCATAGGTAACTACTTTAATCCCAAAGGGAGTAACCACGTCCTCCAGTGGGGCCATATATACATTAAACAGAGTAGGGCTCAGTGAAGAGCCCTGAGGGGCCCCACACTGGAGGGGGGTTAATTTAGAACGTGTGTTGCCTTCCCAGACCTGAAAGGTTTGATCGCTCAAACAAGATGTGAGCCATAGCAAAGCCGTGCCCGACACTCCCAGCCTGACAAGGCGCTGAATTAAGATTCCATGGTCTACCGTATCAAAGGCTGCACTTAGATCCAGGAGGATCAAAACCGCCGATCCTCCTGAATCCAAGATGCACCTTGCCTCTTCAGCCACCGCTATCAGGGCGGAGTCAGTGCCCTGGCTTGGGCGGAAGCCCGTTTGGGAGTTGCGTAGTAGCTTGTTACTTTCCAAAAAGGAAGAAAGCTGCTGGTTGACTATTTTCTCCGCAATCTTGCTGAGACCCGGTAACCGCGATATTGGACGGAAATTGGCAAGCTCGGATGGATCCAGCTCCGGTTTTTTCAAGAGGGCTTTTACCATGGCCTGCTTCCAGCTGGGAGGAACAATACCCTGGGTAAAAGAGGCATTTAATAGATCGGTTGCTAGCGGGGAAATGGTGGCTGAGACACGCTTAAGGATATGCATAGGCGCAGGGTCAGAAGCGGATCCACTTTTCATGAAGGTCAGAACTTTACAGAAATCTTCCCTAGATATTAAAGCAAAGGAGTCCAGACAGGGGCCAGATGTAGGGGCATAATAATCATCAGGATCAGGAGCTTGATCACTGTGTGGTAGAGTTTTTAATATATTTTGAATTTTGGTATCAAAGAAAACCGCTAATTGATTGCATCTCGCTCCTGAAACCTCCTGCACACTCGGGGGGGTTAGGTACCTTAAAGGAGCTCTTTCACTATCTGAAAAGTTTCCCTGGTCGAGTTGGAGGATGTTTTAATTTTCTCCTCAAAAAAGGCCGCCAGGGCTCTTTTCAGGGATGATTTATAAATCCTAATAGCCGATCTATAGGCAGCTTTATTATGGGAGGCCCAATCTTTCCTCCACGTGCGTTCTAACTTTTTGCAGGTTTTTCTAAGATCTCGAAGTTCTGTCGTATACCATGGTGATTTAAAGACACTACTCTTCTTTTTGATATTTTTCCTAGGTAGTACAACATCAAGGGAGCTATTAGGCCAATTTGGAAAGTTTTTATCCGCCTCTACGGGGTCTGGATCCAACAGGGGAGCGGTCTGTTCCAGCCTAAGGGTCCAGCTCTCAAAGGATAGCTTAGACCAAGCTCTCTCTAGAGTGTGTGGTACCGGGATTCGTGGTGAGTCAGTACAAGTTTTCCACGCAAACGGGACTAGAAAGTGGTCAGACCAGGGGAGAGGGAGTGGGGGGCTTGAGTCCAGATGTGCAATGTTACAAAATATCGGATCCAAAAGATGCCCCTTGGAATGAGTGGCGTCTTTATTTTTAAGATTCAGCTCGTAAGATTTTAGGTTGAGCCTGAGATCCGCTGCCACCTTATCGCACGGGTCATCAAAATGGAAATTTAGGTCTCCTAGTAGGATAAAGTTAGATGTTGTAGCTGCTACGGCTATAGTAGTATCTAAGAGGGATCCTGCAAATTGTCCTGGGCAGCCCAGAGGGCGATAGATAAGAAGGCCTGATAGAGATTTGTTTGGAGTAATTTGCATGATAAAATTAATGCGTTCAGAGTCAGAGATGCAGCTATCTCCTATTCTGCAGGCAAACCGGTCTCTATACACTATGGCTAGCCCGCCCCCCTTCCCATGCGGCCTATGTTGACATTGAATAAGGAAACCCTTAGGAAGAGCACTAACAATATCAGACTCCGAATTAGGAGACAACCATGTCTGTGTTAAAAACAATATGTCCAGATTACAGTCCTGGATCAGTAAATTAATCTCTAGAGTGTGTTTTGGTAACGACCTACAATTAAGAAGTGCCATGCTAAGTTGGCTCAAGGCCTGTTCCCCGGTTTTATTCCCCTGGATGAATTTGGGACACCGATTACATTGCCTAAATGGGCTCTCCGACCTGTTTAACAAACAGCGAGACGGGCCTTCCATAGGTCTTAATTGAAAAAGCTCTTCACTGGAGTATATCATACGGCGTTTAGGGGAGACGGTCAGATTTTCTGGCCCTAGGCCCGGACTGGCTCGGACAGGCACAGACGGGCTTGCCTCTGGCGCAGACGGGAAGTGACGTTCATTTTGTAGTGCCTGGGCCCCAATCGCCCGCACCACTAGTCCGCTAACCTGTCACTGTCCTAAGATGGCGCCCGAAGTCTGCGCCCGTGGGATTGCTGCCTGAAACCCAACAGAGCCCTAAATCCGCCCCTGGTTACAACAGGAAGCACTGAGCGGGTACCCACAGAGGTAAGAAATGAGCGAAGTACGTGAATTAAAATTAAAAAGAAGAAAGCACCAAAATGCGAGAGTTAAAATACGAGCAGCACAGGAGCAGGAAAAAGCAGTTTATGTGTGCGTGAGCCCTGACTCCCGGCTTTTCGCCTCAGGAGCCCTAGTTCTAATGGAGTGACCTGGCCTTGCTTGTCCAATTTGTAGTGCCTGGGCCCCAATCGCCCGCACCACTAGTCCGCTAACCTGTCACTGTCCTAAGGTGGCGCCCGAAGTCTGCGCCCGTGGGATTGCTGCCTGAAACCCAACAGAGCCCTAAATCGGCCCCTGGTTACGGCAGGAAGCACTGAGGGGGTACCCACAGAGGTAAGAAATGAGCGAAGTACGTGAATTAAAATAAAAAGAAGGCACCAAAATACGTGAGTTAAAATACGAACAGCACAGGAGAAGAAAAAGCAGTTTGTGTGTGCGTGAGCCCTGACTCCCGGCTTTTCGCCTCAAGAGCCCTAGTTCTAATGGTGTGTACCTGGCCTTGCTTGTCCAATTTGTAGTGCCTGGGCTCCAATCGCCCGCACCACTAGTCCGCTAACCTGTCACTGTCCTAAGATGGCGCCCGAAGTCTGCGCCCGTGGGATTGCTGCCTGAAACCCAACAGAGCCCTAAATCGGCCCTTGGTTACGGCAGTAAGCACTGAGGAGGTACCCACAGAGGTAAGAAATGAGCGAAGTACGTGAATTAAAATTAAAAAGAAGAAAGCACTAAAATGCGCGAGTTAAAATACGAGCAGCACAGGAGCAGGAAAAAGCAGTTTGTGTGTGCTGAGCCCTGACTCCCGGCTTTTCGTCTCAGGAGCCCTAGTTCTAATGCAGAAGAAGTGATAGTTGATGAAGGTCTAGGCAGACGTCCTAAAGCCCCAGTGTTCACTTGGGATTGCAGTAGTATTTGTAGTGTACGACAAGAATCTATTGATCTTTAACGCAATTTCTTACGAGGATATACTAAAAGAAAGTGTTAAACAAAAGATTAAGATGTTGCAAGGACTAGACCCTTGCAGAGGAAGAAAAAATACTGGTTTGCAAGGTCATTCTCTGGCTTGTCTTTCTAGGAAAGTATGTCAAAGTGTTTTTCACCATTTCAGGATGTTGGCAGTACATCATACTCAAATGCGGAAGTTAGTGAGAAGATTGTATTATGCAAAAAGTCCAGCACTAAAGTTAAATGAGTTGAACAGTGTTCTTTTGCGTGGGTCAGTTTCAGATGTGAAGAAGGTTTGTGATGAATGAAATTGAGTTTTGTTACTTTGGTCCTGAACAAGAGTGCATAAACGGACACATTAATAGAAGAAAATATTGAAGACAATGTGGAACGTACTATTACAAAAAAATTTGATGATCACATTACAAAGTTTAAGGTGATTTCAGGTGAAAGGCCACATTTTTCTTGTATTTGTTGTCAGCGAATTCACTATAAAAATCAGACTAGGAGTGTTGATCTGTATTTAAAAAGTGAAAGAGAAAATAATGATAAGTGGAAGGAATTTGCAACTTATTTGTTTGTAGAGAATTGTTTTGATTTGGGTTCTGATCAGCGTATTTGTAAATATTGTTATAACAAATTAGATGAGAATAAAATGCCCGCTAGAGCTGTCCATAATAATTTAGAGTTGGTTCCTATTCCTCCAGAACTGATAGATTTAAATACCTATGAGTCTATTCTCATTCAATGTGTGCACCCGTTTCAGGCTATTGTTCGTATGGAGCCTAAAACAGGTAAATTGCCTCCTTCAGATTTACAAAGAGGATTAAAAGGAAGAGTTGTGTATTTACCATTAGATTTAAAGACAATTTTTGAAACTATTGGTATAGAGACTGTATAAAGTGAACCAGTAGTTATTCTAGTTAATGGTGTGTCTACTAAGAGTAAGAAAATCTGGCAGGAGTTAGTGGATGTTGGGAAAGAATAGAAGGCAACTTTGTATTTGATTAAAAACAATAAGTACTATAAAAATGTTTATATGGGAGAAGATGAAATACTTTTACCAGAAGATACTGAAACATCAAGTGGACAAATTGAAAAAGTGGACATGTCAAGATGTGAAGAAGTGTATGAACATTACAGTGTACATCCACTTCATTCAAAATAAGTGATGGGGAACACTATTGAGCTGTTCCAAATGAAAAAAGCAAAGGGAAGACCCATGAGTGTATGGGAAGAGAGCTTGGAAGCTCATTGTTTTCCGCAGTTGTTTCCAACAGGAAAAGGTGGACGATATGATGAACGTCCTGTACAGATTCCTGCATCTGAATTTCGGACAACAAGATTATATGCAGAAGATCCAAGATTGACAATTTATCCCTGTTGGAACCTAAATATGTCAGGTCACCTAGGGTAGCCTGGCATAGCGTAAGACAATTTCAATAGAGGCACATGCGTAAAGGTTGCAAACCACCCAGCAGTATTCCAATGCAATATCACTCAAAAATGACGCTACACCAATGTTTGTGTAAAAATATGGGCTGCTTTATAAAAATATTCTTTGTTAATCTCTCTCTCTCAGTAGTTTACATTTAGTTACAATGTGCAGTTTTTATCAGCTTTTTCTACATACTCAGTAACATTCAAAGTTCTCCATCAGCAAAATTCCCATCCCCAACAGAGAATTATTCTTGTTTAATACTCCTTATACAGACTCTGCTAGTCCATGTACAGTAATGGATTATACATCCCAAACTGGGGACTCCTGGTTACTCCACCAAAACGATTACTCTTGTAAATTACAACTAATTCAGACTGAGCTCTAGGAAAGTCAGGTTCAAAAAGCTTTAGGAGTCTTCCAGCTCACCCCTGCTTCATAACAGAGCTGTTATCACTTATTTGGTGGTAACCTCAGAGTGTTTACACGTACTTCTCTCCTCCTCCCACAGTACTCAGTAACCTCAATGTCTTCTGACACTTCCCCACACCGAGGCAGTTTACTGCTGCGCTTCCCTCTGGGCTTCTATTTCCGTTTGACGGCTGAATAAACCTTCTTTCCCCTGACTGAGTCAATGGCAGATAAAACCGATGGCTATATCGGAACCAGGAACCTCCCACAGTTACTTCTGAGATGTTGGTTGAGGCGGAACTCCTCTCCAGGGCCTTAGTGGTCTCCCCGGCTCCTGTTCCACTTCCCCCCCGCCCTTGCACCGCACCTTACTTGTTTCCCTGCAGGCTGCGGGGCTAGAACCTCGTTTCCCCTGGGTCGGGAGCTGTTCCTTCACCCCCGCTCTCACCAGGAGACGGAGTCGCTGGGGAACCTGGAGACGCGTTTACTCGCGGGAATCCTTCGGCTCTCCCGTGAGTCAAGCCACGGCCGCGCAGGCGCGGGAAAGCAGTGTTCCGGCTGGCGCCGCCTCCCTCGTGTGGAGTTCAGCACACTTCCGACCTTGCGCGGAGAATCAGTGCTTCGCCGCTTCCCTGCCCGCCTCACCTCCAGATGCACCGCTGGGCTTGCGCAGTGAACAGCGCCACTTCCTTTGATCCCGCAGTCCTGTCACATCAACGCCCACTCGTGCCTCCTTCTCAGAGACACTCCGGCGGCGTGAGAAGACAGAACTCGCCTGGGCCGTTTCTTCTGAATCCGGGTAGGCTGGGACCTCAGAAAGGATGGTGGGGAGCCAGTTTCCAGACTGAAGGGGGTTGAATGAGGGTGAGGGACACAGGCTCAAAGGGGGGCCAAAGGCCACGACTGCACTAGTTTCCCCAATTAAAGACAGACCGATGAAAGGGTTTGGTCAGGAGCAAGAGGGGGAACGTCTTCTGGAAGATGCTGTCAATCCTACAGACCAACTAACTGCTTCTAGCGCGTCCTCCTCCTCACACCCCTGCCTCTCTCCTCTACTTAACCGAGCTACACAAAATGGCTTCCTGACCCCTGCCCTTATATAGCCTGTCCACACAGGGTCCAGTAGGGTCCAGAAAGTTCTGGAAGGCCTAATGATAACCTATGGGGCATGCCAGGATATGGCAGTTGGGACAGTTGGTAACCACCATTTTGTGACTCTCAGTGATTTCCTGTCAGGAAAGACACCCAGGACTGAGGTGAAGTATTATGAAGGAAAAAGGGCACCTATCCCCTAGACCAACACCTTGAAAAATCTAGTGGACGCAAAAATAAATAAAGGCATGAGGGGCAAAAAGGGGACAAAATAAGTAATAGAATTGGAGGGACTACGCAAAAGGCCAGACAGGTCTAACACGCGTCCCCCCCAGCTGAAAGTGGGGAGAGCTACCCAACCCCTTGGGAGTCCTCATCACTAAGGCGGAAATACCTGGAAAGACCGTCTGCATTGGCGTGGTCCACTCCAGGTCGATGTTCCACCCGGAAGTCCATTCCCTGTAGGGAGATGGACCACCTCAACAGCTTGGGATTCTCCCCCTTCATTTGCATCAGCCAACGAAGGGGTCGGTGGTCAGTCTGAACCAGGAAGTGCGAGCCAAACAGGTATGGCCGCAGCTTCTTCAGAGCCCACACCACCGCAAAAGCTTCCCTCTCAATTGCACTCCACTTCTGTTCCCGGGGAAGCAGTCTCCTGGATAGGAAGACTACAGGCTGATCCAGGCCCTCTTCATTCAGTTGCGATAACACTGCCCCAATGCCATGTTCTGATGCATCTGTCTGGACAATGAACTCCTTGGAGAAGTCTGGGGCCCTCAGGACCGGTGCTGCACACATTGCCTGCTTCAGTTTTTCAAAAGCTTGCTGACAAGCTTTCGTCCAAACTACCCGTCGAGGTTGTTTCTTTGAGGTGAGCTCTGTGAGGGGCGCTACAATAGTGCCATACCCCTTTACAAAGCGACGGTAGTAGCCGGTGAGGCCCAGGAAAGCTCTGACCTCAGTCTGTGTCTTGGGGGTTCCCAGGCCATGATTGCCTCAATCTTTGCCTGCAGGGGCTGCACTGTCCCCCTACCCACCAAGTGTCCAAGGTACACAACCGACCCCTGCCCAATCTGGCATTTGCTGCCCTTGATTGTCAATCCAGCTTGTTTCAGGGCCTGGAGAACTGCTTGCAAATGTTGCAAATGGTCCTCCCAACTGCTACTGAAGACAGCAATGTCATCCAGGTAAGCAGCAGAGAAACTCTCCATTCCAGAGAGGACCTGGTTCACCAGCCGCTGAAATGTGGCAGGGGCATTTTTGAGCCCAAAGGGCATCACGCAAAATTGGAAGTGTCCCTCAGGCGTGGAGAAGGCTGACCTTTCCTTTGCTCCATCTGTCAAGGAGATCTGCCAGTACCCTGAAGTGAGGTCAAAGGTACTTAGGTATTGGGCAGCTCCTAGCCGGTCAATTAATTCATCCGCCCTAGGGATCGGATGAGCATCAGTCCTTGTAACTGAGTTCAGTCCCCGGTAATCCACACAGAACCTCAGTTCTGGCGTGATGCCCGGTGGAGCGGCTTTTGGCACTAGCACCACTGGACTGGACCAAGGGCTGTTGGAAGGTTCTATAACTCCTAGCTCTAGCATCTTGGCAACCTCTCCATGGATGCTAGCCTTCACCTTGTCGGACAGCCGGTAGGTCTTCGACTTCACTGGTGGGCTGTCCCCTGTGTCCACATCATGGGTACACAGGTGAGTCCTTCCCGGGACAAGGGAGAACAACGTAGAGTCCTCCCGCTGTTCAGGAGTTAGAGTGGGAGAGAGAATCACTCCCTCCACTGACCCATCCTTCTCTTGAGACGAGAACAAATCTGGGAGAGGTTCGCTTTCCGCTTCCTCTCCCCCATCAGTCACCATCATTAAGATGACCTCGGGCCTCTCATGGTGGGGTTTGAGTCGGTTGGCATGCAGCACCCGTAGGGGCTGTCGAGGGGTCTTAAGGTCCACCAGGTATGTGGCCTTACCCTTCTTTTCCAGCACTTCAAATGGGCCTGTCCAGCGATCCTGAAGGGCACTAAGCTCTCCAGGCTCCATCACCCACACTTTCTGGCCAGGCTCCAATTCCACCTGGTGAGCATTGTGGTCATACCACTCTTTCATGTCTGCCTGGCTGGCCTCCAAGTTGTCAGAAGCTTGCTTCCACAACTTCGCCATTTGGCTCCTGAAGGCCAGCATGTAGCTCACCACATCCTGGGGGGGTTTCCTGGGAGACTTCTCCCAACCATCCTTCACCAGGCTGAGAGGACCGCGTACAGGGTGCCCATACAGAAGTTCGAAGGGGCTGAAGCCCACTCCCTTCTGTGGCACTTCCCTGTAGGAAATAGCAAACAGGGTAGGAGGACGTCCCATTTCCTCCGCAGGCTTTCGGGCAGACTTCTGATCATGCCCTTTAAGGTTTTGTTGAACCTCTCGACCAGTCCGTTCGACTGGGGGTGATAAGGGGTGGTGAACTGGTAGGTCACTCCACACTCCTTCCACATTGCCCGCATGTAAGCTGACATAAAGTTGGTCCCCCTGTCAGACACAACTTCTTTGGGGAAACCCACTCGGGTAAAGATCCCCATTAGGGCCCTAGCCACCACAGGTGCAGTGACTGTCCTCAGAGGAATTGCCTCTGGGTACCGTGTGGCATGATCCACCAGAACCAGGATGAACCGGTGACGAGCTGTTGTCGGTGGATCCAATGGCCCTACTATGTCGATGCCCACCCTTTCAAAGGGGGTGCTAACGACTGGAAGTGGTTCCAGGGGAGCTTTCAGCTTCACCCCTGTTTTCCCACTGGCCTGGCAGGATACACATGTCCGACAGTAAGTGTTGGACGCCACTTTCATCTGAGGCCAGTAAAAGTGGAGGACAAGCCGAGCAAAGGTCTTGTCCTGACCTAAGTGTCCTGCCAGGGGTATAGCATGAGCCAATTCCAGCAGAAAGGCTCGGTATTGTTGCGGGACTACCAAGGCCCTTGATGAACCAGGTAAGGGTACCTTGGGTTCACTGTAGAGGAGTCCATCCTCCCAGTAAATATGGTAGTGTCCCGTAACATCACCTGCTGCCTGGGCTTCAGCCTGTCGCCTCAGTCCCTCAAGGGTAGGGCACTCCCTCTGCCCCTTACAGAATTCCTCTCTGGTAGGCCCTCCCTCCACATGCCACTCAGAAGGGATGGGTAGGTCCTCCAGCGAGACTACTTCCCCCTCCACAGACTCCTGGTCCACCACCGCAGGTGGCCGATCGGTCACATGGGGTGTGGAAGCCGAAGCAGGCTCTTCCTGACTTCGGGTCTGTCCCTTTTTGGCAGCGGGTTGGGCCATTGTTCCAGGCTCCAACCCAGGCGAACTCCCTCTCCGGGCAGTCGCAGACCTTGTGCTCACACAGGCCCAGTCAGGTGTACCCAGCATCGCAGTGTGCGTCCGGTATTCCACCTCTCTCTAAGCGTTGTGCTCCATATCATTCCCCAGCAGACAATCAACTGGCACGGCAGGGCTTACGGCAACTCGAAGTGAACCTGCAACCCCTTCCCACTCAAAGGGAACCTCAGCCACTGGATAGTGGCCCATTCTGCCGTCAGCCATCGCGGCGGGGTGGAGTACATTGGGAATCACCTGCTCTGGAGACACCAGTCGACTTCTCACCATAGTCATACTGGCTCCTGTATCTCTCAGAGCCTCCCCTCTCTGGCCATTGATGGTGATCCATTGCCCATACTTAACAGTATTTGGGGGCACCTGGATCTTAGGAACCATCTCCCGTTCTCCCGGGGACACTAAGGTGACACCCGCCCACTCACCCCCCTTATCTAAGGGCAACTCCTCCCCGAGCGCTTCACTAGCTACTCCCGGTGGTTTTCCTCCGGTGGGAGGGGGTGGTCTCTTTGGGCATCTGACATCTCCCTTATAATGTCCAACACCACCACACTCAAAGCAGTGGAGAACCCTTGGCTGCTGGCTTTGGCCAGGATTAGGGTATCTGGGCGGGTTTGCCTTAGGGGTGAAACCTGTTCCCTTTCCCTGGAAATTGTTTTGGGGACCTTTAGAGAACTCCCTCTTTTTATCCCCCCCCTCCTTCTTCTGGGGGGCGCCCTGTCCGGCATTTTGGGAATCCCCTCCAGTCCCCTTTGAGGACACCCGGGTACTTGCCCAGATGTCCGCCTCCTCTGCAAGCTTCCGGGGATTGGTCAGCTTGCTGTCCACCAGGTGTTGGCGCAGCTCGGGAAAGCATTTCTCGAGGAGGTGCTCTTTCAAAAATAGATCATACAACCCCTCATAATCCTTCACCTCACTGCCCTTTACCCAGCCCTCTCATGCCTTTCTTGCATAATCAAGGAAGTCCACCCAGTTCTGGGTGCTTAACTTGTGGCTCCCCCTGAACTTCTGGCGATACCTTTCTGGGGTAAGCCCAAACTTCCTTACCAATGCTAGCTTCAGGGTGGGGTAGTTGGTTTGCTCCTCTGGTTCCAGGGCCAGCAAGGTGTCCCGACCAGTAGGAGGCATGTACTTATACAAACCACCCCCCCCCCAGTGCTTCTCCTGCACCCCATGGGCTCTTAAGGAGACCTCATAGGCAGCCAACCATTTGGCTATGTCATCTCCCTGACTAAAGCTAGCAATGAGGTCTTTTGGCAAATAGGGTCTGGACTCCCTGGCTGTTTCTTTGGATTCGCTGCCACCATTCATCACAGGAGAGGACCCCCGTTGCAGGGTCTGGAGTTCCAACTCTTTCAACCTGAACTCATGAGCCATCCTCCGCTCTTCCTTCTCCTGCTCCAGCTTAGCCAACTCCCATTTTAATTGTGTCATTTCCCTCCGGTCAGTGAGCTCTGCTTCGGTCAAGCTTCCCCCGGAGACACTACTGCCCCTCCTGGAGTAGGACACTGGTCCTGGGAGTAGGTTTTCCCCCTCTGAGTGGAATAATCCTTCTATCTCCACAACCGTGTCCCGGTCTGTCCCTTCATCCTCCTCCTTCCCTTCTTTGTGTGCTTCCACCCAAGCCCTTAGACTGGTCTGGAGTTCCCCCTTCCTGGCACCATGCTTAAAAAATACCCCCATTTGTTGGCAGAAATCTTTCAGCTGAGCCACAGAATAGGTGTCTACTTTTTCTAGTGCAAACTCCATTTTACAACAGGCAATACCAATTTATACACACAAGGAAATTTGAGTTGCAAGGGCAACCTGAAGCTACCTCCACCCCACCACCAGGAACAAATTTGGAAAAACAAAAGTAAAAATTAGGAGGGCCGCTAGGAGAAAACTCCTGGTGTAGGCTAGTGGATTACACTAAATTACTACAGAGTAGTTGCAACCACAGTCAGGATCCCACCGCTAGACACCAACTTGTTGGAACCTAAATATGTCAGGTCACCTAGGGTAGCCTGGCCTAGCGTAAGACCATTTCAATAGAGGCACATGCGTAAAGGTTGCAAACCACCCAGCAGTATTCCAATGCAATATCACTCAAAAATGACGCTACACCTATGTTTGTGTAAAAATATGGGCTGCTTTATAAAAATATTCTTTGTTAATCTCTCTCTCTCTCAGTAGTTTACATTTAGTTACAATGTGCAGTTTTTATCAGCTTTTTCTACATACTCAGTAACATTCAAAGTTCTCCATCAGCAAAATTCCCATCCCCAGCAGAGAATTATTCTTGTTTAATACTCCTTATACAGACTCTGCTAGTCCATGTACAGTAATGGATTATACATCCCAAACTGGGGACTCCTGGTTACTCCACCAAAACGATTACTCTTGTAAATTACAACTAATTCAGACTGAGCTCTAGGAAAGTCAGGTTCACAAAGCTTTAGGAGTCTTCCAGCTCACCCCTGCTTCATAACAGAGCTGTTATCACTTATTTGCAGGTAACCTCAGAGTGTTTACACGTACTTCTCTCCTCCTCCCACAGTACTCAGTAACCTCAATGTCTTCTGACACTTCCCCACACCGAGGCAGTTTACTGCTGCGCTTCCCTCTGGGCTTCTATTTCCGTTTGACGGCTGAATAAACCTTCTTTCCCCTGACTGAGTCAATGGCAGATAAAACCCGATGGCTATATCGGAACCAGGAACCCCCCACAGTTACTTTTGAGATGTTGGTTGAGGCGGAACTCCTCTCCAGGGCCTTATGGTCTCCCCGGCTCCTGTTCCACTTCCCCCCCCTTGCACCGCACCTTACTTGTTTCCCTGCAGGCTGCGGGGCTAGAACCTCGTTTCCCCTGGGTCGGGAGCTGTTCCTTCACCCCCGCTCTCACCAGGAGACGGAGTCGCTGGGGAACCTGGAGATGCGTTTACTCGCGGGAATCCTTCGGCTCTCCCCTGAGTCAAGCCAGGGCCGCGCAGGCACGGGAAAGCAGTGTTCCGGCTGGCGCCGCCTCCCTCGTGTGGAGTTCAGCACACTTCCGACCTTGCGCGGAGAAGAAGTGCTTCGCCGCTTCCCTGCCCGCCTCACCTCCAGATGCACCGCTGGGCTTGCGCAGTGAACAGCGCCACTTACCTTGATCCCGCAGTCCTGTCACATCAACGCCCACTCGCTCCTCCTTCTCAGAGACACTCCGGCGGCGTGAGAAGACAGAACTCGCCTGGGCCGTTTCTTCTGAATCCGGGTAGGCTGGGACCTCAGAAAGGATGGTGGGGAGCCAGTTTCCAGACTGAAGGGGGTTGAATGAGGGTGAGGGACACAGGCTCAAAGGGGGGCCGAAGGCCACGACTGCACTAGTTTCCCCAATTAAAGACAGACCGCAGAAAAAGTTTGGTCAGGAGCAAGAGGGGGAACGTCTTATGGAAGATGCTGTCAATCCTACAGACCAACTAACTCCTTCTAGAGCGTCCTCCTCCTCACACCCCTGCCTCTCTCCTCTACTTAACCGAGCTACACAAAATGGCTTCCTGACCCCTGCCCTTCTATAGCCTGTCCACACAGGGTCCAGTAGGGTCCAGAAAGTTCTGGAAGGCCTAATGATAACCTATGGGGCATGCCAGGATATGGCAGTTGGGACAGTTGGTAACCACCATTTTGTGACTCTCAGTGATTTCCTGTCAGGAAAGACACCCAGGACTGAGGTGAAGTATTATGAAGGAAAAAGGGCACCTATCCCCTAGACCAACACCTTGAAAAATCTAGTGGACGCAAAAATAAATAAAGGCATGAGGGGCAAAAAGGGGACAAAATAAATAATAAATTAGAGGGACTACACAAAAGGCCAGACAGGTCTAACAATCCCTTATATATTTCATCCTTTTGTTTGGAAGTGACTTGTCTGGACTTTCATATGCAGTTAATCATATTTTAAAAACAGGAGTACATCTGCAAAATGTATCTGCAAAGGATTTTATGGATAAAGTGCATTAGAGAGATGATCATTTAGAATCTCATCTGATTAATCTGATGGCATGTCAGCGTGGGACTAATGAATATTGGTACTGTCGTCATGGAGAACTGAAATGTATGCTACGGAATTTAGGAACTCCTACATGGTTTCTTACCCTAAGCTGTGCTGAGTACGCTTGGGATGATTTACTTGAATTTCTTCGAGAGGCAATTTCCAATATAAAAAATATTGAATACAAGACACCTGGAGAATTGTGCTCTTTGGATCCTGTTAATGTATGCAGGTATTTCAATCAAAGATTTGAAGCTACAATGTCTTTTATTTGTAATAAAAAAAATCCTCCTCTTGGAGAAGTTGTGGATTTCTTTTGGAGAAAGGAGCATCAAGCCAGAGGTGCTCCTCATATACATATGCTGTTATGGATAAAGGACGCCCCAAATTTGGAACAGATGCAGATAACTGTTTTGTCTTTTATTGAAGAATATGCCATATGTGCTGTACCCAAAAGCACAGAAGAAAAAAACTTAAGACAACAAGTCTTACGATTCTAAAGCCATCAATGTGGAAAATACTGTCGATGAAAGTACAAGTCTAAGGATAAATTCTATACCAAATGTCGTTTTGCATTTCCACGTCCTGTAATATCCAAAGGAAGAGTGAACAGTTTTACGTCACCTATGCGACATACCATCACAAGAAAGTCTCCAAAAAAACCTACAACTTAAGAAGCGAAGAGTCAAAATGCATAAATGACTACAGTCCAGTTATTCTGTCCATGTGGAATGCCAACATGGATATTCAGTACGTTGCGGACAATTCCATTGCTGTTGCTCGATATGTAACATCCTACATTACAAAATTTGAAAAGATGGAATTGAAAGAAATGTAGGAAGAGATTTATCATGAGAAGGCTAAGTAAGAAATTATACAGTTTCAGTTTGAAGATGTTATCCCATCGAGAAATTGGAGCATATGAACGTTCAGATCGGTTATCATCTGCAAGTCTATACTCCAAATCTAGAAGAAGAATTTGGGTGAGTCTAGGTCTTGCACAAATGCGAAATCGGGTACTGAAATCTGTACAAGAAATTGAACATTTAGCAGAAAGAGACCCAGAAAGTACAGATATTTTGAAAACGAATATGTTGGATACATATTACCCAAACAGAAGTCATCATCTTGAGAATTTGTGTCTCTATGAAGTGCTGTAAAACTACACTTTTAAACGGAATACTACAGAGAATATCAATGATGGAAAATATGGAGTGATTGGCTCCGAAGGATATTTGGTGAAACAAACTAAAGGAAATTTGATTAATCACAGGAAGCGGAGTTGCAACACTGCTGATAAGAGAATTTAACTATTTAGCTCTTTTGCAACTGTTCAAACCGTGGCGTTCAGAATTAGAATTACTTGGAGAATTCCAGAGCTATGAAGATTCCTTTAATGCTAGTAAAGATACCATAGAATGCACTGCTTTTGCAAATTATGTGAAAATGTTGAATGATGAAATTGATCAAGAAGCTACAATTGTAGCTGAGATTGCTAGAGACAGTTCTCAAGACAGTCAATGTTCTGCTGCGCTGAGTCAAGATCCACTAGGACAACCAATTGTTGAAAATGAAGCAGCAATCACTATGAATGAGGTGGAAACAGCAATGCATCAAGCTCAAGAAGATGTAATGGACTTAGCAAACTTGGAAGAACAACTTAGGGGCTTATTACGATTGCGTTTTTTCCGCATCCTCCGGGCCGGCGGAAGCCACCGCCGGCCCAGAGGATGCGGAAAAACCGGAGCGGACCCACCAAAGTCCCACCGCCACATTAGGATGGCTGGTGGGTCCTGGTTTCCGTCCGCAGCTTTTCCGCCGCGGTTGGCTTACAACCGCGGCGGAAAAGCTCTAATATGGTGGCGGTGTCTCTCAGACACCGTCCACCATATTAGGAAGGGCTTTCAAAGATGCTTTTCCGCGGCGGGTTTTCCGCCGTGGAAAAGCATGTGGAACTTCACTGCGGGGGCCCTTTGCGGGCCCCCTAGGTGAAGGGGGCCTGGGGGGTGCACATGGGGGGTACCTATGGTACCCCCCCCTGCATTTGTATACAGAAATCGGCAGGCACCGCGCGGTGCCTGCCGCTTTCTGCATACAAATGCATTGTATGCATTTTTAACATTGCGGCGGGTGCAGCTTGTAGCTGCACCCGCCGCAATGTTAAAGATATAGGAAGTGACCGCCACCCTGGCGGTCACATCCTAATCAGCACAGAGGGAACGCCGCTGCCCATGCGGACGTTCCCTCCTACTCTGGGGTCGCGGACGGACTCAAGTCCGTCCGCGATCCTAATGGGCCCCTAAATGTTGAACAGAAAGAAATCTATCAGCAAGTGAGACAACAGATTGACCTTGGATTTCTTCATGAAAAGAAAGAATGCACATGATCATCATTTCAAACTATCCGAATGTATGTGAGTGGACAAGCTGGAACAGGAAAACGTTTCTTAATTAAAGTAATCACCAGTTATCTACAGAAAACAACTGAGTCACACTGGTTGGCGGCACACAACATTAAAGGAAGTACATTACATCATTTATTAATGCTACCTGTGGAGCATGAAAACAAATTGGAATATCACAAGCTATCTGGAGAAGCTTATTGTGAAGTTTCAAGAGTGCTGAAGAAAATGAAACTTCTGATTATTGATGAGGTAAGCATGGTCTCAAACTTAATGCTTGCTTTCGTGCATTTAAGAATGCAGCAAATTCTTAAAACAGAGTATGACGTGTTATTTGGAGGAAAACAGGTCATAGTTTTCGGAGATCTATTGCAACTTACTTCCCTAAAAGGACAACCAGTATTTAAAACACTTGCACATGAAGACACCAGAAAGTCTCTGGGTAGTGTTGGAAATGTGAACATTTGGTCATATTTTGAATACAAAGAACTCATTACAAATATGCGACAGGCACATGATGTTGATTATGGAACTATTCTTCACGATATAAGAATTGGAGTACTGACAGAACATGGCAAACAAGCTTTGCAGAGTCGGTTACTTTCCAATTTGTTTCCAAATGAAAATATGCCTCCTGAGAAAATATACATGAAAATTGCAGAAAACAAATCTGTAATCTGCTTAATGCCAACACTGTGTGAATGTTCTATATTCAACAAACAACTTTTGAAGCTGGGAAAATGAAGAAATAATACAAATGGAAGCCATCGATAAAATAGAGCATTAAGGAACCACTATTATTTTGACAGAAAAATTGAAGACAAAATTGGATTCTTTAGAAAAATCGATATCTAAAACTGCTGGTTTAGAAAAGAATCTATATACATGTAGAAACGGTCGGGTAATTTTAAGGCATAATTTGGATGTAGAAAAAGGTTTAGGTAATGGAGCAATGGGCAAAGTTGTGGATTTTGTTAATTATTCGAATAAAGATGGTATTGAATTTTTTTAAATTACATTTGATCAGATTGAAGAAGTGAAACAAATTGGTCGGTGTTCAGTTCATTTTTTGCTTGGTAAAGATTTATATGTTCGTAGAAAACAGTTTCCAGTTTCTCTGGCATATGCAGTGACTGTTCATAAATCTCAAGGTTTAAGTGTTGACAGTGCTTTGGTGAACATAGGAAATACTGTGTTTAAAGAGGGTATGGCATATGTTGCTTTGTTGCGAGTCAGAATATTATCTGGTTTGTTTTTGATGACACAGAGGTTACTGCAGATGCAAACTGTGTAAAAGAGTATAATAGGTTAAGAAGAACATATGCTCCCAATTAAGGTCAATATCCTGTATTTGAAAAGAGTGAAGTAGGTCGAAAAAGAAGGTATGAGAATATTTGTAGTGAAGGTATACAAAAGGTAAAAAAACAAGATAATGTCATTGCAAGCAAAAAGAACAAGCATTGGAAATGCAATAGGTCTCGCACCATTAGAGTTAGTGCTTTTAGAATTGTTTATGGTTTTTTTTGTAAATGTTTAGCATTTTTGTTTCCTGTAGCCAATGCTAAAGAATTACAAATAAAAAAAGCCATAAACATTTCTTAAAGCTCTAACTGAAATGGTCTGAGACCTATTGCACTGTGTGAGGGTGAGGGGTTGAGGGTGAGTGAGGGTGAGGGTGAGGGTGGGTGAGGGTGAGGGTGAGTGAGGGTGAGGGTGAGTGAGGGTGAGGGTGAGTGAGGGTGAGTGAGGGTGAGGGGTTGAGGGTGAGTGAGAGTGAGGGTGAGTGAGGGTGAGGGTGAGTGAGGGTGAGTGAGGGTGAGGGGTTGAGGTTGAGGTGTTGAGGGTGAGTGAGGGTGAGGGTGAGTTAGGGTGAGGGGTTGACATCGCCTCAACCCTCTGCATAGGGGCTAAATACAAACATCTAAGAATTAAGCAAGTGCAGGTCATGTTCATATGGTGCATAAAAGGGATGTCACATGGAGTGTGGCCTTAAGGCTGTGAAGTAACTGCTCTCATAGAACCAACATGTGTGCACATATAATAATGGGCGTTTTCAGGGTGTGGCAGAGGGGTCCCTCGAGGGCATTGTTCTAGGACCTCATACTTTCCACTATTTAATTAAAAATGTAGGATCTCAAATTCACACGCACACAAATTAACACATTCCACTTGCAGGGTGTTGAATTTGTGATAACTTAGGGATTGTGAGCGCATCCTGAGATGTATGACTTTTGCTTGAAATAAGATTACACACTGTCCTATTTTCACACAATGGTAGGCACTGGCTTTGGTTTGCTTCACTTTGATGAATGCCGATCTGAACGCAGTGATACAGAGCGAGTTGCCCAGGATCACACAACTGAGGCAGTTCCTCAGAAGACTGCCTCTGCAGCAAACCCCCTGACCGACACAGCTAAAACCCTGGTATGAACCAACGTTGTCAGACACTCGCAAATACCGAGATATACCCAATAAGATTAAATTCAAGTAAAACAGAGGATGACCTAGTGGGTTGAGAAGGCCACCTTAAATGTACATTGTATTAGAGGAAAGAAAAATCCGTATATATGTGTTGTGGCCTCTAACCATTATCGAAAATGTGTCTAAGAACAGGTCCGTGTTAAGCGGAATTAATTAAATGGCAGCAGACCTTCGGTGGGCAGTGTCCTTGTTTGTGCAGGAATCCCGTAGGTAAAAAGTACAGACCAAAATCAAATGTCAAAATGCCTCAGGGGTGCGGGTTGCAAGAACCGGTCACAATAATCAACATAGCTGTTAGCTGCAGAGGCCTATGTTAATCTGATACAGCGAGCTCCCGCCGAGTCAAACGGCTTGGAAAAACAATTAAAAAAGCACGAGGCTGCCTGAAAAAAGGAATCACGCTAAATGTGACAAGCGTTTGGGACAACATTAAATTCGAAACACACCAGTGCTCGATATAATTGCCAAAAAGAATGGTCGGAGTCTCTTACCGCATGTCTTGCCAGAGTTCAACCGAAGGAGGACAGCCGGCAGAGGTGGAGCAGTTGTTTACTTGAAGGGAATCCCTACGCCGGAAGCGTGAACACTGGTTTGTCTGCATGATGTCGCCGGAGAGTAGGGAGTTTGGAGAAATTACTGTGAGGGGCTGAATTTAGGAAACAAGGACGTGTCTGCAAACCACTGTGCTTTGGAAATAGTTAAGAATTGTAAATAATGAGCACACATAATTGTGATTAGCCATTGCCAACGAGTGCACATCAAAATAGCAACTTGACATTTTTAGATAATTGCAAAAACCTACAGCTGTTAATAAAAAGATTATGATATTCCTGGCACAATTCAGTGGTTTGAAAAAGTCATAGAAAATTTAAAAAAAAATGCGACACGGCGGGCAGGGGAGGGGGCGGAGCGGGGAGAGGGAACAGACGGAGGGAAGGCCAGATAAGGGGAGGGGGAGGAGAAATGCGACACGGCGGGCAGGGGAGGGGGCGGAGCGGGGAGAGGGAACAGACGAAGGAAAGACAGATAAGGGGAGGGGGGAGGAGAAATGCGACACGGCGGGCAGGGGAGGGGGCGAGGGGGGAGGAGAAATGCGACGTGCGGATGAGGGAACTGATGTGCACGCGCTTTTAAGCTCAATGCGCATGCGCATTGAGCTTAAAAGTCACGGGCACTGCAAGGAATCGCCACGATTCCTTGCAAGTTGGACAAAGAGTGGATAAGCCCCCATAGTCTCGCTTGCTCGATGCGCATGCGCATCGACAGGCGAGACCTAAAAAGGACACTGTTGAAGAGCTTGTTGGTTATCAGTTTGAAAATACTTCAGGTGTCAACTGCTATGCTAATGTAGTGGTCAATGTTTTTTTCTAGAAGGTTTGCAACAGCAAATTATGGAGAATCGGGAAAAAAGATTTTGTTCCTTGTTGCATTCCATTTGTGAAAAATTGAGAACTGATAGAAGATAGATACAAGCGTTTTGTGACGTTCGTAATCTTTTGGAAGTATGTTCTGGTTCTACACAATTTTCGCAAAATATCCAATAAGATGCTCAGGAATTTCTAATGTATATGCTTACCGTATTTTAAAATGAAGGCGTAGAAATAGAAAATATTTTTGGCCTTTGTCATAAATGGGAACATCATTGTGAAAATTGTATGTATACATGTAGCACTAATGTAGATACTGAAAGATTTCTATATTTGACATTACTGGACTGTAAATCAGTGTCTTTCAATAAATTAGTTAAAGCAGCAAATCAACTTGGAGTGTAGCCAATGCAAATCAGAAATGCTATCAACATTATTTATACAAAGACATGGACAATATATCATTTTAATGATGCAACGTTGTACAACAAAATTGGACACTTTAATAAAACATTTTGTAGTAACTCAACTATCAATATCAGGAAGGACTTTTGTAGCAGTAGCAAAAAATTTCCATGATGGTCCTTCCACAACATCTGGACATTACACTGTCTATCTAAAATGTGAAAAAGGCGGGACACTTTGTAATGATGCTCAGTTGGTTTTTAAACAACGTTTGCCTAGCGAATTACCAAATTCCTACCTAATATTTTTAAAGCCAACGATTTAGGAAGATCATTCAGCCTCTGAGGAATTTATTATTATGATTTAACAGGATTACTATTGGACAATTTAAATAAAAAGGATTGCAATAATACCATTTGGCCTCGAGGAAAGGTATATGTTTGAATTATGGACTTTTTCTTGCACATTGTCTCAGTGTATAGTTTTTAAGCGACAACATTTACAGTGTTTATAAATGTAAGTTATAAAATTTTCTTAGCAGTAAGCATTTTATATATGTGTGACTTGTATTATACTGTATTTTATTGAGGATGGATTCTTGTTTTTTTTAAACAATCTTATTGATTGGGTTTTTTTTTGCCCGCTGTTATGTGATGAGTACGATTGAAATCACGGTTTCTAGTGAAATTCAATATATTCTGAGAACAGCAAAAAAGGCAAAGAAATTAGTATTAAAATGTTAACATTATGCTGTGCTGTTAGAAATATATTATTACATGTTATAACTATTTTTTCTTTTCCATCATCATCAATTAAGCTTCATTCGACATTTTTTCATAAAAGCATAATCCAATGCATAAAACACCCAGTAAAACAGATAAAAGAAGAATGAGTAGGGTCCCTCAATTATAAAACATCTGTATAAAAAGTTATAAAAACACCAAGAATTTGTTCTTTCCTTTCACAGATCCTAATTCTAAAATATGCAATTTACCACAATTTACATTGTAAAAAACAACTGAATAAAATGTGTAGCGTTCTTTAGGTGTATTACTGTTGAGGTAAGTTTAAGTAAGTCTTAAAATGCACAATGGCCTGTGTTTGCACACAGTTGAAAAAAGGGAAGATGGATGGAGTAGATTTGTGCCAGAGAATTTCATTGCAGACAGGTATCAAATAGGACACAGCTTCAGAGCACCTGTCTGCAACACACATGGTATGGTATTCAATAGAGAGATATGGTGGACTAGTACGGCCCAGGGAATTCCAGGATTTAAACAGACAAAATTCCTTAACTTAAAACACATTACTGAGTGTGTTTGCACATCAGGCCACATCCCTTCCCTTCAGTAATCTATAAATGTGCCCTATAAGTTTACCAAAACGTAAGTACTTTATTTTGTTCTCGGTTTATAGTAGTGACATTTTCTACTTATTACTCATGTAATAAGAATTGACCTAGCCAGTAACCCTAGTACAAATTAATTTCTTTATAAAGTATGCATGTACATCATACTTACAGCGCAAGATACGGTTTCATATTTACAAAGAGAGGAAAAGGCAGTCTGTATACCTTTTCTTCTCCATGTAAATACAACCTTATTATACATACCACTTTGCGTTGAAAGAGCGTTCTAAGGGTGTTGCTGTGCGTGTTTGCACAGAACACTCATAGGACAAGACACATCTCCAGATTTATCATAAATCATAAATATGGATATGTGTATGAATGCTGCAGCGTCCTGCAATTGGTGTAGCACGGCACAACAAGGAAAATTATTTTCATTTCTCCTCATTTTTTCTCTTTGAATGTATGCTAAAATGTACAGTATACATTGAAGGAGAAAAATACCTTCACAAATAGTTTTTGTGCAGAAAGGTGTGTCTTTTTGCACGAAAACAAAGTCCATACGACACAGATATCCTTGCACCATGGTGCAAGGGTGCCTGTGTCACCACATGGCTGCAGTTTAAGCAGCAGTGCAGAGGGAAGCACAGACTTGCAACATATTTATGTACATATGTTACATCCCTGTGCTTCGGAAGTACCACAGCGCGCTGTAGCTAAACACTTACCGTGTCATGCTGCAGCACTTCCTTATAGTTCTGCACTTATACATTCACCATACACCACAAATGCATTTTTTCAGTCAATTATCCACTAGACATACATTCATGTAAACTTTCACACACACTAGCATACAAGTTTAGTTCTTTTTTTAACCAGAGTAGTTAGTTCTGAAAATAACTTTTTTTTTCTTTTTTGTGGTTTTATATATATTTTTTTTTAAATGATTTTGTGTTTTTTAAAGTTTTTTTTTACAGGGAAAAAATGTCAAGACGAACAGAACCAAAAACTTTGAGGAGAAAAAAATAAATTAAACTAGCAACGATGGTTGTCGATGGGACGACAAACAATGTCCACTGACTGCTCCTCGTAAGAAATTAAACGATTGCATTGCACGCAATGCATCCTCACTTTCCCAAATTGGGGACGTAAATCTGGTGCTGATGTAGAAGCAGATGGTGTTGCCCCAGATTTGCTAGGAACAGCTGGTGGTGCAGGAGCATTTTTACGCAATCTTCTAGATTCCTCTCGTGAAAAGCTCACTGGATGCCGTGTCTGCAGGTATTTTCTCATGCTAGCTATCCCACATGAGTACTTTTTATTTGGGTCTCCTCTGGAGAGGATCGCCTTGCAGATCTTACATGTAACCTTTGTTGCATTTACTTTTTTTTGCCCCGGCGGGATAGTAAAAAACTTCCAGACAATGGAGGTATATTTCTCTGGAGGGGGAAGTTCTGGAACAAATTCTTCAGTTTCAGAATGTTCAGAATCTGATCTGAAGATGGTTGGTTTGCAGCCATTTTTGAAAGATTCAGGACAACCAGGTCTGCAATCACCAAAAAACAGAAGTTCTTCTTAGCAGAGGTCTTCTCCTAAGGAAGGTCTACGAAGAGTGATTGAAATGGGTGGGGTCCTTCAATACTTAGAATAGGAAGTGTTATGAACCAATTCAATCTCTTTTTTTCTGGTCACATGGAGTCCACGTAGGGTGCGCGCAGGCAGTTCGCACCCAGTGCAACTTCGCGATATTGCATTTAAAAGTAATGTGACTTTATTAAAAGTTAAAGAATATAATTTTTATGATTAGCTCAGATAATGTCTTGTCTTAATATTTATATTATATATATATATATATATATATATATATATATATATATATATATATATATATATATATATATATGTTTTTGGACATTAAAAAACTTTTCGGGAGTCGTGCACCCACCGCGCCCAACACGCATATGACGTCACGCGGAACCGCGCGACCGTCGTGTAGCGTAATACGTACAGGTCACGTATACGCCAAAAGTCGCGTACCAGTCGCATAGCGTTCACGTAGAGTAAGTCGTACTCGTCGCACACCCTACGCGGATCCTACACAACAATCCTAAAATGGCGTACAGGTTCCGCGCAGTGATCGAGAAGGGTGCGCTTTCGGTGTGCGACCCCAAAAAATTTTTTTTTTTTTAAATATTATAAATATATTTTAAAGAATGTAAAATAATTAAAATATTTATATTTATTTTAAAAAAAGATATTTTTACAAAATGTGTAATGTAATTTTTCAAAAAAGATATCTAAAAATAAATAGATTTAAACATTTTTGTAAAACAATATAAAAAATTAGGACAATAAATATATTTTAAACTTATCATTTAAAAACCTTTGAAATTCACTTAAGAAACCATAGGTTTGAGGCCTGTTATAGTTAGGGGTTAGCATTTAAAAAACCTTAGAAATTCACTGAAAAAAACATAGGTTTTAGGGGTGTTATAGTTAGCTGGACAGTTCCTCGTACAAAACCATTGAAATTCCTCAGTTATAGTTATTTGTACTAACTATAACTCGCGCGCCCGCAATCCATCATGTAATATGTGATGATGTCACATATTACATCATTCATGACATGGTCAGTGACATCACTGATGCAGGGGTGTGGAATTATTTTAAAAATCTACTTGGCCAAGGACAAAATGTTACACAAATCTACTTGCCCTCTGTAAATATCTGCTTGCCCTACGTACTGTATAAAATCACTAAGCTAGTTCTGCACAGAGAGAGCCTGCACTGCAATCAGTGCAATATATGTGCAATACATATTTCAAAGGCCAGTTCAATTTTGCAGTGAATGGTGATGCACACTTATATGCAAATGTTGAACCGGCTAGTTGTACAGCATGTGTGAAGATGTCATTGTGCACTGCACCCACGTATCAGCAGTTTTGTCTGTGACAGAATTTCATATGTAAAGAAATGATATCTAAAGGCAGAGTGTAGACTGGTAATTGACTACATGTATTGCTGTCTTTGGGGACGACTATGTCAGAATATGAACCTGTAGGACAGAAAGGATTTCTCCTTCGTATGGCCAACTCGTAGTTCTCCTGCTTCAAAAATACGCAATTGATGTTCTGATAAACATGTGTGGATGGGAATAACTGCACTTCTTGGCCAAGTTTATCAACTCCTCATGGAGCAGCAAAATCATCTAGCAGAGGTACTGTAGTTCACTTAGACCGTATCCACGATTCTTGTCAGAGTTTCAATACTTTTAATGGGGAAGTTAAATCGATTTCTCCTTTTACAATCCTGGGCAGGTGTAAGGTGGTTATATTATGGTGCATACAAGGCAACATCTGCACATTCTTACCTACAAGGCAACATCTGCACATTCTTACCTACAAGGCAACATCTGCACATTCTTACCCCACACAAGTATCATATACAAAACTGGCAGTATCAGTACAAGTTTCTCCTGCACAGTACTGGTGTAGTAATGGTGGAAGCAGCAGCGGAGGCTTCACTGATATGGAGAGGCAACTCTTTTGTGGCTGTGCAAGTTTGTCTAACTCAGAATAAATGTTATGTAGAACATATCACACACACACACTTGCATAGCAGCAAATAAAATGTAATTCCCTTCTCACAGCAAAGGGAAGGACAGCTAAGTTAAAGAAACAGTCAATCTAGAAGTGGAGGGCTAAGGATCTTTGTGATGGAGGGGTAGTGAGTCACTTGACAGAACCAGCATTCCACGTCACACCTAGCAAGGACACCTGAGCTTAATACCAGTAGAGTTGGAAACCCTTTCCTGGCCTGATGGATATTCGAGGCAAATTTGACGAATTAAGATTATTTATGCTTCAACTACCAGGATGTCTAATTCCAATATTAACTGTTCAGCTAAACAAATATCCAAAAGTGCCACTACTAGTTTTTATGTTCTCTCTGTTATTGTGATCTCTGACCATCATCTAACCCCTTTTGCAGACGGACTCGATCTCGTATTTCCCTGAAGGACCAAAAAAGGTTGTAAGAGGAAGAGAGCAGGGGGTACACCAAAACCATACTTAGGGCACGGGCCAACACACTGCACAAATGCCAACATGCCAAAGCCCATCTCTCCCTGCTTCCTAGCCCTAGACATAAGAGGTGTAAAGGTCTTTAAATACACACGACCCATCATGAATAGTGCTTTTGATTCTTTAGCAATTAAGGAAAATCTGCAACTCCTCTCAGCATGAACCTACCCACCACTTCAGACAAAATGGAAAAGCACACCTTGAACTGATAGCAAATAAAGTTAACACCCTTAATTAATAACTGGAACATAAAGCAATGTATACAGCACCTACTGCTAATGGTTGCAGGCAAAAGACCCTCCAGTAATTGCCCCACCCTTCATTACAGATAATAATCAAATAAAAAAATACACAAATGTGCTACTGTTTTTTTCCACACAGGGTACATCTTTAGCCAGAAACGGTTTGGGGGTAGAATGCTAAAATATAAATCCATAGCAATCTAGGAACCAGTTAGGTTTTAATAACTGACAAACACACTTTGGGAGTGAGCCTTTAGCTGGAGTGCAACTGCAACCAGATCACATCCGATATTTCCGGACAAAGGCAGAGGAAGAAGTCATTAGGAATGTTGGGGCACCATGCTAGAGTGCAGGTGAACTAAGCAATTACAATTCTGGTGGCAGCAGGTGTGTGAACTCACTGAGCTATGTTTCTTGCTCATGCACCCTGTATTCCCATTCCTGTAGGTGCTCTGTTCTGCATTGTGAAGGATAAGCGATGGGGTGAACAGGTTCTTCGACCTGCACTTAAGAGTGCATAGCACAAGAATTATGCAGCAGGTGCACTCATAGGTTGTGCTATCCTACTGGCGTGTTCTTCTCGCACACGCCATACAATTGTTCCTACCATCCCACCACTAGCCCAGCTCTTAATCAGCTACTACATTCTAAAGTCGAAAGGGCCCAGGTTCAGAGCATAGCGTTTCTTTTCAGTTGAGAGGAAGACAGTCATTAGGAACTGGCCGAACAATCCTTGCACATGTGCGCACCAACTGCATATTTGTTTTAATTGGTGCAGAAGCAAGTACTCTGCTGCATCACTAGATAAATAGAGTGGCCGTGCATCTGAACTTGCATTTCAGATACCGCCAGTGTCTGTTGCACAAGGATATCAGCGACAGGCAGTTTAAGTGAAACCACAATGCATGCCCTGGCTGCTTTAGAGCAGTCAGAGAGACGGCTGGGAAGTGTAGGCCCTGTGAAAACTGACTTTCGTGTTTGAGCACAACATGGAGCTTGTCATATATCCTTTACACACATTTATCAAGTAATGTAGAGGGTGCGGAGGGGGCCAGATCTCGGAGCACAGGGCCACACAGAGTTAAGTGAACGAGAAAACAAAAGAATACAGGAATTTACATTCGATTCCTAGAATGAGGATGGCACCGGATCAAATTACAAAGGGCAGAGGGCAAAATGACAAGAATGAAAACCCTCTCACCCAAACCTCTTACTAGGGAATGCTGAAAGTGCGTTGCATTAAAACCATGTTTTCCTGCTCCTTCATGTGCAGCTCTTCTGAGGCATTGAGATGCCCTGCAATTCATGAACTTCGGAAATGCACAGGCATTCTATTTTTTTCTTCTGCAGAGTGCCCCTAAGCCCACCCCAGACTGAGATAACCAATAGTCTTAATTTAATATCACCCAGGACCCCATCTAATAATAAAAATACACTCTAGACATCACCAATTCTTCATACACAGACCCACTCATCTTAAACTATCCCAAAATACATGCACAGTCGCCCACACAACCATAAAGACCACAAACTTCCTTTTGATAGAGACTTCAGTTTCACTGGCTAGGTATGTAGTCCAGTGTCAAAATTGTTAAATGCGTTCTGAAAAAAAAAGTCTAATCCTGAATTTCTCTTCATGCGATTTGCTATCCTGACAATACGAGTTGACCTGCCAGTGTTTACAGAAAAACAAGCCAAATGAGTCACAGTTCACAAACAAAGAAGTGACACACACAGTCTCCCACACTGACAGGTGGCGCGCATACACCTCTGTCAGAACAGACCGATGTAACACACTCATGAAGGCACACCGTAGACAAACCTGCATCGGGACCATGCAGCCTCACAATTAACATTGTTACAATCCCGGGCCTCACCACTGGTATCCGATACTCACTGTCAAGTCTCTTGCAGGGCTGTGTCTTGGTGCTGTCGTCAAAGCACAGATTATTAGAAGTGACGGCGGGAAGACACCCCATTGCAGCAGCTGGTACCTCAGGCCCCTCTGGGGTTAACTCACGTGCTGAAATGCTGAGTTGCTAACAGCGCTCAATTCATGTTTGAAAGAGGCAGGGGCACAGATTGTTCCTGTGCCTGGTAACATGATTCCGACGCAGGGGAGGGGAGCGCGATCCGATGCTCATGACGATCAGAGGCCTCGAAAAGATCTCGGAGTGTCTGTGCGCCCCAGAGTGCCCACAGCGCCGATATTTATTATTATTTACCCAATTTAATGTCTACTTGTCCCTCGGACAAACTAGACATTAAATCTTCTTGCCCATCATAAATATCAACATGGTTCGGGCGTCGGGCGATATGATTCCCCCACCCCTGTGATGACATCTCAAATGACATCACAGATGACATCATCCACGTGACAATCTTATACATCTCATCATACACTAGTATAACCTTTCAACACTCTTAATAAAATATGGAGTACCATATTTGAAACCATTGAGACACCAATAGAAGTTATTAAAAACCCACTCAGTGATTCCTACATCTAGACACATCTAAACACTTACCTATAGATTCACCCATATATGCTAACAAAGATCAATAGAACACTATTAAATATACTTATACACCTACATTGACATTACACACCAGCACACATCCTATTCACTTATGCTGTCATCCTACTCACTTATGCAAACAATTGATCATACTTACATTTACTAAGCTACACACTTATACAAACACCACTTTATTTATTCATATAGACAGTAACTCATACTTAGTGTGTTATAAAATCACTATTACAAGTACACAGTTTTCCATACAATCACTGAGACAATCACTGAGTCTTTTATATACTTATTTACATACAAGTGTCGAATACACTGCCTTTATATTTCTACTTTGTTGGACATGTATCATTGAGAAATATATTTACTCATCACCACACCCATAAAGAGATTCACTCACCCAAACAACTGTTTCTACATACAGTCTTAATCTCATAAACCTACCAAATCAACTATTTACATATCTTTGGACAATCACACCCCTCCCACCAACCACACACACATTCACTATCCCATACAAATACTCACTTAACTAATTAATAACTAATATAGACTTTCACATAGCTAGTAACCAACTTATGTAGTAGTTTAGACAACAAGAAATAGAGTGATACAGATATTCACACAGTTGAATCACTATCACATATATTTAATGAGACACTTTAAATTAGTCACTTAGACAGTCAATCGCAGTGCTACTAAATCCTCCATACAGACACTTATACATCCACTCAGTCTTCATTGCAGATTGATTATATATATATTAAATATCGAACCAAACCACATTCACTGGATGAGGTCATCAGTGATGCCATTTGAGATGTCATCAGTGATGTCACTGACCATGTCATGAATGATGTAATATGTGACATCATCAACAGTGGATTGCGGGCACGCGAGTTATAGTTAGTACAACTAACTATAACGGAGGATTTTCAATGGTTTTGTACGAGTGAAATGTCCAGCCAACTATAACACCCCTAAAACCTATATTTTTTTCAGTGAATATATATATATATATTTATATATATATATATATATTTTTTTTTCCCCCCCCAAAGCCCTTGCGCTCAGGATATGCACTCAACGATGTTTCTACCACGTTCGTGGTCCTGATTAGCCTCATAGCAGCCTGCTTCCCCTCTGTCCACATTAGTAATGATCCTGGACGCGTTTCGAATCAACCACCGCTTAATCATAAGTTTACACAGAGACAAGAAGGGCTCACCTGATTAATCACTGTTTTTATTGATTAAATTACTCCGCCCACACTGGGCTTAGCTTGCTGTAGCCGCCGTGAATGTTGGTCCTTGCGGTTCAGGTGAGTGCTAGTGAGAATCCTGTAGTAGGCTCTATGTCTCTGTGACCATTTGAAACTTTAGTAATGTCATATAGTAGGTTGGCACTTCGGGCTACACGCTATTGTGCTCAGGAAACATCGTGCCAAAGAAAGGGAACTTGCCTTTCCCAGCCCTTGACTTGAAGTGGTGCACTTCCTGTTGTCGCGGCTCGGACATTCATTACTAATGTGGACAGAGGGGAAGCAGGCTGCTACGAGGCTAATAAGGACCACGAACGTGGTAGAAACATCATTGAGTGCATATCCTGAACGCAAGGGCTTTGGGGAAAAAATTTGGGAAAGCAAGTAATGCCTGCTGCACCACGCTTTCACTTAGTATGACCCCTGCCACTGTTGGCCACAATACAAGAACATATGCGACCACAGTATGCACCTACACTACGTTAGACCGAATTGAAATGCAAAGTACATGTGCAAAGATTTTTTGGTTTTTCAGAGGCACGCCTCTGGTGATCATTTAGTATCAAAAGGGAAATAAAATGGTCAAATGGCATGCTGTTGTCAGTACCCGTATAATCACAATTATTCATGTGGACGAATAAATAACCTAAACATTAATTATCAAGAATCTCTAGGAGCGGTGTTAAATTATTCGTAGGCAGTGCAGCAGTACAGCTTACATAAATATAAAAAATACTTTGACAGATGCTTAATGTTGTTTCACATCTGTACATTGGGTGTTGTTGTCTCAGTTTCCTGCTTGTGCTTTTATGTTACACAGCTTCTCCTTATTTCATGTATATGTATGCAATATCTGAGCCAAAAGTATTTGAAACAAAAGTATTCAAGAGTACTGAACCAAGGTCTCAATCAATGTTCTGCTATTAATAACATCACTCTAACGTAATCGGCTCTTGCACGAGAACACAAGTCATCAAGAGGCATTCTGGCCCTCATCAGGTATTTACAAGAACATGCAGAGTTTGGGGCAGTAAGAACCTAAATCTGAAAGTTATTCTCCAAAAACTCGTAATTGGTGAGATATTTATTGTGCTTTATAAGATCCGACTCCACTTAGCAACAGATATAACCCAATTATGAGTTTTTGGAGAATCACTTTCAGATTTAGTTTCTTACTGCACCAAACTCTGCATGTTCTTGTAAATACTGTTTTTTTTATGTCTCCCTTCCGCCATCTTGAACCAGCGGACGTGGCCACTCCGGGATGCCAGTTTGAAACTTTCGAGTACGTATATTCCTCCTGTAATGTACCTTTTGCTACCTCGTGTATTTTGTTTGCTCACAATTGTCACTTTTGCCTCATGTAACTTAACGTCTGCTTTTGTAATTTGTTCACTCGTAATCTTCTCATGTATCATTTCTGTTTCTATTGTGAAGCGCTGGATTTAGCAGTGTCACTGTTGTGTTATAGAACTCGTCTGCAAGTAATTGCGGTCTGCTGAGCTCGTCCAGTAGGGTACAATAGGTCTCACATTTGCGAGAGATTAAGCTATTGGCAATGTAAATGACAATGTCATTTATTTATCTGTTTTCAAAACCAACACATAAATAAAAATGTTGTCATTTACAATGCCAATAGCTCTAACATTTGCAAAGGCCAAACCGTTGCATTGTAAATGCTTGTTGGGAGTGATGTTAAGAGAGTCGTTTGTCCTGGTAAAATCTATACGTACTTCAGTAGATCACTGGCAGGGTTGCGGACTACGTGCTTAAAATTTAATATGAGGACAGAATGGAGGTTGATATTGCTTGTGAACATGAGATCAGCAATTCACAACGAAGTTCTGCTATATTATATGAACATCTTTACACTTCTTAGTCACTTTCACTTGATGGGACGGATTGTTTACATTTGTTTGTGTGAATTTTCACGTTCATATTACTTGAATTCTTCAAAAATTTCTGAGATGTTTGTGGGTAGTTCTATGTATAGTTACTTTGTTTTGCAGAACAGTTAAATATTCTTTAGGCTTCTAAACTGCAACAAGTGAACCTTTAATAAATACTGAACAGTATCCATAACTAAGGCTATTTAAAGGCGCTCGCTAGAAATGCTGGCTCTGTAATATTGATGGCACCTGCGAACTGCTGTGAAAGAACGCAGCCTGCAGCTAAATTACTCCATGTTAGTGGGGTGATAAAGGGCCAGTTGATGACCATATCAATTTGCGACTCACAAATTGCAAATTTTAGCAACTCGCAATTTGCGAGTCATAAACTTGAATGTACGAATGGGTCTCAGACACATTTAGCGATTATCAATGGAGTCGCAATTGACCTATCCGATTAATATTCACAAGGCAGATCGAATTTTGCGACTCATTGGGAATAGCCGGCACTCTCAGAGATGGTGGCCTGCTGGGGAGGGCAGGAGGAGGAAACACAGAGGGAGGGTCGAGGCAAAAGAGGGAAGGAGGGCAGGCAGGCAGGAGAAGGCATCACAAAGGGAGGGAGGGCAGGCGGGAGGAGGCAATATAGAAGGGGGCGGTGGAAGGTGGCAACACAAAGGGAGGGAGAGCAGGCGGGAGGGGGCAACACAGAGGGAGTGAGGGCGGGTGGGAGGAGGCAACACAGAGGGAGGGAGGGGGAGGGTGGGAGGAGGCAACACAGAGAGGGCGGGAGGAGGCAATACAGAGGGAGGGAGGAGGGAGGGAGGAGGCAACACAGAGGGAGGGAGGGAGGACGGACCTGAGGAGGCAACACAGAGGGAGGGAGGGCGTGCGTGCGGAGGCCACACAGAAGGAGGGAAGGCGGGCGGGAGGAGGCAACACAGAGGGAGGGTGGGCGGGAGGAGGTTACACAGAGGGAGGGAGTGCGGGAGGAGGCAACACAGTAGGAGGCAACAGAGGGAGGGCGTGTGGGAGGAGGAGGCAGCACAGAGAGAGGGCGGGAGGAGGCAGCACAGCGGGAGGGAGGGCGGGTGGAGGCATCACAGTGGGTGGGCGGGAGGAAGCAACATAGAGGGAGGGAGGGCCTGAGGCGGCAATATAGAGGGAGGGAGGGCAAGCACGAGGAGGCAACACCGAGGGAGGGCAGGCAGGAGGAGGCATTACAGAGGGAGGGAGGGAGGGGGGCAGACGGGAGTGGGCAATACAGAGGGAGGGGGCAACACCGAGAAAGGGAGGGTAGGAGGGAGGAGGCAACACAGAGGGAGGGATGGCAGGAGGAGGCAACTCAGAGGAAGGGGGCGGACAGGAAGAGGCAACACAGAGGGAGGGAGGGCGGACGGGAGGAGGTAACACAGAGGGAGGGAGGGCGGGCGGAGGAGGTAACACAGAGGGAGGGAGGGCGGGCGGGAGGAGGCAACACAGAAGGAGGGAGGGCAGGCAGGAGGAGGAGGCAACACTAAGGGAGAGATGGCAGGCGGGAGGAGGTAATACAGAGGGAGGGCAGACGGGAGGAGGTAACACAAAGGGAGGGAGGGCGGACGGGAGGAGGCAACACAGAGGAATGGAGGACGGGCGGAGGCAACACAGCGGAAGGGAGGGCGGGCGGGGGCAACACAGAAGGAGGGAGGGAGGAGGCAACACAGTAGGAGGACGGGTGGGAGGAGGAGGCAGCACAGAGAGAGGTCGGGCGGGAGGAGGCAGCACAGAGGGAGGGCGGGCGGGAACAGGCAGCACAGAGGGAGGGCGGGCCGGAGGAGGCAACATAGAGGGAGGCAGGGCGGGAGGTGGCAACATAAAGGGAGGGCAGACGGGAGGAGGCAATACAGAGGGAGGGAGGGGGGCGGGAGGGGGCAACACAAAGGGGGGAGGGGGAGGAGGCAGCACAGATGAAAGGAGGGATGGCGGAGGAGGCAGCACAGAGAAAGGAAAGGAGGGTGGCAGAGGATGCAGAACAGAGGAAGGAAGGGAGGGCGAAGAAGGCAGCACAGAGTAAGGAAGGGAGGGCGAAGGAGGCAGCACAGAGTAAGGAAGGGAGGGCGAAGGAGGCAGCACAGAGGAAGGAAGAGAGGGTGGGCGGAGGTAACACAGGAGGAGGCAACACAGAGGGAGGGAGGGCGGGAGGAGGCAACACAGACTGAGCAGACTAGATTACGGCAACGCCCCTTTATTTTGGCATGGCCGACTCATTTTGCAGACTTCAGGTGGTCCAGAGTGCTGCTGCCAAACTAATATGCAATAAAAGAAAATACAGTTCAGCATGATACTGCCTGAAGGAATTACATTGGCTACTAGTCCGTCAGAGAGCTAACTTCAAGCTCCTCTGTTTTGCGCACAGAAACATACACAAAATAGGACCACACATCCTACAAGATAAACTACACTTCCATATCCCCTCACGAAACCTGAGATCATGTCACCAAGCCCTTGCCTCAGATTAACGTACAACCACTGTCAAAACGGAACACTGGTCGTTCTCCAAATCACCGCGGTCCTCTGGAATGGCCTGCCACTCGACCTTCGTCTAACTGACGACTATCTGAAACCCATCCTGTTTCCTAGACACTGATCCCAACCCCGATCATTCCAGTATTCTCTATTCTGTCCTAGCGCTGTGATGTCTCTTGGGACGATTGATGCGCTCTACAAATACAAAATACAAATACACAGAGAGAGGGAGGGCTGGCAGGAGGAGGCAACACAGTGGGAGGGAGGGCAGGAGGAGGCAACACAGAGGAAGGGAACGAGGGCAGGCAGGAAGAGGCAACACAGAGACAGGGAGGGCAGGCAGGCTGGAGGAGGCAGCACAGTGGAGGGCGGGCGGGAGGAGGCAACACAGAGGGAGGGCAGGAGGAGGCAACACAGAGGGAGGGAGGGCGAGCAGTAGGAGGCAACACAGAGGGAGGACAGGCAGACGGGAGGAGGCAAAACAGGGCGGGAGGAGACAACACAGAGGGAGGGTGGGAGGAGGCAACATAGGGAGCCAGGGCGATCGGGTGAAGGCAGCACAGGGGGCGGGCAGAGGCAACACAGGGGGAGGCAGGGCGGGTGGGAGGAGGCAACACAGAGGGAGGAAGGACGGGCGGAAGGAGGCAACACAGAGGAAGGGAGGGCGGGAGGATGCAACACAGAGGAAGGGAGGGCGAGAGGAGGAGGCAACACAGAGGGAGGGTGGGCGTAGGAGGCACCACAAAGGGAGGGAGGGTGGGACGAGGCAACACAGAGGAAGGGAGGGCGGGAGGAGGCAAAACAGAGGAAGGGAGGGAGGGCGGGCAGGAGAAGGCAACACAGACCGGAAGGAGGCAACACAGAAGGAGGGAGGAGGGTGGGAGGAAGCAACACAGAGGGAGGGAGGGCGGACGGGAGGAGGCAACACAGAGGAAGGAAGGGCGGGCGGAGGCAACACAGAGGAAGGGCGGGCGGATGAGGCATCACTGAGGGAGGGAGGGCAGGCGGGAGAAGGGAACACAGAGGGAGGGCAGGTGGGAGGAGGCAACACAGAGGGAGGGAGGGCAGGAGGAGGCAAAACAGAGGGAGGGAGGAGGCAACACAGAGGGAGGGTGGGCAGGTGGGCGGAGGCAACACTGAGGGAGGAAGACGGGCAGGAGGAGTCAACACCAAGAAAGGGTGGGAGGGAGGAGTCAACACCAAGAAAGGGAGGGTGGGAGGGATGAGGCAACACCAAGAAAGGGAGGGTGGGAGGGATGAGGCAACACCGAGAAAGGGAGGGTGGGAGGGAGGAGGCAACACCGAGAAAGGGAGGGTGGGAGGGAGGAGGCAACACCGAGAAAGGGAGGGTGGGAGGGAGGAGGCAACACAGTGGGAGGCATTGTGGGAGGGAGGAGGCAACACCGTGGGCGGGAGAATGGACGAAGGAGGCAACACCGAGGGAGGGAAGGTGGGCGGGAGGAGGTAACACCCAGGGAGGGCGGTGGGCAGGAGGAGGCAACACCGAGGGTGGGCAAGAGAAGGTAAAACCTAGGGAGGGAGGGTGGGCGGGTCGGAGGCAACACCTAGGGAGGGAGGGTGGGCGGACGGGAGGAGGCAACATAGAGGGAGGGAGAGTGGGAGGAGGCAACAAGGAGGGTAGGCGGGAGGAGGCAAATAGGAAGGAAGGAGAGCAGGAGAGAGGAGGCAACAGATGGAGGGAGGGAGGGCGGCAGAGGAACACTGATGGAGGGAAGACGGGCAGGAGGAGGCAACACCAAGAAAGGGAGGGTGGGAGAGAGGAGGAAACACCGAGAAAGGGAGGGTGGGAGGGAGAAGGCAACACAGAGAAAGGGAGGGTGGGAGGCAGAAGGCAACACAGAGAAAGGGAGGGTGGGAGGGAGGAGGCAACACAGAGAAAGGGAGGGTGGGAGGGAGGAGGCAACACAGAGAAAGGGAGGGTGGGAGGGAGGAGGCAACACCGAGAAAGGGAGGGTGGAAGGGAGGAGGCAACACTGTGGGAGGGAGGGTGGGCGAAAGGAGGCAACACTGTGGGAGGGAGGGTGGGCGGGAGGAGACAACACCTAGGGATGGAGGGTGGGCGGAAGGAGGCAACACCTAGGGAGGGAGGGTGGGCAGGAGGAGCAACACCTAGGGAGGGAGGGTGGGCGGGAGGAGGCAACACCTAGGGAGGGAGGAGGGTGGGAGAAAGCAACACCTACGGAGGGAGGGTGGGTGGGAGGTGGCAACAGCGAGGGAAAGAGGGTGAGCTGGAGGCAATACCGATCGGGAAGCAACACCGGAAGAGGCAACACAGAGGAAGGGAGGGAAGTCGGGCACAGGCTACGCCAAGGGAGGGAGAATCGGCAGGAGGAGACAACACCAAGACAAAGATGGTGGGCGGGAGGAGGCAACCAAATGAGAAAGGATCACTTGTCCTGCTTTAACTTGGGTTTGCAGGTAGCGTACTCCTGTCCCAATAAAAAACCCTCATGCACGTGTCTGTTGTTAAGCGAAAGCGGTATATCTTGATTCTCCGCCCCTTTAGACGCGTGAGTGCATAATCATTGGGTTGGTGGTTATGCAACCTCCACCAGGAGGAAAACCCTTTGGTTACAGCAGTAGTGATTAGTGATAGGGAAGTGCAGTGCTGTGAAATGGTAAAAAGGCTTGTCTGCCCTGTGTTCCAAAACTTTAATCAAACAGGGTGCGAGACTATATTAAAATTAAGGTGTGTGTATTGAGATAGTTGAGGTATCTCACACACTAGTATTCATTGTTTTAAAAAAAGGGAGAGAGGGTGAGCTGGAGGCAATACCGATCGGGAAGCAACACCAGAGGAGGCAACACAGAGGAAGGGAGGGAAGTCGGGCACAGGCTACGCCAAGGCAGAGATGGTGGGCGGGAGGAGGCAACACCAAGGGAGAGAGGGCGAGGGGGAGGAGGCAACACGGAGAGTGGGGGAGCAGGCAGGAAGAAGCAAGGGGAGAGTGGAAAGAGGCAACACTGAGGAAGAACAGGCAGAAAGAGGCAACTTGGAGGGAGGGAGGGAGGGCAGAAAGAGGCAACACAAGGGAGGAGGCAACAAAGAGGGAGGGAGGGCTCGCGGAGGCAACAAAGAAGAAGGGAGGGTGGGAGGGCTGGTGGAGGCAACAAAGAAGAAGGGAGGGAGGGCTGGCGGAGGCAACAAAGAAGAAGGTAGGGAGGGCTGGCGGAGGAAACAAAGAAGAAGGGAGGGAGGGCTGGTGGAGGCATCCCAGAGGAAGGGAGGGGGAGCAGCACAGAGGAAAGAAGCGAAGGTGGATGAGGCAGCACAGAGGAAGGAAGGAAGGGCAGGAGGAAGCAACACAAAGGAAAGGAGGGAGGGCTGGAGGAGGCAGTACAAAGGAAGGAAGGGAAGGTGGAGGAGGCAGCACAGATTAAGGGAGGGAGGGCGGAAGAGGCAGCACGGAGGAAGGAAGGGAGGGAGGGCAGGAGGAAGCAGCACAGAGGAAGGAAGGGAGGGAGGGCAGGAGGAAGCAGCACAAAGGAAGGAAGGGAGGGCTGTAGGAGGCAGCACAAAGGAAGGAAGGGAGGGTGAGTGGAGGCAACACAGGAGCAGGGAGAGAAGACAGGAGGAAGCATGGGAGATATGGGACAAGTTGGTGGCGACAGACAATGAAGGGTAGGAGGGAGGGTATGGCAGCAAGCTGACAACTGAGTTTGGTTGGGAGGGGCATGAGGGTTGGAGCAAGCAAATGGCTAGCAGAGAGTAAGCAGGGGGGGGTAACAGAGGGGGAGGCAAGTAGGCCTAAAAAGATACACTTTTGAAGAGTATTTAAAAGACAAAAAAAAGGTAGCGTCTAAAAATGTGCAGTGGAAGGACACAAATAATGCATCCATGCTCCAAGGGAAGGACATACACACAAAGAGGAAGGAAGTCTATGGCAACTGTTCACTAAAAAGCAAGGAAATGAGTGACAATGAAGCCTACCAATGTTAAGCAATAGGTATCCTTAAAGTCCAGTGTTAGAAAACTAAAGGTCTTGAGGAGACAATGCATGCGCTATTTAAGCGAGCCCTAAAAACACATGATAAAGAGCAGAAAGTCCTCTGCTGGCTTTCTTTGCCAATAGAAAATGCAAGGAAAGGGGTTCAGATGATTTAGCATGGAATGCGGTAGACGTTTGCAAAGGCAAGATATGGAGTGCCACCAAACTGATTTCATCTTTCAAAGGGTGTCAGGACCCAGCCACAGAACAGTATCAGAGCAAACTTCGATTGAAGGCATGCTCCTTCTAGGGGAGAAATTTACACATACTTTTTCTGTTGAATGTTTCACCTTCACACCCCAGTTGACCTGAGGAGCTGGCGTTGACTGAGGCCAAAGATAAAAATTCTACAAACATCATCTGGAATATTATTGAAAACAAAGCTGATAGGGCAGTCTTTAATTGGATTTTGCAGTAAAATCACCCAATGTCATCTACACTAATTTGTTTTGTTCTGGCATCAATGTTATGAAACTTAAGGAGGGCAGGAATCATAAAGGTAGAAGAATGTTTCTCCTAAAGGTGTGTGGAACATCTTCACACCCACTGTGAACAATCTAGCAGGCTGGGCAACACAAATTCAAACTCTAGTTGTCAACAATGTTCACAGTAAAGAAATCCTAAACATTTTATAAATGAATACAGCACATTGTTCTAAATTTCTGGTTTGTGATATAAACATAAACTGCACCTACTCGGGAGCAAACTTGTCCAGCGTCCTGAAGAGCTCGTTCTTCACAGTCAAGTTCTCTACAATTGCTTCAATGACTAGGTCTGTGCTGTGCACCACCGATGCAGGATCTGTGCATGTCGTAAAATTGTTTAAGGTCTTCTGAATAAACTGAGCACCTGCCTGGAAAACGAAAGGAAGAAGGATTAAAGCGTCGATTTGTTTATGTCCAAAATTATTCCCCCGACAGCAGCCACAGACGCATCCCCAATTTGTATTCTCTGACATTTACTTGACTTTTCTACACGGGCATCAAACACAACTTTGATGTTGATTTAATTAGTGATTCTGCTATAATGCCTTAACAAGTCAACACAACCTGCAAAACTGCTTTTGAATAAGCATGACAAAGATATCATCCTTATTCTAAGTTTTCTATTTTTAGTTTGGCTCACTTGCGCACAAAGGCACCATGCAGTCGCTACCACATGCCAAGGGGGTGTTCTGAAAGTCATGTGAGTAGGCATATCAACAGATACATTGTGAAATGGCATTTTCTTTGAACAAAGAACCAAGTTCAAGGTGCAAAACGTACCCTATGTGTTCATAACTTGTATTACAGTGACTTCAAGTTACAATGAGGCAAACTTCGAATTTTGGGTCTGAGACTGAAGACTTATTGCTATCCGAGTCTCTTTGTATTTCAGTTAAAGCACAGAGGATTCGAGTATCTCATTTGGGAATGATGCCTCTTCTTCCAGGATTAACTTCTAGAAAAACTTTGTGTAAACCTCAGAGCCCTCTGTGAAAGATTTGTTTACTGCCATTTGCCTCTTTAATGAGACCTCTAAGGTGACATGCAGAAGGATGTATAAATCTAGTTCAGTTACGATGCAGTAGGTGCTGGGGTCCCTGGAAGACTCCTTTCTGCAGTCAGTTAAAGTTCCATCCAATGGAGTCTGCTTCATACTACTCATGATTGTAATTACAAACTTACAAGTGTTTTTGAGAGTGTGTGTGGCAGGCTTTAGCAAGTAAGAGTGCACAGGCTTTCGGGGAATTTGCATAGTTTGTTGTGCTCCTAGATCCTACAATGGGTGCGAAAAATCCACTCGCTATGGCGTATGGTGAGCTAGATTTAATCAGGACAAGCTATTTTTTTGCCTTCTCGCCCATTCTGGCAAGCTGACAACAGGTGTGCTGTTTGCTCAAAGAAAATGAGAAATAATGATGCCTTTAAATCTGGTTATCTTGTTGCTCAGCTTTCAGAGACGGAGGTCAAAAGTCAGTTTGTCTTCCTACATTTACTTTTCTTTCTGTGAATGAAGTTAGAGGATTTTGTAAAGTGAACTGTGTGACAATCGCGCTGTGCAAAGCATGTGAAATGAAAGGCTGTAAGATTTCAGGCTTTAAGCCGTTAATAAGAGTATATATATTGGATGAAGCTATTTTGGGAGGAAAGTTCTTTATTTTTTTATAAAACAGTCTAGTAGGTCACTGAGGAATAGTGAGAACAAAAGAAGGGCTAGTAAGCATCCTTGCTTCAAGCCATTCGAGGTAGGTACCTTGTAGGTCAATCCTTTGACCCCTCTCCCCATCTGAACTCTATACCACATGGATGAATGTAGGGAGACTATTAGCCGTAGCAGAGCATCTGGAATCCCCATAGTCATTAATTTCCTACACAGGGTAGGTCTACTGACCCTGTCAAAGGCTGTTGAGAAATGAACAAACTTACTATAGACCACTTGCGACTTACTCATTACATACTTATTGATAATTGTTTGTAGAATTCCAAAGCTGTCTGTTACAGAGTCTTTCGACTGAAAACCGACTTGGGCCATCGGAATTGCACCCCTGGTAAAGGCCTAATCTTTTAGATGATCTAAGATACTTGCCACAAAGATTGTCCCGGTTGCATCCAGGAGTGCGATTTGACAATACTTACTGGGAGAAAGGCGGCAGCCTTTCCTCAGAAGAGGAATGACAATACTTTCTGTCCATGAGTTTGGAATACGGCCAGTATCATAGTAGTAGTTGAAGATAGGGGCTAGGAACTTACTCCATCCTTCCGGATTGCTCTGAAGAACATTTACTGGAACCTTGTATGGACCCATTGCTGCTGAGGCTCTAGCCTTCTTTATGTATGATTCAATTTGTGTCTCTGTGGGTGCTGTTATCTGCAGGTCAAGTTTGTTCAGAGGCTTCTGATTGATGAGTTCACTGCAACTGAGGTTAACCGGGTTTGCTTTTTAGAGCTCAAGCAGATAATTTTCCCAATCATTCTGAGAAACCGGAGAAGCATTAGGAGATTTTCTGCTTTGATTGTTATAGCAATAATAAGCCAGATTGCTTACTATTTTTTTGCAGAGCTGCCAGATGTAAATCAACCCAATACTTGTCCATTATTTCTCTGCGGTTTTTATTCTCGATTCTTTTCAATTTTGTTTTGCAGGGTAAAGATTTCTTTCCTCCTAGAGTCAGAAAAGGCAATGACTTGCTGTCTAATTAGCTTATTCCATCTTCTCAATCTCTGGATCGTACTTATTTCTTGATGTGGAGGATTAATATGAGACTGCCAACTTCTGTAGTGTGTGAACTACTAATGAAAGAGTTTCCTCAAAATTTAAAATATGGGTTGGGTGAACTGTTCAAACATTTAAAATATATTTCACTAGCTATGAAGGCACATTTTTGTATTTCTGTGGTAAAAAAAGATTTTATAGGATCAAAACACTTTACTTGGTGATGTGCAAATTTTAAATATTGTTGCTCAAATCCAATTTCCAAACATTGTTCATGCACTATATAGTTTTATCAGTAAAACGACATGGTAATGGGAAGGTTTTGTTGTCATTTCAATGGAAAATGTGCTACATGTAAGTGACAGTGCACTTCCACATCATGCTTTAGTAATATATTTATGAAAAGTGAGTTTTTAAACATGAACTGGGAAATATTCCTGCTCCTGCCCAGATGGCAATGCTATTAGTGAACCAAGAGGCAAGCCAAAGATCACGTGTATCCTATATGTGGGCTTGATTCTTATTCTAAATGGAGCAAACGATTAGTAAATAAAAATAGTTTTTTGTACAGCTGAAATAGTTAACGTGCATATTTGAAGGTGCTCTCTTCTGTGATAATGAAGATAAAGGCAGTTCCATAAGACAAAATATTAGCCTAGGATCACACAATTTGAGACCAGTTCACAGGTCAAATACATTACAGTTAGGTTGATTAGATTATTCAAGTTACTAGACCTGCAGGTCTAGTAAAATGTTTGTGATTTTTCGAGTCCTCCTACACCACATGCAGCTAGGTGGAAAGAAAGTAATATTCGCACAGGATTTCAACTTTGTATTTGTTCCATGGCAGCCTTCTTTCGCTCTCCACTAAACTATAATTTCCTTTTGAGGATTCAATTAGAGGAACAGTTGTGAGATTGTCGATCTACTGTCGGACAAGCCCATCCTCCTCATATAGCTTGTTACTACCATGGGTGTAGATCTGGATTCATGTTGGTCATAAGGTACTTTAGCAACAATAGTAAACAATAGTAAAACTTGTGCTATCACAGGAATGACATCTGGAGTCTGTCGGTCCTGCAATCTACACATTTTTCCCTCCACGTTCAAAGAATGCATCATGCCGTTTTGTTGATGGGTGCAAGCTGGGGAAATTAATCCTTCCGAATGCAAACTAATACTGCCTCTCAATTACTGACTAATTTACTATGTGAATAAGTAAAACGCCATGACAGGGTCCTTTTCCTTATCAGCAGCTACCCAGGTGCACAAAAAGTGTAAAATGTCAGTAAATTCTGATTTTCATCATTTGTGCGAACAGTATTAGATGTTATAATGATAGCTAACATGCATTCCAGTTGTATTAGAATGCAAACAAATCTGCATCTCTAGATATTACTTCTGTACCACACTTTTCTCCTGTAATTATGCAAACAGGTTCAGTGTTGTGTCACTCAGGTGTTCAAAACCAATCAGGGAACGGGAAACTTTCACTAAGTGGCGAGAATTTATGATGGCCTTGGATTGGTGTGGTCTGGTGTGGTGCGATAAACTGCGTCCATAGGTGGCTCCGAGACTGGTAAACTACAAGATCACGGTCTCAGGCCACCCGGAACACAGACAGACCCTGTATACCCGGTGAGGAAGGCGGACCCTGGTGCTGAGCGGCCGCTGCAGCTCCCGAGGTCCTGTGGCGGCAGAGACGGGCAGGTCGCGGCAAGGCGACCGGAGCCCGCGCTTTTGGTAGCCTTCATAGTCTGCGGTGATGACCGATCGGCAGACTCATGGACCCCTGCACGTTGGTGCGACTTGTTATGGTTGGTAGATGACATTGAAGTCTCCTTATGTTCTCTATCCCTTTTCTCCTTTTCTTTTCTTTCTCTCTTCCCCTCCTTTCTACCCACGAGCGAGCTGCAGTCCTCCTGCAGACTGAGAGAACTGATGCCATCTGGCGGGCAGGTAGGGTGACTCTTGGACTCTTGCATGCCAGGGGAACGCTGCATGTGTTCTCTATTTGCTCTTCCTCCTCTGGGGTGTGCTGGGCTGCTTGCGTCGAGGTCCTGAGCCTACCTTCCCTAATTCACGATCGGTCCACCTGGTTAGACTAGGGATACAGTACGATGGGCCTCTGCGGGTGGGGGCCCTGTCGAGGATGAAGCTCCATGGCCGCGTGAGTGGGAGGGGATGCGGGTGCCCATCTGCCGCTGGTTTCCTCTGCGACAAGTTAGGTCAGTTCGCTCTTGAACTGCCTCTCCCTCCCACATGACACGCCTTAAAGTAGTTATCATGAGCTTCAATGTGCGGGCCTTAACTCGCCCGCAAAGCGGTGTGCCCTTCTTGCCTTGATGAAAGAAGCGAAGTGCGATATTTGTCTCCTACCAGAGACCCACCTCATGCAGACGGACTGGAAGCAGCTACGATCGCATCGGTTTGACAGATGATATTTTTCATTGGGCTGGGAAAGAAGGCCGTAGTAGAGATTCTTTTGGCTACGCATTTTCAGGGGAAAGAAGTGGGACTTCATGCGAAGGTCGCGGGCCGCCTCCTGGCCTTGAGGGTGCTACTGGGAGAGAGGATACATATGATTGCTTCAGTATATAGCACTAACGAACACCAAGAGACTTTCTTACGAGAAACTATAAGCTCGATTCTGGAGTCTCCGGATGAGGATCTCGTCATTGGGAGAAGATTTCAACCTGGTTCCTGCTGCGGAGCAGGATAGGTCAACGCTACAGGTGGGACACACGGCTCAATCTCCGACATGATGCTTCAGAGACTGAAGGAGGTGGGCCTCACAGACGCCTGGCGTCACCGCTTTCCAACGGCACGGGAATACACCTTTTTCTCCGCTGCCCACAAAACATACACCCCCATTGACCTCTTTTGGACTTCACCTAGGGTCACGGCGTCCACTGATGACGTATCCATCGGGGTGGCGGTGCTCTCTGATCACTCACTGGTCGTCTTGACGTTGCTTCTCCCCGGAGGGGCCAAGCGGCAGGATTCATGGCGCTTAAACCGCAAACTACTCACCTACGACGCTAATATCACTGAGCTACGAGGTACTATCAAAACCTATCTGAAGTCAACGACGTGGGCTTGGTGGGGGTCGACATACTTTGGGACACCTTGAAGGCGGTCATCTGCAGGCTGGAGGGGGTGTATCGCCTGGGGCGGTCTAAACCCGGCGCTTTCTCACACAGGTAAGGAAGCAACTGCGAGCCTTAGACCTCGACCACGCTGAATACGCCTTGCTCCGTACCAAACAACGCTATTACGAAGGAGGGAACAAGGCAGGGAGACTCTTGGCGCATGCTCGGTGGGCCGAGATGGCAACGTGTCGGGTTGTGGAACAGGCAACCGAACGGGATGAGCTCCTGCGTGCGGATGGAGACATCAGAGTTTGAGGCCTTCTATAAGGCTCTCTACTCTGCTGATACTCTGGGCCCTGTAGTGGCCAGGGAGTATTCGCAAGAGGCTCTGGTGACCTGCTTGTGGATTCAGTTGCGGCCAGTTTGGAAGCGTACATCAGTCCTGATTAAGTGTTGCGGGCTATCCAAGGACTTTAGGCAGGCAAGGCCCCGAAAAAAGATAGCTTCTCAGTCGACTTTTATAAACCTTTTGCTTTGGACCTCTCCCCTCTTTTGGCGCGGTTGTTCAACATCTTTAGCGCTTCTGGGAAACTCACCCCCTCGATGTCCATGGCGGAGGTAGTAGTCATTCCCAAGCCGGGAAAGGACCCACGTCAGTGTGCCTCATACCGCCCCATTTCTCTGCTCAATGTGGACCTGAAGATCTTCACAAGTATTTTGGCCTCCAGACACGCACCACACATGCAAGGCCTTGTGGACCCCGACCAATCGGGTTTTATCCCAGATCACAACTGTGGGGCTGGGACTCGTCGACTCTGCCACTGGACAAGACGCAACAAACCCAGCTTCTGGCGATACTTCTCTCGGTGGATGCCGAAAATGCATTTGACCGGGTCCACTGGACTTATTTGCATCAGGTCCTCTGTCAGATTGCAGAGATAGGTAAATTGCGTATACCACAGTCCACAAGCCCGCATCAGGGTCAATGGGGTGGTCTCCTGTCCCTTCCAAATTGGAATAAGTAGTACTTTAAACCACTATTAGAGGGAAAACGTTAATGGCGAGAGGATTTATGTGGTTAATATTGGCAATACTTTTGAATGACTTGGAATGTTTTGCATCTAAAACATTGTTTTTTAAATTGTAGAATACCCCTGACGAAGGGCCAGGTTAAGGCCCGAAATGCATTGGGTTACAAGGATACACGTATGAGGATTACTTACGCACACTACCAGCTACCGACTAAGGCCTGTTGGCATTTTCGCAGCATTTAAGTTTACAGTGACCTGTGCAAGACGTTTCTCATGTGACGACGGATGTACTTTGGTTGGAAAGTGTGAAACCTTTGATGAATTGAATAAACTTTGAACAAACCTGGATTAACTTGCTGTTGCAAGGGCACATTTTCACTGTGCGCCAGGAAATGGGGTGAAAGGTCGCACAATTTTCTATTTTGTTTACAATGCACGTGGCTTCATGGCAGACCACGCTACCGGGCCCTGCACGCAAATAAACTTACAAATTGGATTAACATGTACAAATGATAGCAACTGGTGTGCACTCTATCACTCCTTTTTGACTTGAAGATCTTCACAAGTATTTTGGTCTCCAGACTCGCACCACACAAGCAAGGCCTTGTGGAACCCGACCAATCGGGTTTTATCCCAGATCACAACTGTGGGGATGGGACTCGCCACTGGACAAGACGCAACAAACCCAGCTTCTGGCGATACTTCTCTCGTGGATGCCGAAAATGCATTTGACCGGGTCCACTGGACTTATTTGCATCAGGTCCTCTGTCAGATTCCAGAGATGGGTAAATTGCGTATCTCCTGTCCCTTCCAAATCGGACACAGCAGTGTGCCCTCTTTCCCACCTCCTTTTCATGCTCTATATGGAGCCATTCGCCGAAAGGGTCTGCCAACTCCCTACGGTCACTGGGATCCGGATGGGGGACAGGGAACATAAGATCTCTCTTTACGAGGATGACGTGCTTCTTTTTTTAACACACCTGTTGCTCTCTCTTCCCCCTCCGCTGGCAGAGGTCGAGGCTTTCAGTGCGGCGTCGGGTTTTAAAGTCAACTTGCAAAAGACTCAGGTTTTAATCCTCAAGCTACCAGCGGCAGATCGCTTCACTTCCCTTCCCTTTTTCCTGGGCTGCTACGGATATCACATACCTAGGGCTCAGGGTTTTTTCGACCACTGCGAAGACCGCTCCGGTGAACTACACAGAGGTACTGAACAAAGTGAGTCTTAAACTGAGCTGTTGGAAGAAACATGCCTTCTCCTGGCTGGGCAAGATTGCGGCAGTCAAAATAACGATTTCGCCCGTCTGCTTTACATCATGCTCCCCTTATGCCGCCACCCGCGACGTTGGCTCAAATGCAGCAACTCATCAACAACTTCCATTGGGGGGGGGGGGGAGCACGCATGGTCCGTCATTCCACGCATTTGAGGCAGGTCGAAAGCGGCCTCAGGATCCCGCATCTCGGGCGTTACTACGAACTTGCGCAATTACGATGGATGATCGAATGTTATCAGTTAGATTCAGAGAAACATTGGTGTTTCATGGACAGGGGGGGTCGCTGGGATCCAACATTTGGAAAGTTCCCTGGCTACCCAGACGTCATCGGCCGCTGGGTGTATAGCTCTCCCCAGTCCTGCGAGCCACTATGCGGGTGTGGGACAGGGTCCAGGAGAGGTGTCAGCTGCCCTCTGCAGTCTCACCCTTGACCCCCTTCATTGGAAACCCAGATTTTCCCCCGACCCTCGTAGGGAACACCTACTTGAAATAGCAAGATGCAAACTGTAAGCATATTGGATCCCCAAGGACGCGTACTGGCAGGCCTTGGCGCTACGCCACTGGGTCACACACACCCAGATACATTTGCAAGCAGGTCGGCTCCTCACAAAATTTGAGATTTGATTCATTACTCGCACTTACAACAAACGCCTTCTGTCAGACATTTAAGGCTTTCACAACAAGGCAGGAACCCAGGCCAAATCCCCAGAGGCAGAGAAGTTGGGAGGCGGAACGGAGACGGTAGTTCTCCCCCAAGGAGTGGTTGGACATTATTTACAGGGCTCAAGCGTCCTCGTGAGCACCTCAGGGAAGGAAATGCTTCTGAAAATTGCACACTATTGGTATGACACCCAAGTGAGGTTTGCTAAATGGTAGCCCCGAAGCAGCGATCGCTGCTGGCGCAATTGCGGACAAGAGGGTATACTGTCCCATATCCTATGACATTGCCCTAAGATACAGACATTTTTGGAAGCTTTTCTGCCCATAGTCAATCAGATATATCAGACAGAACTCCCCAGATTTCCTAGTTATATCCTCCTGGGGCTACCCAACCCTCTTAGATACCCTCCCCAGTCCTGTAGGGGCAGGGCTATCACTCTAGCACTAGGGGCAGCTAAGAAGGTTCTCCTGGCAAGGTGGGGCACAACCGCCATCCCATCCAAGTTAGACTGGCTACACAAACTGTGGGAGGTGGTGGAAATAGAACGGATTACGGCGGGGATCAACCACACGCTGCCTAAATTCGATAAGACCTGGGGGTCCACGGTGGCTTACTTATCCTTAGAGTTCGTAGAGCTTACCTGCCTTCCCTATCTACGGGTCTTGCGATTCCCCACAACTCTCTTAACGGACCCACTGCATCCTCCGAAGGACACTCAGCCCTAGACCCCCCCAGAGTCACACCATATGTTGTAGGTGGATACCTGTCCTCTACTCCTTCTCTCAGTCTTACCTTTGCCCTTTCTCATCCTCTCTTTGCTGCCCCTCTTTTTTCTTTAATAAAGTTTGCTTTTGAATAAGATGTTCCCCACCGGTCGGTGGTTGTAGGTGGGCGTAATGTTTAAGATTGCAACAAACTCAATAAAAACGCCTTAAACCATAACAATTCAACTCAGCACATAATAAAAGCCTATGACTATAACCTAGAAATATAGAGCAGGAAAAAAAGAAATTCTATTACATGTCCGCACCCCTTTCACCCCATAAGCAAATCTGGCTTAAGTAACAGCTGTTGCTTCATATAGCCATTTTACTATAACAAATTTAAACCTGCCCCATAAACCGGCCACTAGGATTTGTATGAATACCGGGCTGTCACCTCAGGCTTTTCTGCAAATTTCTTCTTCACCAGCTTCTTAAGGCTGTCCTCAATCCCCTTCCTGGAGTTTTTCAAGATATCTTCGGTCTGGTCCACCAACACCACAGTGTGACCTGTGGCTGCAGCAGTCTGCAAGGAAATCAAAACACACCATGAGGGTGGGCAGAACTATGGTAACAAACAAACCAAAAACTCTAAACTTTTAGGGCCTGATTTAGAGGTTGGTGGACAGGTACGTCACAAACAGCCCAGATATTCTGTCCACCTTATATAAGTGCATTATATCCTAATGGTGGGCATGATACCAGTCACGTTTGTGATGGAGTATCCATCCCCGAAACTTTAAGTCAGGCTCTTAAAGTCTCAAAAAATCTATCTGCATCAAAGACTCTGTAGCAATTTCACAATTATCCAGTGCACACTCATAAAGACGAGGGTGAGACTTTCACGTGGTCAATGAGACAAAGTACGCATTGGTACTTATAAAGAGTGAACCTAGCTAGAAAGAAACGGGGTGCTGTACACTGCTTGAGGGAAAATAAAATTCATACATTACATTTCACATTTTTAGCCACAGGAAAATTAAGTGATTTCCCCTCAATCACACGATGTGGAGTCGGGTGCCGGGGTCAGGATTCAAACGAGGAACCGCAGGCTCCGAAGTCGGCAGTTCTAGCCACTAGGCCACATCTTCTCAGCATTAGACGTTGTTACAAGGACTGGGAAACCAGTATGGACTGAACCCAGTGCATAGATAAGGTTATATGCAGGATGAAATATGTATTCATGCACCTAACACATAAAAACTTCTAGAAGGAAATTGCGGATCCTAGTTATGGGAGACTATGCATACTTACTACGAAAATCAGTAGACAACTTGCCCAGAAGTACAGGCAAAATAAAGATCTGTGCTGTTTTGAATCAAACAACTACCGCTAGTCGCAAGCCTCCCTCCAGAGCATGTCAAAGGGGACTGTTAGTCACAGTTATATAAAGGTGTGACTACACTCTGAAAATAAATAGTCCAGCAGGGTCTAGATGGACGCAAAAGAAATTATAGAGGAACGTCCTCAGTGTTCTCCAGATTAGAAACCAGAGGGGGAAAAAAACATTGAGCAGAAAAGAACATAGTGGTTCAGCGAGATAATAGAGGGTGGTCAAACTCCTCACAAAAAAGTTTGTTATTGTAAGTCAGCTAATCGTTTTCATAATCATTTTACTGTTTAATGGTCAGTTTACCTTTCCACATAGGGCATGTCAGGCGACGCAAATGATCTTTAACCTGAAGGGGAGATAAGGGCTCACACACAGCATAGTGCGACAAGGAATGCCTCATTCAGCTAAAAACTGTGCCAAAGAAGGCCTGTTTACTCCGCAGTGCCCTTGTCTTACCTTAGTTAAGGGTTTTAGACCTTGATCCATTTAATCCGGAAGCTATCTTGAGCTGTGTTTGCTCTCAAGAAGTAGATTATTAACCTCTGAAAGAAGCAGTTACTTAAAACTCCAGAAAGAGACCTGCTTTCCTTAAAATCCAAGCTGATCAAAAAAAAAAATCTCCAAGAACACAGTTATGACCTGGCTCTTCACCAACACATGAAAGATCAGGATAGTCAAGAGAAATAACTTGTCACCATCACTTAGAGGTTATGGACACTACATGGCTTTGGATAAAACTCGCGATGATCCATACCCAAATCTCACCAACGATGGAATACACGACTACATATGCATCTGTCACTCGCTTAACTGTCACTCCATTCCCAATTGTAGCTACAGGCTTGCAAGGACATGACAAGAGCAGCTACTGCCAGTCATGCACAATATCAGCATTTGAAGCAATGTATAAAATGCCAGTCAAATGTATATGTTGATGGCTGTATCAAAGGGAGGCAAGCCTGTACATTGGCACATTGTATGTTATGCCTACTAAGCATTTAATACAGTGAAACACACTTAAATGCACTTGCACTTAAAGTGTCCAGCAGCAGTTTCAATGGGACAGCTAACACAAGCTAAATAAATAAACTTAGCTCTTAAGCATGAAATAAAATATAAACCAAACATCGCCTTTAATAAAACAGTCCAGTGCGACCAGTGGAAAACTCTCACATAGTGGTGTCATGGTTACAAATCCGGGATATTTTCAATTACTGCTGAACAAGGTTAAATCAAAAAAGCATTATACAAAAAGGTTTTCCAGCTGCTTACATAAGCAATAATAGCCAATGCATGCATAATAAGAAGTAAGTAAAACAGCACAACCAGTGAGGTGAAACATTTTTAGTAAGCGATAGGACACAAATTCAGTCCCGGCATGTCCAACTTCATGCTTTCGAGGCTGATAAATTATTTTCACCAAGTTGTGGAACTACAATTCAATAATTTAAAGAACCATCTTAAGGATTGTTGGAGTCCAGGGAAAGACGTGTTTTGGAGCCATCTATTCTGTACAAATTTGAAATTATTTCCCATTTTCAGCTAATTGCAGGCCTCATAATGACAACAAATATTGTATTATAAATGAAACTTCAGAAATGGGGCAAGTAAAAACAACCCAACTATCAAGCTTTCCTGAATGTGATCGCCAAATAGTACCAAAGAAAGCTTGAACAACCACTGATAAAGCAATTTCTTTTTGCTCTTGAATCAAAATTTTTTTTAACTTTCAGCAATATTTTATGAATAATTCATTGTCGAACCAGGTCTTTTTCGCATATTGTAAGGGTGACTGTGGATGTCCAGGGGATTAGTGCATTTTATTAAAAGACAACATATGCATATGGAACTTGAAGTTGTACGTTTAATTGTTGGATATCTGAAATCACAAATAAATATCACTCAGCAAATGGTATTTTCATTAAAACAATGAAAATCGATTCAGTGCACTGACTATTATCACCATTCCATTATACTAATATTTTGCAGATTATTATTCTGTGTCCCTGCAGCTGCTCGGCCACCTCCAGCGCTGCTTCCCACTTTCCCGCTTCCCAGCTGTCCCGCCCTCCCCCTATTTATGGCGCCCGCTGTGCAGTGAAGGTGCAATCCATGGATCTGGTCAGTGGACTGCTCTCTTCACTGTACAGCTCCGCCTGGTAGCTGCTGCTACTGACCCTTTGGTCAGTGGGTCTAGGCCCTTCTCAATCCGCAGGCACCCGCCTGCGCCTCATCCATGGTGGTCCAGTGGGGAGCTTCTCTGCTGGTGCTCTGCCTTTCTTTTTCCTCCCTTTCTCTTGCTTGTTTTTTCCCACTATTGTTCACTGTTTTCTCTTCTCTCTCCTTTTTGCACCTTTTCCCGTCTCCAGCACAGATTCTCACTTCCCACTTTCCCGCCTTCCAGCTGTCCAGCCCTCCCCCTCAAGACGCATCAAAGGCAGAGCCCGTCTGGGCTCGTCCACGCCTGGACCGAGCCCAGCGCCACGGACCCTGGTTCTCTGACTATCCACTGATACGACGCCAGATATCTCCAAGCACTCAATACTGCATGCTACACCACCTGCCACCAGGCATCACAATGGACACCCAAGGCCCGTTTTCCTGCCGGAACTGTAGCTGCACCTTTGACTGCCACCGCACACCAGCCCCGCCACCGCATGACTGACAAACACTGGACCCGACTGCCTCAACGGCATCCTGCTCAACACATGCTCCCTCCACAAACACGCCGTGGAGATCTGGGACCTACTCAACTCTGTCCCCCCCAACTCCCTTCCTCATGGAAACCTGGATGAACTCCACTGCCGCCCTGGACATCGCTACCGCCATCCCGGACGGTTAAAATATCATCCACAAGGACCGTGTCAACAAACCATGGGAGACATAGCCATCGTACACAAGAGCACCTTCTGCTTCACCCTCCACACAGACTACCTACGGCCAACATGGAGCACCTCCACTTCCAGGTCCAGACCAACCCAAACACCACCCTCCGCAGCACCCTCATCTATAGACCTCCTCATACCCCTCTGAACATGCCCACCCTTCAGTGATTCCATCATTGACTTCATCAAACCCCACGATCTTGCCTCCAAAGACTACATCCTCCTCACTTTCACCTGGACAATGCCAATGACAAACACCTCATTCCTGCTGGAAAACCTTGCCACAGTCAGACTGAGACAACGGGTCACCTCCCCAGCCCACTCAGTGGACACGCACTCTAATCCATCTTCTCTGCCAGCTACATCACCTTCAGCAACACCACTGAGCTCCAGTGGACCGACCAACTGCTATGTCCACTTCGTCTTCACCAAACAAACCATTCACCACCACGCTCACAGTTACCCTGATAGAAGCTGGAACAAGGTCACCGAAGAACAGCTCAACACCCCACCTCAGCAAAACCCCTCCACCAACACCCACAGACGCCAACACCGCAGTACGCAACCTCCACTGATGGATCGCCAACACTTTGGATCCCTTGAAGAAAGCCCCAAGCAAACAACACTCCAAGAAAGCCAGCTGGTACTCTCTCACCCTCCACGAGTACAGACGCTCCTGTAGACAGCTCGAGAAGAGATGGAGGAGCAGCAATACCCTGGAAGACCACTTAGCCTTCAAGAATGCTGTCACCGCACACTACCACCTCATCAGAACAACGGAAAAAGCGGTCCTACAAGAAAGGATCAACACCAACGCTCTCAACAGTAAGGAACCTTTCTCCATGGTCAAAGAATGTGCCAGACCCAGCAAAGACATAGCATACATCCCCCTATCCAAGACCTCTGCAACAACCTCAGCACCTACTTCCACCACAAGATCAAGGAGACATACAACAGTTTTGACAGTCAAGATACCAAAGACCCTCCCACCCCACCCCACCGCAACCACCACACCTTACGATGCTGGACCACAACAGACCATGCTCAGCTGGACCCCCACTCACCACGGACAACACCCTCAAGATTATGAAGAGCATCCACTTTGGAGCACCCTTGGACCCCTGCGCGCATCACATCTTCAACAGAGCATGCACCACCATCACCCCAGAACTCTGATGCACCATCAACTGCTCCATCAACTCCGCCACCTTCCTGGAAGACTGGAAGCACGCAGTGATCAACCCCTTGCTGAAGAAACCCTCTGCCAACCCAACGGAACTCAAGAAAGTCAGATCCATCTCTCTACTCTCCTTTTCAGCCAAGGTCATCGCAAAGGCCATCAACGCCCAACTTTGAGTTCATTGAAGCAAACCACATCCTGGACCTTTCCCAATCTGGTTTCCAAAGCAACCACAGCACCGAGACTACCCTCCTCGTCACCACAGACGACACCTGCGCCCTCCTTGACCGAGGCGAAACTGCAGCCCTCGTCCTCTTCGACCTCTCTCCGCCTTTGATGCCATCTCTCACCGCACCCTAAACACGTGACTCCATGACGCCGGCATCCGTGACATGGATGGATCAGCTCCTTCCTCATCGGCCGTACACAGAGTCAGACTGTCTATGTTCCTCTCGGAACCCACAGAGATTAGCAGTGGAGTACCTCAGGGCTCCTCCCTGAGCCCCACGCTTTTCAACAGTTTCATGGCTCTGCTAGCAGCCATCGTCCGAAACCACAGACTCAACACTGTCTACTACGCTGACGACACACAGCGGATTCTGTACCTCACCAACGAACCCACAGCGACCAAGTCCTCATCATGGTCTCCACCCCCTTCGCCTGGGACAACTCCTGGTGGCCCGCAGCACTTAGAACCCCGTAAGCACTTGGAACCTCCACACACCCACAGACCACGCACAGAACCACAGCCTTATCCTGGACTCCTCGCTCACTATGAACCGGCAGATCAATGCGGTCTCATCATCCTGCTGCCACACTCTAAGCCTGTTCTGAAAGATCTTCGAATGGATCCCCACAGAGTCCAGAAAGATGGTCACCCACACACTCGTCAGCAACAGAATAGACTAAGACACCGCACTATATGCCAGCATCACTCAGAAACTCATCAAGAAACTGCATAACATCCAGAACGCCTCCGCCAGACTCATCCTTAACACCCCCGCCGCAGCCACATCACCAGCCACTTCAGAGACCGCCACTTGCTCCCAGTCAACAAAAGAATCACCTTCAAGCTTCTCACACACGCCTACAAAGCCCTACACAACACTGGACCTGCGTACCTCAACCACTGCCTCGCATTCCACGCACACATCAGAGACCTCCACTCCGCACAACTGTCCCTGGTACCGTCTAATGTATCCGCAAGACCACAGCTGGAGGAAGATCCTTCTCTTACCTCGAAGCGAAGACCTGGAACACCCTGCCTATCCACCACAGGCAATCACCATAACTGCCTTCATTCAGGAAGGACCTCAAGACCTAGGTCTTTGACTGATCCATAGCACCTTCGACAGACCAGCAGCCCTCCCCCCAGCACCTTGAGCCCCTTACGGGGAGAAGTAGCACTCTACAAGCCACTGAGGGGTTGATTCTATTAGATAATATCAGTTAATTTCCTCCTTTAGTCCCTTCCCTTGGCTAGTACTTCCTTTTTGACCATATATAGGTACACTTCCCTTGCTAGACAGTGAAGTCTGACTCTGTTGAGTAATTGTAATGGAAGGATGGGTGACATGAGAAGGGCAGCGAGGTAAAGACAGAGGTATAGTGAAAGTGGTGAGGTGGAGCGAGAGCCAATCTGAGAAGATGTATATAAAGACAGGTCAAGTAAAGAGAGTAGAAAGGGACACAGACCGGTGAAAGGTAGAAAAAGAAATGAGATGTAGAGAGAAATGTTAAAGTGAAGAGACCGAGGTGAGTTAGAGGAATATGGGGGAGGCAGATACAGAGGTAGACTGGATTAGGTAGTGGTGAGGCAGAGAGATGCTCAAAGAGCATGAGGTAGAGAAGGGAGGTTTCGTGTTTGAGTTGAAACAGAGAGTGCAGACAGAGAAGACCGAAAGAGAGAGAGAAGCGAAAGATAGCCCAAGAGAAAGTTTAGAGGCAGAAAATTATAGGGGTGAAGAAGGAGTAAGGTAGTCAGAAAGGTGAAGTAGACAGAACATAAGTAGGAAGAACAGAGGTGAAGATATAAGATAAAGTGAAAGGTTAGGAAGTAAGAGAGGATTGGGGTACAGAGTTGATGTAGTGATGGTGCAAAGCAGACTGAGAAATATGGTACAGAGAGGGGAGTTGGAGAGATGTAGGTTATAGACAGAAAGAGGTGAGGTAAAGAGACAGAGGAGTTTGAGAGATGAAATAAATGGGAGAAGGATACAAAGCTGTGAGATGGACAAGAAAAGTCAGGTGGAGAGGTTGGCTGGAGTTAGACTTGAGGTAGAGAGAGGGTAAACAGGTAGAAATGCTGAGGTAAATTCAATAAATAAAATAAAAATAAAAACAATGCTGAGATATGCACAGAGAAAGAGAGGTACAAATAAGTGGAGCGGGAAACAATGAGAGATATATGGTGAAGGAATAAATATGTATCCATTAAGTAGAAAAAAAACTAAAGTCTAAGTGATAAAATAAAGACTACCAGTAAAACTAACATTTTAAATAAATGGGGAATGACTGGAAAAGGTAGCCCATTTTGATTACCATGACATGCATTTCTAACGTAATCTTAAACGGAATGACCATGTAGGAAAGGGTACAGTCAAATTCAAGGTATACTGCAAAGTTGCACTTAGATTTGGCAAAAGAATGCATAACCAACCAATAACTTACTTCTGAAAGATTATAGACAGAAAGCAGTTGCAACAGAATGTTATGGTGGTGGGATTTGGTGCAACCATAGAGTTAGGGAACCCCAAATAGTCATAAACAAATTTTTACACACTTTGATAAAACTGGATCCGGATACACTATCAATTCGCTTGTACAAAGAGCTGGCCATAACGCATTTTTGAAATGGCTGCTCTTTTTTTTTTAATTAAACCTTTATTTTCCCGTTTTTGCAGAGAAAAAGACATGACATTATAGATACAATGCAGTGGAATGTTTCAGCAATTGGAGAAAATAAAAAGAAAATAGATATCTGAAAGATATGAAAGATACAAAACTTATCACCAACTGATATTGTGTCGTGGGCAAAAACACCTTACACATCAATGAATAAAAATAACAATCCACACAGAAATAACGAACAATAATCTCGCCATCAAATGTCAGTGATAACAAAAATCTAACCAATACCTTCAGGGGTGATGCCTGCTTGCGATTGAGAGTTGTGTGCTGCCTTACACCGGGAAATATAGTCTCTATATGGCCCCATATATCAATTGGTCTGGACGAGCTGGGAAGAAGAGTACTGAACTCCTCACAGTTGGTATTGCAGAACGCCATGCTGTTCAACCAGGAACGTAGTGTGGGGGCACACCTGCCACCCCACAACAGTGCAATCTCCCACTTGGCCAGCAGGAAGCCCAGTGCAGCAATCTTCCGGACCTTCCTGGGAAAGTTGACCACATAACCGGGAAGAGCAATTTCGGGAGTGAGCTGAGGCTGCATGGATAGAATGTCGCCTAATGTGGAGTGCACGCTCAACCAGTACTGGTGGATCTTAGGACAGGTCCAGGTGAGATGAGCAAAGTCAGTAAAGGGAGCCGAACATTTCTGACAATGGTGTGGTCTCGAGTTGTCAATTCTATGAGAATGGGCGGGTGTAAAGTACATCCGACAAAGGAATTTGAAATTAAGTAATTTATGTCGACTGTTCAAGAAGATGTCACTGGTGGCTCAACAACAATGCTCCCACTGGTCGTCTGAAATCGGTTCACCCAAGTCAACCTCCCAAGCCGCCCGAACCCTGGAGTTGTCTACTACGGGCCTGAGAGCTCCACACGGTCGATAAAGTTTAGAAATTAGGTGTGCCCCATCAGGGCTCTGTATCAATAGAGTGAGGGGGGAAGTCTCGACCGGGGCCGTAGGGAAGGATGGGAACCTGGCCCTCAGAGCAGAGCGCACTCAGGTCAGAATGAACGTGTCCATTAAAGACTGTTCACTAAAGCGAGCCTCTTCTGATATTGAGAATGCATGCCCGTCTGGGATCAAGTCTCTGAGACTGTACACATGGAATTTCTCCAGGGTGCGCTTGACCAATTTTTCCCCGGTAATCGAAATAAGGGGGGAATTGGGTAAGGGTAAAGCGGGGGAATATAATAAGTCCAGCCCTAGGAGTCTGCGTAACCTGCACAAGGCCCAGCAAGTGGTGGAGACCGTCTGCACATCCTGGGGGTCCAGAGGGAAATCTGTGGGGAGTTGTGTGAGAAGTTGCCGCTGGAGTACCAGATCCGCCTCTGGCTTTAAATATGGAATGCGCTCATCCGGGTGGAACCAGACGTAGGCATAACAGCACTGCACCACCAAATAATACAGATAAAAATCTGTGACTCCAAGACCGCCTCTGTCTATTGGCAGGGTCTTGTCACCCCAAACCAGGCGTAGCAATACAGAGCGGAGTTGCGAAAAGAAGGCTTTGGTGAGGGGAATGGGAATGTTGTTAAAATAATACAAAAATCGGAGCAGGACCACCATTTTAATAATAGCAACTCTGCCTGCCATGGACAGGGGCAGCCGTAACCACCTCATAACCTGCGACTCTAATGTGCCAATTCCTCTGCCATAGTTCGGGCAGATCATTGAGGCAGTGTCTAGGTGAATTTGGACTCCCAAGTTTCTGACCGAATCGTTACACCATTCCAATGGAAATTCACATTGCCAGGGCTTTGTGCCAGCCGCAAGGGGAAAAATAACTGATTTGTGCCAATTAACCTCTTGGCTGCTATGGCTTTTCCCCTCCTGTGCTGACTATTTATGATCCCCCATTGTTCATGACGAGCTCAGCTCGTCATCAGCACAGCTCAACCGTGCCTCATGACGAGCTGAGCTCGTCATGAGCATCGAAGGGGTTAATATGAAGCCTGGAAAACTCACCAAACCGGACGATTTCTCGAATTAAGGGGGTCAAGTTGGCCTGGGGCATTCGTACATAAAGAACGGTGTTGTCTGCATACATAGATAACAACAGAGGACCAGTGCGGAACTGCAACCAGCGTTGGAGGTGATTTTCCTGAAATTGTCTAGCTAAAGGGTCCATGGCCAAAATAAAAAGAAGAGGGGATAAGGGGCAGCCTGTCTCGTGCCGCATGACAAAAGGAAAAGGCTCAGACAGAGTGCCATTGAGGCGCAGGCGAGCCAAGGGTTTAGTCTATATCTATACTACTATTATAAAGAGAGAACTTGCACCTTTTGGCCAGGTAAACTCGGGAACCACAGCACCAATCACAACACCCAATACAGCGTTGGAAAGGGCAGTTGCAGCAGAAAGACATAGGCTATGCAGACGCCCACCATATATATTTAAAATGTAAAAGAACCGTGCCAGCAAAGTAGTCCCTTGTGGGCGTGTCTGCATTGTGCTGTGGGTGTGTGCTGTGGGCGTGACAATCGCTGGGGGCATTCCGTCGCGAGTGTTGTTTTTTCTTCCCAGGTTCTATACATTCCTGCTCCCTTTAAATAGTAATTCAGTGGAGGTCCCATTCTCTTAGAACCACCCCAAGCACAGTTATGGGCAAAAATACAACTAAAAGGCCCTGCAAAGCATTTTGGGATAAGCTTAGCATAATTTTTAGCATTCATGAAAGGGTTTCAATGTTTTTGAATTTTACTCATCAGGGACATCTTGGGACGACGAGGTGAACTGCAGCTTGATGTATAATATTTTAAATGCTATTGCATTTGCCTCATCAGGGACATCTAGGGACAGCGAGGTGAACTGCAGCTTGATATATAATATTTTAAATGCTATTGCATTTGCATCATCAGGGACATCTAGGGACATGAGGTGAACTGCAGCTTGATGTGTAATATTTTAAATGCTATTGCATTTGCCTCATCAGGGACATCTAGGGACCATGAGGTGAACTGCAGCTTGATGTATAATATTTTAAATGCTATTGCATTTGCCTCTTGGGGACAACTGGGGAGAACGAGGTGAACTGCAGCTCTTTGTAGAATTATTTGGATACTATAATATTCACTTCCCACTGCTAATCTCGTCCCATAATGGTTTGCAGGGGCTTGATCTCAAAATCAACCCCTCTCTCACTGCTTGCTGGAAGCTAATTTCACTTTTGTGAAATGACTATATGCAGTTTAGCATGTAGAAATACTTGTTATTTTACCTTGAATATATGAGGTTTCTGTTTTAATAATCGGAAATCTGACGGAACAAAATATTGCAGATTTATTGTACCAAGTTCGCGCCAATTCCGCCCACCCCTACTTTAAATACCCCTGTACCCCATAATCATAACCCACCCTTACTCCCAACACCCTTAAACACTAACCCATCTTAACCCTATAAATATACCCTGTACCCCAAACCCAAACCTATCCCTAAACCCTAAAAATACCCCTGTACCCCAAAACCTAGCCCTGAATCCTGTAAATACCCCTGTACCTCAAAACCCAAACATACCTCTGAACCCTAAAAAAAACCCTGTACCCCAAAACCCAAACCTACCCCTGAACCCTAAAATACCCCTGTACCCCAACACCCAAACCTAGCCCATAACCCTTAAAATACCCCTGTACCCCAAAACCCAAACCTACCCCTGAACCCTAAAATACCCCTGTATCCCAAAACCCAAACCTAGCCCTGAACCCTAAAAATACCCCTGTACCCCAAAACCCAAACCTAGCCCTGAACCCTTAAAATACCCCTGTACCCCATAACCCAAAACTATATCTGAACTATTAAAATACCCAAACACCCCAAAACATATACCTCAGTACCCCAAAACATATACCCCTATACCCATACTTGCCTTATCTAAACATTTTTAAAAACATGCTTTTACCATTCATGCATTTACAACGAATTTCGTTGTAAATGTATGCGTGGTAAAAGCATATAAAACGTAATACCATGCGTTATAATGGCATTGCGGAGTCATGGTACTTTCGTAATGAAAGTATGATGGTATGTGGAAAGAAATTTGCGGAATAATAGGTGTTTACCCTCCCCCGTAAGTACATTGGTGGCACGGCGGCCCACATCTCCAGCAACATACTCATATTTTTTCACCACCAATTGGATAAATGCACAGGTCTCTCTCATTGATGCCCAGCACCGACATACACTTTTAGACACACCTCCCACCACAAGTTCTAGAATTGCGAACTTTAGAGATGGGGAGCTACGTTAGAATCTCGGCATCAGCTCAACATCCTGTGATTCCAGGCAAATCGCTTTGTCTCCCCGTGCCTACCACAAATCAATGTGTTCTTCTGTAATGTGCTCATGCCATGTTGTCGAGTTCGCGCTATATAATATTGCAAGGAAAATAAAGTAGGGAAACTCGAGTTCACACACTACTGAACGCGCACTCTTAAGTGCATCAGCAGTGCACTGTGAATCGGAGCGTTTCACAGGCCTGTCACAGATAAGAAATGCTATCAAAATGAAATCCTACGAAACAATATACTACTGGCCGTCAGCAATTCATACCCGGACAATGTCGGGACGGGCTGCTAGTATATAATAAAGCCACTGTCGCAACAAAACACACCGGCATACCCAAACGGCGCATGACAGAAAGGAAAAAAGGCCATTCAAGAGAATCGAACGCCTTCTCTGCGTCTAGCAAAATAGCAGCAGCGAGGGTAGAAGGCTCAATTCTGTGTAGAACTGTGAACAATGTACGAAGATTGAGAGAAGTGGACCGACGTGGAACGAAGCCAGATTGTACCGGGGAGATAATGAATTCCATCAATAATGACAGCCTGATGGCTATGACCTTGGCCAGGATTTTATAATCCAAATTCAACAGGGATAGCCGCCTGTAGGAGCTACAAAGCGCAGGATCTTTCCCGGGTTTAGGCAAGAGGATGATCACCGCTTCACGGAACGTAGGGGGGGGGGGGGGGAGGAGTATACCTGCTTCTAGAGCCTCAGTGTAAACCTCCACCAGACACATGTGTCCTGATAAGCCTTATAAAAGTCTGCCGAAAAGCCATGAAGACCGGGAGCCGAAGCATTGCGCAGAGAGTCAATAGCCTCAACCACACTATCGGGGGTGATGGGAGTCAAAAGGAAATCCTGCATATAACGTTCCAGGTAAACCAGGGCCACCTCGGATAAATAAGATTCTTGATTGCCGATATCTCAGGACAGACGGGAAGTGTAAAGGGATCTGTAATAGGAGAGAAACAACTCGCACACATCTGGGGTGGAATGCAACGTGGAGCCATCAGGCCCAGCCATTGAGGTGATATATGCATGGAGTTCAGAGACACGGCCGATAGGGAGCTATCTTTTCTCAACAAACACAGCGTGACGCGTCGATATGGAGAGGGTGAACGCCCGGGTAAACTCCTGGCTAATGCTCTACGCCCCACCCGAGGCCCCGCATATACTCCTGGCTAACGCTCTACGCCCCACCCGATGCGGGGTCCTTTTTAACCATGGTCGCTGAAGTAATGGGAGGAAGATCTCGTGCTAAGCGGAAGCACACCACGTCCGGTTAGAGGTTTGACACCGGTTCCGAGCAGGTGCCTGGTATTGAGGGCGGTGTGCCAATTTCGCCTCCACCCCCTTCCAGAGACCCATGGGGAGTGGATCGCTCACGGAACAAATTCAAAGGGCATCTTTATTTTAGAGGTATACCCCCGACCCACCTTGGGTTTGTTCGCACATTTTTCACAGCTTTTTAACTTTCACGTCCTCAGGTTAGGGTGTGCCTTAGCGTGCCCATACCGCCGAAGTACACTATCCCATGGTCCTGAAGAATGCCCTGTAAATTAAACAAAAAGGGCAGAAACATGTTGACCCCACTCTAAGTGGAAACAGCCAAACAATTCATTTGGTAGATTTCCCTCACATATAGTTTTTATCATGTCAGATTGGCCACCGAATAAAATATTTTTGAGACACAATCTGGTCATTTTTAACAATCACTACACTTACACTGATCTTCACAAATTCCCGCTCCGCAGTAATTCTGGCGTCGCAGCACACCGGGTAAGCATTCGGCTTAACCCAGTGGGGCCCTACGATGAAGCAGCTCACCAACCAGGTTGGTGAGTGAGGGCTTTCCTTACAAATCAATTGGATTTGCATACTGTACCCTATGCTCTTGAACCACTTCATCAAAGCACACTCTTTTGTTGTTGAAAGTATGTTCATTATCAGCAGCTCACCCCGACATCGGGCGAAGGTGAAGAGAAGCAAGCCCGACCGGCGGAGCTTCAGCCAGAAGCGTCCATCTTGGTCGCCTCCGAGACCACACCCCCCTGAAATGGCTGCTCTTTGTTTTGCTTTTTTTTTAATGAGGATTCCGTTCAAGCACTCAGTCTCTCCGTACCTCCTCTCCCTTCACTGGTTACCAGTTGCTAGTAGAATAAAATTCAAAGCACTTACTCTGGCCTTCAGATCCTTATATGGAAACTGCCCAAATTACCTGAAAGTTCGACTTCCAAGGTATTCCCAATCTCGTTCGCTCAGATCCAACAACCATGTGCGTCTGACAGCCCCTAGAGTAAAAAGAGCCCGGCTGGGCGGACGAACCTTCTCGGCCAATGTGGCCAATCTATGGAACTCACTACCCATCACCCTCCAACAGGCCCCATCTGAAGCCTGTTTTAAACACCTGCTGAAAACCTGGCTGTTTACCCAGTCTCGCTAAATGCTACCCTCTCCAGCCTCCATGGTCTGATACACTTGTTCTCTCAGCGCCGGGACACCTCCTCGTGAGGTAGCTGTTCGCGCTATACAAAATTCTGTATTATTATTATTATTATTTGTCCAGTTTTATATAGGATCTGTTTGAACATGGATCATCTGGCAAAGAGGTATTTAAATTCCGTCACGGAAGTCTTCGATTTAAGAGTGATAAAAAGGGCACAATTGGATGGGGCAAGCAGGTAAGATGCTTTGTGATTTTCGCCTGAGACACTTATGGTAAGATCCTAGTCAAATTAAAGCTGAGAACTATTTATCTGTCAAGTAAGTGGACTGGTGAATTAAGTCTACTGTCATTACCAGCAGTGCAAGTCCTTTGACAACCAATTATTCTGATCATTCTAAAGGTCAAGCACCAACGTAGATGTTTTACATCCAAAATTAAATGCTCACTATACATAAAACGCAGACTAGAGTCCTACTCGACTAGGGACTATTGCTCTACATGGGACATCCTTTTGTCCCAATTTTGTACATGTTTATTGAGGGTAGAGATTTAACAATGCACTTTATCCTTTTTTTTTTAACAAATCTTCTGGTCCAAGGAAGGATTGGATGATTCTTCTATTGAAGGACAAAGGAATAAGATCTAATGGTGCTTTCTCATTATGTTACAGGACAAACAACACTGCCCTGGTTTGCTCTGTTGCCTCTTTTATACGCCTGGTTTTAGGAAAGAGCCAGGGTTAACTTCGAACAACTGCCAGCATTGCACAATGTTATTGTTTTTTCACTACTGTCTGATTTGCAGTTTTATATTTGGCCAGTGGAATCATTTCAAGGAAAGAAGTAGAATGAACTTCCAGCTACTGCTTGCATTGAACAATAGAATTATTTTTTAATCCTCTGCACTAAATAATTGGTTAAAGCTGGAACTGATTGTTGTTCTTTTTAGGATGAAAAGCCAAAGACTCTTAAATTAAAGTAATAGCATTTTTAGATGCTTTTATCACTGCTAATTGGATTTTTCTTACCTTTGCACTACGGAATACACACTTTGGAATTGGATCTGTACCAGTTTAATTTTAACTCCTCTGTGAATTGGTTTTACTATGTTGTAGCTAGAAGCTGAACCAGTTAATACATGAATTAAGAAGCAGGTGGGATAAAGAGCAGGTTAAAAGAGATGTAGAGAGAGAGAGAGAAAGGTAAAGTGAAAGCATTCAGGAAGAAGGAGTGAAGTCAGGTAAGGAGAGAGAGAGAAAAATATTATTGCAAACTTAACAGCCGTCAACTTCAGGAGAGCGCAAGTGTTCGGGATGGGTAGGCCTGGCATGCTGAGATGGCCATCATAAAAAAAGAATCTGTTTTCATGCTCCCCGGTATCACTTTACCATTAAGGCATGTTTAGTAGGGTTGTCGAGGTAGTTGTTAACTTTGACAATGCCTTAAAATTGATCTGTGAAAATGTAACCCCAAAACCAGGATTGAAAATACCACCAGGATTGGAATAGGGCATGCACACAGCAGAAGGACACAGGCTCATATAAAGAGCACACAGATACAAACTTGGTCAACACAAATTCAGACACCGATGTGTTCTGGCAAGCTGCCATATATGCATCTCAGTAGCAGGGAGCATACCGTTTTGTGCCACCGGGAAGCTTAGGATGGGATGTCCCAGGAGACTACAGAGCACTATTTGGAAGCCAATTCTCCTATTTTTAGGTCGAGCGTGAGCCAGCGCGCAAATGCTGCTCTGCAAGACTTCTTGTATATGCTCACCTAACGAGTAGCGAATAGAAGCCTGTCCACTCTCCACCAGTGTTTGCCATTGGTTTGGGTCATTGTGTGCCCTAAATGCTGACTTCTGATTCGTCAATCTGCTTGTTAGTCCCTCCGTCGTACCGCCTCCTCTTCATTTGTCACCTCCAATGGCGACTGGCCCCTTTACTTAGTTTGTTACACAGTAGGTGAAATTTTAGACTGGGAGCACTATTTTCTTTAAGGACGTTCTCCTCCTCAGGCACATTTGCTATGGTATATCTATCAACAAGGAGCCCAAAGGGTTTTTCTGTGGGATACGGGTAGCCCTTCACTCATAAATCACATAAATCAACAATACCCGCCCACAAGGCAAAGATTATATCTACCGTGTATAGAACACTTATCGTGGTCTATCATACGGGGTGTATCTATCACACAATTTTCAAACGTTTATGCACAAATAACCTATTTTGTACTTATGTTTACTTGCTTTACATCAAACGCCTTAACAGATTTCTTTTTCTAAAATTGCTTCCATTCCACTGACAGTCTCACAAAAGAGGACAAAACTTGATAGCTAATTCTTGCAATCAAGCAAACGTTACGTCTCAATAGACGGTTAACACCACAACTTTAGTGAGATCGTAAAAAAAATTGAAAAAATGTGAAAGAGACAAAGTGACGCCTCAAGGGCGAACCACCCAGGGGAGAGCTGGCAGGTACTCACCAGGTCGACCCACTGTTCTCCTCATTGGTGGTCACTTTGTCTACAACAGAAAAAAGTGTCCAACAAACAAAAAAACAAATAAATAGTGTAAGTGCAACTGGGAGTGGTAGCGAAATAAACTCTGTTAGTGACAAAGTATGATTAAAATGGACAAGCACACCTTTCACTCCATACTTTAGTAGGGGTGAACTGTAAAATTAAAATATGTGTATAGGTAGCTATTTATGCACACCCAATTCACATGCCAACATGTTTCAATGCCTGTAATTTTGCGGCAAATTCTTCAGGGCTATACTGGTCGTAACAGCACCTTAAGTTGGCACATCCTCCTCAGAAAGACGGTCAAGTGGAAGAAACACAACAGCGTGTCAAAAGGGAATACTGCCTATTGCTCCCCATTTTACTCATCTCTACCCAACCAAATAAAAACAGACTCTGTAATTACCCTCATATGGCTACTCTCGCTCGTACCAGCCTATGAGGGAACGCATATGTCATCCATCCAAGCTCCTTCTGTGCGCCTATCTTTTCAAAGGTTCGTTGTATCAATCTGGACATTATAAAATCAGGAGAATACAATCAAACATATAGACAGTACTACACCATCTCCAGAACTTATTAGAAACACACAACTATGTGTGCTGCAAACAGAAACTCCTACAGTCCCATTACCAAGTTTAAAACAAAGAGATTCTTAGAGCAGCTCAAATTCCACCCTTTATTACATGACACTTCATTAATTATGCACATTATTTATATTCTACTCTTAAACTGCACATTTGTCAATAATCTTGTTCGGGCATAAAGTGTCAAAAAAGGACTTATGGATAGTTTGTATGTGCCCAAAACTCAAATAGCAGAAAGGCAACCAAAAAAGCCTTCGTAAGGAGCCACGTATGTTGTGGGGCCGCCCTGCGCTCTCCGCTGCGCACTACGCAAGAGAGGAGCAATACAAACGCGGGTACCGCCGCAATGCCCCGTTTTCTGATTATCCGGCCATTCGAGACAAAGTCCCTGCCCCCTTACTCCTCACCGTTCTAGTTCAAGGGAGCGCTGCGTTGTCTCATCCCCGTCACCTGGCATTCTACTGCCTGATTTTAAGTTAAGACGCGGTCACGTGAGCAACGTGAGTCGCGTCTACTGCAGGCGCCATTTTGGATAGGGCCGTAATTATATTCACGGGCTTGTTCTCAAATTGTTCTCGAGCTATGAGCTGACGAGCTCGGATCACGCACCCACGCGCCTTGAGAGGTATCAACCTGAGAACACTTGGCAGCCTGCACAGCAAACCCCTGAATATCCTACACTCTGCTGATGAGGAACAATAATTCCGAAACACCGGTGTCCAGAGTTGGTGTTGCAACCTTGATAAAACACACAAATCTTCGAGATAGCGCACATGCTACAAAGACTGCATCTACCGTGATGCTCCTGGGGTTCACCCGCTGGTGGGTGGAGTCTGAGTGCGACCCATAACTTTTTGTTCTCAAATTTATTTACAACAAAAAACGGGAGACACATAAGCTGCTTACGCTTTTTGGGGCTCTCAATGTAATCGTCTTCTTTTATTTTAATTACTATGCCGCTAAGGCATCTTTCTCAATTCAAATCACTACTAAATGAGAATTTTTATTTTATCGTTTTTTTTATTTTTAGGTTTTGACCTGGCCGTAGCACCTGCGAAGCAGGTGCTCCGCCAAGGGCGAAATCTTATGTCTCTACATATGGGGCTTTGGTCCCGCCTTGTCTTCCATTGGCTAACTCCATAAATGGAGGCTAGCCATTGGAAGAGATTGGCTGTCAATCACGCTTTCCCCTGAAAACGCGATTCGGGGCGTTTGTGTCTTTTTTTAAGTCTCGCCCTCTCCTCTTCCCATTGGCTGGAATTTTACCTTCCAGCCAATGGGAAGGGGAGAGCGCGAAAAACACGCCCCCAAATCTGCCGGCCAGGACACCCCCGTGACGTCATTCCCCGGGCCGCGCTGTGATTGGGTGCCGGCCCGGGACCTGACTTGTTGCCGTCTGGAGCTTATCTGCGTTCTGAGAGGGGAAAAAACGACAACAGGAGGATTTGTCGTTGGCCAGGCTTGTTCCTTCCTCACACCAGCCGGACGGCTCTCCCTGTGAGGACGCAGACCCGACCCGCTCCCAACTCCGAGCCCACTCCCGGAGGTAAGTTTTTTAATTTTCTTACGTTTTTGTAAATGCTTGTTGCTCATTCTGCCTCTCCGACCTGGTTTTGATGGTCACTTTTTGAGCAGCAGGAAACCGCAAAGGAGCCCGGCGATCCATCAGGGGCTCTTTGTCCTTGATTGCACGGCGCTTCGCCGGCTGATTAGCCCCTGACTGCCGCAAGGCCGGCGCCAGGATTGCATAGAGCATTATCCTGAAAATAGAGCAGCCTCGCTCGCACCGAGCAAGTCATTAGCAGTGGCGGTCCGCCCGCCGAGTCACCGAGGTGCACTGTCACAGATGACTTCTGGCTCCAGTCCTCTAATTTCAGTACTTTTCACCAAAACTACAGTGCCATGAGGCAGTTTCATTTGAGGCGTGTTTTATACAAGGCAACTCACCACAGGTGCGTGCTCTTTTCACTGCGTGTTTGTACTGGCCTTTCCCTAGTTAAAAGGTGGAATCGACCGAGCTGCATAATGGAGAATGGACAACAATTAATTAAAACAAAACAACAATTAATTAAAACAAAATTAGCACGTCGTGTATTCGAAGAGCGTGTTTTTCTCTCACCTCGACAGAATGTGACGGTGATGAATGAGATTGTGTGTGTTACGTTGTCACTGCTCGTCTCCAGCGAGGGCTGTTCGGCCCCCTCCCACCGCCCCCAGCCCTGCCAGAAGAGATGCATCTGCCTCCCAGGACGGCTTACACGTTGCGGTATAATTACAGTACGCAGTGTGCTAGCCGGAGTGTACCAAGAAAACGTGTTGCCTGGAAGCCTGTTTTGTTAAACGGACCAAAGTGTCCCTTGTGAAAAATCTTACTGAGAGCTTGGGAAGGGGGGGGCAGCTGAAACCTCTGTGTATTCAACACTCCCCCCGAGCACAATGTGATATGCCCTGGCGGGCGATTTATAGTAAGTGACTGTGTCCAAGAACTGGGCGCTGGCGCCCGGGCACTGGGTGGGTGTGCCCCAAGCAGTGGGCGCTGAAAGGTGGTCGGGGCACCGTGTGCCTAAGCAGTGGGCGCTAAAGGGTGGACGGGGCACGGGCTATGCTCCAAACAGTGGGGGCTGAATAGTGCACACTCGGTGTGCTCCAAGCGGTGGGCACCGACGGGTGGGGCAGTGACGTATCAGTAGTCCCAGCAGCACCTGTCGTGCGTTGGGCCGGGAGGTGATCTCCAGCATTCCCCCCCCCCGCACTGCATGGGGCTGCGGGTCCCTGGCATGAGGGTTCCTGTCTGGGTCCGTAGTGTGGGGGGCGGGGGTAACTGAAGTCCCCCTGCGCCACTAGGGTGGGCACTGGATTTGATGCAAGCAGCGACCGCTGATGGATACTAGCCATGGTGGGCATTGGAGGTGGTCATAGAGTCACAATGTGGTGTCAGGCACACCCATCTCACCTGCTCTGATTGGCCACCTGATGCCCCTCTCCTGGCTCCTTACTGTAACTGTAAATTTTATTTTTTTATTTTTTATGGTAGTGCAAATTAGCTGTTAGTCTTGCCGGCTTCCCCACCCCTACCGCCCCCCACTTTGTTGAGGAAAATGAAAGGGGTGTTTGAAAAGTGAGGGAGGGGCGGGGGGAGCGGGGGGCCATCGATGCGACAGAAGCACTGATTCTCCCCGGCGCTTACACACGAGGTGCACGTGGTGTTAAGTCTCTCTAAGTGCACACCTTCCCACAGACACTCTTTTTCCTTGCATGTTTTGTTTTTCTTTGAAACAATACACACGCAAAACTCTCAGACGCGGGCACACAAAAAACACCTCGCAGCCCAGGCACGCCCAACCGTGACTGTAATATAATAAAGGCTAATGCCGAAGCGCGTGTTCTGTGTCTAAGTGCGACAGGAGTGATGTGCCTCTGAAAAGAGGCCAGGGTTTGTTGAGCCCACAACAAAGGCGCGATAGCCAGAGGAGTCTTTTACCTCACGCGAACCTAGTGAGCGATGAAAGTGCACTGCTGACAGGCATAGAAGAGCGCTCCTTGAAACCCCTTCTCATGTTTCTTTTTGGAGGGTTGGGGAAGATAGTGCCACCCCTCAACACTTCCGATCCCGGCAGCTCCCCCCCCCCCACACACGCACACACACACCTCACGTTATGTGTATTGTACTCTGTTCGCAGTGAACCAGGCGGAGGTAAAACGGAGGCGCTTTCACTATGGTTAAATAAACAAGCATTAGCTTTATCTGCTGAGTGCTGAGCCCACAGACAAGAGCTCGCAGTGTCCAAGCTCCGGGGCCGAGGGCCCGTGAAATTCCACATGTCGCATCTAAACATCGCGCAGGATTGGGGGGCGGTAGTGGGAGCACAGTGCTGTGCAGGAGGGCGGGGGCACTCCCTTACTCAACTCACCTCCCATCCAGCAGGCAGGACTGGGCACCGGTGACCAGTGGGCAGGCCTGGGCACCAGGACCAGCAGGCAGGACTGGGCACTGGGGAACAGCGGGCAGGAATGGGCACCGGTGACCAGCGGGCAGGACTGGGCACCGGTGACCAGCGGGCAGGACTGGGCACCGGTGACCAGCGGGCAGGACTGGGCACCGGTGACCAGCGGGCAGGACTGGGCCCCGGTGACCAGCGGGCAGGACTGGGCACTGGGGACCAGCGGGCAGGCCTGGCTGGGCATCTGGGAGGCAATGATTGGCCCGCCTGCAGACAGACAGAGGCCAGCCAGGAGCGAAGTCGGCGTTTCCTGGCACGTTGCTACACAGGGTGACCTCTGGGCAGAGCCGGCCTTTGCCAAGATAGCGCCCTGGGCGTGGCGGAGAGTCCTGGCGCCCTTGCTCGTGGTAGTGAATTAAATGAGGCGGCAGTGGGGGTCTTTTGTGTTCACCTGGTCCCTGAATACAAACACCCGGACCACCCCCAGCTCACGTAAATCCCCGACAGTCTAGCGCCTCTCGCAGATGATGGGTTTGTTGATGTGTGCCAGGAGGGGTCAGAGGGTGTAGGGGGGGGGGCGGCTCTGTGTGTGTGTAGGGGGGCTCTCTGTGGGTGTGGGTGTGTGTGTGTGTGTGGCATTTGCGCAAGATTAAGCTATTGGCATTGTAAATGACAATGCCATTTATTTATCTGTTTTCAAAACCAACACATAAATAAAAATGTTGTCATTTAAAATGCCAATAGCTCTAACTTTTGCAAAGGCGAAACCGTTGCATTGTAAATGCTTGTTTTTATCTTGTGAGTGATTTAGAAAGACATATTTACATATTGAAGGTCACTTATATTACGAGGAAAATAATTCAATTTTTATAAAAGGTTACACCTCTTCTTTTGCTTTTTGAAAAAATAAGTTGGTTGCTAAAGGACACAGAAAAAGGACCAAATTGTAAACTTCACTATTCGTTTCACCAATGGGAGGAATAATGTATAGATGCCTAATGTTAGGTGAAAGGGACTAGATTTCTGAACCAGCTAATTTGTATATGTCGAAAAGCTCTTATATCATATTTATATAGTTGATACCAAGGAGTACCACCGCAGTTGATCCAGAATAATTTTCTGATGCATCTAGGGGTAACCACGGGACAGTCAACTGATCTTATTCCATTCGATAATTTCGTTCAGGCCCAGTTGGTCACTCTTCTCTTGGTAAATCCATCGTGCCTCCTTTGAGAGAAGAATCTTCTCTGCATTCTGTGGGTTCCCTACTAGTTTCTCCAATACTATCCATGTGAAACAAAGTTTCGTTGTATGACAGCGTTTGACCAATTAAGTGGTAAGTTTCCCCATCCCAATCGTACTGAGATGTTCCTGAATGCGTGTCTTAACTTTTCTTGATGTCAAGCCTATATAGTGTAACCCACATTCACATGTGCAATCTGTAAACCACATTCGTGGTATTACAATTACAGAAATGGTTCAAGAACCAATCCACCAATCCCTTCCAAAGGAGCTTGCGCCTCTGGAAGAGGTATAATAGGCGGGTAAACCTACAAGCCAAGGGACTTGCCATGGTCACTGGTCCATAAAGGGTTAAGTGAGCTTCCCTTTCGTTATTCTGCGTTTGTCTGCGATCTCGGGAGGGTCGAGGGCACCCTTAACGGAGGTTTGTAGAGACGATCAGTGACGTCAGCAGCTCTGGTATGTGTTTCTCCTGAATGGAGGAAGTTACTTTTGTTTTCTTTAGGCGTAATTAGGGGCGACTTGGCCCATATGCTGTAGTGTGGCTTAATTTGTAAAAATACACTGGAGCATTAGGAAGCCTCTGCTCTGCCTTGTAGACCGCATGGCCCCAGCCAGACTGGCTTCTCCCTTTGCAGTACAGCACGTTACCAGAGGACCCGACTCAATGCTGGGCCTTTTTTAACCAATCATTGCTTTCAGGTGCTAGTTCAACTGCATCATCTAAGCTGACCCAAGACTACAAATCCCAGAATACATTTGACAGTCAGTCTGGTAACTGTACAGAGGAGGCTGCCTCATCACCATACCTGTCTTTGCATTCAAACGCCGTAACTTCATCCCATGTCCTTCCGAATCCGGTCCCTGATTGTGCCCCTTGTCACTCTTACGTATTTCCGTGTACGTAGTTCCGTGTATTTACAAAACTTTCTCACAGGAAACTTTTTTACATCACTCCTGAGCCTTTCGTACCCTTCCACGTTTTAGCTCTGATCCTCTTATTCTAGTCAGCAAAACACACAAGATGATGGACAGGATGTTGCACAATGGCAAAACATTCACCCCCAGTCACAGATCTGCATTTAATCCATTGTTATTTTGCTCACCAAGCCACCCCAGTTCAGACATGGCCATATGCAAATCAGTCTTGACCCTGTGCCTCATGGGAACAGTCCAGCCCGAACTGCCAAGCCATGTCTTTCCTGGACCGGAATCAAGCATCCTAGGAATGGTTTCTGGCTTTCAGCCATCTTCAGCCAGGTAGCTTGACTCCAGTGGCTTAGTGAGCAAGAGACCCACGTCTGGGCATACCCTTCCCACATAAGGTAAACTGCAAAACACACAAGATGATGGACGGAATGTTGCACAATGGCAAAACATTCACCCAGGCTGATGAGGGCTGAAAGCCCGAAACCGGTCCTTGGATGCTGGTTTCCAGTCCAGGGAGGACCTGGCTTGGCAGTTCGGGCTGGACTGTTCCCATGGGGAACAGGGTCAAGACTGCTTTGCATATGGCTGGGTTCAAACTGGAATGGCAAAAAAAACCAATGGATTTAGGCCCAGATCTCTGTCCTGGGGTGAATGTATGACATTTTTCTGCATTCTGTCCATCACCTTTTGTTTTTTGCATTTGCCACCCCGAGTGGGACGTCTATGCTAAGACGTGAGTCCCGTGCTCTCCCTGCCACTGGAATCAAGCTATCCAGGCTGATGAGGGCTGAAAGCCCGAAACCGGTCCTTGGATGCTTGTTTCCAGTCCAGGGAGGACCTCGCTTGGCAGTTCGGGCTGTACTGTTCCCATGGGGCACAGGGTCAAGACTGATTTGCATATGGCTGGGTTCAAACTGGAATGGCATGGTGAGCAAAAAACAATGGATTTAGGCCCAGATCTCTGTAATAGGGTGAATGTATGACATTGTTCTGCATTCTGTCCATCACCTTTTGTTTTTTGCATTTATTCTAGTCAGAGCCGAGCCTTTCTCTTATCTCTTCTCCGTTCTGTATTACAGGACATCTCTAGAATTCTCTAGCCTGTCTCCACGCATCCCCTTCAGTTGAGAGTGCCCGATTTCCCCATTTCTTATAGTCAGCATCGTGTGATACCAGGTTCCAATAAATAAAATAGACGCTGCCCCTTTCATGCCGTAGTTTAATGTTACCTTGTAAATTGTTGCACTATACTCCTATGAGAATGCATGTGGCCTGTTTGCGTGCTCCCCGTCTCTTCTCAGTCCCATAGTGCACATCATCACTAAAGCAACAACAGACATAAATGAAAGTAAAGAAGGTGAGTTAAAGTGTATATTTTTTTTGGTGGGGGGGGGGGGGTGAACAAAATGCACGACACTAGCTGTACTGCCATACCAAATAAGCATTCTCCAAAAAGGGGAAGGAACCTTCATTTTTTCAGTACAAATGGGCACTGTGCTATAGGTCTATCACCCCCTACATATATGACACCATTTCGAGACACCTGCACTTTGTACTTCTAGTCCTTGCTTACAAGAAGCAAGGCTGGCAGTAAAAGAGGCGCAGTTACTGCCAGCCTTGCTTCTCGTAAGCAAGGACTATAAGTAGAAAGTGCACGTTTACGCACCGCTTGCAGGATTTCAAAACACAAATAAAAGGCATTGTCATTTACAATGCCAATAGCTCAAACTCTCACAAGTGAGAGACCTATTGCTTTTTAGGTTTCGCCCTCTCTGTTCCATTGGCTAGCTCCATAAATGGAGGCTAGCCATTGGAAGAGAGAGGCGTCCGTCATTCTGCGAGGCGACTCGTGGGCGTTCCTGAGATTTTTTCTCATCCAGCCCCTTTTGTTGCCGTCATTGCGGCGGTGGGCGGTTGCTATTTTTTTGGGGGGGGAAGGTTTGTTTTGGTCATTGCAGGCCGACCGCCGCCGGAAGAAGTCCAGGTGAGTGCTTTTTCTTGCCTTTCTTGCCGTTTGCAGTTCCCGCCCCCCTCCCGCTGTCCGTGCCTTTCCCGTCCCCCCTACCGCTGTCCATGCCTTTCCCGCCCCCCTCCAGCTGTCCGTGCCTTTCCTTGTTTTATATTGCCCAGAGACTTCAACTGTAGGCCTGTGACAGCCCGGGGTTTCTTTTCCTCTAGGATCGAAATCTTGGTGCTTTATTACTTTTGAGAGGCCATTTGGAAACGCCATGTTGAAGAAGATCGCGCTTAAAGCCGCAGTCATCTTGAAACGGGTCAAACTGACTCAGCAGCGGCCATCTTGGTGCGTACCGGAAGTACATGTCATGATCCTATAATCGCAAACCGGAAGTTCCACTACACCCTTCATGTGTCTGTAGAGGCCTCGTGTTGGGTCCTGGCGGCTGGCACCGTGAGAGTCCGCCCTGCGACATCTGGATAGCCTCCTCTCGGTGGGAAGAGCCCCGCAACCATGGTGCGCAAGGTATGGCGAGCGCTACCAAATTGCATACTTTACTCCAAGAATTTGTTTGGACTGGTGGAAAACTTATAACATAGCACCGATATTAAAATGGACATTTTCTGATGGTTGTTCCGTGTTGATATGATGAACTCCTTCTGAGTCAATATAATGGTAATTTCCTGAAATTTGGAAGTTTTTTGTGGGGTAAAACACGCTCCAAGTGGGGAGAACATTCAAGTGACTACCAGACAGCGTCCTCCGAGAGAAGGGAGAGCTTGGTGCATTTTGCACCTTGGTTCATCCGGACGAGCACAGCTCATGCGCCCCAGAGAGTCTGGGTTAGACAACTGGCCAACTGTCGGATCTGTTCACAGGGTGTCAACAGGGCTTCATGCCGCTATAGACTGCACCTCAGAACAAACCAGGCTATTCCACTGACATGCACCCCCTCAACTTAATCCTCAACCACCCTCTAAGAAGTCACGATACATGAAGGGTTAATGCACATGCAGTGGAAATCTAGGCGCTACTTCAATCGTGTCGTCACTGACTCAGCCTTTCACCCTTCAGTGGTCGATAAAATAAGTACCTTGAGTAGGGTAACGTACGTTTCAGTCAGTAACTGGCAGGTTGCCCGCTGAATTGCGTGCCAGGAGCATTGACCCACTCTGCTGTCTTAACTAGCAGGACACACATTGCTTTGTCAGAGTCGGGAAGGCATTGCGACAAGCCAGCACAGGGTTACAGTGCTGACATTCCAGCATATTGTTAGGAGGCTATATAATGAAGCGTTGTACTCGGACCATAAAATGTTTCGAACCGCTATGATACATTGCCGGATAATGGGAAACCCCAAACTGGGATTGTGTGTCTCTTTGATCTAAGATGGGGGGGGGAGGCGGGGGGGGGGCATGGCTTGAAACATTATGTTGCCAATACATAACGGATCACGTCAATAGTTCTAAAGTAGCCTATTTAGAGGGTGATATTGTACTTTTTGTATTGTACTATACTACACATGTATGCTGGTGAGCACCCAATGTTGGGGTGGCTCTGTGTGGGTGTGGGGGGGGGGGCTCGCAGTGTGTGGTGGGCTCTGTGTGGGTGTGTGGGCGGGGCTGTGTGGCGGGGGCTTTGTGTGGGTGTGTGGGGGGCTCTGTGTGGCTGTGTGGGGGGCTCTGTGTGGGTGTGTGGGGGGGCTCTGTGGGTGTGGGGGGGCTCTCTGTGGATGTGTCATTTGCGAGAGATTAAGCATTGGCATTGTAAATGACAATGCCATTTATTTATCTGTTTTCAAAACCAACACATAAATAAAAATGTTGTCATTTAAAATGCCAATAGCTCTAACTTTTGCAAAGGCGAAACCGTTGCATTGTAAATGCTTGTTAAAGGTTCATTTCAGTTCAGATGTAAATGGCAAACCCCATGAGAACTTCTTGTTCTTTCGCTGCAGGCATTTTTGAACAGCTCCTCTGTTGCAGCCAGAGACCACAGCCTGCCAGACATGTGATGCGAATTATCATCTCCTTTATTGACTCAGCTCTTTTTTTCATGTTCAGAAAATTATGTGACATACGTGCATATCAGGCCATCATGCTTTTAATAAAATACCTGATTTCTAAAGGCAAGATGGAGAAGAACCCAGCAGTGCCGCTTCCTCCAAAATCGAAAGAGATTATTAAACTTTCATAAATGCAACCTAAAAAGTCGTGCGACAGAAAGGCGAACAAGGCTGGGAAGGCACAGTGGAGCATTTAACCGCTCAATCAAGTCTTTCAGAGGTCCTTATCTTTGTAAAATGCCTCCATTTCCAGACAGGACAGCCTGCTTCTGTTTTTATTTATTTGTGTCTTTTATTTGAGAAATTAGAAGTATGGCAAACACATTCGAGGAGCAGCAGACCACTTTATAGAAAACATGTTAATGTAATCAGCATCATTTCAATCCAAGGGAGATGTACTGGGTGGGGAAAGGGGTCCTCTTAAAAACAGATTACAGAAACCAGAATGTGAGAAGGGACGTGTATTGCCTCCTTGTTCTGGGCGGAGGTGCCAGTCTATGCAGCTTCAGAGCAGTTGTCCAAGGGATCAGGGGTCAGCGAGTGTAGGAAGTTCTAAAGGCAGGGGGGGTACAGGTTCTGTTACCTGCCTCTGCTCCTCTGCATTAGGTTGTTAATCCCTGGTTACAACTAGACACATGCCAATAGACTAGGGTGACCAGGCGTCCCGGATTTACCCAGACAGTCCTGGTTTTCCACCAGCGGTCCTGATAGATTTCAGGAAATTAGGCTCATGTCTCGGTTTTTATAGAGGGACGGCTGAAAATGGTGGGAGGTATTTGTTATGTTTTGCAAAGCAGAGATAGTTAGCAGCTGTTAGAAGAAAGCTATTTAATTAACAGACATGCTATTGGTTTTAAAAGTGGGATTTTATGTATGTTCTTACTGCCTCTTCTGCAATTCTCTGCTAAGGAGCGCTGCCATTCTGTGCGCTGGGTTGAAGTAAAATCGTAGTCCTTCTATATTTTGGGAGCGTCCACATGTGGGTTCAGGGACGAGACAGAAGAGATCAGAGGGCAAATAAATCAGGGGTGTGCCTCAGCGAAACTCCGTGAACGGATCTTAAAAGAGTCTGGCAAGCCGCTGACGGACATCCTGACCCTAGGGCGCACTAAAGAACTGTCTAAGCCAGAGCAGCTCACATGGAGGCAGCATTAAAGTCGCCCGTCAAAGTGGAGCCGGTAAACGTGGTGGTGACAAGGCCCACACACCGACCCACTAAGAAAGAATCAGCGAGTACCCGCAGGTGAATCAGCATAACTGTGGTTATTGTGGGGGACGGCCTCACATGGCAGCTGAATGCCCAGCAAGAGGCAAGCGATACACCGGATCTGGCCGGTTCAACCATTTTGAAAAGGTAAGCCGCTCGAAGAAATACCAGAAACCCAAACCGACAGTCAACCTAATACCTGAAGGAGGAGGTGACACCAGCGATATGGACGATGATGAGGAGGAGGAGGAACGAGCTGTACACAAGGAACACATGATTGGAACGGCGACTAGTCGACGCTGTCTGCTTCCTCAATGCTAAATTCACCATGCCCCCGCGCCTCCACTAAAATCAACGGTGATCACGGTCTTCGCCTATGGCCAGGACAAGCCACTGAAAATGCGAGGAACATTCAAGACAACGGTGACACACAGGACCCGAGCGATCACCACCATGGTGTACATCACTGAAGATGGGCAGGGCATGCTTCTGGGATGCCGAGCTGCGGAAGACCTAGGCATCGTGACCTTCGCCTTTGGGATACATCAGGATTCGGTTCAGAACATACAGACTTTGCGTACGTATTCGAGGGGATTGGAAGATGCACAGGAAAAGAAATACATCTACACATAAACCCGACGGTGCAACCTGTGGCCCCATGGCATCGACGAGTGGCTTTTCACCTATGTCCGCTGGTCGAACAAGAACTGATTAAGCTGGAACAGGCTGGCATTATCGAGAAGGTCACAGGACCCACACCATGGGTCTACTAAATGTTGTCACATGCAAACCCAAGCAGCCTGGGGCTGTAAGAATATGTGTCGATATGAGACTGCCCAATGCGCCATCAAAAGGGAGTGCCACATCACCCAGACCATTGATGATTTAAATGGGGAAATGGCAGGGGCGTGCTGGTTTTCGAAGCTCGATCTATGGTCTGGTTAACACCAGCTCGTCCTGGACCAGGCCTCCAGGAACATCACGACATTCTCCACCCATGTCGGACTCCGGAGGTACACCCGTTTGAGTTTTAGGATCTCCAGCGCAGCGGAGGTTTTCCAAAATGTAATCCACAAGCTCATCATGGACATCCCAGGAGTCATCAATGTAAGTGATGATATCATGATACATGCCAAGTCCATCCCTGAACACAACTCCCGATTGGTTCAAGTACTTGAGAGAATACAAAACGCTGGACTCATGCTCCACCGAGAAAAATGCAAATTCCTCAAAACGAAATTGCAATTCTTCGGATACACATTTTAGGCTGAAGGGGTGAACCCGGACCCAGACAAGGTCCGAGACATTAAGAATGCACCCGCACCGACCAATGTCACCGAAGTCCGCAGCTTTCTTGGCATGGTCAATTATTGAAGACGCTTCATGCGAGACCTCACAACCTCCACCCAACCACAGAGGGATCTCACCAAGGGCTCTGTTCCCTGGACCTTCAGTGAAGCTCAGGCCAAGGCATTCCAAGACATCAAAGAGGCCCCATCAGCAGCCACTACACTGGCATTCTTTGATCCACAAAAGATGACCCTGGTTGCCATTGATGTTGGCCCGAAAGGACTGGGGGCAGTACTGATGCAATGCTGCAAAGCTGAAGACGATTGGGCTACGGTGGCCTTCGCGAGCCGCTCGCTCACAGACACAGAGCAAAGATATTCGCAAATCAAAAAGGAGGCAATTGCCATACATTGGGGGTGTCGCCACTTTCACCTCTATGTGTACGGCAAGCTGTTCGTGGTGGCCACCGACCACAAGCCCTTGCTGTCCCTTTCCTCTGGCACGTCATCTAAGCCCCCTCCTCTGATAGAGAAGTGGATGCTTCAACTTCCGCATTACAACTGTCTAGTTGAGTATCAGCCTGGAAGCCGAAATCCTGCAGACTATCTGTTGCGACATCCGAGAGAGGCTACAGCCCAAGAAGAGGAAGACGCCGCAGATACGGAAGAGTACATTCGATGCATCACCGCAAGATCATGCCTCCTTCCTCTGTCCATGGACACCCTGAAGAAGGAAACTGCCAAGGATGACTGTCTACAGAGAGCCTTGCAGGCCAGGAAGCATGGGAACTGGCACCGAGCCAGAGAAGAGTGGAAAATACTCACGGCAGAGGCAAGACGGATACTAGAAAGCTGACACCATGTTCGTGAAGAACAGAAGACAACACCGGGTGCTTGATGAGAGGACATCGGCTGGTGACCCCTTCTTCTCTGACTACCCGAGTAATCCAACTCGCACACAGTGGGCACCAAGGAATGGTCAAAACCAAGTCAAGGCTACGAACAAAGATATGGTTTCCCCTAATGGATGAGCTGGTGGAGGCCGCGGTCCGGGAATGCCAGAGGTGCCAAGTGACTGGTGACGCTCCCTGGCCTGCTCCTGTAAACACGGAGCGAGACCCCCACGTCCGTGGGCAAGTGCTAGCCTAGATTTTGGAAGCCTTCCGGATGGGAGACACACATTTGTGGCCGTCGATGACTACTCTAAGTACCCGGAGGTGGAAATCGTCAACACACTAAGTACTGCTAAAATAATCCTAAAACTGGAGAAAGTCATACCAACTCACGGCATCTTTCAAGAGCTGAAAACGGATAATGGACCTCCCTTCCAGGGGCAAGAGTTGGCCACCTACCTGACCTCATTGGGCATTTAACATCGGAGGTTCACGCAGCGGGGGCCGCAAGCCGGTGGAGCGGTTTATGCGGACCTTAAATAAAGTAATTTGCATAGCCCATGAACGACATCAGTCTATAGAGCTGGCCCTTTTCACGTTTCTGCGCAAATATCGGCAAACTCCTCACACTACCATCGGAGTTGCGCCGGGGCATTTGTCAATGGAGCGGGTCGTCACTGACTCCATACCCCATCACCCCTAGTGGTGTCCGACAACTCCTGATGATCATCAGATAGACAACTAGAGACGACGGGTACACGCTCAAGTCAGCCAACGGCGAAGAGCTCAGCCCGCATCCCTAGAGCGAGGGGACAAAGTCTTAGTCAAGAACCGTTTGACCCCCGGTAAGTTCAGTCTCCCCAACAAAAGGCACCCCTGGAATGTGATACGTGTAAAGGGCACTAGGGTAATTGCCAGACGCGGTGGTGAAATCATAACCTGGAACATAGCCCACTTCAAAAAGTTTCCCTCAGAGACTGAGGCGTTGGACAGTAACCCTGTGGGGTCCAGACCATCCTCTGGAGATGTCTGGCGAGGAGAAGTTCAGTTGCAGCCAAACAGCGACTCTGTCACGAGTCAGTCACTCAGAACGCTGAGCCACTTCTGGGACAGGCAGACAGTGAGTCAGGCCCCGGTGAGGTGCCAGGGAGCCCTCCAGGAATCCAGCCACCAGCTTCAAGCAGCCAGGCGGAAAGTGGACTCAGTGGGCATGGAACGTCCCGGTATCGGCTCCGACAGAACCCTGAGTCGGCCTGCAAGCTAAAGGACTACTTCATGTAAGACAGTTCCAAGTAGTGTTGAAACGCGGGTTTGTGATTCTTTCCTGCAGAACTGTTAAAACTGGTTATTTTTAATTTTTGTTTTGGGGAGGAATGTTATGTCGCACCCATAACGTAACGGGTGCGCTCCACTGAGTGTCCCTAACTGGAGTTTCGGAGCAGGAAGCCTGGGATCAGTTCCCCTAGTGAACCTGGCCAGAGGATATGGTCCAAGTCAGATGTTAGCAATTTAATAAAATAGACTGCTGCGGACGTGACGTCAGTGACGCACGTACGCCGCAGCCATTAGCACCATAGTCCTGGGCTCCGTGTCTTCTTAGCGCTGCATAATTGATACCTGCATGGTGCCCTGAATCCTGCAAAGCAGAGAGGCCTCCTTACAAGACACAAAACCGCCTATTGAGAGCACCCTTGGGTCTCCCTCCTGCTGGCAGAGCGAGAGATCTGATTCACTGATCGGGCCGGGCCTGGAGAGATAGCTGCGGCCCGGCGGCCCACAAGGAGATATCTTAAAGCAAAAGCGTGTGCCTGCGCTGACCCCGAGGTAGAAGCTGCAAACACTGGTCTGCCATCGCCCCAGAGGAAGCGGGCCCCATGCGGTAGGTGGAGCAAGCGCATGGGGCAGGCGGCATGGGAGGAGAGGCCTGTGAATGACTAGCAGAGGTCGCAAGGTAGACGAGACGGGGGCGGAGAGCACTAGCGAGCCCGGCCTGGCTCCTGGAAGCAGGCCCATTCACAGCACCAGTGGACAGCCCCCAGCACCTGGGGGGTGTGGATTGAGAGTGTGGGAAGGCCCGGACATTGCCTAAGGGACTCCACTGTTTCTTGAACAGCGTGCAGTGGTGCTTCCTGCGAAACCCGCCCCTGGAGCAACAGAGGGGCCCGTAGTAGGAGGTATCCCCAAGTGAGTAGTACAACAGAGGGGAACTGTGCCTCACCGCTGGCGCAACCAAGCACTCTCCCAGTAAACGGGCGCACGGCCCAAGGATTTGCCTGGGATGGCCCTGTATGTTACGCCTCTGCGCTGCAGCAACATAGGAACTGCATACCCGCCACAGCTAGAATACACTTTTGGGTCCTCGGGGGCCCGTGTGGCTACGGACCCTGCCAGGTGTATTTCAGACCACCCACTGAGCCAAAGCCACAGGAAGCAAATTAGCCAGCCCTGCAGCATAGAGCGCACTGGAGAGGTAGTGTGGCTCACTGGTTAGAGGCGGCAGACCCGAGAGCAGAGGACGGCCCGGGACCAGGGTTCGATTCCCGGCGCGGCAGGTTTCTGGACCAGGGTCAGCGGACTCGATAATTCTCTCGCCTCGGTGCCCACTCTGATCAGCGATCACACTCGGCAACTCTGGGCATTAGCTTGCCTCATCCTCACTAACGGCCCCACCAGACCGCCGGGGATGCCTGGTCTCACCCTGGAGATACCCATTAAGGGACCATCTCTCAGGGAAGCCAGGAAGGGTTTCGCAGCGTTCGAAGCGCCTTGGGACCCTACGGGTAAGTAGTGCGCTATATAAATGCCTATACATTTACATTTACTGACAGCAGACTCTCGAGGGGTGCATACAAACTACCAGGAGTCAGACCTACGCAGGACCAGCCTCTGCCCGACAACAGACCGGGCTGGACTCTATTGCGTCCGCCGGGCAGAGCTGAGACGTGAAGCCCTATATAGCCTTCCACAGCATGTACTCAGCAATAGGGCAACAGTTCAAACTAATAAGGAGCGTTCAGTAAAAGATCTGTTAACAAAGCAGCCTCTTTCACGGACCAGCTTTCATGACAGCGCTCTTTTGTTACTGAGAGAAGACCTGCAAGAATTGAAGGCGCAGCTGTCGGCAGACTTAAAGGAGCTGAGATAAGACCTGGACGACGTGGGAGACCGCATTGCACGTACAGAAGAGCACAAGACCGGAAGGGACGAGGAGATCGAAATGATGCCGCAAGAGATCATCAGATTGAAAGATCAACATATACAGCTCCAGGCCATCGCAGAGGACCTAGAGAACCACTCCAGCCGCAACAACATTCGAATCTGCAGTGTGCCAACGAACACGGAGAGAGAGGACATTCAGGCCTACACTGTAGCTCTCTTTAGGTTGCTCCTGGGCGACGATGACCAGTGTGATCTCAAACTGGACCGGGTCCACTGCGCTGGGAAATCACGGGGCACCAGGGCCCCCCCCACCGGGAAGACATTTTGGTGTGCGTCCACAACTACTAGATTAAAGAAGCACACCCTGTACAGTTTCAGGGGCACACCCCACCCTCTTTCAGGATCCTTCCGCGAACACCCTTTACAAGAGGAGGGAATTTCGTTCAGTGACGACCCACCTTATAGAAAAAGGGATTACGTATTCTTGTGGGCACCCCTTCCGGATTATATTCCAATTTGAAGGTGAAATGCGACAACTCTGCTCACTGAAAGAGGCTCACGACCTCCTGGGACTGCCTGAGCCCTGCTTTCGTGAAGACGGGGGTAATCGCCCCGGCGGCTCTAAATCCCACCATCCCAGATGGCAAACAGTGGGAAAGCCCGCAACCAGCCTCAAGCCCAATCACGACACAACTGTGAAAGAAAACAAAGCGGGCTTCCATTCTCTTTTGGGATCGCTGGGGCAGGTAGTCTCCATCTGATGATAATTGGACTTACAAGTGGGGAGTGCATCCAGGGCGGAGCCGGAGAGACCCTCCGGCCCATACCACACCTACATGGAGGTCTTGACCGCCGACATCAGGACTGACAAATTCTGTCTCATGCCTAGAAGATCCATGGCCGTTGTCCCCATTGCAATATTATTCTACGACGAACTGTTGTCGCCCTCTATTTGTCGTTTGTCGTTCTGTTTTGTGTCGGTTAATCATGGAGTTTTTTTGGGGGTGAGCCTTTCCTGCACCAAGGGCTAAACTGGCAAGATCTAATTACTATCAACACTACGTCAATCATTCTCTATGGCAGTAGCTTCATAGATTCCATAGCAGGTTTGCCTCATGCCTGTAGCTGCTCCCGGCCTAGACACCAATATAGCCCCATGGCCCATTCAAAGGCAACATAGGTAAAGACCTAAGAATCATTAGCCTCAACGTTCGAGGCTTCAACCACCCTGTTAAACTTGCTGCGCTCTTCTCCCTTGTTGAGAATTCTAGGGGCGATATCGGTCTCCTCCAGGAAAAACACACCTGGTAGCAAGAGACAACGCACATGCATTCCCGACTCTTCCCAAGTCAGTATTGGTCCTCAGGTCCTGTTAAAAAAAATGGAGTTGCTATCCTCTTAGGGGCAAAATTCAGGGCCAAGGTAATCACCACGTCAATCGAGATTAAGGGACGAATGTTAGCGATAAGAATTCAATGGGGAACCGCATATCTCACTGTAGCTAATATCTATGTTCCGAACACACATCAAAAACCCTTTATTACTAAGGCCCTCGCCGATATCCTCACCTCTCTGGACTCTGCGATCCTGGTGGGAGGGGACTTCAATCTGGTTAGACTGATAAGGCCAACGGTTTGGACAGACCGGAGCATTCTCTGCCGAAGCCAAACGCTGGCTAGCGAATAATGGCCAGCATAATGTATGGAGGCAGCAGCATCCTGACACACAGGACTATTCCTTCTATTCAGCTGCCCATAAAACATACACATGACTCGATCACTTTTTCCCCTCCTCCACGCTACTCCCCCACCTGAAAACCACGACTATCGAACTGAGAACACTATCGGACCACGCGATGATCACTGCTACAATCCAGACACGCTCTGACCGCATGGCCCCCTCTCAATGGAGATTGAGGGAGAGCCTTCTTCAGTCCCCACAGATTCTCTCGGAGGTACGCACTAAACTGGTTGAGCGATACGGGGGATACTCCACTAGCCGCTGTGTGGGAGGCGCTCAAAGCTGTGCTGAGAGGGGTGTTAATTGTGATCTGCTCCGCTGAGAATCGCAAGCGTTGGGACAAGCGCCTGACCTTGTAAAGGGAGGTGACAGAACTGGAGTCCATACACAAACGGACTGGAGCGCCGAGACTCTGGAAGCAATTTGAAGAGAAAAGACACCTGTTAAAACACCTAGACCTAGATAGGCCTGAATATGCCCTGCTCAGGCTGCGGCATAGATTCTATTTGAGCAGTGACAGGTGTGGTAGGATGCTAGCGCAAAGACTTAGGGCTAAAGCATTAATAAACTCCATCACCCCGATAAAGGAGCCTAACGGCGAGGAGTCCACTCAGACGCACAAATTGTTGAAACATTTCAATCCTATCAATCTCTACATTCTGGTCCAGACCCTCCCAGTCAACAGACACAGGCTTAACTCTTAGACTGCTCGGGGACCTGCCTCACGGAATAGACCGCAAGCCCAGCTTGACCTCCCAATACAGTTAGAGGAGGTCATCTCCGCCATAGCCCGCCTCAAAGTACAGAAAGCCCGGGGTCCGGATGGATTCCGGCCCTTATCTATAAAGTTTTCCGCCAAGAACTAGCCCCGCTGTTAAAGCGACTGTTCAATTCATTCCTGGAGACAGGCACGCTCACCGATTCTATGCTAGAAGCCACATTCTCAGGCATACTTAAGTCAGGTAAAGATCCGAGTGAGTGTGTCTCCTACCGGCCAATCTCTTTACTTGACATTGATGCAAAATTGTTCTACAGAATATTAGCTGCAAGGCTCAATCCAATCAATTTGGGAAACTAATGTGCTCTTCGGCTAGCCTGGCTCGGAGAGCGGTCAATGCAGTCAGTTTCCTGGGCCGCAATATAGAAGTCCTTCCGGACATGGCCAGCGAGATCTTGCCAACACTCCCCGAAGATTTTGGGCATCTCTGGCTCAAACAAGTCATGATGAACAAGACGCAGCAAAGTACATGATTCGATCTGGCCTAGACACGATGGACTGCATACAGAGGGAGGTTGTCACCAGTATTGTGTTCCCCCACCATTCATGAATGTGTACCACTACTTGGTTTATGAAGACGTGACATCTTCTCTCATGGATATGCCCTTTGACAGCTCACACATTTGTATGTTTTTTTTACGGAAAGGATGAGGACAGTGGCAGGCAGGCGTTTTACAGGCTAGCAGGGGACCCACTCCTCCCAGCCACCCCTATCCTGAAACAATATTGTCTAAGCCACTTTAGTTTGCGCTTAGCGGCACACACCCATCCTGTGGGTGGCAGGATCCGAAAGGTGAATCACAAAGATCATTCAGCATGGTCATGCCCTCCGTTGGCTGGTTGCTCTGCCACATCTTCCACTCACATATCCAAATGACTTTCAAAGGAGAACCTCACCATTCTGCAGTACGAGGTGTGAGTGTTGCTCTCCAAAAGGTGCTACAGAGAGGGCGCTGGACTCGGTAAGAGGAGAGAGTTGCTACTCTTGCTATTTTCGTGTGCTGAAAACGACAGGAGCCTCTGGCATATATTGGACCCTTGACCTTTGAATGCCTTCCTCTGGAAAGACAAATGCAAAATGTTCACGCTGGCCCTGATCTTGGTTGCTCTGGACTTAGGGTACTGAATTGTCTTCTTAGACCTGCTGGACACTCATTTTCATATACCTGTTCTGCAATCACACAGGCATTACCTGCAGTTCGATGTCAGCCAGGAGCATTTCTAGATTCTGGAGCTCCTCATTGGCCTCACCAATGCCTCAGGTGCTGACGAAAGTGAGGCCGGTAGTAATGGCACACTTTTGTAGGTTGGGCATCCCAGTTTTCCCCTACCTTGATGACTAGCTGTTGAAGGTGTATTTATATTGTATTTTATTTTCAAAAACATAAGGGAACCCGAAAGGTAGATAAGGACCTTGGGTAACAGTTTAGTATTAGAACAATGGTCCTTAAAAAGAACAGTTTGGTCATTAGGGTAAATATAGACTCCAATCAGTGCTATATTAAGAGTGTCCAGCCAGACAGTCAATTTAATCATTCAAAAATTTCAAAACCAAAAGTATAAACACATCAATACAGTGGGACACAATCCTGCATCCTACATAAACACATGACAAGTACACTTTAGGACAGGAACATATCAGGCAAGAAAGGGTAGCTTGTGGAATACTGAACACAATTTCTAACAAGCTTGAGCAAACAGTAAATACACTTTTTTTATCAGATACGATTAATGTGCAAACTGTTTACATTAGTCAACGTTTCGATCCTATTTAAAAAACAGCAGGATCATCATCAGGACAGTAAGGGTACAAGCCTGAATAATTAGATTGCCTCAATTAGGCCGAGCCTTGGAACAAACAACGTAACGTGCATCGCCACTTGCTGCTTTGGAACTTGTTATTTTCTCAGTTTAAACACCAGATTATTCATCCTCAGAAAATGATAATAATTTGGCTACCGCCAACAAATGCATATGTGGCTTAACCTTCCGCAAGTGTTGTGTCTGGAGACTAACTACAGATTCCTCATCTTACCATATAGTATCAACCTGAAAGGATTATTGGTGAAGGTAAGTAACTTCTTCCTTTTTACCTGTAGTCAACAGCATCCTTAGGATGGCTTAACACTTATGTATGATACCTTCTGCATACTAGTCCCTCATATTTAAATATCCTAAGATACTGAATGAATCAATGCCACATTCAGAATTTATTTAGGAAAACCTAAAAAAAAAATGTTTTTAAAATACAAGGGCTACAAAAGCTGAGCTCGTCATGAGCGTCGCTACTGGATGCAGTAAAAACAACAGCGTGCTTCAAGGGCCGTTTAGATCCGATCAAACTTAGGTGCAGAAATACCAGTACAATTTACATTTGCATCGCGAAATAGCAATATTTTGGAACCTTAATTATAGATAGGTGGGGGCAAAGTGAAATTGTGACCGTTTTATTCAAGTGACCTTTATTCCCTGCTTTGTGCATGCAGTTACCATGAGCTAAGAGTGCAGGAGTAAATAACCTTAATTTTCTGACAGCTCTTAAAAGGTGCCCGTGCGAACGTTTGCGCCCGTTTTGGCGCTGCTGCATGATTCTAGATGAATCTACGGGGGTCTCAATCTGGAGTGCCTGCAGTGCGTTGATCTCCCTTAGCTGCTCCTTATGCTGAACGATAGCAGGGATGGTGCCAAATTCAGGCATGTCTGCATATATTGGGTCCAGTCGGAGCGGTCACTCTCTTTTAGAGCAAGGAGGAAATCATTTGTAGTTGAAAAGTTACTAAACAGTCTAACGGTGCCGTAACTGGGTCTTCGTTAAGACCAGCAGACAATTCAGAACAGTTAGGCGATCCTTCTGGGATGGTGCTTTTTAAAAAAAATTATCAAATAATGCATAATTATTACATCTCCCAACTCTAACACTTTCTAACCAAGAAAAGTTAGGATAAGTCCTATAAAAATACTACTTCCACAAAGTATGAAGTAGGGAGCACTGGTTAGCTACGACTGGCCCTCTTTTGTTGAACACTCATACTACACCTCTTAAAATGCATCGAGGAAGATTCCCTATATCAACACACAAAAGGAAAGGGTTCTGCCTAATGACAGCCTTTATCAAGTGGCACTCTTTTCTGGGCCCCTGCCAACTTGATGGCTCATACTGGCAAAATGCCCTGAAGCAGCATTTGACAGGGTGGAGCAGTGTAGAAAAATAAAGCCAGGCATAATTTGGAGTTCAGGCACTTCAAGGCAGTAACATGGGCGGTAAATAGGGCAGGGCTCTCTTGGAAGAGTGGGACTCTGAAAGTTGCTTCATAATTCTGTACTGAACACTTGCGAACACCGTGTTACTTATGAAAACTTTGAACCCACTGCCTTTTTCACCATTACTGACACAGCTTATTTTCTTGTTGGCTCATAAACTGCACCTTTTTCTGGGAGATTTGCATCAGTTACACTCTACAGAAAAAACGTACAATAGGCATATTGCAATCAGTTGGAGGAAAAAAAACACGACTGTTAGAAAAGCCAATAGGCCTGGCGCTAGCTGCCAGTCTTTCGGGTCTGTCAATGCTTGTTTTGTTTTACAATGGATTTACTAAAGCTTTATTGTTGGGGGAGCGGTCAGGCCCTTGCCCATAAAAACAAATGTATATTGGCAAGAACCGAAATTTGGTTTGGTCTTGAAAAGCACTTTGCTGTCGTAGCAGCTGGAACTGAAGGCAGCTACTTTGTATTTAAATGTGCTCCTTGTGAGAGCAGCATACTATTTACTGGGGAGAATGTTTAAATCATTCAGCATTCAGTTCATCATTTGTTGCAGTTACACTTTTCGCCCTAAGTGGGACGGGTATGCCCAGATGTGGGTCCCCTGCTCACTGTGCCACTGGATTCAAGGTAGCCTGGCTGATGAAGGGTGACATACCCCGAAATCGGTCCAGGGAGGCTTGTTTCCGGTCCAGGGAGGACCTGGCTTGGCAGTTCAGTCTGGACTGTTCCCATGAGACACAGGGTCAAGAGTGATTTGCATATGGCTGGTCCAAACTAGGGTGGGGTAGTGGACAAAAGAACGATGGATTTAACCCAGATCTCTTGACTGGGGGAGAATGTTTGAATCATTCAGCATTCCGTCCATCATTTGTTGCCGTTACACATCACTCACAGTGAAGTCAGTCATTGACGGAAGCGGGCTGACCCATTTCCCCATGGTGTATGCTGTAGCGGGAGGAAGATAAACTTGCAAAATACATCAGTAGACCAAAAGATGAAGAAGGCGGACTCAAAGCCCCCACAAGTATGTCACACACTTAATTTTAGTAAAATCAAAAAGGTATATGCTAATGTCAGACCTAATGATCAAAGGTAGGCAGAAAAAAAGTAATAACTATCAAACACACTGAAAAATAGTCATGAAAATGTACAAGTTAAATGGGCATAAATCTGTTGGGCACACGCTTCTAGTTATAAAAGGAGAAAATGCTTTTTTTTTTACTCACTAGCAGATATTGCTCATTATACAAAATGTACACAGTTACGAGTGTACAACGATTCATAGGATTTTCTTTTTTAGCTAAGTAGTGACTTGCAATGCCCCCAAACGAATGTCCCATAATATTATCATTTTAATTGTGTCCCTACTACGTTTAGAAGAAAGTGACATGTTTCTTCATGGGTATGCAATATTGCATTACAAAAAGAGAGAAAACACTGCATATGGAATACACTTCTTTGCCCTTTAACATTGATTCATATGCCCAATATTCTGTTACTTTTTTTGTTGGCGGTTTTATATAGCACAAACTCGACCCGAAGGTATTAGAACGCTTTACATAAGCACCAGGTACGCTACAGAAAGACATTTTTTATTTGTTCTATGCAGCATTTCTTGACCAAAACTCCACTGGGGGCAGAGTGGCTAATTCTGGACACGGAGACCGAATGTATCGCTATGATTCCGCTCTATCTAGAAGTCTCCCCAATTAGCTTCGGGCCTCACATGCATAAACATTTATCAGAATTTCTTTAACACAATGCAGTCCTGGTCCCAACATCAAACAGACTGAGGAGAAGGACGTCAATACCATGTTTGGTGAAAGAGAAACCTGGTTCACACACACAATATAAATGGCACTGAGATGTGTCAAGCCAGGAATCTTATCAGGCTAAATTTCTCACTAGCAAAATAGCTCTTATTAGTGGAAGTCAGTACGATTCTCATAGGCCCAAACCATTTTGTAGACATGAAGGACATGGAGACACAGTTAACTGATTCACCAAAGGAAACAATGTGGGATGATTCAGTGTGTCTGTAGGAGCACCATGCAGGTCCTACCGAGCTAGGAACAAGGCCTAGTGTATCTATGAGGTGGCCTAAATGAGTTCTTACTATTGCAGTTACACTACTAATGACGTGACTCTTAGGAGTCCATCGCCATATTCTATGGGTTCCTGTGGACAACAGGATATGACCAGAAAAATACAAAGTTGGCGGATCAGGAACTATAGGGTTATCGCTGGAGGGAACACCAGGGTAAATTGCCAGCATCAGTCCCTTGTCCCAGGTTGGGAAATGCTTTCACAAATCCTGAAGTAATGATCTTCCGAGCATATAATTATGAGAACACAATATTTAGCACACCTAAGTATTAATTCTACATAGGGTGTGGGTGTAGGGATATCGGACACAAATAGGTCACTAATTATCCCAAACAGGGCAGCATGGTGAAGAAGGTTAGCCTCCAATGATAAGGCATCGCTTTTTGTAATCAAAGACTATGTCCTGACACAGGCCGCTGACACTCTGGACATGTGTAAGACATCTGAAACATGTTGACAATAGTATGGGATGATAGAGTACTTATTATCCTTTGTATATCGTCCACTCATGTTTTTAATTCTATTAGGAAATCCAATAATAAACTAGACTTAGGATAGTCCTAGATAGCTTTGTTTATTTGATTAATCTCTGGTCTGACTGTGTGGACAACTCCACAATAAAAAAAAAAAACCTTGCTCCCACTTCCCTAGATACAACCCACCTTAGACTGTCTTTGGTCCGTGGTGTGGGAATCCCGATGATGAAGCATGCCACATTTTTATGTGTGGGAACATAGCTACAAACTTTGGCTGCAAGAGGTATGGGCACTAGATTTGGAAGAAACCTATGCATTATGCTGTTTTTCAAATTTAAGCGGCCCCATTAATGGGTAAACATGATGAACTAGAAATCATACAGGACTGAAGTGTTTTTTTGCCTTTTGGGCTAGTTTGTATGCAGAACTATTTACTTGCATAGGATATTTATATTTTTCCAAAATAAGTTTGTTTAAATAGCCAAAAGATATGTGTCTGCAAACAGAGTCTTCTGCTCTGAACACACGAGGAACAAATGGTGGCTGCTGAGTGCTTATGGAGATTGTCAGGAAGATACGGCATGATGCGCCTGTCTCTAAGAAGCATGCATATTGGCGTAGGAGTGAATATCCCACCTTGTTCTCCCTCCCTCCAGCTTGTTCCTGGCAGCTTCAGAGATGGAAGGTCTGTCAACAACATTATAAGTATGTAATTAGTCATCACCATGAGTAAAGTTGGTAAGAGAACGACTGAAAATGTTCTTTCCTTCTTACCGCTGTCACATTATTGCTTATTAAAGCGCCGGGTGAGATTTAGGCGCAGTTTTTTTTTTATTGTTTTTCAATCAGGAATATCTAACTTGCTCTCATTTTACCACCACATGGACATAATCTGCTTGTGTCTGCACACAAGCGGTATGGATGAGAGTATAGGGGATTGTGAGCAGAAAGTCTGGAGTCAATCAAGGCTTAGGAAGGAAGAGAGCAAACTTATTTTATACTGCGTATTAGCATCTGGGATGAGAAATCAGGAAAGAGAAGAAATTCTTGACTAGGATGTAACTGTTGTGAGAGCTGATCTAAGAGTATTGAGGCAGGGACATTTTAAGGATTTTGGGGGACTTGGGCCAAATGTATTTTGGAGGCCCCTGTTCGGAAAAGCTTTTAATTTACGATTAAATTACAGCTCTTTCGTGCGCTCTTTGTGCAGGTCACTGACAGTGCGCAGTCGTACTCGTCCAAATTTTAAATGTGTTTGCTTCTAATATTGAGCAATGGAAACATGTGTTTTCAATATTGTAACACAGCAGAAGCTCACTAATATTACTGCAAATAATCTGTGTGATATCCTCCCATTTTTCATATGTAAGGTCCTATTGTGATCAAAAAGAAACGTTCTTTTATGGATTTTTCATGAAACATGATCACAACATTTCTCTGCAAAATGTCTGTGATAGACGCTCACATATCACCCACGTTAAAAATCGGTTAAAGGAAGATGGTATGGTATTTAAAATATTCTGTTTAAGAATTATTCAAGATCAGGGCAAGATTCTGCAGAACAGAGCTGGCTCTATCAGGTGGCCTCCTGGGAGGCTGCGGCTCTGGGACAGAGCCAATTTTGCCCATGTCTTAAAGCGTCACTGCATTGAGGGTCTACTAATAGGTGTTACAACACAAGGGGACATTTTGCTACTTGCAGAGAAGTGTGCCAATGTGCCTCTAGCAAGAGGATGTTAAGAGTGAGTCCAGGTTTATATAACGTGGACCAGGGTCAGCGGACTCAATAATTCTCACCTCTGTGCCTACTCTAACCAGGGATCACACTCGACAACTCTGGGCATTAGCTTGCCTCATCTCCACAACGGCCCGCCCCCCCACATACGCCGGGGATGCCTGGTTTCACCTTGGAGATAACCAGTAGGGACCATCTCACAGGGAAAGCCAGGACGGGTTCCCCAGCGGTCTATTCGCGCCAGGATACTCCGGTAGTAATTGAGAGCGGTATAAAACAGCATATAACATAACATAACATGAAGAACACAGTCACACTTGGGTCCCTTGGTGATGAAATAATAGCGGTTTATTGTTTCCCAACTCAATGGTACTCATTTTTCAACCCTTGGATGGATAAAATGCTGACTGGAACCTCCGGGAGTGCACCCTATGACCATGACTAACACACAGATTTCTGGAGTATATGCATTCGCCCACTGAGTCACCAAGCCTGGATTCTAATGATGAGCTGCTATGGTAAAGAAGCAGAGGAGATAATGATAGTTTTTAAACTAATTATGGAATAAATGGTGAAAGAAGAAGTATGCAAGGGGGACAAAAAAGGTTGTGCATTCTGTCAGGGAGATCTCCAAGGGAATTCCCTCAATCTTTCCTTAGGGAGTTCGGGGTCTTACAGGTGGGTGCAACAGAAGAAGGTGTAGCTACGCATGTTATGGCATGGTCTGAGGCAGACTGCATCAATGGTGGGAGGGGAAAGGGCCAGGAATTTGAAACGCAAACAGGTTACATGTACAAGTGGAGTGCAAGGAACATATACTGCTGATGGCTGTTCATGTCATATTACCAAGTATATATGAGGGTTGGTGCATGGCAATGAAGTTAGGATGGCATCCACATTTGCAAAAACTGAGCAGATAAATACACAAGGGTGGCATTCTGCTACAATATAAACACAGGTGGCAACAGAATTATTGATTGTAAGACACATGTTTAAAAGGATGCTAACATCGAGAGTTGTCCTTTGCAGAGAGAGTACCCTGGGCGAAACCAAATTTGGCACACCATCCCAGCCGTCGTCTTTAATTGACTATGAACTGAAAATTTGGGAGAAGGAGGAGGAGGGCAAGACAAAGCACTATTGAAAGAAAAACTAAGAAAAAGGAGACAAGGGCACCAGCAGCCTACAGGAAAACTGTTTAAACTGTTTTTGGGGCGTTCGTCATTAGGAGACTACTGCAGGGAGCCCATCTGGAAGTCAGCGCCTTGGGCTTGTAACCAGCTTGTACATGTTAAAGGCCAACCCTGCAAACACCATGCCCCTTCGGATGGCACAGAAGGTATCGGAGAATGTGACAGAGTCAAGTGTGGAGATCAAGCGGCACAATGGTATCCTTCAAGTCAAACTATGTCTCCATAATGACTTTGACTCAGAGGGAACAGGGTTGGAGTTAAAACTGTAGACATTGCCCTACTGAAAACAACTTATGGGTTCCAAAGAAAAAGTGAGTAAGAGTCGAGTTGATACCTTTGTAGGTAAAGAATTACAGATAATTCAGTTGAGGCAAGGTGATGCAAGGATTAGGCGATATGTAATTTGGGCAGCAAACACGAGAATGAGCAGTGGGTGAGAACAGGGTGTTTAAATGAATATGAGTAGTAGCGATATAAAGTGACAGAGACTATAGAGGCAGATGGATCTTGGAAGGGAAAATCCAAGAAGAAATAGGTGTATGAATGGGGTACGAGTATAATGCAGTGTTTAAAGTTTCCCAGAATTCCCTAAGTAGGGGGTAGGAATACACGTTTTGCCCAAAAATGTTTAAGTATATGCATTAGTAATTAGTTTCCAAACAAGGACAGGAAGCATTTATTTAAATAAATAATAACGGTACAAGGTAATCGGTTTAAAGGGAAGTGAAGGCCATTCAGGCACGTAATAATCTGAGCTACAAAAGCGTTTACACAAAATCATTAACCGCAGTCAACTGTGGAATCTTTACAATGTCTGTTGACAAAAACCTGCAAGTAAATGTGGGTAATGAGGTCTGTTTTCTAACTGTAAACTCCTTGACAGCCTCTCCTCACTGTTGATATCCTGTATAGGATCAGTGTAAATTGAGGAAATATATGTAGAAAGCATATGCGCGCCATGACAATCCTCAGGAAGATGATCAATTATACAGATTAACAAATGTTGCAGTAATGTAGCAATAATATTACCACGGTCGCAACATAAAAGATGCCCTGTTACTAATCTCGCAACTTCCGACACACCCTCCCCATTCAGAACACAATAACAAGCATTGGAAATGCAATAGGTCTCGCAGTATTAGAGTTAGTGCTTTTAGAATTGTTTATGGGTTTTTTTTGTAAATCTTTAGCATTTTAGTTTCCTGTAGCCAATGCTAAAGAATTACAAATAAAAAAAGCCATAAACAATTCTAAAAGCTCTAACTCAAATGCTCCGAGACCTATTGCACTGATGCTACATTTTTTTTCCTAAAAGGCTAGATCTTTTATGCTTTCATTATATAGAGAAAAAGATCTGTTGTGGGTAAATGAAAATGACATCTGATCTTAGTGGGAAAATCCTCAAAATGTCCACGACATTATTTTGGTTTGGCTGTTTTAATCTGCTTCGTACCTTTGCAGTGAAAAATAAATAAATACGTAAGGACAGCCTAAACATTACACAGCCCGAAGCAAGGCCTACAAATCGCCTATTTTTCATATTTTTTTGGTTTCTCTTAATCGAGACGAAGTGGATGGAAAACAAGGATACAAAATAATTAAAACAGGGCCGGGAGTTTCCCGGACACGATTGGTTCGAGCAGTAAACAAAGGCGGAAACACGCAGCCCTCTGTCCAATTTTCGATCAAATTTAACCGCGAAATGAACTGAAATGCACAGAAGTGGAACATTACCCAAGGAAAAACCCAGGAAATGAATCACATGAAAATGGCCCCGAGCCCATCCTCTCTGCAGTCCCACCATCCATCTGAAACGGAAGCCGCGCACTTCCTGCGCTGTGAAGTCTGAGCATGTCCTGGTCTGTGTGCTCCTTGAAGCCGGTTTAATGTCGCTTTATTTGGGTTTTTAGGAAGGGCTGGCACGAGGCGAGCCTCCCTTTGCCTTCGCTGCAAGAATACGAGTCAAGAAGTGATTTCATTGTCAGTGTTAACAATAACCGGGCAGTACTTTGTCTGCGCCTCGGGCTCTCCGAAGCAGATGTAGGCGCTGTGTTGATGTGCTCTTGTCAAAACGCAAAGGGGTCGGTAGGTGTGAGTGACGTCTGGTCCTGCTGGCATCAGTACCTGGCCCGCTGTCTGTGCTGGTGGCATGCCGGCTCTGGCTGCGGTTGGTTTGGGGGGCACGGGGCAGTTCAGAGTCGAGGGGTGCAGGCAGGGCACGGCCCGGCTCTAGAGCGGAGCTGAGCCGGTTTTGTAAGGCAGCAAAGCCTTCAATGCTGCTGCCCAATTTGTAAGTGTCCAGTGATCGGGAAAGCCCGTGCTGCTAAAATGGCGGCACCCCGCAGATTGCTCTCCAGATTGCTCTCCTGAAGCTGGCTGCCTGATGGAGTGGAGAGCGGGCGGGCAGAGAGAGTGAGGGGGCGGAGCGGGGGTGTGGGAGGAGTGCGGCTGGCTGCCTGATAGAGTGGAGAGCGGGCGGGCAGAGAGAGTGAGGGGGCGGAGCGGGGGTGTGGGAGGAGTGCGGGAACAGACGGGAGGGGAGGAGAGTAGGAGGAGGAGTAGGGGAGGCACGGCCTAGCGGCCGTGCAATCAAGAAGTGAGGGGGCGGGAGAGTAGGCAAGGCAGGCGGCTGGGGCCATGTGCACGCGCTTTTAAGCTCAATGCGCAAAAGTCACGGGCACTGCAAGGAATCGCCACGATTCCTTGCAAGTTGGGGAAAGAGTGGATAAGTCCCAATACTCTCGCTTGCTCGATGCGCATGCGCATCGACAGGCGAGACCTAAAAACTAGGACTCGTTCAAGGCATCGAGGTGAAGTAGGATGACCAGCTTTTAAAATCTAAAAATACGGGACAGTTCCCAAACACAGAAGGACTACGCGTTTAGATTATCCGAACGCCACAGAATGACAGCACTCATCAACACAGAAATACAGAATACGTACTATGAAAATACATAACGCAATGTTTAAACCCAGTATCATACCTATTAATTAAACTGCTTTCTTATAACATTTGCTAATTACCCCAAAGCTGCTTTGGGACACATAAAAGCGTGCTTCCTACTGCTTTCAGTCTACCCTCTCTAATAACCGGGGCACAAGCCAAATTTGCTGAAATCTGCAGGGACAGCTGATGAAAAACAGGGACAGTCCCGACAACCCTGGGACGCTTGGTCACACTAAGGTAAAGGTATTCCAACGGGGATCAACACTTGCCAACATAGCTTGGACTGAACCAAATCCAAAAGTTTACAGATTAGAGCGCTGGCTCTGTGTGTTCTTATGGAAAGCTAGACTTTGATTAAATGCCCGTCAACTATTAAGAGTTGGCACCCTACAGGCCTCCGGACATCCAACACTACATAGACTCCTGACGAAAACCTTTATCCAAGTTATTCCACATGGAGCTCTCCCTCTATTCGTTCTAGGGAGGTCCCAGGCTACCATGCATCATGCTTTTCTAATGATCAACGCAGGCGCCGCCTGACCTCTGTTGAGCTGCAGTGCCTCCCCTCCCCTAGTCTCACCTGTGCAATGCCTGCGCCCATCAGCCCCCCGCCGATCACTGTCACATGCTTGATGGCCACTTTCTTTGCCTGTGAGGCGCTGGAGGACAATGCGCGAACTAACTGCCGAGTGGCGAAAGCCATGGCTTCTTCAAATGTCCAGCGGGAGAATCCCTAGCTAAGGAGAAGACAAACCACGGGGAAGAGTGACAGAAGGGCAAGGCCTGTGCGTGGGAGGAGCCTGTCAGCGACTTAGTCTACCAGCCGCAGGGACTGTCGACATAAAAGAGGGACTGACAAGGACAGAAAACGGCTAGTGATCCGGACATCTTAAAATGTAAAATGTGATCATGATGCGAACTAGCGTATAGAGGAAAACCACTTTCAAAGACACTTGGCGCAAGCACCATTCAAAATTATCTAAAGGATTATTTTACTTGTTCTTTGTGTGTCTCACTCATACTTTTCCATCATTTCATCGTCTGTTTCGATTAATTATATATGGTTTTTCCTCCACTAATCTGCCTCGCACCCTCGTATGTTTACTATTATTATTATCATGTATCTAGTGTCCCCTATGCCCGTTCGGCGTTTCTATAGCTTCTCTAAAAACTGTCAGATTTCGGTCTGCAGTCCGTTTCCATTGCTGTAATTTTCATGTTTGCGGATTTTCTTCTCGGTCCCTGCTTTTATGTAAACTAACTGTTCTCTCATCTTTCCGCTTTTTTTAATGAACACTTTCACAGTGTAGTATATGAATGTCAGATTATTTTTCAGAATGTTAAATGCGTACTCCATATCAAAATTAGTATTATCACTCTAAAAGTTAGCTGCGGAGTTTTACAACATTTATTTTTAAAAGAACGTCGCTAATCGAACTAATAGGTTGATCTAATACACAATTTTAGACCGACGTCGTACTAACAAACTGTATTTACACATATGGGCTAGTATTATAAAATGGCTGCCTGTTTAGATCTTCCCATTTCTGTGACGCGACTGCTCTTTATTTCGAAGGCTTGAGGTTCTTTGTGGAATCTCCAGTTTGATTTCACCGCCCCCCAACAATCTCAGGCAGCCGCCATCTTAGTTAAGTGTTTTGTGACAGTGAAGCTCCTGGGCACTTGTTTTAGAAAGGGCACTAAAGACTTATTAGCAAAGTAGCTTCTTACCATGCCTACCGGCTGTGCTGCTCTGGCTTGCTCTAGTGTGTGGAAAAAGGACTGCGACTACAGCTTTCACAGGTGAGTTAAACCATAGAAGGTCTACGCAGTGCAACACTAGTGCTTCGCAGACACCCTTATCAGTGAGCGGATGAAGGGACATAACTCATCCCAGCCTATTTAGCACAATCAATTTAACCTTAAGCGCCCTTGCAGCCAATGTTTCTACATTTCAGGTGAGAACAGTCCACCCATTTCCATGCCTCTGTTTTCTATGCATTCTGGTACTTGTAGTTTTGCTTTTTCTGCTAGTCACGCACAGCTGCAAGTACTGTGATAGAAACAACAGCCAGGCGAACTAGTCGCACGTGACACTGGGAAATGTGAAATTTTGAAATTGCATTTATATAGCACTTACTATCCTCAACGAGGCGGCGAAACGATATAGTATAACGTTTTCACCTATCCTAGAGCCTCGATCTGTCTGCCCGATGAGCATGACGTAGAACCAAGCATACCCATAGACAGCAAAGTGAATCACCGAGTGGAACGACCGCCGCATGCAATTGACTCTTTTATGCAAACGCTGACATTATAAGTGACATCATCATTGACTTACAAGTCAGGAGTGGGCGTGATACTCCATTACATAGTGCCATATACTACTTGTACCTTATTAAACTCCACATATCTACCCAACATGAGCACAGCAAGAAAATCACTATAGCCTCAACAAAATGTCTTGTGGTCCACTAACAAAATCTCAGTCTGCTGTAAAGGCTTGGGATGTGCGGGGTTATGGAGGTGTCATGTTTGTTTTGGGATTCCACATTTTCAGGATGCGGTCCCAGGGTGTCTGAGGTAAAAGGCTGGCTTTACTGGATGGACTTTGGGCCAGAACCGTGCTCTTTCAATAATAGCAACATCATAAATGCCAACATTTTCGTAGAGGAAAATGGGAGATAATGTATTTTCCCCATTGTCTTCTATTGAAGCAGAGGTAATTTCAGGCAGGAGACTGCCAAAATAAAGCAATTATTTGCTTCAGAAATCGGGAGTCTCCTGCCAGAACGGAATCTATTGGCATCTTAGCAACACTACTCCCAGCTAGAACGAAAAAAACCCTCCCTCTTCAGAACCTACAAGAACAAAAATCCTCAAGCACAACCTCGAAACAGCCTGATAATGTACAACCTTTGTAACAATTAACATAACTATGCCACATCTGCTTAAGAGACCCTTAATTTCTCTGTTGTTGGGTGAACCCATCTGTAACCAGTGCACACAATGTGCTGCTTCTCTATTTAACCCACATATTGTATTTGGCATTTATAGCCACTGCCGGTAACCAGTGTGTTTCACAGGCGACTTCTCCATGGCTCCTGGGTGGACCCTAGCAAGCAATATTTGAAACCCACCTGCTACAGCGAACTCTTGGTGACAAAAGGGTAAATGTCATTTACAATCTTGGCATTAGGCTAAAGCCTCAACTGCCCTTTAACCCTCACTCCCATCCTTTTACCTCTTCCTACCGCTCCGTCTCTGTCACCAGAGGCTAAGATTCTGTAATTGCTGGGCCAGGTCCATATTGTACTTCCTGGAGTCTTAGCACTACCACCAGGGGCTAAGAATAGGCCACTTTTGGGATGACTGCATATATTATTACCTTGGTGCCACTATTTCATATATGATGGCGGAGTGAGCTAAAGAATGATGGTGGTTTAAACCCAGATCAGTTGACTGGGGGCGAGTGCTTGCATTGTTCAACACTCCGTCCATTATCCCCTTTGGTATTGCTTTGATCGCCCTAAGTTGGCAGGGTATGCCCAGACGTGAGTCCCTTTCTCACTTTGCCACTGGATTCAAGCTAGCCTGGCTGATGACGGCTGATTAGTCAAGTCAAGTTAAAATTTGTATAGCGCACTACTCACCCAGAGGGTCTCAAGGCGCTTGAGCAGGGGGGTGCTCACTACTTGTCAAACAGCCAGGTTTTGAGTTGTTTTCTGAAGGAGAGGTGGTTCTGTGTAAGGCGGAGGTGGGTGGGGAGAGAATTCCAGGTTTTGTCCGCTAAGAAGGAGAAAGATCTTCCACCCATGGTAGCTCTTCATATGCGTGGAATCGCGGCGAGGGCTTGATTGGACGATCGTAGTTGGCGAGTGGGGGTGTAAAAGGTCAGGCGCGTGTTGAGGTATTTAGGTCCTAGGTAGTAGAGAGCTTTGTGTGCGTGGGTGAGGAGACGGAACGTTATTATCTTGTTTACGGGGAGCCAGTGGAGGTCTCTCAGGTGACCGGATATGTGATTGTGGCGGGGTATGTTTAGGATGAGTCGGGCGGAGGCGTTCTGAATGCGTTGGATTTTTTTCTGTAATTTGACTGTGGTTCCGGCGTAGAGGGTGTTTCCGTAGTCCAGTCGGCTTGTGACAAGTGCTTGGGTGACTGTCTTTCTTGTTTCGGTGGGGATCCAATGGAAGATCTTTTTGAGCATACGTAGTATGTTAAAGCATGATGATGAGACGGCGTTGACTTGTCTGGTCATCGAGAGGGAGGAGTCTAGGATGAATCCCAAGTTGTGAGCATGATCCGTTGGTTTGGGTGCGCTGCCCAGTGCCGGTGGCCACCATGAGTCGTCCCATGCGGAGGGCGATGATCCTAGGATGAGGACTTCCGTCTTGTCAGAATTCAGTTTTAATCGGCTGTTCTTCATCCATTCGGCTACATCTTTCATCCCTTCGTGTAGGTTGGTTTTGGCGGTGTTTGGGTGTTTGATGAGGGAAAGGATCAGGTGTGTGTCGTCAGCGTAGGAGATGATGTTGAGGTTGTGTTGGCGTGCGATGGATGCGAGGGGGCTCATGTAGACGTTGAAGAGGGTGGGGCTGAGCGATGATCCTTGTGGTACGCCGCAGATGACTTCGGTGGCCTCTGACCTGAAAGGGGGGAGGCGGACTCTCTGGGTTCTTCCGGCGAGGAACGAGATGATCCAATCCAATGCTTTTCCTTGTATCCCAGCGTTGCTGAGGCGTTGTACTAGGGTGTTATGACAGACCGTATCAAACGCTGCGGAGAGGTCCAGGAGGATGAGAGCAGCTGTTTCCCCGTTGTCGAGTAGTGTTCTGATGTTGTCTGTGGCTGCGATGAGGGCGGTCTCGGTGCTGTGTTTGGTACGGAAGCCGGACTGTGAGGGGTCGAGGGAGCCGTAGGACTCGACGAGCTGACTGTTGACGGACTTCTCTATGACTTTGGCAGGGAAAGGGAGGAGCGAGATGGGGCGGTAGTTCTTAAGTTCAGTGGGGTCTGCTGTAGGTTTCTTTAGTAGGGCACTGAGTTCGGCATGTTTCCAGCTTTCCGGGAAGGTGGCGGTGTTGAGGGAGCAGTTGATGATATCCCGGAGATGGGGTGCTATGATGGAGTCAGCCTTGTTGAAGATGTGGTGGGGGCATGGGTCGGTTGGTGATCCGGAGTGAATGGAGTTCATCAGGCGGATGGTGTCTTCGGTGCTGATCGGGTTCCAGGCGCAAAGGGTGGTGGCGGGGGGCTTCAGTTCGGTAGTAAGGGGGGTGGACTGGTCGCCGAAGCTGTTATGTATGTCAGCGATTTTGCTGTGGAAGAATGAGGCCAGAGAGTCGCAGAGGTCTTGAGAGGGAGTGATGTCGTTGGAGACGGCGCTGGGATTGGTAAACTCCTTGACGATGCTGAAGAGTTCCTTGCTGTTGTGGGCGTTGCTGTCGATTCGATCCTTAAATGCTGATTTCTTGGAGGATCGGATCAGCTGGTGGTGTTTGCGGATGGCGTCCTTGAGGGCGGTCATGTTGTCTGTGGTTGGGTTTTTTTGCCAGGTTTTCTCGAGGGTGCAGCAGTTCTTTTTGGAGTTCTGAGGACTTCATTGAACCAGGAGGCTTTTTTGTTACCTTTTGTTGTTGTGATGTTTTTTCAGGGGTGCTAATTCGTCAGCGCAGTGGGTGATCCATTGTGCGAGATTGATGGCTGCTTTATTTGAGTCCGATGATATGGCGGGGGGGTTTTGGTTTAGCGATGTGGTGAGCTAGTCGGTGGTGATTTTGTTCCAGTTTCTGTGGGGGACTTGTTGTGGGTGGTGGTGAGTCGTGGTCTTTCTAAAGTTGAAGTGGACGCAGCTGTGGTCTGTCTAGTGGAGTCCTGTGGCGTGGTTGAAGGAAACGTGCTTGCTGGAGGAGAAGATTGGGTCGAGCGTGTGTCCGGGGTGGTGGGTGGGGGTGTTTACCAGTTGTTTGAGTCCGAGATTAGCGAGGTTGTCCAGGAGGGTGGTGGTGTTGCTGTCGTTGGTCTTCTCCAGGTGGAAGTTGAGGTCCCCTAGGAGAATGTAGTCCTCGGAGGGGAGGGCGTGTGGGCTGATAAAGTCGGTGATGTCGTCGCTGAATTGTGTGCGGGGTCCTGGTGGTCTGTAGATGAGAGTACCTCTAAGTGTGGTCTTGGGATCGGTGTGTATCTGGAAGTGAAGATGTTCGGCGGCTGTGGGGGTGTCGTCGGAGCTGGTCGAGATGCGGATGGTGTTCTTGTGGACGATGGCGAAGCCTCCTCCTGTTTGGTTGATGTGGTCCTTTCGGATGATCTTGTATCCGTCCGGGATGGCTATGGCGATGTGGGGCGCTGATGAGGCGTTCATCCACATTCTGTAAGAAAGGCGACGTCCGGTGATGTGGTGTCGAGTAGGTTCCATAGTTCAATGGCGTGTTTGTGGACCGAGCGCGTGTTGAGCAGGATGCACTTTAGGTGGTTCTGTTTGGTGGTAGTGGTTGCAGTGTGGGACCTGATGCAGCAGAACTTGCAGGATTGGCAGGTGAAGGGTCCATGGGTGCGTCCTGGGGCGGCTTGGTGGCAGTCGGAGAGTCGGCCGGTGTTAAGTACAGAGAGGGGTGCGGCGTTGTACGTTAGGCGTGTGGAGTTGATTTTGCGGAGGGGGGCCCAGGGGGTTGGCGCTGGCGTAGTCCAGGCGCGGACGGGCGTAGACGGGCTTACCTTTGGCTTTGGCGCGCCTGTGGCGCGCATAGGGCGCGACCGCTGCCTGTAAGTTGCTCTGCCATAAATGGAGAGTGGAGGGGGGCGGGCGAGGGAGGAGCAGCTGGGAGGCGGGAGCGGGGTGGCGAGTGGGGATGATATGGGGCAGTAAACGCAGGCACAATACTACAGGAGCACGAAAAAGATGCAATAGTATGTTATAAGGGTACAATTTAAAATACAGCTGAAGGCACAATATACTTATCGGAGTCGGAGGTAGGCAGGCAGCTGCGAAGGGGCACAAGTTCACTCAGCGATGGGGCACGGTTATGAGCACAGATTCAGCAGCAGCGATGGGGCACGACTTCCTGATGCAGGAGGAAGGAGCGACCGGCTCTGACCGAGTCAGAATGGGTCACAGCTCCTTGCTTAGAGGATCTCTGCTTTTGGTCTCTGTGGGAGGGAGGAGCAGCTGGGCGGCGGGAGCGGGGTGCCGAGTGGGGATGGTTGCGGTGAAGCTGGTGGGGGTGGGGCCGGAGCAGCGGCAGGAAGCGTGGCCGAGGAGGGATGAAAACAAATGGAGGCACGCTAAACACAGGGTCACGGAGGATGATATGGGGCAGTAAATGCAGGCACAATACTACAGGAGCACGAAAAAGATGCAATAGTATGTTATAGGGGTACGATTTAAAATACAGCTGAAGGCACAATATACTTATCGGAGTCGGAGGTAGGCAGGCAGCTGCGAAGGGGAACGAGTTCACTCGGCGATGGGGCACGATTATGAGCACAGATTCAGCAGCAGCGATGGGGTACGACTTCCTAACGCAGATGCAGGAGGAAGGAGCGACCGGCTCTGACCAGTCCCGGGATGCTTGTTTCCGGTCCAGGGAAGACATGGCTTAGCAGTTCGGGCTAGACTGTTCCCATGAGGCACAGGGTCAGACTGATTTGCACATGGCCAAGTCTGAAATGGGGTGGCGGAGTGAGCTAAAGAATGATGGTGGATTAAACCCAGATCAGTTGACTTGAGTTGAGTGCTTGCATTGTTCAACACTCCGTCCATCATCCCCTTTGGTATTGCTTTGTTCGTCCTAAGTTGGCAGGGTATGCCTAGACGTGGGTACCTTGCTCACTTTGCCACTGGATTCAAGCTAGCCTGGCTGATGACCGCTGATTAGCCAGAAACCGGTCCCAGGATGCTTGTTTCCGGTCCAGTGAAGACATGGCTTGGCAGTTCGGGCTGGACTGTTACCATGAGGCACAGAGTCAGACTGTTTTGCATATGGCCATGTCTAAACTGGGGTGGCGGAATGAGCTAAAGAATGATGGTGGATTAAACCCAGATCAGTTGACTGGGGGGGTGAGTGCTTGCATTGTTCAACACTCCGTCCATCATCCCCTTTGGTATTGCCTTATATAAATGCCAACCTCAAAATAATACAGTCTCAAAGTTAAAAATGTTATGAAGCGTCCCAAATAACTCATACCCTTAATCTCTACATTTATTGCACAATAAATGTGTATGAATATTACAAAATGCATGGTGCAGCGTAAAAACGTTTCAAACCGTTAACAGGACTACATCATTAACACTGGGTTCCAACTGAGTAGAGTACTACCTGTCAACGGAGAATTTCAGTGTCCATCAGGGCCTGTAAGTGTAATTTAAATACCCACAGCATGCCTAATGATGACTAGTGAGCTGGGTAACTCGGACAACAGTTGAGTTAAGGGAAATAACTCATTAGCATCCAAGTCCTCTTATAATGAGGTAAAGAGTTTAGTTTTTTTACTGGAGTTTTATATACTTGACCCAAAGGTATCAGATCACTTTACATGAGCAGCAGTTGCGTTACAGACAAACACATAAATTTTTTTGTTACGCACAGGGAGATTAAGTGATTTGCCTAGAATCACAGGATGTTGAGCGTCCCTGTCTAGACTCGTACCCAGTTCCCTAGCATAGAGGTCAACCGCTCTAGCTGTAAGGCCACTTCCTCTCCCCTCTCTGACTGACCTACAGGTTGTGAAACTTTTTAGGTCCCAGCCTATGTCTGCTTTGCTAAAGACATATTGGGTACATTCAGAAAGTTGACCTAGGAATGCATTCCGCCTGTTGCTTACCATTGGCTTTGTGGTTTGTAACTCACATTTTCTGCTTTCTATTTGCTGTCTTTATTTGCTTTAGGCTGTCCAGCTCGAGTTCGTCCCTCCTGTTGCCCAAACCTTGTTTACTGTATTCTTCGACAAACTTGCTTTGAGTAAACAGGCCTTTAAATCTTGTTCTTATCTTGTCACATTTGCTGTGCAATCAAAGACAGAGGTCATATGTCAGGCTGTGTCTTCCAGGATGCTAGGTGTTTATTTTTCTTTCTCTGACTTCAAAGTGAGAGAATTTATGTAAAAGCATGCTCACTACTGGGGTGCATCTTGATTAAGGCTGTATCAATGTTATATTTTTTCTAACACACAATACAATCTAAATGTTTGTAAATTAACTCTGTCGATGATCAAATCAATACATTGGGTGATGACATTTCCACACATTATCGTTTGTGCGCTGTATTAGTTTATCAGTAAAACTGTGAGCGCAAATGTAATGGTAATTTCAATTGAAGATGTGTAGTCTGCAATGGCAGTATGCTACCATACCATGCATACGCCACTTAACACCAATCCACTCTGCACCACTTCACTGCACTCTTCTCTGCACCACTCCACACTACATGCCACTCCACTCCACACTGTGTCGCTGCGTTCTTCTCATCACCACTCCACTCTATGCCTCTCTGCCCTTCACCACTCCACTCTACTCTACTCTATGCCAATCTACCTTACCCCACACTACTCTACTGTGCACCAATGCAGTCTTCACTACTGCACTCTACACCACTCAGTGCCATTCCAATCTATTCCACCCTACTCAACAACACTGCACTCTGTGCCAATGCACCCTCCTCTGTACCACTCTACTGTACACCAGTGCATTTAATGCCAATCCCGTCTAAGCCACTCTAATCTACTCTGCACCACTTCACTCAGTGCAACTTCAATCTGCGCTGCTCCTCTAATCTGCACCACTCTACACCAATACTCTCTATGCCAATGCACTCTACACCACTGTACTCAAACCAATGCACTCTAAGCCAGTCGACTCTGTACCACTATACTCTGATCCACAGCACCCTATGTCATTGTACTCTGTCACTGCACTCTACACCACTCTATTCTACTCTTCGTCACCCCATTATCTGCCACTCTATTGTATTCTGCATCAATATAGTCTCTGGCAATGCTCTGTACGTCACTCTAGTCTTCGCAACTGCACTCTACGCCACTCTTATCTGTGCCACTGCACTCAACACACTCTACTCTGCGCCACTGTACTGTATGCTATGCTACTCTTCGCCACTACACTCTACGCCATTCTACTCTGCAGCACTGCACCCGTTTTGTGTTTTAAACTTGTGGTTTTCCCTGCCCATGATTGCTTGCATTTAACGTGTTGAATTTTGGGATTTGAAGTCCAACCTCTGTAGTTTGTCCCTCTCATTTCTTGGTGACAAATCGGTTTTCCCTCCAAATTTCTCCTTTGCTCTGTGCTAAGACCTGTGTGTTAAAACAGTGCACCCCCAGCCACCATTATTGTGTTCACAAACCCTATTTCTCATCCTGTGCCTCTATCAATATATTTAATCTAAATATGCTTACTTCCTTTATGTATCTATATACTTTCAATGTACTTATTCATCTATATATTTGTCACTTTCTTCTAATTTAGCATTTCCAATGCACTAGCCTATTTCTCAGCCTATACTTCGCTCAATATATCTTCTAGCCCAATCTTCTGACTCATCTCAAACTTTTTTCTACTACTCCTTCCAATGCACTACCCTATCTCTCATCCTATACATCTATCAATATATCCTCTACATCTACTCTCTCATTTATCCCAAATCCCATACCACTGCTATGATCGCCAAAATAACCCTTTCTAGACTCTCTCCTGCTCTACCCCTCCTTGCATCATCTGACACCCTTTTACTACACCGATCCCTAAAACAAACCTTTCTTAACTCTCCCCGCTGACTCCTCCCCTCCAAAACTCCTTTTTACTCATCCAAAAGCCTCTTCTTACTGCTAAGACCTAAAAATAAAAAAAATCCTTCACTCTTTTATCCCTCGACTCTCCTTTTCAATCAAAATTAACAGACTAACATGTTCACTTCTCAAATTCCATATTCAACTATACTAATATACTGCCCAAATAACCGAATAACATATCTACTTCTCAAATTACTTCATATTTTTTACTATACTAATTTTCAACACTAATCCTTTATGGGTTCCGGAGTGGCGTGCTACTCGCCAGAAAAGCGCTTCAACACCCACCAGGGGTAACAAGTGCTATATGAATGCAAATCTTTCTTCCCCTTTTAGCCCTCCGCTATCCTTCTCACTCCAAGTAGCAGACTAATATCCACCACTGAAATTAGCTCATATTTCACCATATTAATTCACCACTAATCCTTTATAGACTTCCTGAATGAGTCAACAAGTGATAAATAAATACAAACCTTTGTCCTCCTCTATCCTTCTGCTATCATTCCAAATTCAAATAACTGACTAACCTATCCACCACTTAAAAAGTACTTGCATGTTTCACTATACTAATTCAACACAAATCCCCTATGGGTCCTGGAGTAGCGTGCTACCCACCGAAAAAGCGCTTCAACGCCCTGTCAGGAGTAGTAAGCGCTATATAAATGCAATTACAATCCTCTATGCAACTGCAGTCTACACCACTCGATTCCACTCTGCGCCACTCCACACAACGCCCTACGCCACTGCACTCTATGCCACTGCACTCTGTACCACTTTACCCAAAACCAATACACTCTACGCCACTACACTTTATGCAAGTCTACTCTGCCCATTGCAGTGTACGCCACTATAGTCTACGCCACTGTACTCTTCAACACTCTACACCATTGCACTCTGTCACTCTGCACCTCTGTACACCATTGCACTCTACACCAATGCGCTCTACGCCACTCTACTGTAGAGCACTGCACTCCACTCTACACCAATGCACTCTACAACACTTTACTCTGCACCACTGCACTCTCTGCCACTCTACTCTCTGCCACTCTACTCTCTGCCACTCTACTCTCTGCCACTCTACTCTATGCCACTCTACTCTATGCCACTCTACTCTATGCCACTCTACTCTATGCCACTCTACTCTATGCCACTCTACTCTATGCCACTTTACTCTATGCCACTTTTCTCTGCTCCACTTTACTCAATGCCACTGCACTCTTCTCTGCACCACTCTACGCCTCTGATCCATTGTGCACCACTGCACTCTATGACTCTCTAATCTATACCATGCCAATGCACTCTTTCCCACCCTACTATATACCACTGTACACCACTGCACTCTACACCACTCCAATCCAGGCTACCCCACTCTTCACTGCACCACTCCATGCCACTCCACTCTGCAACACTGTCCTCTAAGCCAATTCCCTCTTTGCCACTACTCTATACCACTCCACTCTACCCTGCACCACTCTACTCTGTGCCCCTTCACTCTACTCTGAAACCATGTACTCTATGCCACTCTACTCTACACCACTGCAATCTAAGCTACTACTCTATGCCACTACACTCTACCCTGCACCACTGTACTCGACACTGAACCACTCCCCTCCACTCTACTCTGAAGCAATCTACTCTACGCAACTGAACACTGCACTTTACGCCATTGAACTCCACTCTGCGCCACTCCACGCTGCTCTACTGCACTCTGCTGAACCACTCTATTCTAGACCACTGCACTGAACACCAATTCACTCCACATCACTTTACTCAAAACTAATGTACCCTACTCCACTGTACTTATGCCAACTGCTTTGCACCATTGCACTTTACACCACTATACTCTATAACATTCTACTCTATGCCACTGCACCCTGAGCCACTGCACACATCACTCTATACCATTGCCCTCTATATCACTGCACTCTACGCCATTCTATTCTACACCACTCTACTGTACGTCACTGCTCTCTAGTCTGCACCACTCTCCACCACTTCACTCTATGCCACTGCACTCTACGCTATTCTACTGAACCCGACGCCCCTGCATTCGATGCCACTCTACTGCGCTCTATGCCATTGCACTATGCCATTGCACTCTATGCCTCTGCATCACTCCACTCTATACAACTGCACTCTACCCTGCACCACTCCCCTCTGGACCACTCCATTGTACTCTGCAACACTGCTTTCCCCACCACTGAACTCTACGCATAGGCATTCAATGCCTCTCTACGACACTGCACTTTACACTGCACCACTATATGCCTCTGCAGTCTATGCTGTGGCACTGTACTTTAAACCACTGCACTCTACACCACTTTACTCAAAGCCAGTGCACTCACCACCACTTCACCTACGCCAACTACTTTGCACTACTGCACTTTACACAGCTATACTGTATAACATTCTACTCTATGCCACTGCACACTACATCACTCTACACCATTTCACTCTACGTCACTGCACTTTACACCACTCTATTCTACTCTACACCACTCTACTCTACGTCACTGTTCTCTACACCACTCTATGACCCAGCACTCTACGACTCTGCACTCTACGACCCTGCACTCTGACACTCTGCATGACTGCACTCTGTGCCACTGCACTCTACTCTGAACCACTCAGCTTGAAGCCACTCTACTCTACTCTTGTCTGTTACTTCACTCTACGCCACTCAACTCCATTCTCTGTCACTCCACGCCATTGCACTCTACCCCACTGCAATCTACTCTGCACCTCTTTACTCTGTGCCACTGCACTCTACGCTATCCTACATCATTGCACTCTACACCACTTTACTCAAAACCAATGCACTCTACGCCACTGCACTCTGTGCCAATCTACTCTGCACCACGGTATTTTATGCAAGTTCACTCTAGGCCATTCTACTCCACTCTATGTTGCTCTACTCCATTAAATTCTGCTCCACTGACACTCTACTCCACTTTATGGAACTCCACTCTACAGCACTCTATCCACTCTATACCATTCTATAAACTATTCCACTCTACAACACTCAATGCAAGTCCCTCTATGCCACTCCATGCCAATTTACTCCTCTATTCTAGGACATACTACTCCACTCTATGCCACTCCACTCTGACAATCTACCCCACTCAACTCCACTCTACTATACAACACTTTTTTCCACTGTACCCAACACACTATATGCCACTCCACGACATTCTATGCCACTCCACTCTATGACCCTCTACTCAGCTCTGACACAGTACTTCACTGTATGCCTTTCAACTCTAAACACTTCCACTCTGACACTCTACTTCCTCCTCAACACTCCCCTCCACTCTCCGTTATCCCACTAACCTTAAGCCATGTTGAGCAGCAGCCACTCTGGTTTACAACATTGCTGAAATATATTGGCAAAGCCAATAGCCCTTTCATAGATGAGACCTATTGGCTTTGCCACTGCTTGTTTAAATGAGGCACATTTCGGGATGTGTGCTTGTCACTATGTTGTGCAGTCATCAATGAACCATTACAAGTGCAGGGTGTGGGTTAAATAAGCATTTTGAAATGCATTACAGTTATCGGTCACACATGAACACCATATTTCCTACTTGAATGTCACTTTTTTGGCCTGCCACTTTTCGTTCATTTGTTGATTTTTAAAGCTAGAAAATAAATGTGTGTTTCCTAAATGGCATTAAAAGGGGTGCGTATTAGCCCTCCACCTACCTGTTGTTTTCTCACTATAAGGCTGATTTTCAAAACTGTTGCCTGAGACCTGTGGCTCTCTTCCTAAACGTAAATGTACACATGTATATTTACTACTACACCTAGTTTTAACTCTCCAATGTTTTGCTGTTCACTATTTCTAAGTGTAAATTCAGATTTGGGAGCTTGCATATATATATTCCTGTGACCCCCTCTAACATACTATTTGTATCTTTCCATAGGGGAGATAGCCCATCAACACTTTTAATGTAGCCAGTGTTCCCTTTTCCAGGTAGGAAATACCAGTCTACCAGCCAATATATGCCTTATTTAATATAGCCTCATCTGTGAGGCCTGTGCCTATTCCTCAGGGCTGGTTGACAGGTGCCTAGCAAACTGCAGTGCTTAGCATAACATTATCCCACTGTGGTCATTAACCACCAGCATTGAAAGAGCACCTCTATGTCTAAATTCTGCAGTGATCTGGATTGACCAGAACTGCCACCAATGAAAGATACGTACTTTGTCCTCAACCTAGTCCTTTGTTCAACATTTGAGTCAGCCTCCTCTAGCCTGTCTGATGAGTGGTGATAGCCTGAAACCAGTCCCAGGATGCTTGTTTCCAGGCCAGGGAGGACCTGGCCTGTCAGTTGAGGCTGGGCTGTTCCCATGGGGAGCATGGTCAAGACTGATATGCATATGGCTCGATCTAAACTGGAATGCCGGAATGTGCAAAAAAATGTTGAATTTAGGCCCAGATCTCTGTACTGCTGATGAATGTTTGACATTGTTTCAGCATTCCATCCATCAATTCTCTTTTTGCATTTCTCGCCCCAAGTGGGAAGGGTATGCCCAGATGTGGGTCCTGTGCTCACCATGCCACTGGAGTCAAGCTAGCCTGGCTGATGAGGGGTGATATCCTGAAATTGGTCCTGAAACCGGTCCCAGGATGCTTGTTTCCAGTCCAGGGAGAACCTGGCCTGGCAGTTCCGGCTGGACTGTTCCCATGGGGAGCAGTGTCAAGACTGATTTGCATACGGCTGGATCTAAACTGGGGTGGCATAGCGTGCAAAAAAACAATGGATTTAGGCCCAGATCTCTGTACTGGGAGTGAATGTTTGACATTTATTCAGCATTCCACCCGTCAACTGTTCTTTTCCCATAGAAGGGCTGTGCGCCAGTACAGTTGAGAAGATAAAGAAAACTCATGAGGGAAATCTTTATTGGTGCCCTCTCTCTTGTGGACTAAGTCTGGACAAAACACTTAAAGGTAAATCTTGCTTTACTGCAAAAACTGCAAGGTGCGGAAGATCTGTCTGCTTCTGGCTGTGACTTCAAGTTGAGCCAACCAGGACATCATCATCATCAATATGGCAGCATCTGGGAGAGGGGAGGATCATAGTTTTCATCAGACATTGAGGGTGAGCCTAGTTTATCCATGGTCTTGGTTTGCCCAGGGGAGCCTGTATTTTGTGTCCAAGTTGTCCTTGTGGTCTAGGCATTGTCTCAATTTTAACGCCTGGCCTGTGGACCAGATCGGATAGCTAAGAAAGGCTGTCCTGATTCTGTAACCAGTTGATGTTTGTTTCTAGCTTACTATGTTTTGGAGATGTCATCATGTAAACCCTCGGTTAGGCCCGCATTTTCCAACATATCCTCCTGCTTTACACGGGTAACATTAGTAACCCGAGTTGGTGACTCCCCTTTTGCCTCTAGAATATCTTTGCTGCGATATGGGGGTTTCAAGATACATGCTTATCAACTGATCCCCTAAAAAACGAGTGTTCTATTACTCTATCTAGCGTATTTCCCCAATTAGTACAGCAATGGCCAGTGCACTATTGACCTCCATTGGACTTCATCACTCCACACGCGCTCCCCTCCAAAGACTACATCCTTCTGGGAGATCTCAACTTTCACCTTGAAAAGATCAACGACCGCAACACCACCACCCTCTTGGACAACCTCGGACTTAAACAACTGGTCACTTCCCCCACCCACATCGCAGGTCACACACTCGACCCCATCTTCACCTCCAGCAATCATGTCTCCTTCAGCCACACTACGGATCTCCTCTGGACTGACCACAGCTGCGTTCACTTCACCTACAACAAGCCAAAACCCATCAACCACCTCCAACCAACTCTGCAAAGAAACTGGAACAAAATCACCATCGACCAGATCTCCTCATCGCTCCTTCTTAACACCCCAGCCCACTCCTCTAACCCAGACCAAGCCGCCGCCAACTTCACCCTATGGTTATCCAACACCGCCGACACCTTAGCACCACTGAAAAAACGTCAAAGCAAACCTGGCAACAAAAAGGCCTCATGGTTCAACGATGATCTTAAGAAGTCCAAGAAACTCTGCCGCTCCCTTGAAAAGGCCTGGAAAAAAGACCCAACCACTAGCACCAAGGACGCCTTCAAAAAAGCCACCCGCACTCACCACCAACTAATCCGAAAGGCCAAGAAAACAGCTTTCAAGGATCGACTTGACAACAACGCCCACAACAGCAAGGAACTTTTCAACATCGTCAAGGAATTTTCCAATCCCTCGGCCAACTCCAACGACATCACCCCCTCTCAAGTCCTCTGCGACTCCCTAGCCTCATTCTTCCACAACAAGATTGCAGACATCCACAACAGCTTCGACAACCAACCCGGAGACCAACCCACCCAACCATATGCTGAACATTCTCCCCCCGTGAACACCCTTAACGACTGGAACCCAATCTCCACTGAGGACACCATCCGCCTGATGAACTCCATCCACTCAGGATCCCCCACAGACCCATGTCCTCACCACATCTTCAACAAAGCAGACTCCGTCATAGCACCGCACCTCCGAGACGTCATCAACTGCTCCTTCAACTCCGCCACCTTCCCGGAAAACTGGAAACACGCTGAACTCACCGCCCTTCTGAAAAAACCCACAGCGGACCCCACCGAACTCAAAAATTACCGCCCCATTTCGCTCCTTCCATTCCCGGCCAAAGTCATCGAGAAAGCTGTCAACAACCAGCTCGCCGCTTTCCTCGAAGCCAACAAATCCCTCGACTCCTCACAATCTGGCTTCCGAGCAAAACACAGCACTGAGACCGCCCTCATCGCAGCAACAGACGACATTCGAACTCTACTGGACAATGGAGACACAGTCGCCCTCATCCTCCTCGACCTCTCTGCAGCCTTCGACACAGTCTGCCACAGCACCCTTTTACAACGCCTCAGTAACATCGGAATACAAGGAAAAGCACTTGAATGGATCACCTCGTTCCTCACCGGAAGAACCCAGAGAGTCCGCCTTCCACCATTCAAGTCCGAGGCCACTGAAGTCATCTGTGGTGTACCACAAGGATCCTCACTCAGCCCCACCCTCTTCAACGTATACATGAGCCCCCTCGCGGCCATCGCCCGCCAACACAACCTCAACATCATCTCCTACGCGGATGACACTCAACTAATCCTTTCTCTCACCAATGACCCCAGCACCGCCAAAACTAACCTACACGAAGGAATGAAAGAAGTTGCCGAATGGATGAAACACAGCCGTCTGAAACTGAACTCAGATAAAACAGAAGTCCTCATCTTAGGTACATCCCCCTCTGCATGGGACGACACTTGGTGGCCGGAAGCCCTTGGAAAAGCACCCATCCCGACAGACCACGCACGGAACCTAGGCGTCATTCTGGAGTCTTCACTCTCAATGAACAGACAAGTCAGCGCCGTATCCTCATCCTGCTTCAACATTCTTCGCATGCTCAAAAAAACATTTCGCTGGATCCCCACCGAAAACAGTCACCCATGCTCTGGTCACGAGCCGACTGGACTACGGAAACACCATCTACGCAGGTACTACCGCTAAACTCCAGAAGAAACTCCAACGAATCCAAAACGCCTCAGCCAGGATCATATTAGACATCCCGCGCAACGAACACATCTCTGGTCACCTGAAAGACCTCCACTGGCTACCCGTCAATAAGAGAATCACTTTCCGACTGCTAACCCACGCACACAAATCACTCTACGACATCGGACCAGATTGCCTCAACTCACGACTGTCCTTCTACACCCCCTCCCGCCAACTACGTTCTTCCAGCCAAGCCCTCGCCACTGTACCTCGCATCAACAAGACCACCATGGGAGGCAGATCCTTCTCATACCTGGCTGCTAAAACATGGAACTCACTCCCCACTTACCTTCGCCTTACCCAAAACCACCTAGCATTCAGAAAGCAACTTAAAACGTGGATATTTGACAAGTAATCCTCCTCCCCTTCCTAAGCGCCTTGAGACCCTCTGGGTATGTAGTGCGCTATATAAATTCTTTGACTTGACTTGACTTGACTTGACACATTGGGCACAGGAAACCGGTCATTGTACTACACTCCCCTAGAGTCAGTCGGGTAAGACCAAGCTATATTGTAGTTTCGAAGTTGTAATGGATGTTTAATTATTTTGCCTTGTTGAGTTCACATCCTACACTTAAAATAAAGTTGTTAAAAAAAGTAACTAAACACCACAACACCCCCCCTGGAACTTTCAAACAGTAGTGATGGTATCAACCCAAGGGGAAGGTGACTGGGCCAAATAACAAGCTAAAACAAAATAACATAGAAGATTAGTTGCAAGTCTCTTTGTGGAATAAAAAAAAGACTTATTAGTTCTCAGTCTGCTTATTCTTTTGAAGTTGTCCTGCGTTTCTTCCACAATTTCTCTCTTCACCGATCCAAACTTTGGGATTTGTAGTGGGTACTCTAGGCTCATAATTCACCATTTCATTCTATCCCTGCGTTGCTTGATCCTAGCCATACCTGATAGCAATGGATTATTAATGAATTGTGTTAGTTTGAGAATGCCCAGTTTAACTCTCTCTCTTAATGACACTTACCATAGTTCATTTAGACTGAAAATTCCTTGAATCCCTTGATGCCAATTGTATTTCTTCCTGGCCAAAATCTGCATGAGTTAGAACCTCCTTAACAAGAACACAGGGCAATGCTTGCCACGATTCACTCGAGTTGCGTCTATGCTGCGACAGCCTTCTTGTGCTTACTTCTCTCCAAGAACTATAACAACATGCTTACACGGAACAGTCTTACAGCAAACAAATTGTGCCATGTGTCATAAAAACGTAAATAAGCTGTACGTTTCTCTAATATGACCAACAAAATACACAATTGCTGCAATCTGCGTTGCCTCAATATTATTTTTAGATATTGTCATGTCATACAACCTACAGGGGTGAACGTTTTCTCGATGTTTTGCTTTCTTGCCAGAAACAAATTCTAGTAAGCTTTTTTTCCTTTTATACCCAATTACCCAATTAGACTTTTGTAACTCTGTGCAGAGGTCACAGACATAAGCCCTCCTCATGCAATCCTTGTTGTGTAAAAATGCTAAAGGACCCTTAGTAGTCAAATAGCCGACTCAGTGTTCCAGTTGTAGTTTAGTTTCTTCCAGCCTCTAGAAACAGGCACTTCTCGAACAGGCCCAGCACTGCTGCACCAACCACTAATCTTCAGATACTCGATGTGCAGCATCACAGATCTGAATTGTGTGATTTATAAAGCAGTCCAGCAAATATGGCCATCAAGACTGTCCGGTTCTCGTTCAACCCACTAATTTTGTGAGACTTCCCAAATCGGGAGTTGTCTTTTCAGTTCACACACTAGTGTGAAATGATGCTGTGGCACTCTAGGATGGGCTAAATTCATTTCTGGGTCTCGCTTTCCAGACAGCACAAGCTGTTTGGTTACGAAAGACCCATTGTGAACTTTCATTGGGCTTTCAGCCCAACCTTTGCTTACCATCGGTTGGCTTTATTGTCATGCTCATTTGCTTTCTTCTTATTTGATGGCTTCCTCTTCTTGTGTTTGCCCCTCCTCTGGACCATCCAGCGGTGGCGCTTGCACAATGGCGGAGGAGCCTCGCCCCTCTGAGAATGAAGAATACAATTATAAAACAATTTAATTATCTTTTTATTTTTCACTGGCAGCTAATGCTGCGGAGTTTAGGGTGGGTCCAGTCAATCCTCTCAACACTAGCCAAGGGCTGGGAGGAGGAGTGGTGGGCACTTGTAAGTGCACATCAGTTTGCGGCCAAACAGACACACACAGTTAATATTTGAAATGGCACAGGCTCCAAGTCCCTTTGTGAGCGCCTAACCAGGCTGCTCAGACCAATCCAGGCGCTGCTTTACCAGCGTGAGAGCAGCATCTGGATTGGGTTGGGAGTCTGGGAGCCTGTGCTGGCCCAGGGGCTTCCAGAAGAAAGGAGCACCAACGTGTCCGGCAGGAGTGGCAGCGGGAGAAGCAGGTAAGTGTGTTAATTTTTTTTTAATTATATGCCCCCTGCGTTGCCCATCATTTTATTTTGGCAGCAGCCACTGCTAGGACCATCCCTTTTTACAATCCTTTTGATTGGTTGACTTGTGTCCTTTCAAGTTCACATTTGGGGAACTACTCTTTTCTTTTTCCTTTAGCACTCTTAGAGTGCAGGTGTTTTGCAACTCTCTCCTTCACATGCTGACCCCTCCCCCTCCTAGGCAGCATGTAGCTCTCAACCCCTCTCAGCGTGTCTGTAAATGCAAGACAACAGGGATAGTTGTGCTGTGCTATGTCTGAAGTGCATAATTTAAGGGTTCTTTTTGTTGTATCTCCTGCTTACCACATGTTGCTTGAAAGCACAAGCATTAACACAACACTTTTATGGTGCAAGAGGAAGGGCCATTGAGCTGCATTCATTCAGCTAGAGTTTGATGCAAAAGGTGAACTTAGAATGACATTTCTCCAGGTGGACCATAAATCTACTCCCTGGGCTATTATAGAGAACCAAATGAGTGAATCTTTTGGAAAGTAAATTAGGTCTTTGAAAGCGTCCCCCTTCACATTCTGACACTTTTTTACTGTTAGGTCGAAGCCTGCATTGCAGCATATGCGCTGTCACAGGCGAGAGTTCTTGTTAGCAAGAAGGGGCATGAAACCACGCCCCTTCTTCCATTGGCCGGCCACGCGAAACGGAGGCCTGCCACTGGACAAAGCCTGTGTTCGGATGATTTGTCCGGCTGTGATCCCGCCTCTCGAGGACTGGGTGACGTGACTTACGGTGTCGCAAGCGTATTTTCTAAAATATCGCCATGGCAACCATGAGTCAGGTCACCAGTCCGGGAGGGGCGAGATTCATTATCGCATTTCCGGCTATTTTTTTTTTTCTTTGCATTTTTGCAGTCATTCCTGCACGTTCCTCGGCGGTGGAGGAGGTAGGGGAGAGGCGGTGCTGGTTATTTTTATATATCTTCGCTTTTCCCGCGCGCAGCTCAAGTTCACAGATTTCATGGAAGCTGTGAAGCTGTTGAATTTTGCACTCGGCAGGTCGCACGTCTTCGAGAACCTACTTAACATCAGATTACATTAAAAAACACACACACAAGGCTCGCAGCTTCACAAAGACACGCCATCCTCACATTCCAGGAACTCGTGTTGTTCGCTGACCGGCAAGCTTACTCATGCTGAACTTGATATATTTGAAATTGGTCAATGTTATATATTTGAAATTGGTCAATGTTATAAACACTCTGATGTTATTGTAAACTGTACTGTGAAAATCACTGAAATTTGTCGACACCTGATATCTCTCGAAAAGTGGACAAATCTATGAAAGGGATACGTCTGGCTCCAAAATACGTACATTACAGACTGACAACAATTCCCAGAATACGACAAGGTCCCTTGCCTACGTGCCAGCTTTTCAGGACAGGAAGGTGGGAGATTTTGAAAAACAAAAACAAACATGGGAATCTATTTTCCCCATTTACTTCTATTGAAGCAAAGCAATTTCTGCGGAATACAGCCAAAATAAAGGGAGTGCCTGAATCAGTCCTATTGGCACATAGGCCCTTAACCTTCCATAGCTTTGATATCCTGTAGCCACCTAGTTGCAATACATTCAAAATAACAAATCTCTAAATCATTTCAAACGAAATGGCATTGTGATGGGGCTGCTGTGCCAATAAATATAAATTTGTCTTGGTAGCAAGCCTGAAATCACTGGGGGTCCTCAACGTTTTAAACAGGAGCAGCACCGAGGCTGAGATTACACAGAGCCTCATACATATACATTCAAAACCATTTTGAAGAGGTTGGCATCTGTCATTTTGTATAGAGCATGGTGAGTCTTCTTCTAATAACAGTGACCTACTAGGTTACTGAAATGTCTCAATACCTGGAAAACTGAAGAATCAACACAGGTGCTGACGTGGAATATCACCTAAGTGAGAGTGGTGTCAACTTGTACATTCACAATCTCATCCTCCTATATATTCCTCTCAGTGAGTGAAGCCCTCCGCTCTAGAGAGGTCTTTTTTCTACATGCCAGTCACGTCTTAAGTGTACATACTCTGTGAGCTATGCAAGTCCATACAACTCTGCCCTGCTGGATCTGCTCTTCGGGAAACGGAAGACTGTATATACGCCTTTTGTGAGAGAGGGACGCTTGCTTTGCTCAGGCTACACAGGCAAAATAATACAACATGGAGTACAATGGAGAAGCACACAGGCGAGAGCGAGCAACATGAGTGCAGATGGGTGGAGATAAGCACATGGGTGAGAGAAAGCTACTTGCTTGGTGTAGAGAAAAACAGATGAGGTAGTGAGATGGAAAACACATGCAGTCTTGAGGAGTGCTTAAACAAAAAGAAACAAGCATTTACAATGCAATAGGTCTCGCATTTGCAAAACTTTGAACTACTGGCATTGTAAATAACAAACCTTTTATTTATGTGTTGGTTTTCAAAATGTATAAATGAAAGGCATTGTCATTTACAATGCCAATAGCTTAAAATGTCGCGAATGCGAGACCTATTGCATTGCAAATGCTTGTTTTTAAGTTCTCTTCAGAAATTCCTGAGTAAAAAGTATTTGAAAAAAAGCCATGCCATTCATAAAGACTAAAAACCTTGACTTCAGTGTACAGTTTTGAGATACCATAGATACCATAAGATATGTATTTGCTTTTCCTCTACTATTTTTAAATGTTTTTTTCTTTCACCTTTTTAAAAGAGTGCTTTACAGGCAAACATTGGCAAATTGAGTGTTGCTACCTGCTCCCCAGAAAAAACAATGATGTAATGAATGGAAATGCTATCTTCTCTATTTCCAGAGCCCATTTTGTTTGTCTGTCGGACATGAGGGTGGCCCTGAATTTGTGTCTCTTTTTTTTTTTTTTTTTTTTAAATCCTCATATTGCGGGTTATGCAGAAAGAAAGGTGATTGGGAGTCCGACAGTATCCGAGCGGTTGTACCTCCAAAACTGCCCCCAATCGTCTATCGAGGAGTACAAAGGGGTGTGTCTTATTCTCGTTCTAGTCAGGTTCCTTCCGCACACCTTTATCTTGCTCAATAATTCCTTTTTCTGGAGATTTCTGACCCTTAGGGAGTTTGACAGACTTCAAGTCATGCCAGGAATTATTGTTCCGCTTAATCATTGGAATCAAAAGAAAAAAAGAAAAAAGAATCAAGAAGCCTCCGACAAGGAGATATTCTAGTTTATCATCTAGAGATGATATAGTTTTCCAAGATCTCCCAATATTTCATATTTTTAAGTTGTTTCCCTTTTCTATCCAGTCTACTAGTTCTTATTACAGCATTTAACCAATTCTCATGGGTTGGTGGTGCTGGTTTTATCCAGTTAATACATATCTCTCTACGTGCCAATAGGATCATAACAAACAGTAAGTTTTCTTGGTGTATATTTAGCTTAATCTGATTTGATTGAGTAGTATGATGTATCCCAAAAATAATTAAGATAATACTCACAGTTATCGGTGTTGCCAGTATTGCAGTTAGTGTCTTACCAATCTCTTGCCAAAATTGTGAAAGCGATGAGCAGTCACCAAACATGTGAATATCATCCACTTTTTCCTCGCCACATTTACTGCACGATTTTACAGCCGATCCTTTAAATTTTGATAATTTTTTGGGTGTCCAATACGCTCTATGTATAGAGAAAAGATGATTCCTTTTTAAAGCTGCGGGCTTTACACACAGCCAACATTTTTCTATTGATTTTTTCCAGTTGTGACATAGATCCAAATCTTCGTTAGGTAGGTCTTTCTTCCATATTTTTTCAGAGATAGTAAGATTTTCTTCTCCGAATTCAATTAGCATCCAATACCATTTTGAGACTTCTTTTTTTAATTCCGTTTCATTCGTCATTTCTGATTCTAAGTTTTCCGGATCTGTTGCTTCCTTCGGGATAGTATTTGCCCAGCTGCTCAATTGATAGTATTTGAACTTTGATATTTTTCGATCTGTAATTACTTGCAAATGTTCCCATGATATTAAAGAATTTTCATATAAAAGTTGTCCCCATTTTTCAATTCCGGATTGTCTGAGTGGGCTTGATAGTGAGGCCTTTAAACAATCTGGGGTGCCTGGTGAATCCCATATTGGAGCCATACTACTGTAATATGGAATCTTCGTGGCAGTTCTTATTTGATTCCAAATCTTAACAGCATTATTCAGAATCTTTAGTTCAACTTTTTTGAAAAATTTGGGGTGGCCAAATTTAAAAAGGAAATGATCTTCATCGTTTGTTAGATGTTGTAAGTAGATTGGGTATGCTTGATGCACCTTCAGCAGAGCTCTAAAATTTTTAAATTGGAAGGCTCTATAGTATTCATATATATCAGGACTTGCTATTCCTCCCTGTTCCTTTTTTCTCCTGAGTTTATTCCATGAGATTCTTGTACTCTTTGCCGACCAAATAAAGCTGGATATTTCACCTTGTATTTTTTTTAGGGCTTCCTTTTTGAATTCTAACGGAATGTTATTAAAAAGATACGTGAATTTGGGAATGATTGACATCTTTATTATATTAGATTTACCTAAGAAACTTAGCGGTAGGCCTGACCAAATTTTAAGGAGTTTTTTCATTTCTTTCGATACTATGTTTAAGTTTGTTTCCGATAATTTTCCAAGATCTTGTGTTATAATGATGCCTAAATATTTTATTTTATCCTTTAAGAGAGGTGAACTTAAGTTCGAGTTCCAGCTCATTATCTCTGTTTTGTCAACATTTATCAAATAACCTGAAACTTTGTCAAATTTGTTCATCGCATCCTCAATCGCTACTTTAGAAGAGTTATAGTTATCGGTAAACACCATTAAATCGTCTTCGTATAACGCGACTTTCTTTGTCCAATTTAGGTATCTAAAAGGTGTTATAATTGATTGGTTTCTGATAGAATAGGCCAAGGGTTCAATATATAAATTGAAAAGTAACGGAGACAAAGGGCAGCCTTGACGTGTGCCTCTCTGAATCTCGATATTATCCGTAAGGTTACCGTTAACTGCTACCCTCGCTCTTGGGTTAGTGTATATTTCCTTTACCATGTGGATAAAGTTTATCCCTAATTTACTTTTTTCTATGATTTTATTTAGAAAAGCCCAGTTAACACGGTCAAAGGCTTTGGCAGCATCGTATGTGATAATCGTGAGAGGTAACTTTTCGCATACAGCTACGTCAATTGTTGCCACTAATTCGTGTGTAATTTCCTGGATTTGTCTGCCCTTTATGAAACCCTTTTGGTCCGGGTTAATTAATTTGGCCATAACTTTTGATAACCTTTTTGCTATTATATTCTTGAACAACTTATAGTCGCAATTTAGGAGTGATATTGGCCTGTACGATGCGCAGTTTTTAGGGCTTTTACCTGGTTTTAATAATATGCTTATCATCGCATCATTCCATGAATCTGGTATCATTTCGTGTCCCAGGTAAGTCTTATTAATTATTTCTGGTAAATGTTCAATTAGTGTGTCTTTTAATGCGATATAAAGTTCATTTGGTAACGCATCTGGCCCCGCAGCTTTTCCTCTCTTTAAATTACTTATGGCACTCCTTAATTCCTCCGCTGTTATTTCAGTGTTCATGAAATTCACTTCTTCGTCTGTCAGACTTGGAAGTTGAATATTTTCTAGATAATTCTTAATTTCTTCCTCTGAAGGATTTGTATCTTCTTTATATATTGACGTAAAAAACTTGGAAAATTCTTGCCTTATTGAAACATCATCTGAGCAAATGGCTGATTGGTCTTGAGTGTTAATGCTTAATATATTATTTCTAGTCTGATCTGACCTCAATTTCCAGGCTAGCATCTTTCCGCAGCCTTCTCCATATTCATGGTTTGCTAGTTTGCTATTCTCCCATTTTTCTTTAATTATATTCTCCAGATAATTTGTCAGGTTCTCTTTTGAGTTGCGATGCTTTTCTTCTAAGTTTTCCCTCAGTTCTTGAGATATATCGCATTCTAGGCGTAGTTCTACTTCTTTAATTCCTGTTTCCAGCTTCTTTATATCCTGTTTTTTTATCTTGTGTTTGTGAGCACCCAAGCTGAGTAGTTTGCCTCTTATTACTGCTTTGTAAGCATCCCACGTTACCCTTTTTTATGTACATACTGCGTTATCTTGAAAATATTGTCGGGAGGTTGTTATGAGTTCCTCCACACATTGTTCGTCTCTAAGAATTGTGCGGTCAACTGTCCACCTATTAGCCAGCTGTAGTTGTGGAAGTGTTATATTTAGCTGAACTGCAGAGTGATCCGATAAGTGCGCAGGTAGGTGTTCAATGCTTTTAACCTTATCTCGCAGATTTTTGTTTAGTAAAAAAAAGTCTATTCTGGATTTGTGTCCTAATTTTTTATTTTGAAAGGTATACGGGTAGTTTTTTACACCTTTTAGCTTCCACATGTCTTCTAAAATTAAGTCTTTTTTGTAGATCCCTAACCATTCCCTCATCTTTGGTAGATTCCATTGTTTTGTTGAAGGGATTCTATCTATTTTAGGGTTTTGTATGAGATTAAAGTCTCCTCCCATGATAATTGGGGTTGGGAATGTTAGAAGTTCAGAGTATAATTTTTTTAAGGGCTCTGGGTCGTCCCTGTTAGGGCCATAATATCCCACAATTGTCAGATTGCGATCTTGGACTTTAACAATTGCCCATCTACCGTTGCTGTCCACTTTATTAGCTTCTATTTTGGCCTTGAGGGATTTCTTTATAATTGCCACCCCCTTTGTATTACATTCTTGTGTTGTATGTATACTTGATCCGATCCAATCCAGGTTTTGTGTCAGTTGAGTCCACTCTGCATTTATTAGATGTGTTTCTTGAAGGATGATGATTTCACTTTCTATTTCCTTCTGATATTCCATAATCCTTCTTCTTCTTGAGGGAGTTTTAAGTCCGTTAACATTCCAAGTTAGAATTTTTATTGATTTCTCCTTTACCATCTTAAATTGTTGTTTCTATTGAGGCAGCCCTTAACTCCCTTACCGTTTTTATATTCCAATTTTGAGGATTTTTTTTTTCCTTTTTTCCCTACTTTGCTCCCCACCCATGTGTATTTACAGAGTTGCATCTTGCGCTTGCGTGTTAATTTGGGTTCCCTCCCTGGGGAAGCCTCCCTTTTTCTTCTTTCGGGTTTTTCCACCCGATTTCGTGCTCTGATTCTCCAGGTATTTCATTCTTTTGATTTTTAATGCGTAAGTGCTTCCCAAATTTGTTATATTATAAATGTTTCTTTGTCTCTGAAAACTTTCCTAGTTCCTTCTTAGTGTTTTTAGTACAAGGAGTTAGTTCCTTTAACTCCTGCATAACTGTATTATTCCTTATTTTGTTTATCAATTTCAATCTGATCTTTTATTAGTTGAATAAGGTTTTCTACCTCTTTTGGCTCCCTTAAGTTGTGCATTTTATTTCGCCACATTATTCTAAGGGCGGCGGGGAATTTCAATTGTACACTTGCTCCGAGAGTTTTCAGCTCCTGCATGTACTGCCCTAGCTCCCATTGCCTATCTTGCGTGGCTTTGCAATTATCTGATCGTATACTAAATGACCAGTTGAGTTTATTGAAATTCCCAATTTTTAGACCCTCACTCAGTATTTTTTCCTTCAGAGAATATGTTCTGAAATTTACCAAGATTTTCTTCGGAGTTTTCTTCTCTTTACTCTTTCTGAATGGGTCTCTGTGGACTCGTTGAATGTCTGCTGCGAAATCGCAGTCTTTTGTCCAGGGGAGGAATTCTTCTAGCAGGGATATTACGTAAGCCTTAATGTCTGCTCCCTCTGAGTTTTCAGGGACATTCAGCACGCGAATATTATTCCTTCTTCCTTGGTTTTCCAAAGATTCTAGTTTCTCCTTGATTGCTTTCTCGTTATCTTTTAACTGTCGTATTTCTTTTTGGTTTGTACATACTTTTTTGCTTAAGGAGCCCAACTCGTTCTCAACCGCAGTGACTCTGACCCCTAGATCATTTAGTTTCTGATCTAAACTTTCAACGACCTCTTGTATTTTATTCTGATTTGCTTCTGAGATCGAAAATTTTTCTCTCATTTCTCCCATTATTTTTTCCATCATTTTATCCAGGCATTGTTCTAGAATATTTTCTGTCTTGCTTTTGTCTATATATTCCATATGTTCCTGCTCTGGCTCGTCCTCTTGGATCTCTTGATCAATTTCAACTTGCGGTGTGGCACTTGAAATTACTTGCGTTTGATGTTCTGGTTGTGGTGACAGGTTTAGTAGTAAAGATGTTTTCAATGGGGAAATCACACTTATGATTGGGGCTGGAGGAGGCGGTGACTGCATATCTACTCCTGTTAGTCTTTCCATGTCTGCAGACTCTTCCAGTTCCTTTTCAAAAGTAGGACTGACGCTCTGATTGTCTGAGTTTAGAGCTAAAAAATGTAAGGGCACTGTGTCCGCTGTATTTGTTATATCTGTTGTGTCAGTCGTGTTATTTGCTATACAGTGACTTCCTCCTCTTACTTGTACCACTTGTTGTATTTTAAAGTATGATCTTAAAGATGGTGTGATCTTTATTTTCTGATCCTTGTTTTTCCTTGACCCTCTGCTTTTTATACTCTCTGTCAATTCCTCTAAGCGTGGGGGGTTTTTCACAGTTTTTTTTTTGTGCTTTTGGGGGTCATACACTTTTTTTTCGTAGGTTGTAGAAGGCTCTGTTTGCTTAAGTTTTGATTCCTGAGGCAAAACGCTGACCTTGTTTCTCCCTCTTCTGATCTCTCTGGTGCAGAGAAAAAAGCTCCAACTCCCTGTATCTTCCTTGTTCTAGATCTTGTGAAATAATTAAAGTGTGGTGGGCTTTTCTCTTTTTTATATTTGACGCTTTTATTTTTTCCCAACGATAAGATGGTGTGGTCGTTGTGAGTTTTTCCTGGGCTTTGTGATAATAGATCTATATTTTCTTGCTTTTCTATTTCATCTTTTTCTGTTGCTGCCTCTGTTCCTCTCTGTTGCTCACTGTGTTTGTATCCTTCTTCTTCCACAATTTCCTTAAGAGAGAGACTTTCACCTCTCTTTTCATTCATCCAGCTGGGAAAATTTGACTGTTTTGTATTTATAGCACTTTCACCAAGTCCTTTTCCACACTTTTTTTCTAATATAAATCTTTGGTTGTGTTTTCCAATGAAAATAGGGCTCCTCGAACTTTCCCAATGCCCCACATTTGAGAGTTCGTAACTACCACATTGTAATGCTCCCGAGTGTTTTGCTCTGATCCCTACCTCCTCTGCACATTCATTTTCATTCACGGCAGAGTTGCACTCTATGTCACCGCTGCCACCGCCGCTTTTACCCCGGAAGAGAAAGCCGACTCTGAGGAGCTTCTTCCTGCAGTTCAGCGCAGCTTCCCGAGCTCTCTTCCACAGTCCAGGGTCAACTGCCGTATCCGGGTCCTGATGCGCCAGAGCCGCGACCCACCCCGTCATGCGGGAACACTGCTGCCTCCTGTTCAGCTCGACCACCCCTCGAGACGCAGCTCAGCAAAGAACACACAAGCGCCGAGCCCGGGAGCACGCCGCTGCCTCTGCCGAACCTCCGCCGCCGAGACTGCTACACCGCTGCCCTCGGCTAAACAAACTTGCATCAAGCAGGTAACGGGGCATCCAGTTATCCGCTGTTTCAGCTATTAATGTGGGCACATAGATTTATTGATTACCTTGCTATAGCGCTAGAGACATATCACGCTTTCTGACTAAATTAAAGCATTGGGAAGCGATTTCAAGCCTGTTTCACCTGGAGTCTCCTATATATTCCCCTCAGTGAGTGAAGCCCCCCGCTCTAGATAGGTCTTTTCTCTACATGTCAGTCACGTCTTAAGTGTACATACTCTGTGAGCTATGCAAGTCCATACAACTCTGCCCTGCTGGATCTGCTCTTCGGGAAACGGAAGACTGTATATACGCCTTTTGTGAGAGAGGGACGCTTGCTTTGCTCAGGCTACACAGGCAAAATAATACAACATGGAGTACAATGGAGAAGCACACAGGCGAGAGCGAGCAACATGAGTGCAGATGGGTGGAGATAAGCACATGGGTGAGAGAAAGCTACTTGCTTGGTGTAGAGAAAAACAGATGAGGTAGTGAGATGGAAAACACATGCAGTCTTGAGGAGTGCTTAAACAAAAAGAAACAAGCATTTACAATGCAATAGGTCTCGAATTTGCAAAACTTTGTGCTACTGGCATTGTAAATAACAAACCTTTTATTTATGTGTTGGTTTTCAAAATGTATAAATGAAAGGCATTGTCATTTACAATGCCAATAGCTTAAAATGTCCCAAATGCGAGACCTATTGCATTGCAAATGCTTGTTTTTAAATTCTGTTCAGAAATTCCTGAGTAAAAAGTATTTTAAAAAAAGCCATGCCATTCATAAAGACTAAAAACCTTGACTTCAGTGTACAGTTTTGAGATACCATAGATACCATAAGATATGTATTTGCTTTTCCTCTACTATTTTTAAATGTTTTTTTCTTTCACCTTTTTAAAAGAGTGCTTTACAGGCAAACATTGGCAAATTGAGTGTTGCTACCTGCTCCCCAGAAAAAACAATGATGTAATGAATGGAAATGCTATCTTCTCTATTTCCAGAGCCCATTTTGTTTGTCTGTCGGACATGAGGGTGGCCCTGAATTTGTGTCTCACTCTTCCCTTCTTTGTGTATAATATAAAACCATGAGGATGACAGTGGTTGGGTAAACAATGGATTTACGAAATACTGAGATCGAAACTGTGGATTCTTTTTTCCCTGGCTCTACCAAATCACAATTTATTTTACGTAATCATTAAATGGAATTTATTTTTTTAGGTCTCTCCTGAGCCAGCGCATGCGATGCTCTGGCGAGACTTTTAGTAAGCAGGCTTCAGAAAATGCTACCTTGTAGCCTAGAGCTTGCGGTTACGCGCGCGGGGGCGCGCAGGCCCTGCTTGTTTTACTTTAGGCGCACGCACCACTCGCGTGCCTGCTGCCGTCACCACCCCGACCCCTCTGCTTGTCCGATTCCATTATCAGAGGGGGACAACTCAGTAAGACTTTGGCTGTGCTTGTTTAACTTTGGGCGGGCGCGCGCACCACTCGCATGTTTGCCGCCGTCGCCACCCCGACCCCCTTGCTTGTTTTACTTGAGGTTTTTCATAGTTGGGACTATGTAAATGTAAATGTAAATGTGGGTGTACTTGTAAAGCGCACTGTGACTCCAAGGAGTATCCTGGCGCTGAAGACCGCTGGGGAACCCGTCCTGGTTTTCCCAGTGAGATAGTCCCTTTCTGGGTATCTCCAAGGTGAAACCAGGCATCCCCGGCGTCTGTGGGGGGCCATTTTAGAGATGAGGCAAGCTTAATGCCCAGAGTTGCCGAGTGTGTTCCCTGGTTAGAGTAGGCACTGAGGAGAGAATTATCGAGTCCGTTTGACCCTGGTCCATGACCCTGCCGTGTCGGGAATTGAACCCTGGTCCCGGGCCGTTCTCTGCTTACAGGTCTGCCGCCTCTAACCAGTGAGCCACACCTATGCCAAGTCGTGTTGTTGTTAGACTGCTTTAAAATGGTATATAGGCGACAATATTTATGAAAAGCGTAAAAAATGCTTTACATACCTATACAAGCCAGATTGTATTTCATGTTTTTAGTGTTGCACATAGTGAGTGCAATCAGGCAAGATGGAGGCCATTAGAGGGGTGAATTAATATACACGTGATAACCAGGAACCCAGCCTCACTCTGACCCTCTCACTTGGTGGGGGAAAAAGCAGATTGGGCGGGCCCATCCAGTTCACTGTGTCCTCTCCCTGTCCTAACTTTCCTGTTCTTTTCTCGAGCCTCACTTCTCCCCTCTTGTTATCTCTCTTTTGTGTCTTTCTTGTCTCACTCGCTCTCTATCAAACCCTCTTTCCCGTTACTACTTCTCTTTTCTTCCCTAAGTTACTTTGCATTGTCCCTTCCCCTATAGTCCTCTTTCTTCTCTCTCATCTGTTTTCCATCTGTTTTCATGTTTTATCTCCCCGTTTCTTTACCTGCGCCATGTTCCCAGCTCTTTTTGAATGCAATAAGTTTGTCTCTTTTGCCCGTACTTCTTTTTCCTTGACTCTTCCCTTCTCTTTCCACACGTTTGCTCTTTCCGCTAACCCTGATCTGTCTTCCCTTTCATGTCCCACCTCCTGTCAGGACAGACAGACTCTTTCATAGATGTAAAGAGACTGGCCCAGTCAGCCACATATGCCCTATATTATCCGCCTGGCTGGCAGCTCACAGTTGTTTCAAATTCTTTTGATGAACAGCTGAGAGTTGAAATTGGAAAGAGAAAGTGACGGTTATTAGGGGCCGGCCCGGGTAGCAGTTGTCCCCTCCTTCCTCGTGCGCTCACTCACTTGCTCCCCCAACCTCTCTTCCTCTCGCAAGGGAATCTATTGAATTAGAGAACGGGAAAAGTTTCAATTGTACCCGAATTTGTGTATTTTTTTTCTTGAGAAATTCAACTAAAGTTATGCAGAATGAGATTTTTAGCACTAAATGTGGTTTGCTGTTAAATCACGATTATTTTCAAGCCATACTTCGCATACAAATGTCACATCCTTGTCTGTAGACTGGTTAGAGCAGATTGATCCTGTCACAATAAAAAACAAGCATTAGCATAGCCAATAGGTCTCGCTTTTGGGACCTTATAAGTGTTTAGCCATGCAACACTTGATGTTGTTGCACCAAGGATATTGTGCTGGATAACTAAACACATATAAGGTCCCAAAGGCTAGACCTATTGGCTATGCCAATGCTTGTTTAGAATTTGCTTCCTAGTATTGTGTGGTCACATATATTTTGAATCTTTGTTTAGTGCAGAAAGATGGTTTTGTTCCGCTGTCTGTATAATCAGTATTTACTCACAGCAGCTGAACACAAGGCCTTTTTTTTGCCTTTTCCATTACACCTTTGTGTACGACTGGATATGTGTTTGAATGAATTCTCAGTATTACGTATTTGTGTTATGTGGTATAGGGATTGCTACGTGTACACTCCTTTCTCAAACAAGACAATAAACAATATCATGCTGCGCTGTTCAAGTTTAATATAAAGCTTACCTCTTCGAGTAACTTCCAAGTTTACAGTGGAGGTGCTTGTTACGCATTGAAATCATTGTATGGCAGTTGACGACAGTGTGTTAAAATCAAGAATCTGGCTTGCAATCCAAGTCATGGCCCCAAAGCTGTGATTTCTTGCCTTAAAAACTACTACCTCCATAGGTCACATGCAAGCATAATAACAGGTGTAACATGCAAAGTTATTAGAATAATATGTGAAGTTTCTTCACTGTAAAACATTTTGTATGGTAGCAAAACATTCAGTGAGAAAATCGGTGTCTTTCTGAATGTTTGTCTTGAAAGGTATGTCATTTGCATGTCTTTTGAAAGCCTGTCCGCATGCATAATAAGACAATTACTGACCGCCACTTTACTACCAACGATTATTGACAGTGAGTAAGCCTACCCTGGTCAGTTAGTACATATCTTGGACTAATACCAAGTTGGGGCTTACAAAAGGGTTTTTAGTCTTCCATTGTATGTTTGGAGCTGCCTGATGAGGCTGGAATTTGGGCTGGTTCCCCAAATGTGGGCGAGTAAGGCGTCCTTTGTAAATTACTACCATAGAATAATGAAGGCGCCGGCCAATACATTGAAAGCAGCTCTCCAGCCCATCTTCGTTCAAAGCAGGAACCCTTGGTCCCAATATTAACCACGCTCGATCAACACCCTTCAAATTGACCAAAATGTGTTAAACAGCTCATAACTTGCATGCTTAAACATGCCCTGAAAAAACAAATTAAAACGCTATCCAATGCAAGCGACATGGACAAGCTTGAAAACTCAGGCAAGCTGTGGGCTGTTGTAAGTCAGTGTACAACCAGACTCCCTTACACCACAAACCTGTTTGTCTAGTGCACTTCATAAAGGCAGCATAAAACAAATCCTGTTTGCCCGGCTAATGGGCTTACAGACCAATGAACTTAATCCAAGATGGCAGTCCCTTACAAAAACTGCCAACTTAGCAGTTTTAAATATGAGTCTTTTAACCACCTGCTTTGCTGCTATCCCGTTCTTCTGACACCATGCCATAGATTGCTAAAACCACTCTTCATCGCCCATGGTGCTCAATCATCCAATGAGGCCGCAAATTTGGTGTTTACCATCAAGGAGCTGATGGAACTGGCAAAATTCGGCAAATAAATTAATATTATGCAGGTTCGCCTAGAAGATGTAAGCAGTGGCACCAATTTTCACCCTGAGCCCACAGGCTGATTGACAATAACTAAGCCAGACTGGCAAGGCTGATCCACCTGCTTAGCCCAAAAACGAGTGTACCAAAGTAACTTAAAGCCCAGTAGGCTAAAGACGCTAAGCTGTTACAAATGGCTCCAACACCCAGTGTCGGTTGCGAGGGGCGAACACTAGTTGATTATATGTATTTTAAATTGGATTAAATTGATTTTTTAAAGATGCTGTTTGTACTTACCCAATATTGATAACTTCCAGCTCATACCATGTACATCAGATTCGAGTTCTGCACTTTAATACCTGACTTAGTCAGTCTGTTTCAACTGTATTTCTTGGGTTTTAATGATTTTACGCATCAGTGCTTTTACAATTTGGAATATAGTACTCTTATATTGTAAACATTTGTATTAATCACACAATAAAGGCTTTTTGTACCACTTGTATGCTCAAATTACTTTCTAATGTGAATATTATCAAATACAAGAATAAGTAGAAAATGTTGGCTCAACGGAAAACATTCGTAGGTAATTAAATGTGCTTGTCATTTAGCAAACACATTCTATTTAAATGTCTAAATTTAAAATAATGCCTTTTGAGCCATATTATAATTTCTTTTTTTTTTATAGATTCCCTCTAGATGCAGAGAGAAGGAAAAAATGGTTGTGCCAACTGAACAGGAAGAATTACACTCCAAGCCGGCATACGTTTTTGTGTTCCAAGCACTTTGAAGACTTTTGGTTTGATAGAACGGGGCAGACAATCCGTTTGAGAGAAAACGCTGTGCCGACAATATTTTCTTTTCCAAAAAATACTCGAAAAAAGGTATTTGAAATAACAAATAGACATTTATATATATGAGCACTTTCCATCTTTATATGAGGTTTGCATTTTCAAAGAAATGAACGAAGAAGAATTGTTTTCACTCTAAATAAAAGGTACACATTGGAAGTATCACTTGAGGGCACACGTGATGGCCAGATGGTCTTTTATTCAATGTGCCTCTGTGAGTGCTTCTTCCTCCATCTATGCATGAATACATGTAACTGGAAGTCTTCTGTTGTATACAGTTTTACAAATTCCCCCAGCCCCTGTGGTTATAACAAAAAAGCATAGTTCCTTAGTATTCATTTACCACAGCATTTGCTGGGCGAGACAGCAAATGCGCAAAGCAAACTGAGCTAGGGCTTCGGTCCATCTCTGTGTTCTAACTTGACCTGAGCCATGAAAAGAATTTTGCATGTAAACTATAAAATAATCGTCATTAAAAATATTATACTTTTTGGAATAAAAAAGTTATTTCTTTAACAGTTTATCTTTTTGAGAGCCCGGTGTTGACATTAAGGGGCCGTTTACAATGCGCCCTGTAAAGGCTCTGATCGTCGGTCGGAGCCTTTCCGGGCCACATCGTAATCAGCTCCTCAGTTTTCTTCCTGACCGCTGCATTATAATGCTGGCGGTCGGAAACTAAACCGGCCGGTCATTCGGTCTGGCTTACAACAGGCTCAAGGAGCCCGTTGGCCAGTCGGAACCGGCTCATAATCCCAAAGGGCGGGCCATTCTGCCTTTGGGATTACGATGCACAGTTTTCGGCTATGAAACCATGTCAGAAAGCGTGTTTGGGGGCCACAGCAGGGCACCCTTAGGTGTGCGGCCTCCAGTTGGGGGCCCTCTGTTGATCCATGCAGTGATGACCAGCTCCTCCCATTTTCCTATGGGAGCATGTATTGCAGCAGGTTTATGGCTGTAATGCATGCTCCCATAGGGAAATGCAGGAATGCAACCAAATAGTTGTCGGTCGGTCCCAGGACTGAGTCGGTGTAATGCGGAAGCAATTCTGCCCGACAGCGAAATCGGCCCTAAGTGTTTTCTAACATGAATTTCGAAGCATGTAAGAAAATCCCAATACCCTAATTCTATTTTCATGAGACAACAAAGGAAAACGTTTGTCTTGTGGACTGTATATAGCCAAACAAACAATGTTTGTAGCAATATTATTGATTATTAAACCATAAATAGATGGGTCTGTTACTCCAAGGTACTTTCAAATTTGTTGCTCAAAGAAAATGAAACACAGTCAAATAAAAAAAACATCCCTAGGAACACACAATTCGGTCAGGTGAAGAAGCAGAAGTTTGAGCCCAGATTTCTTTGTCTGTACAGTTTAACCTATAGATGGATGTTGTCTTTAATTTCACAACTAACAACAAAGTGTATTATTTTGTCTTCAGTTTTCTATCATGAGCAAAATTAGAAACTATGATCATTAATATATATATATTGTATGGCAACCAATTTAATGCTAGCTACCCCTCCGTGAGGTGATTCATGCGCTTTATAAATTAAATAAATAAATAAATACAATATGCAAACAATTATTCTGAATAAAAAAAATCTGTACTTGAAGCTTAAGGGTATTAAGGGTAGTATTAGCTTCCTTTTCCTAAGCCCTTCAAAGCTCCAGAATCATTCCTTGCCATCTTTGTTACCACCACTCTGGCAGTATCTTATCTTCGAACAAATGTACTTCTTGTCTTTGACAACCTCAACTTGGCACCAGCATCCGTACTGAATCACTTGTCTTCTGCGCTACCATAGGGGACCGTTAAAGGGTTGTTCGGCCTCCGGATAAGTGACTACTACTATTGGAGCCAAAAAGCCCTTCTAAACTTTGAGGTATTTTTCTCTGACTGCGTTCTGGACATTCTTATTTTGCACTGTGTCAGATGGCCTTTGGTGTGACAAGATGAGTGGCTAAGTGCTTGTCCCACCTTAACTACAAACAAGCATTTGCAATGCAATAGGTCTTGCATTTATGAGAGTTTGAGCTATTGCAGTTGTAAATGACAATGCCAATAGCTTAATCTCTCACAATTGCGAGACCTATTGCATTTCAAATGCTATTTATGGAAAAGCACCCTATGCCGCGCTTTCACATTAATGACGGCGAAGCCCCTTTCTTTAGATGATCCGGTCCTAAAGAAAGTGACATGGCCAACATTAACGTAAAAGCCCCCTATGGGGTGCTTGTAAACCAAAAAGACTATATAGTAAGAAAAATAACGCAATTTGGTCGCGTTCGAGCCGCAAACAACAAACTAAAGGCATGGCCACAACTGTATCAGTGTGGTGTGCCGTGCTAGGAAACAAAAAATAAAGCGTTGGGGGAACAGCATGTGAAACCATTTAACCAAATAGTGCATGGAGGCTGTAATTAAAGCCTACTGAGTAACAACACATGTAACAAGGGGTGTCCTGGTGGGAGGTTACAAAATGAGACAAGGCGGTACTAAGGATGGACTACTAAGCCTATTGACCAATGAGAAGCCACAGTTTACAAACCACAATGACACAAGCCAATGAAAAATATGGCCGAGCAGAGTGGGCAGAGCTTCAAGTCTATACCTGATTACAGCATGGCTTGCAGAGCAGCGCATGCGCTGCCCAGGCTCGACCTAATGAGGACTCGCGCCCTGAAATTAAGGTATGCCTAAAAAATCCGAAATTATTTTGCTCATCCACTCATGCACTTCAGGAGTAGACTTCTGCACCAAGAAAAGAATTCTCATTCCTGTACTACATTCAGGTTGGGCCATGCACAGAGAAACAGGAGTAGATCTTGCAAGTGATGAATCCCATAGAAAATCCAAGTAATGAATTTAGGTAAGAACAGAAACGTACTTGTGCACTCTGAGGGGTTATAACCTATGTCATAACTAAACTGAAGCTCCAGGATGTAGATTTGAAGCAAAACCAAAGAGTCTCAAGAGCAATATGAAGTTCTTGCTGCTAAAGCAGGAGAAAAAGGTGCATCAATATGCAGTTGGAGGTTAGGAAGTGTACACACACTTGCAAGACTCTAAGGCACTTAGTAGCTGACTTGAAGAAAGTATCCACCAATAACTATTTGTATTAAACAGACGCCTCATTTGCAGGTCTGGGGTTCAATGGTGGTATACACTTGCAATCATAGGAGTAGTCCTGCTGGAATAAAGTATGACATTGCTGTAAAGCTGTATGACAAACGTAGCTGGGGCAGTGAACCAGTGCTCTTCTTTGATCCTTCTCCTTGGTATTTAAAATTATAACCAATTTTTGGAGAACAGTGGAGACCAGAAAACAGAATGTTAGAGAGTGCTCATTCTTCTATGAGATGTGTCGGAACTGGCCCTTCTTGCAGGATTATCCCCAAACTTTTTGCTTCTCCCTCCCCTATTTTTCCTGACCTGTGGCTGTTGGCAATAGGACTCTCGGCACTTTACCACTGCTGATCAATGCTAAAGTGCATATGCTCTATGTGTAAATTGTATTATGATTGGTTATCCATGATTGGCATATTAGGGTCACCAAGAAGTCCCTAGTAAAATGGACAGAGTGTGCAAGGGCTGGTGATAACAAATGCTACTAGTGGGCCTGCAGCACTGATTGTGCCACCCACATGAGTAGCCCTAAAATGGTGCCTCAGGACGGCCACCGCAGTGCCTGTGTGCAGTCTGTGAACTGCCATGTCCTCCTGGTCAGTCTCCCCACTGACCAGGCCTAACCCTTCCCTTTCTGTACACATTGGTCACCCCTATGGAAGGCCCAAGGTACCCCCTTGGGCAGGGTGCTGTGTATGTGAAAGGTAGAGCATATACTTGTGCAGGTGATATGCTCTGGTAGTGAATAGACGGCTAAAGAACGGTGATGGATTAAACCCAGATCTCTTGACTGGGTGTGGGTGTCTGATTGATTCAGAAGCTCCGTCCATCACCAACCCTTTTTGTACCGCTTTTGGCCACCATAAGTGTGGCAGGGTATACTCAGACGTGAGTCCCTTGCTCACTTTGCCACTGGATTCAAGCAAGCCGGGCTGAAGAAGGCTGGAATGCCAGAAACCGGTCCTCGGAATCTTGTTTCCGGTCCAGGGAAGACATGGCTAAGCAGTTCGGGTGGAGAAGTGTGGCTCACTGGTTAGAGGCGGCAGACCCGTAAGCAGAGGACGGCCCGGGACCAGGGTTCGATTCCCGACGCGGCAGGGTCGTGGACCAGGGTCAGCGGACTCGATAATTCTCTCCTCGGTGCCTACTCTAGTCAGAAACCACACTCGGCAACTCTGGGCATCAGCTTGCCTCATCTTCACAACGGCCCCCCCAGACTGCCGGGGATGCTTGGTCGCACCTTAGAGATACCCATCAGGGACCATCTCTCAGGGTGAGCCAGGACGGGTTCCCCAGCGGTCGAAGCGTGGAGATACTCCTCCGGGAGTCGATTCCTAGCGCTATATAAACCCGCAATTAAATTAAATTAAATTAAACTGTTCCCATGAGGCACAGGGTCAGACTGATTTGCATATGGCCATGTCTGAACTGGGGTGGCAGTGTGGGCTAAAGAACGGTGATGGATTAAACCCAGATCTCTTGACTGGGTGTGGGTGTCTGATTGATTTTTAATGACTTTTAGGAAAGGTCGTTTTTAAATCCTGTGTTTGAGAACAGCACTTTTCGAAAGTTGCTGTTCTCTTGTCTGACCTTACTGTGTCCCTTGGCCTGTTTGGGAATTGACTGTCTGGTTTGTGAGTGACAGGGGCTGGGTGGCTCCCAGGGTCTGAGTGGGCCATCCCTGGGCTGAATAGCTCCATCTGCATCTAGAGTGATGGGAGGGGATAGCACCTGGGCCTAAATAGGGCTGTGCCTGCCTTCCACAATGCTGGCTCCACCTCCTGCTGGGCGGCTGACGACCCTGCCCCTTTCTCTGAAAGGAAAGGATAGGCCAGGAAAACAAAGTGCTCCAGGAACACACAGAACTGGTTCAGACCGGGCTCAGAGCCCTCCTGCACAAAGGGATCAAAGACTTTTAGGGGTAGAAGTACAGGACCCCTGACTACAGAAAATTAGATCATCCTGGAATCAAGAAGGAACCTCTTCCAAGGAGAAAGTTGAAACTGAAGAAGGAAGACTCTCCTGCTGTTGCTCTGCTGGACTGACCTGCTGTTGCTTTGCTGCCAAGGAGAGGGGAAGGACTTTGCTTGGTGCTGTGTCCCCCTTGCTTGAAGGAATCACCAAGGGCCTGAGAATGTAAATGTAAATGTGTTTCGATTTATATAGCGCAACACTTTAACCCAGGGGTCTCAAGGCGCTTGCTTAGGGAACCCGTCCTGGTATTCCCCTGTGAGATACCCCGGCCGGGTATCCACAAGGTGAAAGCCAGGCATCCCGCCGCGAGGGGCCGTAGTGGAGATTAAGCAAGCTATTGCCCAGAGTCGCAGAGTGTGACCCCGTGAGTCGAGTAGGCACCGGAGCGAGAATTGTCGACTCCGTGGAATTTTGAGCCCGAGACCCGCCGAGGCGGGGAATCGAACCCTGGTCCACGGCCGATCTCAGCTTCCGGGTCTGCCGCCTCTAACCACTGAGCCACGCTTCTCCACAAGAAGAGAAGAGAAGAGCTGGCTCCCTGTTTTTGAAGTCCCAGGAACAAAAGGACTTCGCCCCCAGCTTCCCTGAACTCTGCTGAGAGAGTTCTGTCCTTCCTAGAGTGCTTGGCCCAGTTGTGGTGCCTCTGGAAGTTGTACCTGTGTTGGGAAGCTGGAAACCAAGCTTTTAAAGACTTTGCTACAGGAAAGTTATCGCATCGCTCGCTTGCGGAGCGCATCCCTGACAGTGCGAGGAAATTCCTGCCACTACGAAGGTCGAGATCGTCGCAGCGTCTGTCGCCGCTGCCAGAGCTGTTGCATCCTTCGTTTGCGGGACGCGCCAGACCGGTGCAGGAAGATTACCATCGCTTCAAGTGTCGTTGCAGAGCCTGTCTTAGCTGGGTGAGCTTGCGGACCGCATCACGTTGCTGCGAGTGTCGTCGCAGAAGCCATCGCATCGAGGAGCTGCGAGAGAGAGATCACCTCTGGTCCACGCATCGTGGCCCCGGAGATCGTCGCAACTCCAAAGATCATCGCATCGTGCCTTTGCGAGAGAAAACTCAAGCAGTTCTGCAGGAGCTTTAGATGCCCCATGAAGCACCGCTCCAAGAAGGAGGAGCTACAGAAGGCCTTAAAGGCCTGGTGGGAGACCAAAGAGGCTGGGGAGACAGATGGTGCAAAAGAGGATGAGGATGCACAAAGGGATGGTTTCAGGTCACAAGATCTGCCTGTGTCCAGAGCAGCCCCAAGGGCTAGCAGCAACCATTCCGCTGAAAGTTTTTCCCCAGAGGAGTTGGAGGAAAACCAAAGGGCTAGAGATCATAATTTAGAAATGTTGAGGCTTGAATTGGAGCTGGAGCAAATGGAGAGAGAAATGGCGGCGGAGGAGAGCAAGAATTGAAAATGACCTTGGCCCATTAATTAAGAATGAGGGAGCTTGGTTCGGAGCTCGAGAGGCTTGAGGCCATGAGTGTCTCAGCTGCAGAAGAAACATGGGCAGCTCAAGAGGTGAGCTTTGCTGAGTTGGAAGTGGAGTCCAGCTCAGAAGGTGGCAGCAAGATTATAGTTTCCAGTGCTGAGAGAAAGGTACAAACACCCAGAGATGTGGCGCCTGACTTGAGGGAGGGGGTCGACAAACACCAAGGGGTTCAGGTTTATGATGTAGTTCCAGTGCAGTGCAGTGTTCCTAAAGTAGATTGGGGGACTGGCACAGGGGACCATATTCCTAGTGGTGGGAGGGACACTCTACTGATTCTAGATGAGAGGGGTTCCCCCATGGTAGAAACCTTGGTGTGTGAGCGTGAAGACCAGCCAGAAGAGTGTGGGTTGTGTGACAGAGACAGTAGTACACTGTCTTGCCAGTCTCAGGAGAGTGGTGTGGGGTACTTGTGTGAGGCACTGGAGGGTGAGGCCAAGGGTAGCTAGGTTAACAACTGTGGGGGGCTGTGTAATTCATTTGTTGGAGAGCATATTTTAAGTCCCTGTTTTCCAGAGCTATGCCAACACCCGGTGGAGTGTGACCTCTTGGTGGATTCCAGAGAGTCTGAGGAGGCATTGGGGAGTGATCCTAAAAGGAGTGGCACAGATATCTTCCAGACCTGTGAGGTGGAAGAGGTACATACGGTGTAGCCCAGTTAGGCCCCAGTATAGTGGGAGGAGTGTAGGGGCTCATGTCCGGTCTCAGTGAAGGAGTGAGTGTGGGACGGTGTGTCTCACGCTGCCCGAAACCCAGTCTCAGGGCCTTGAAGGTTCCTTAAGGGAACGCCAGGTTGGGGGCCTAGAAAGTGCTAGTAGGCCATTTGAGGAGGATCTCCTAGTGTCAGGAGACCCTGGAGCCGCTGTAAACAGAGCTCCGGTGGTTCTGGTGTCTGGCAGTGCCACTTCAGTTGGGAGGGTGCAGGAGTCCGGACTGAGGGGTGAGAGGGGGAAGGAGTCCCTAGGGGGAGAACCAGTGGGTCAGGGACCAGCCAGAAGGACTGAGTCTCCCAGGAGTGACCATGGTGATACCACTTCTGTCCGGGGGGATCTTTGAGCACTGTCAGGTGGACAGGGGTCATGAGATCTGCGCCAGGTGGACTGTCACGGGACACGTGAGTCATGTGTCTCCCTCAAGGGGGCACTGTGTGAGTCCCCAGAAGTCCTGGCGTGCCAGGAGACTAGGTTAAGGATCTGCCTGACCTGGAAGGAAGGACATCTGTAACCAGTGTCCTGACCAGTTTTGCTTCCAGGGTACCCCTCCAGTAGGGAGTGTGAAGCTCTCTGGAAGGGGGTACAGAGGGAGGGAGCCCTCGCCTCTGACCCCGGTGCAACCTGAGGGGTTAAACCCTGTGTTGGGTGACCAGTTGCTGGACGGAGGTCCTGAACTGGTAGGAGAGTCGTGTTCTGAGGGCGCCTCTCCTGGGAGGAGAGTGCAGGAACTCAGAAGGCGGGGTAGGGAGAGGAGAGCCTCACCCGTGACCCCTAGTCCGCCAGAGGGTACAGACCCTGGGCTGGCGGGCCAGTGTCAGGATGCCCTACCTGACTTTGCGAGAGGGAGAGTGGAAGGAAGGTGCCAGGCACCTGGGGCTACTGCCCCCCACTCTCTGACGCCACCGAGGTTAGAGAGGCCTGACGGGCATGTGGCCTGGCTCTCATCACTGACAGCTGTCAGTGGCCACTGTGGCTGGTTGTCCTGGTGGACAGGGTTGCCCCTTGAAGGAGGGCAGGAATCTCACCCTTGGGGTGGACTGGGCCACACCATCGTGTTGGGCCAGGTAGGTACTGTGTACCAGTGTGGGCACATCAGTGAGTGAAGTCCTGGTGTGCCGGGCAAGTGTTCGACCTCAGGGGTTGGTCCCTGGGTTGGTAAGCCAGGTTCAGGTGTTGTCTGACCTGGGGGCTTTGGAGCCTAGGGTTGAGGGCCAGGCCCGGGGTGTCACCCGACCTGGAATACCAGTTGCAGGATAGACCCCATGGAATGGTGGGTGAATGGTGCCGGATACCTGCAACAGGTTCCCTGACTATTCTCGAAGGGGGTACCGCTCCAGGTGGGAGGGTACAGATCCCCAGCACAGCCACAGCCTCCTGTCCAGCCTCCGGATAAAGGTCGGGGACTGGTGGGTCAGTGCCAGGATGTCAGACCTGACCTGACAGGAGGAAGAGTGGACAAAGGGTGCCAAGCACCTGGGGCTTCTGCCTCCCACCCTCTGACGCCACAAGGGTTTGAGAGCCCTGAGAGGCATAAGGCCTGGGTCTCAAAATGCGATTCCTTAAATACAATCGCAATTTGAGAACTTGCAATTAATTGAGGATTTTCAAATTGCGAGGGCCTTGACCCTTGATGCATTGCAAAAGCTAATTTTGCGATCCCAAACAGCCGATTTTTGCGAATCGCACCGTTTGCGATAGCAAAAAGCTTTGATGCATGTGCCAGTTGAATTCTACAGAGACAGGTTCTCTACAGACACTTATTTTCCTCTAGCAGTATATGGTCTATTCAAATCTTAGAACGGAGCACTGGATTCCTCTCTGCGCCCGGTCGTTCTGCTACTAATAGTTTCCCCATTTCATTGTTACTATGTCACACAAAAGCAATAAAATCAAAGGCCACCAAAAAGACAGAAGGGCACACGCACTGCACAATTTTAATTTAGAATCACCCAATGTAAACTGGCCAAGTCAAACAACTTTACGGAGGCCATAGATAGAGCTGCAGGTTTAGAAAGCCCTGCCTCTTTACAACATCCCTACCCTCCCAGGTCACTTCACAAAGAATATGGAGTACTGAAATAACTCCACAAAAAAACAAGGCCCAAAACTACAAGTGGTGACAACAAAGAGAATCTAATGACAGACAAGGTTCAGGTACTACTTTAGCGAAGGAAAAACACAGAAGTGATGGATATGAGCAGTACAACAGAAACTTTGCTGTGGAGTGTGAACAGGTAAATTCTAGCGTTTAGCGTAGTATCTTATCAAATGACTCCAGGACATTGCCACTGAAACGCAGAGTAGAGAAGAGAGGGTTCATGGGAACGCCCAACCGAGATATTTAAACTGCAGAGTAAGCCTTTCATCAGAACTATGTAGAAATATGTTACTTTTTACTGAAGATAAAGGAAAAACAGAACATTGATACATAAAGCACGAATCAAAACTTACAACTTGTGCCCCTGTGTTGGTATTTAAATCCCATATGAAAGCTTTCAGAGCTGCAAATAAGGTCACTGATGTGAGCCGGTTTTAATGTTAACTGTTGTATTAAGCATCACAATATGGAAATTTTTAAAGTAAAGTATCCCTACTATGTTTTTTCAACTGAAATATGTTTAAGCTGTCATCAACATTTACAAAGCATGTGAGACGGTCATAAGAAAGTAGAAAATAAAAGGGTGAGCAATAAATAAGGTGGTGCAGAGTAAAGAGTGTCCCAACTGCAACATGTGAGTGGCCATCTAATATCGTTCATGGTGAAGTTAGGTTTCCCAATATGCTTTTAAGCAACTAGCTACTCGTCTGAGGAGAGAAAATAAAATATGCACAATACGCTTAATGGCAAATGACACTGTTTGCCCACTTGCAAAACGTACATCAAGTGTGTAAACATACTCCACCATGGAACGGCTGCCATTTACCAATGCACACTGCAACACCGTATTTCCGACACGCAAACTAGTACATTGAGCTCTTGCTATTCTTATGCCTAGACCACCTTTAGTAGGTTTATATGTTAACGTTATTGGCCTCAAAGCAATTTTCACGTTGGCTATGCCTTTGTTTTTTAATTCTGATGAACACGAGTATGTGTGTCGACTTCATGAGGTACTAAAAGTTCATCTCAGTAGTGAACGAGATGCCCACGATCCTAATGTGAGGGCTAGAATCCAGGAGGGGCTCTTATGAGGCCATACTCTTGTATAACCGCACAATTATTTGCGGACTGGTGTGGTCAGTGACCAGGGCAGCTGACTTCGGAGCACAGGGTTCACGGTTTATCCTCGGCTCTGGCAACAGCTCAGCTCAGCACCATATGACTCTGGACAATAGCTCACTTAATTTCCACGACAGCCCCCAGCGCCTTGAGACCCATAAGGGTGAGTAGTTCGCACTTTACTTTACAAATACGGATTTACATATATATATATTTTTTTAATATAACGCCTGAAACAACTGCATATAATTATTTTTTTCCGGGCGTGTTCTCCAGAGCCTTAAGCACCTGCTGGATAAATTCATTCATAGGTGTTGCAACCTCACTGCGTTTTTTGCGCAAATTCCACTTTAAGAAAATTACGAGTGGAGCCTTTCTTCCTCAGCTCGTGATACAGAAATCATTGTTCTACAGCTACAAGAAAATACTATTTCAGTTTGCAAGATTTGATCCAAAATGAGGAACAGGATCCACGCAGGTCTAGCTGTAATGGTAAAAGCACTGTTTGCTTTATACAAACTATTCTACTTTACGAAGAAGCGTATGCGATTAAAAACACAATAAACACTGAAATTCTACAGGATTCCAGAAAAAAAGCCTCTAGCTGGTGCTCAAGTGTCTACATCTACAGTTGAGAGCCGAATAAAACAAGCATTTACAATGCAATGGTCTCAGCATTATTAAAGGTAGAGCTATTGGCATTGCTCATGGCATTTTTTTCCATTTTATTTAAAAAGCATAAATAAATGGCATTGTCATTTTCTATGGCAATATGTGAGCATTAGAGAGTAGTAGAGAGTATTCGCGGACACAGAGCCACACACACACAGACAGAGCCGCACACACACAGACAAAGCCACGCACACACACACAGACAGAGCTACGCACACACACTGACAGAGTCACGCGCACACACAGACAGAGCCACACTCACACACACAGACAGAGCCACACACACACACACACAGAGAGCCATGCACACACACACAGCCACGCACACACACAGACAGAACCACGCACACACACAGACCGAGCCACGCACAAACACAGACACAGCGCGCACACACACAGACAGAGCTGCACATACACACAGACAGAGCCACACACACAGAGACACGCACGCACACACACAGACAGAGCCACACACACACACACCGAGAGCCACGCACACACACAGACACACACAGAGCCACGCACACACACAGAGCCACGCACACACACAGACAGAGGTGCGCACACACAGACAGAGGTGCGCACACACACACAGAGGTGCGCACACACACAGAGCCGCGCGCTCACACACACACACATACACACTGCTGTGTGCTCACACACACACACACAGAGCCGCGCGCACACGCACGCAGAGCCGCGCGCACACGCACGCACACACACACACACACACGCACACACACACACACACACACACACACACACACACACAGAGCTGCGCACATACACACACAGACAGAGCCGCACACAAACACACAGACAGAGCCACGCAGACACACACAGACAGAGCCACGCAGACACACACAGACCGAGCCACGCAGACACACACAGACCGAGCCACGCACACACACACAGACAGAGCCACGCACACACACAGACAGAGACAAAGACAGAGCCACACACAACGTAATGGTGACGCCGACTTCGCGCCCCCTGATCCCAGTACTCACGATGGCGACGCTGGCCTTGAGCAGGTTGCGGTTTTCTTCCTGCAGGGCTTTGCACTTGATCTTGTAGGTTTCTAGCTCGATCTTGAGGACCTTGTTCTCCTGCTGCAGAGACGCCAGCCGGTTGCTGAGCTCCTCCAGGCGGAAGGGCAAGATAAATACCTGAAGACCTCCTGAAAGCAGAAAGTTAAGCTGCCAGTGATTTCAGGTGGTGGGCACCAGTTTACATTTTTTATCTCCGTGACTGGCCTGGACATGTTGGTGGCTGCCAGATCAAGTGCAAGGTACTGCTGCTTTGCATACGGTTTTAGGAGTGAAGAGGGCTGGTGGTTGACTACACTGTGCGCGGTGAGACTGCTGATGATAAACTCAGTTACCCTCACACAAGGACAGTGTCCCGTTCTATCCCAGGGTGCAATGGCCCGGGGACTCCCTTCATTCAGGCAGGCCTTGGCAGAAGGCTCCTCCTCGTTTGTTTCTGTTCCTTTCGCTTTCATTTTCGCTTGAGCTGTCACTCACTCTGGTGTCAGCACAGAGGGGGGCTTCGGACGGTTCTGTCAGCCCGGGCCATGTCTGGAGCGGCCTCCGTTGGACACGCTTTAGGGACCAGTCCGGGGCGTGGACCTGGAGTGGACACGGGGCCTGTGCAGTTAAGACCCGATTGGTCACTGGAGGTGAGCAGCCCTTGGCCCCTACACTCTCGATGGGCATTAGTGGAGCCTCTGGAGCCCTGCTCACCACAGGAGGAGAGGAGGGATCCTTAAGATGCTGTGCAGCCCGGGCAGCAGAGGACAGGCCATGCGCGGCGCCTCCTAACGTAGGACTACCGGGGTGGGGGGGGGTGGGAGGGGGCGGCACCGTCCGGGAGCTTACCGTGTCGCGGCGCTGCTGCAGCCGCGCCCCGTCCTCTCGAGCCAGCCGCCGGGACTGAGAGCGGCCCCGGTCGGAGGGCGCGGGACACGTCGATTTATGCTGCCACCAAAGATGTTTATATCACAGTGTTGTAACAACAACCGGCTATGTTAAATAAATAAATAACAAATTAGAGAAATCAAGCATGAGGCCTAAATCTATTGGAACAAAATGGGTGAATTAGGATGAAAAGAGTACAGTTAAAAAGTAAGCACGATGTTACATGATCACAATACCTTTTGCGGCAGCGGCGTACAAGAAATGGCTGCCACAAAGCTCCGACATTTTCGGAATCGGGGGGGTGTTTTTTGTTCAGTGACTGATGACATCACAGATAGAAAGAACGCAAAAAACACGCCCCCGAATCCGAAAAAGACGAGGACTAAAAGGAGTGATGCCCCTCACCTCCAATGGCTGGCCTCCGTTTAGGAAGCCAGCCAATGGAGAAGAGGGGCGGGTTAATGCCCCACTCTAGGAGACATTAATTCTCTGACCGAGACTGTGCAAGCGCAGCCTACTGTCCTCGACCTAAAAAGTTATATGGCTAATGTGCGAAGGCTCACGCAAGGGAAGTTTGGAGATGTGATGTGCCAACCATATGCCACAGAAGTGTGAAATATTTAGCAGAAGAAAGAATACAATTCGGCACAAACGAAAGTTGCCAAGCGTAAAGATGTCTGTGATTACTGGTGGAAGGGTAGCAAGACAATGCATGTACTTCTAAGTCTAAACGTGCACAGGCCCCATGTGAGTCTGTAAAGTACATTAAAACATGCATAACAATCAGCCACACTATCTGGTAAAACGTGGTCTGAAATCAACACTACTCTTTCAATACTAGCATATGCCTGACTCCCCGCTCGCTTTCAACTAAAGTTGAGGCCGCACACTCCCCGTCCGAGCCCTGTGTACTCCAGGCTCTGCCCTGTAACGGCTCACACAGTGTTTGTGCAGCTAGACTCCCCCGGGCTCACAAGGCCCCCACTCTTCCCTTAGGCTGGAAGAAGCATGTTCTTGTCACTTCAATCAGCTGCTCCACTGGCTCCTCCCCTTTCCATTCTCCCGGGTAGTACCAGGCTATCCAATCAGAGAACTCGTTCAGACCCTAGCCCTCACCCTCGAGAGAGACTTGGCCCAAGTACCAGATACCATTCAGCAAAGTAGAATGGGGTAGGGGTCAGCGCCTTGCGACCCTCATCGGTGAGTAGTGCTACAAATGATTGATTGAGGGGTCGGGACCCATTTCCTGAACAGTGTGAACTCGACCTCACCCAGACTCAATGGTAACTGGCACAACGTAAGAACATCAGCCAACAGGTCTCCCCCTGAATTTATAGCCGACACCCAAACAACCAATACAGAATTGTAAAGAAATATTTGAAGTTTTAGACCGCTTCGGAGTCTCTTTCTTAGCTCACTCACAAAAGGTAAACCAAACACAAGGTCACACAATAAATATCTTGTTACAGCAACCGTTTCGGGGATTAAGTGCAGGCTGAAAGGTCTTAAAAAAACACAAGCAGTTTCAATATAATAACTCTTGCTTTTGAGAGCGTTTAAGCGATTAGCATTGTAAATGACAATGCCTTTTATTTGTGTGTTTTAAACCCAACACATGTATAAAAAGCATTGTTATTTTTAAAGCCAATAACTCGAAGTCTTGCCAATCCGAGTGCACTTTAATGTTGGCCGCGCCCCGTTCGCTAGACTTCTCACGGTATTCAGGTTACAGTGAGCACCATCCAAACAAAGGGGCGTGGCCACCATTATAGTGAAAACGCATGTAGTGCGTTTTCACCTAAAGTAAAAATAAAATAATTGAGGAAGGTTTGTGCTGCCGCTGAAGTGAAGTGGCCCACGCTATTAATGAATAAAATAAATAAGCGCGGCCGCTAATGTTGAAACCGCCGCCTGTAAATTAAATAAATAAATAAGCGCGGCCACTATACTGAAAGCGGGTGACACCGTAAATTGAATATTTGAATAAGTGTGGCCACTATAGTTAAAGCGGACCGTGTAGTAAATGAAAAAAATAAATAATTCAGTAGTAAGAGTGGGGCGTGCTGCGGTGTCGTGGGTGGAATAGGGGAAGAGCATTAAGGGAAGTAGTGCTCACCAAGTTATAAAGCAGAGCATGTAACAACACCAGTAAAAGGTCCAGTCCTTATGTGCGGTAACTAAAGGAGACAAGGCGGTACCAAGGAGGGACTAACAAGCCTCATAATTTAATTTAATTTTACTGAGTTTTATATAGCGCGGACTTGACCCAAATCAGGTATCCGAGCACTTTACACAGCACCAGTTGAATTACATGAGGACACATTTATTTTTGTTAGGCACGGATAATGAATGGGAAGCCAGCGTTCAGGAACGACTATAGCAATAGCCAATTAAAAATATGGGCAGAGAGTGGGCGGGGCTTCAAAGCCGTACTCTACTACTGCATGCCTCGCGGCAGCGCATGCGCTGCCCAGGCGCGGCCTAAAAACAAAGATGAAGAAAAGGAAGACAAGATTGGTTATGGTTTTCCTTAATAGGTATCTTCATTCACCCTATCAGAATTTTTCCCGAAGATTCCTAGTACAGAATTGCGACATATTAATGCCTTTAACACTAGAAGGACAGATGTTAAGACAAAGTCATAGTAAAATATCTTTTACTTTGTAAAACAATTAAGATGTTGATTAGACTCCTTGCTGACTCTGTCAGTCAGTGTTTTAAGCCTGATTGTGTGAGTTATATTAAGTTTTGTTGTTGGGGAGGAGGAGCAGGTATACTGTAGTTTTTGCACCACTTATTTGTAAAAGCTAAATGTTTGGATGTACTGGGCTAGAAAGAACTGTTTCTGTGTTGCAAGTGTGGCAGCAAAGTTGTCTTTCTTTGAATCATGATTAACATCTGACCTAAATTCTCGTCTTTAGGAACACTTGTATGTCCGGACCTCAATCTCTTTTTGCTGTTGTTTCTCAGCATCTTCCTCAAAGAGCTTGCACATAGGAGTTTTTTAAATTAAAGTAAACCAACAAAGAAAATGTGCATTGCGGCAGAGGTCCTTATGCCAGAATTATCCTATATTGCTAGATATATTATATTCCCTGCAAAATAAAAATGTTCATGTTGATATGTACAAGCATATTTTGCTATTTGCAGGTTGCTGTTCCTCAAGATACAAAAACCAAGAAGACAACATCTGTTTCTGAAAGCAAGTTAGAGGCAGAGTCCAATGACATTCAAACTGAAAACAGTCACTGTGAAGACCATGATGTATCAATTTCCTGTTGTGCAGGTAACAAAGACTCGTCAGCTCTATCCACCTGCACGTCTACCGATGTTCTGGCTAGCAAGCCAGCAAGCATTTACGACGGCAAGCCAGACACTGATTCTCCTATTGGTGCTGCAGCAAACCTTCAAACAATACTCCATCGCTGTGAGGACCATACCTACTACCTACAAAGCTTATCGGCCGCCAAAAGGAAAATCGAGGTTTTAGAGCGTAGGCTGGAGGCAGCAAATAAGAAAATCAAACTGTGTCAGCAAAGCGAACGGAGGGTGAACACAAAGTGCACCAAACTGAAGAACTTGGTGGATGATCTGAAAAAGAGAAATCTAGGTGTTTCAGAAGAGTCTGCGATGCAAGTCATAGAAAAGAAATTGGACGGTGTATCTTTAGGTATATTCCGGAATGAAATGAGTAACCATTCGAAGGACCCTCATGGGCATCGCTACAGTGATCGCCTTATTGAGTTCTGTCTCACTTTATACTCCTATTCCCCTCAAGCATATGAATATGTAAGACAGCATTTGGCAATTCCTCATCCTCATACGTTACGGAAATGGAATGATACTTCTGATGGGGATCCTCTCTGTAAGCCTGAAAGCAACTCTCATTCTCCAGAGTAGAGGAGTTGTATTACATCATGCAGCTTCCATTTTACACAGCACTTGGAGAGTGCTTTGCTTCTGTGGATTATGATTCAAATAAAATGCTGCTCAGTATTTTCTTTTCTTTATTCCTTCATGATACTGATGTACCTGTTATTGTTTTCTACTCAAATCTGAATTAATGTGTATGGTTTCATTTTTTTACATGTATTTTTTTATTCAGATATTTCTTTCCTGTTCTTTTTTAGATGCTTCGAAGTGCTCACATGCAGTAAGTTTATTCACATGAGAGTTTGGTGCCTGTTTATGCATAGCATTACTTTGATCAATATGACAGGGTCTCGATAAACTACTCCTCTATGTTGCGTTATGACCGAGTGGGAGAGATTTATAGTTAAAAGGACCAGGACAAAAGCTGCAGTTCTGAAATTGTTGGAGACCATCTAGCAGCAAGGTGAATTTTCTTACCAGCATTTTTTTTTATCATAAGCTTTATTAGCCTTTGCATCAATGTGATTCTGAGTCACTTATGGCTTGCGTTGATTATTGATCCTCTCTCCAACTTCTCTGCTTGCTGTTTTCATCTTTCACAAGCTGTCTGCTGCCATTGGATACAACACCTTCCACAGGTCTTTGAAGTGTAGGGGTATCCTTGTATTTGTCTGGCAGGGAATCAGCTGAATTCCACAGTCACTCAAAGGCTTTGAGGGGCAATTCCAGCAACCCCGGGGGCTCTCAAACCTTCAAGTCCTTTAATCCCGCCTAAAGAAATATTTTATTAATATTCATAATTGGTTTCTCTTGCCCTGCTTGTACCACCTGCCTTTGTTCTGCCTTGGCACCTGAAGAAGAGAGCACCAGAGGTGCACAAAATGGAATCAGAATGTCTACTACTGGAAATGCATGTCTTAGGGCTCTGTGAATCCACATGCGCAGACTCTGAAATAGCTGTTGCGGTGGGGCAGTTTATTCCTGTTTGAAACGTTTCTCCATTGGTGAGACCAATGTCAGGCTGTATGCCTGCCACGAAAGCACCTTCATATGCCACAGTAGGGACTGCTTGTTGACCAAGTGCTGGAGAGGGAAGGACAGGTATGAGTGGATAAAGAGTACAATGAAAAACTGTACTTTCTTAATAGATGGAGTGTGCAGGAAAACGAATATTTATACAGTGAAGGCAAAGGGGTTAGGTTGTAGTAGAAGCCATGTTTTTGTGGTAGTCAGATGGGATACAGCATAGATCAGGTATTCTTTTATGGAGGTTGGCATGGTGCTGGTAGAGCTGTGCATTTCTGTAAGCGGTAGTTCACTACAGTACAAGTACTTTTGTGGGTTGTAGCAGGGACCAGTTGTATTGGTTTGGTTTATAGCATAGAAGAACCGCAGGATAGCCTGCGTCTTTTTTTCCTAGACAGGACTGGACGTAAAGATAAAAGGTCATTTTCTGGAGTTGGCCTAGAACGCCTCTGCAGTTTTTAGGGGGTGAAGGAGTGACCGTTGTTTTGTGCATGTGTGAGAGAGATGTGTTTGCATGTAGGTTAAGGGGGTGCACGATAGAACAAGTATTTATGTTGCGTGACAGGTGTAATGTAGGAGGCACCATGGTAACGTGTACGTGCTTGAGGGAAATGTGTACAAAATATTGGTGTGTTAATTGGAAAAGGCGGTTCAGGAGAGACCATGAGCCTGTGAGGGAACCTTAAATTTGAAGCCATTGAGGACACCCTTAACTGCATTGTATGGACTCAGGAACTCGGGCATAGGACCTTTGCAAATCTTAGTTTCCATCCCCATGTGCTGTATTATAGAGTTCATTCAGCGCCTTGAGACCCTAACGAGTGAGTAGTCTCTCTACAAGAAACTTGATTGATTGATCTGCTCCCTATCTTTGCCATCCTCAACCTATCATGCAAATTGACATGCTTATTATCAGGGGAGTCTTGAGTGCTGATCAAAGTAAAAGTGGCTCAATCATCTCATAAGATGTACTTAAAACTTTACTCATTGTAACGAGATGTTATTCTCCAAGAATGAATATTTGGATTATGACTTCCAAGTACACTGTACTGGTCTTGTTATTCCCAGACATGGGACTGCATTTATTCCCTTGCACAGTACAGAATGATTTGTAAAGTGTTGAATTTAGGAAATATACCTTGCTTGTTACAAAAATGTATTATTATCTGTGTGGACTTGTGAGTTGCCCATAGTTAGACAACCCTGTCTAGAATTTCACTAAGCAAAAAAGAGAAGCAGTCAGATTCTTTAAAAACAGGATCAGAAATCTTCATCCTTAGGTTTACTTCTAAGGCTGGTTGCAGATTTAAATATTTTTTAATTCGCAAAGGTTCCCAAAAGTATCTGGAAAGCTGCAACAGTCGCAGTAGAAAATTGAAAATTGGCAATTACGTTATTGCATAGGCATATCTGCATGCTTAATCTCACATAGTGTACAGTTCCGCACCTGCAATTCACCACTTTACTTCACAGGGAAAAGTTCACCTGGTGACTCAACAATTTTGGTTGTCTTTCCTTCCGATTATTTCCATTGAAAAGGATTTAAAGATCGTCATCAAAAGTGAGAAGGGGCATAGAAAACGTTGTGAATATCGACTTACAAGAACGTTTCTGTAGGCCACATGCATCAAAAGAAAAAACGGTCGCAAACGGGCAGATTCTCAGAATCTGCCCCTTTGCGACCGGTATTTTTGCATTTGGGATGCATCATCCCAAATGCAAAAATCGCAATTTAAGTAATCTCTAAATTGCGATTACTTAAATTGCAATTGCATTTAAGGATTCGCAAAATTGAGATTGCTTAAATGCAATGCATTAAAGTCTAAAAATTAGCGATTTCGCTAATAGGAGTCGCAAATTACCATCGATTTGTACTTGATGGTAATTTGCAAAAACTTTGAAAAATGTGCTTTTTTCAAAGTTCCATTTTACACACACACATGCCCTTGGGGCATGTGTGTGTGCAACATGTACTCATATGCCAATTTCAGGGGTGCAACAGGGTATCCTTTTGGAACCCTTGCACCCTTGAAATTGCATGCGCAATTTGAAAGTACCTATTGGGTACTTGCAAATTGCGAATGCAATTCCCATTCATTCCTATGGACCTCTAGGCTCATAGGAATTAATGGGAAGACATTCCTTAGTTGCGAATCACAATTTGCGAGTCGCAATTAAGGAATGTTTAGAAATCGCAATTTTTTTCAGCGATTTCTAAATGCATAGGCTTCTGCGATTACTTAATAATCACAATTAAGGAATCGCAGAAGCCTACCTTGATGCAGGTGCCCCTGTGTGTTGACACACTTTCAGAGCGTTACCATCCCTTTGACACGCCCCTGGTAGAAGATTAACTCACTGGAATATATGTATGTGAATTTTATCTTTTTACGAATGTGAAACCACGTTTTGCGTACGGCAGACTTGGAATTACACTCCTGAAAAGGCATTGCACCTATAAATTGAACCCGCAAATGGCTTTCTGAATTGGGTCACGTTTTCACGCCCTTTTCTTTTAAAACATGGAGCAATGTACCCTTTTCTCGTTGTCTGCCACCTCTGTTGCACTGTTCGCAGAGGATATCATTTTTTTAAGCAGATGAGATTTTGTAGATTTCATTATACATGAAATGCTTAAACAATGTCCCAGCTGGTCTCTCCCTCTTTTATTATTGTTGTGACTTAAAAAAACATTTGGGTTTATTTTATTGTAATTTACAATAGAAAGTAACTGTTTTTCTACTTTTTATTCTACTTGGCATGCTTCCTGTCCATGTTTTGTTACATTTTTTTAGTGTAAATTTGGTTTATTAGCTCTTTTGAGCTTTACATTTCTAAATGTGTTGATTTATATTTTTTACATATGACTACCACATTGTATTAATTATTAAGGTAGTTGTCTTTTGTACAGTGTGCCACTTGCCTTTGTAAAACGATATTTGCACTACAGAACTATTGAAAATAAATTCATTAAAACACGGAGGTGCATTATTTTCTTCTGTCAAGATGTGTCTAGTTTTTTTTTTTTACATTTTTTATTTCAAAGTAGTTTTTTTATTCTGGTACAGCATACTACATGTCTGAATCTCAGGTATCCTCCATTAGATTATTGGTGACTGGCATTCCTGCGCCTTTCACCGCGCACCATGTTTTCGTAAAATCGCTTGGTCTGCAGTCTGTCTTTCTACTGGGTGCCAGATGTGCCTAGTAGGTGTATCTTGTAGGAAAACAGGAGTGTGACCCATAAATGAATCGGGATTAAGGTTCAAAGGTATAAAGATAAAACAATATCCCAAAAGGTATGATTGAAAAGGCAATTTATGTTGCATGCGCAAGGCATTACATAGATCAGGAAAAGGAGACACTTATTCAAATGATTTAAAGTCAAAATTAATTTTTGTATTTTTGATATTCAAACAGGAAAGGGAAAATTCATATAAGAATGGTTATGTAGGGGGCGTGTCCAAGATGGCGACGGAGTAGGACGTGCTTTCAGTCCCTCCGCCGCCGCAATCTCTACTCCTTGTACAGCGCCTTCCCCGAGACTTCCTACACGCCCACCAGCCCTGCCGCGTCTCCGCCGAACCCATCTGCGGAGTTTTGAAGTCTCCCGCGGCTCCGGTGGTTACGGGGGAGCCCCGCTGCCGACACGGCGAGGCGGAGCCGGGGACTTGCGTAGAGCGCCGCCGGAGTGGCTGTGGCCGGCCGCACGGCTGGGAAGTCGGCCGCCTGAGGAGCCGACCGGAGACCTGCGCGTGGTGGTGCAGCCCGGTCCCACTGTGAGCGGAGATGCAGCGGAGCCCTGGGAGAGGAGGCGGTGAGCGAGGAGAGCCCAGTGCCTAGCGGACACTTCGTGCACTTGAGGCCGGGGATCAAGGGCCTACACCCGAGTATTGCGCAGTGACCATTGTAATCCTGAGAAGCGGCGGCCGGAGGAGGAGGTGGCTGGCCCGCCTTTAGCGACGGACCCTGCCTGGTGATTCCCCTGGGCCGAGGCAAGGCTGCAGGCACCAATGGACTGTGTGATCAGAGGTGAGCTGTTGATCGTGTGCCTTGGCCCCTGAGGACCGCCACTCTCACGGTTGGGCCCGAGCAGTCGGAGGGGCCTTGGGGGATGGTGGAACGCCCTTGAAGACTGGGGCACGACGAGGGAGCTGCTCTGCGGCTGGAGGGACCTGCAGCCCTAGTGTGGAACGGGGTTTGGGCTGCGCCCACGCCCGACGCGGACTGGTGGGACCCCTTGGAGTGCCCTCGGACCGGTGGCAGTTGGGTACAGTGTGTTGGGGACACTACTTCCGAGAGGTGGAAGGCTGGTGCCTGGGGCCCGGACCAGCAGCGGAGCGGAGGAGGGGCTGCCTGCTGTAGAACGCACGCTTTGGGACAGCGCACCCCCGATTGTAGTGCCTGTGGAGGAGGTGTGGGGCAGGTCTAGATGGCTCAACGGAATCGCAAGGACAAGCCGGGCAAGGAAGGGCCCACGAGGGGGACGCAGGCGACGGGATCCCCTGGCACTAGCTCGTCTCCCCGGCTGCGGGATGATGAAGCACCAGCCACCAAGGCTTTCATGCTAGAGCTTTTCACCGCCATCAAGAAGGACATCTCAGAGCTCCGATCCCAACTCGCCTCCGACCTTAGAGAGGTTAGGAGAGATGTGGACAGCATTGGCGAAAGGGTCGCGACGTTGGAGGAACACGACCTGGGCCTAGCGGAGGATGTGCACCAGCTTCAGCAAGATGTTCTAAGGCTAACAGAGCAGAACCTGGATCTTCAGACGCACGCAGAAGACCTAGAAAACCGCTCCCGGCGGAATAACATTCGCATTTGTGCGGTGCCGTGGGGCGGAGAGGCAGGCGACCTGCGTGGATATGTGGAAGCACTCTTTCTACAGGTCCTGGAGGAGGAAGACCTTCATGAAGTCAGAATGGATAGGGTGCACAGGGTCGGGCTGCCGAGAGGCACGGGGAGTCCACCCCCAGACATTTTGGTTTGCGTCCACGACTTTCAACTCAAGGAGCGTATTCTCCGGAAGGCGAGAGGTATCCCGGATTAGAGAACACCGCCCCCAGCTTTTCCAGGACCTGGCTGCATCGCCGCTGCAGAAGAGACGCAATTTCAAACCGGTGACATCATTTCTACGAGATCGTGGGGTGGCGTACTCTTGGGGGCTTCCTTTCCGCCTCATCTTTAGGTGGCAGAATAGACTGGTCCAGGTCCGCTCTTTGCAGGTTGCCAAAGAACTTCTGGGCATGGACGACGCGGCCTCCCCCCCTGGTGATGAGCACTCTCCAACGCGTGGACGGCGGCGCTCTTCCTCTTGGCATAGAGTGGGACGTGCATTGACGCAGAGTAGACCGGATCCTTCGGCCAGCCAACAGGAGAGGAATGGAGCTGTGGCCTCGGTGGCGAGCGCGACGGAGTCGCAAAGTCCAGAGAGTTCCGGTGCAGCGTGATTGAGAAGGGAAGGCTGATAGGCGGCGGCGGGACCGCCCCCCTCCGCTCAGGTACTGTGGTTCCTATGTACTTTTGGAGAAGACGACCCAGTCCAGGGAACGAGCGGGTCACCACCTTGACCCTCACCCGCCGTTCCCCAGGGGTTCCTGTGAACTCCTATATGGTGACTCGTTATTTTCTTCTTCTTTTTCTATTATGTTTTCTTTCTTTGTTGTTGAGGGCGGGGGAGGCACTCCGGTTGAGGTTCTCCAGTCCTGGGGGAAAGACGGGGGGGCCGGGAGGAGGGGTTTGAGGGAGGGGGGACAGGGGAGGGGTGGTGGTGGCATAAATGTGTGTGGCGGTGCGTTGTTGTTTCAGTACTCTACTCTGGGAGGGTTCGATATTCCCTGGGTGGATGGGCACGATGTACTGTGACTGGTGAGGGTGCTAGGAGTTCTGCGGTTGACTGGGTGGGGGTGCGCTGGGGTGACGGGCGGGACTCTTGGGACGTGGGGGGCCCGCTGGCGGATCCTGAGAGAGAGCCAGGGGGGATTGGGGTTCAGGGTTGTGTGCTGAAGTGGTACTTACTGCTCTGGAGTTGGGGGGATGCTGAGAAGGGTGGGGTATTCTACATACGATGCCGATCACTGTGGGTACTTGGAATGTGAAGGGGTTAAACTCCCCTCAAAAGAGACAAAAAGTGTGGAAATACATTGTAGACCATAGCTTGGATGTGGTGGGTCTCCAGGAGACACATTTAGCGAGGAAGGACGAGACACGCCTTAAGCATAGGAATTATCCGTTTATATACAGGTCCTCTGCCCTTACTAAACATAGGGGGGTGGCCCTTCTGTTCAGCTCTGCAGTACGGTTTCAACCATTGGGGCTCAGAAGTGATAAGGAGGGTAGGTGGATCCTGGTTAAGGGTATGCTCTGCGGCAAACTGTGCACCTTTCTGGTATTGTACGCCCCCAATGCGGGACAAAATAGGTTCCTCCAGGACCTGCTGTCTACTGTAGAGGACTTTGTTGAGGGGGCGCTCTTCATGCTACGGGACTTCAACCTGGTGTGGGATCGCGATCTGGACTGCTCTCGCCCCCAGAGGGCTGACGCTGGACTCTTCTCGGCTGAGACTCGTAGGAGATTCGCCGACCTAGGACTGATCGATGGGTGTCGGGCCTTGCAACCTCTTGTGAAAGACTACACCTATTACTCCCATGTCCACCATACCTATTCCCGTTTAGATTACGGATTCCTGGGCCAGTCCCTTCAGGGTTCCCTAAGTGATGCTTCGATCTTCCCCCTGTCAGTCTCTGATCACAGCCTGCTGACCCTTTGTATAAACTGGGCCCGGACTCCACTGGGACTCGAAAGTGGTATTTCCCGGCCCCACTGGTCAGAGATGACCCATCCTGTAAGGCTCTACGGGCGGCAATCCAAGACTTTTTTTTACCTTAACCCTGTAGAGGACACCTCGATCTTTGTTACCTGGGATGCTTTTAAGGCGTCGATCAGAGGTAGCTGCCTAGCCCTCAATGCGGCTCTTAATAAATTACGGCGTGAGGAAAGGGAGGGACTGGAGGCTGAGTTGAGCCGTTTGGAACAGACTCATAAATAAAATCCCACTAGACAAACGCTTCGCGAGTTGACGGCAGTCCGGGGTAAGCTCAGGAACCACTATAGCAACAGAGCGGAATTCACTCTTCTTAAACTACGCCGGCTCTCTTACTCACAAGGCAACAAGATTGGTAGGCATCTGGCGCGACAATTGAGAGCCAAGCGGGAGAAGGAATACATCGGGGGAATTCGGGACGCCGGAGGGGATCTGAAGCATCGCGATGAGGACAAGGCAGAACTCTTTGGGGCGTTTTACGCGGCACTATACGCGGGGGACAATCTGGACCCGGGGGGCCAACGTGACTATCTTGATGCGCTCCCGCTCCCTCGCGTCTCCCCCGAGTGGAATGGGTTACTCGAGGCTCCTATCACTAGGGAAGAGGTCCTGACTGCAATTAAGAACTTAAAGCCCAACAAGGCACCCGGAGCGGACGGCTACACGGCACTCTTTTACCAGACCTTTGCTGCGGAGATTAGTGATTCTTTAGTACTCCTCTTCAACGCCATGGCGGAGTCAGGTACGACCACGGGCTCCATGGCGGAGGCAGTTATCTCAATCCTCCCTGCTAAATCTCGATGCCAAACTTTACTCTACTATACTGGCGTCCCGGCTACAGGACCTCATGCCTGCCCTCATCCACCCCGACCAATCTGGTTTCATTAAGGGGCGCCAGACTCACGATAACACTCGCCGGGTAGTCCACCTCATTGAAAAGGCTAACCGCTTTCGCATTCCTGGGGTCCTAGTGGGGTTGGATGCGGAGAAAGCCTTTGACAGAGTGGACTGGGGGTTTTTGTTCCAGACCCTGACAGCCTTTGGCTTCTCGCCTCGATTCCTCTCCATGATTGGGGCAAACTACAGCTGTCCCCGTTCTAGGGTCTCGGTCAACGGGCATCTGTCTGCCTTCTTCCCCCACTCCCGAGGCACGAGACAGGGGTGCCCGCTCTCTCCCCTGCTCTTCGTCCTTAGTATTGAACCACTGGCGATCGCGATACGGGAACACCCGGGCATCCAGGGCCTCTCCTTCACGGGCGAGCAACACAAAATCGCTCTATTCGCGGACAACGTCCTGCTTTCCCTTTCGGACCCCGCAAATTCCCTCCCCCAGGTTCAGATCGAGCTGGCACGCTTTGAGGCAGTGGCGGGCTTTAAGGTCAACTACGATAAGTCTGTTATTTTGTGGAGAGACTTGGCGAAGCACAATCATTCCATTGAACTTCGTGAGGCCCATCTCAAGACGATGATGGATTGGTACCTCACTTCCGCTAAATTACGTCGCGTGTTTCCAGGCACTTCCGACAGATGTTGGCGAGGTTGTGGCCTGTTGGGGGACTTCCGCCACATCTGGTGGGACTGCCCCGCTATCCGCCCCTACTGGGAGGAGATCCTTTCCCACATTAAAGACATTCTGGGCTATCCCGTGGCCGACTCAATGGCGCACGTATTACTAGGACTCTGTGATCCCTTGCTGGAACACCAGACTCGGGTGGATAAGAAAATCCTTTGGTTGTGCCTTGGGGCGGCGAAGACCACCCTAGCGGCGGCATGGAAAAAGAAGGAGGCCCCAGCAATTTCATTGTGGCATGCTCGGGTTTGGAGATTGTTAAGCATGGAACGCATGGCTGAGATCTTTCTAGGCGACTTTAAAAACTTTGTCTTTCGTTGGGGTCCGCTGGTTCGGTTCCTATCTAGGGGACTGCCATCGGCGGTATGCCCACCTACGTTGCGGAGCCTACATCTCTTCCAGGTATGAAAGCTGACATCTGAGTGAGTGTGAATGTGGAGGGACGCCACCACCGGGTGGGGGGGCGGGGGTGGGTGGGGACGTTTCCTGTTATAAGTTTATTTGAGACATCACTGCCCTGCCTGTGGTGGGAGGCTCCTGGCTACTAGCCCAATAAGACTTCCGTTGGTTATAGTTTTTGGCAGCTAAAAGAGACTCTACGGCCCTCTGTGACATTGCCAGATCGCACCGAGCCTGGGCTGCATCTATGGTGTCTGCATACTCTAAGCGCCCTAATGGACCCGTTGCTCGGACTGCCCGCGACTTTCAGAGCCTCCCACCTGCTTTGCTTATCCCTCTGCGAGGGACGCTGTGCGAGATTGTCGCTATTTTCTGTGTTTCTTTTCTCAATAAAATAACCTTTGACAAAAAAAAAAGAATGGTTATGTACAGCACAAGTTAGACAATTCAAGTGACAACCGATAGGACTTGGTGCTCAATATATACAAGTGATGTGTGGCAACGCAAGTGAGAGAGTGAACAGTGATGAACGGCGCAAGGTGATCAAGGTGAAGTATTTACAGTGAGTAGCTCAACATGTGACACAGAATCAGAGACTTTTTTTACACAATTCGCAATTTCAATGGAGCCACAACAAAAAGATGCGCCTATAATTGCGCTGTAAAGTCGACGACGTTTCGGTCCTTAACCAATGCGGACCATCTTCAGGACAAGGTTGTCTCGTTTCCGGTGCTGTGGGGCAAAAGGGAAAGGTCAGGGTAATGGATACGTTGTGGGATGGGACAGTGGTGGAGGGAGGGGCACGGGAGGGAAGGAAAGGCGGGCGGAAAGGAAAAGCAGGCGGGAAGGAAAAGGAGGGGGGATGGAAAGGAAAGGGAAGTGTGGTCAGGGACGGGAACGAGTGGGGCTGGGAGGGTATTTAGTTTGTAGGAGGGGAGGGGGGCGTAAAGTTAGTTGGACAAAATTAGGACCCAAGTGGCCTGGATTATAGAGACCAAGGGGGCGGAGTCTGATGGATTCCCTCTAGCTAGTGGGCTGTTGCACAGACTACTGCGAGGTCAGGGCCGTACTAGAAGTTAAAAATAGTTAGAAAGGGATACCATCAAAGGCACGGGGGAGGGAGGTTAGTGTGATCCTAGTCTATAAGCCCTGAGGCGGGATGTCACCATCGGGGATAATCAGGGGCACGGGTGTATCAGCAGCTCTCAGTTAACTGAGGAAGTTACTGTGGTTCACACCTGAGGAGGCCTGGTCTAGTTATCTAGTACAGATTCTAGGGTGGTGTAAGAATTTGTCTAAATCTATTCCTTTGTGGCACAATATGATAGTTTTTTTTAAATGACACTATTAAAATAAACATTTATTTGGGGAGAACGTATAATCTTTACCCTTTCATACTTGTGTGAAAATCTTACCTTTCTTATGGCTAATTGCCTGTTTCAAAAGTGTATATACTAATATTCCAGTATGTCTAATACCAAACTCATGGGTTATCTGGCCCATATTTTGAACTGCAAAGAGTTAAAAGCTTTAGTTTCTGGGGTGCATGCATACCTGAAAGGTCTGTTCTTCCTCCGCCTTGCAAGCCTGCAAAATGTCGTCACCTGGGTACATGGCATCTGCTTTGTGGAATGTCAACTTTCAGTACATGAGAGGGCCTTTGCGCTTTTTGCAGCTTATTCCTAAGATATCCGCTTCAAGAAACGTTTTGCCGCGTATTCCTAAGACATCCGCTTCAAGAAACGTCACTGTCGTCACTCCCAGTTTTCTGAAGATGATCAGCACTTTCTATGGTTTTGGTGTATGTGGCTCTACCACCAATGCCATGACTGTGCACTCTTTCCTTACAGTCCCTGAACAAAAAGGCATTGTCGCTAGCCCTCATTTGTAGGGTTGTCTCACGGAATAATGTTCAGGAGTATGTAGCTGGGATGCAGACAAGAACCTAATGGTCTACTGTGTGCAGACCTTTTTTTCTTTTCACAGGATCTTCAACCAGGTGATCGCTTTTACTTACTAAACTGATTGCCCTGACCTTTATGCAATGGTCCTTAGGGCCACATTCCGTTCTGTACCAACTATTAGCTCAGGGTAAAACCATCACGTGCATCATATTGCCAAAAATTACATGATTCCAAGACCTAATAGTATATTTTACCTGCTAAGGTAGCTTCCTAGCTTAAGTCTGCTTGGGGCTGTATATTTGAGATGCTCACTGGGCTTAACTCCTTCCTTTTTTTTTTGTGAACTCTGAAGTGTCCCATGGTTTAAAACTCCCTGAGCAGCCCTCAAATGTGCCCATTGCACCTAACATTGTCCAGGCCACGAAGAGACATATCTAAGGGCCCGATTAGGATAGCGGGTGGTGAGACCGCTGCCCGACAAGTAGGCAGCTGTCTGACAGCCCAATTACGATGGAACCGCCGGGCTGGCAGTCTCAAAGTGCTCATTTACACGGCGGCTTATGCTGCGGCCGAGGAAAAAGGCTGCAGCACAAACCAGCATGTAAATGGCCACTTCCTGCACCTTCAAACGCCGTGTGCCATGCACCATGTGGTGCATGGAGGTGCGCGGGCCACCACAAGTGCCCCTTGAGCCAGTTAACAGTGGCCCTCAAGGGATGGGGCCCTATTTGGACCCCCCTATATGACTTTCTGACAGCCTTTACATGGTGGTATTCCCCTCATTGTAAAGGCTATCGGAAAGGGATATCCATATCTCGATGGCGGTGCCTGACTTGGCACCGCCGTCATGGTCAGAGGCAGCTCCAACTGCCGCCACGTCAGAATCTTCGATCCTGTCAGAGGCGGTGGTCTTGCCTCTGACCTCTGTAGGCTGACTGTCACGCAATGTAATGCAGTGGTCGGCCCGAAGGGCTATCGCGGTCGACGCGGTCCAACCCCAATCGTAATGAAGCCCTAAGTCATTGGAGGACAACATAAGTTCCCAAAAGAGGCCCTTTTGAGGCCTCATCCTTAGTAATGATAAACCTCTTTGAGGGAAGATCAGTAGACGCTCTCCAAGATGAAGAATGCTAACATAAATGATTCTTTGCTGCATCAGCAAAGCTATAAGCAAGATCTCCGAACTCAGACACTGCATTTGCCTACAGTATCGGGTTCACTCCTACCCGATAGTTAAGTCACATTTTGTTAGGGATTTTTACAAAGCGCATCCCTCATTGCCAGAGTGGTGTCCTAAAGACTGGGATTTCAAACTTTGATTCTCCACTGATTACTCAGCGAAGCAGGAGGCAAAAAGGTAGGCTGACTAACAGACTTTTTTTTTATTGCCTAGTCTCTGAAATGTTGTGGGCTGAAAGTTCACTACTTAGGAACACTCAAGTAGAGTGTCAGCCCTCCTCCTTTTGACCTCTTTTGTTTGGCCATATGCAAAACAGTCTAGACCCTGCACCTAATGGGAACAGTCCAGCCCGAACTGCCAGGCCAGGTCCTCCGTGGACTGTAAACAAGCATCCTAGGACCGGTTTCGGGCTTTCAGCCCTCAACGAGCCAGGATAGCTTGACTCCAGTGGCATGGAGAGCACGGGACCCACATCTGGGCATACCAGTCCCACTCTGGTGACAAATTCAAAAAGAACAATTGATGGACAGAATGCAGAACATGTCATACATTCATCCCTGTACAGAGATCTAGGCCTAAATCCATCGTTTTTTTGCTCACCATGCCATTCCAGTTTGGACCCAGCCATATGCAAATCAGTGTTGACCCTGCACCCAATGGGAACAGTCCAGCTCGAACTGCCAGGCCAGGTCCTCTCTGGACTGGAAACAAGCCTCCTAGGACCGGTTTCGGGCTTTCAGCCCTCATCAACTAGGATATCTTGACTCCAGTGACATGGAGAGCACGGGACCCTTGCAGGGCATACCCGTCACACTCGGGGTGACAAACGCAAAAAGAAGAATTGATTGACATAATGCAGAACAATGCCAAACATTCACCCCAGTACAGAGATCTGGGCCTACATCCATCGTTTTTTTGCTCACCATGCCATTCCAGTTTGGACCTAGCCATATGCAAATCAGTCTGGACCCTGCATCCAATGGGAACAGTCCCGACCGAACTGCCAGGCCAGGTCCTCCCTGGCCTGGATGTTCGGGCTGGACTGTTTCTATTATTGGCAGTGTCAATCCGGATTATTACTATTCTCAAAAGGCTCTTGACTTTTCCTGAGAAGTGAAGGTTTCTAAATATTTTTTGTTCATACAGTGTAAGTGAAGAAAACTTCACTTACCACTTTTGTCATTGATGTTCCATCACCCGTTTAGGTTCCTAACTCACACAGATATTTTTATTTTGTGAGTAGACACTGAGGAGATCCCAAGACTAGATTTCTTTCGGCCAGCTGATTGGTGGAGCCCGTTTAATTATTATATACGGTTTGATTTAATTGATCCTGAGCTGATTTAGTCTCAAAAGCATGTTAACATCCAGCAGATGGCCACAGACTCTGACCTTACCATTACGTGCTACACGAGAGACCACAGCATAGGCTGATTACCTATTTCACAGTTCCCTCCTTGATTGGAGAGTACCACATAGCCAGAGGTTTTGGTCACACCCAGTAGATTTCTCTTGGTGCCCACATCAGGAAAGTATACGAATCAGTGATACAAAGCAGAGAAAACAGGAATGGGCCCCCATTAACTTCTCGAGTACATTATACCATAAGAAGGGGCCATTTTGGAACAGACAACCCTATCAGACCTAGCAGGTGAGTCCACAAGCTCCCTTAGCCCCCCTCTCTCTCTTAAACACACAAATCATCACTATATTTGCAATAGGGGATATGACAACTTTAAAGAATGAAGAACACAACCGTGATATATTGTCCAAACGTATATATTTTGGGGGTTATATTTGCTACAAATGCTAGCTCTAACGACTAGTGGCTAAGTTCTTTCATAATGAGGACTGGATTAGAAACTTGCATACCTGGGTCAGGCTGAGTAAAGCCTTTGGTCTGCTTAGCTTATGCACCACATGGCTCTATCTGTGGTTCATGCCAGACTCCCGTGGAAAAGCCGCTTCCTGGTGATTTTAGTCCTCACCGTTCCCATATGTAAGTCATATGAAAAGAAGATCATTATTTTTGTAACACTTCTCATATGATGCGTGAGAAAATGTCCTTCACTGGTGATGTGTGGTGAAAATAGTAGCATGAGAATTTGCAGCGAGAGTGTGCTAATATGATTAAACTTGCTGTAATGTTTTTATTGTATGCACCTTATAGGGCCCGGATCAGAACTGCAGCTCTAAAAACTACCAATATTATAAGTAAGTTGTTTATGCCTAATGTATAAGCACCCTTTCATGAGACGTCTTAGCTACTAATAAAAATAATAAAGACATGCAGAGCAATGAAACATCATTTGGCCTTATGCAGCACCATACAAACAAGAAAACAGGTCACTTGTTGGACACAAGGTATTATAGGTTGCTGTGGATCAGATGGTACATCTGGATCTAAAAAACTCCTATTTTTCAATCCCAGTCTGCAAGGTGATCAAAAGGTTCTCAAATTCCAGTAGTGTGGGGGAAAGAAGCAGCTCTCCTCCTTCACCATTGTGTTCACCAAGCACCTTAGCGCTGTTGGTTGGCCACAATTGCTTCCATTGTTTCTGGCTTGTGATCTCCCTGGACAATATGTTCGTAATTGTGTGGGGCATAAATTTTAGTCGGGGGCAACTAGTCAGGCCAGACTCAACTTTCAGGTTACATCGGTTCTCAGCTCTGTCGTAGTTACCAAACACTTTCAACACTTTCATTTATGAGAAAGAGTTGATCCACAGGACCAGTGGAATGCAAAGTGAATACCAAACTGAGCCAAAAATAATTAACCAAAAGGCTCTCACTTAGTCTCTTTATCATTTAAATGTATTCGGTGAATAAAATTAAAGTTACAGCAGCAATGTAGACAGCAAAAACAATAATACAGAGTAGAAAATCAACTGTATGTTATAGCGTCCTCGCCCCAGCTCTGGAGCAGTTAAATGACCATGCCACACATGGAGTTCTGTAAAATACGTCTTTATTCTTCGGCATGCAAACGTTAACTGAACACATTGCATCATAAACTTTGTTGACCAGACCCACCCCAACTGATTACATAACTTTGTAAGGAGTCCCCTAAGGACCACAAGGGTTCTACTTCACATGATCACACACCACTACATCTCCCCCATTGTTAAATTAAAAGTACGAACAACATATATACATTAGAGTTCCTCAATGAGTCATTGAGGTGCTCGCACCAATCTTCCAGATCGAGTCGTATGAGATGAGGGAGTTGCACGGTCATAGGGCATTGTAGATGTAGATTTAGATGCTTTACTTGGGCACTCGTCTCACTTGTGAGGTCTGGAGTCAACGAACATCAAGGCAGATACTTGAAAGTCTCTTGTAATGGTATTTCTGGACCGTTGAGCAGTCAACATGTTCTTTACTTGCCACAACTCTCAACGGATCAGCATCAAACAGAGCTTCAGTCTTGTGCTTTCGCTTTTGTTAGACTAGAACTCCTTTCTCGAAAACTGTGTCTCTAGTGCATTTGCGCCTGTATCCATAAGTCTTCATTTTGCTTTTGTGAGCTGTGTCCGTGAGACAAACTTTGTCAGTATCTATCACTCGACTTGTGGTCCATTGCAGTAACTTTGTCCCAATGGCTCTCCTGAACAGCAAGGTGGTAGAGCTTTCACCTGTTGTCGAATGGGGAATTGACCAATATGCACAAAGGGCTGGACATAAGGCTGACTTGAGATTGACTCCTAGCACAGCACACTGAACCACTTTTTTTTCAGGGTGCCCATAAATCGTTCAACAATGGCATTTGCCTGTGGCCAGATAGGTGTGCTTTTCTGGTGCTTGACGTTCAAGTGGCTAAGGAAGTCGTTAAACTCTCTGCTATTGAAGGGTGGACCTTTGTCAGATTCAAGGATGGAAGTGACCCCACTCTGCAAAGATATCATCCAGCCTCTCGATTACTTTGTCATGGGTGGTCGAAGATAGATCTTCCACTAATGGAAAACATGAGTATTCCTGCATGACTACCATAAGATGCCACAGATTTCCCTAGACAGTCCTACAAGGGTCTACTGCAAGTGATCACACAACACTACATATGCTCTCGGCACATACATTGTTAAAAAATACAACACATAATACAGTTTAGAAAGAAATAATTAAATAACCGGGCCACTTAAATTAAGTAACCAATGATTTGCATGAAAAAACATGTGTGCAGAGAAAAAAACATAAATTGTGAACCTGTTGAGATTCATTGTTATGTAAAATAAATTGACTGTGCGATTTGCGACAAGTAAGTTAAAATTAGTGTGAACTTAAAGTCAAACGAGCTCTAAACAAAAATTAAATAGATGTTCAAATATAACTAAATGCACAAAAATAAAAAGTTTCTTGCAAAAATGTATCCAAATAAAAAAGAGGAGCGCAGTACAGTAGAGATCCAAGGACAGTTATGCAAGAAATCTCTTGACAAAAAACTCAAGCTCTTTTATAATACTCTGAACGATACACGGTATACAGACAAATATTGTGACATTTTAAAATGCATAGCATTCTGTTAGCAATGGATTTATGAAGCAAGATGGTATGTCAAAATAATAAACATTATATCTTGCTTTCCATCCTGACACACATTATTTCATTATAATTAGAGTATGAATATGGGTGCCAGCATTCATTATTCATATACTATTTCCAGCTGCAAGCAAAATAGTGACCTAAACATACATGGCATGAATACATTCCTTCTGCACACCATCATATCATTCTTCATGCACATATCCTGGTGAGACACACTTTACAATAAAAATACTCTAGATAGATTAAATTCACTTCTGCCAACAGGCCACTGCCTCTAGCCTTGAAAAGTTAGTTAGATTTTGTTAACTAACGAAAAGCTACACAGAGGAGCAAGACCACCATTTTTAAATTAATTCACAATTTGTTTATGTGTCACAGTGAAAGAAACTTGTGCACAGGTGTTTGTTATCCAAGATATTTAAAGGCCTGCATCTAGCAAAACAAAAATCATGTCAACTACATTTTTAACTCACTTATTATCTTTCTCACTTCCTCTAATAATTAAAAATATAACATCATTACTACAACCATACTATACTGTTGTCATCATATTAGACCTGTGAGAAACTTTCATATTCAAACTTTTTAATCTGTCGTATTCTTACACTGTTCTGTCCCACTCAGTTTTGTCCTTCGTAATTCTTCTTATCTTTTTCTTCTTCTTCTTCCTTTGGTACTTCCTGTTCAAACACATGCTAAAATTAACTCCATAAATAGTACGTATTAGATAAATACATAATGCAACTAATAATAATATATCAAGTGATATAGCACTGTTTAATAACCATTTACCTCATCCTCCTAACCTTGATCCTGTCGGATTCCAGATTCTGCTACTGGGTGTGTTCCTTGTGCAAAGTTTGTCAAATTCTCTATATAGATATTTTCCAAGCACTATCTGGCACATATGTACAACACTGAGTTTTAATTACCTTACAAACACCCAAGGATTTGCTAAAAGCATATCTAATGTCATTGAATTTTGAATTAACATTCACCTAATTGCATGCATCTCTTCATTAATGTGTAATTCACTAAATGCTCAGTGAACAGAGCTCTGTTAAAGTGTAAGAGTACTCTTAATGTCATATAGTACAGTGCTGATAGATGTTATGATACATATTGCTTATAAAGCGCACGTACACCAGACTGGTTTCATGGCGCTGCTCTAAGGAGTGCTGAGTCCTGGGATTTTACTCATATGCCTGTCTAAACAGCCATGGCTTGAGGAGCTTTCTAAAGCTCATAAGGTCTCTGCAGGATCTGATTTCGAGAGGCACGGAGTTCCAGTATCTGGGGCCTAGTACAGCGAACCTCGTCCCGCCGAAGTGCTAAAGTTTCAAGGAGGAGGTAGATAATAGATGCATGTGGGCAGATCGCAGATTCCGCGTAGGATTGTGCCTTTGAATGAGATTGTCAACAAATTTAGGGCTCCTGTCATTTAGGAATTTGAAGATGATACATCCCACCTTGAAGGCGCATCTCTGGGCTATAGGCAGCCAGTGTAAACTCTTCATGAGGGGCATGACATGTTGGCGCTTGTTTTGCTGAAAAATCAGTCTTGCTGCCGGGAGAATTGTCATAGTCTATGTGGGATACTACCATAGCTAAGACTACCTGTATTTTGGCTTTTTGTGAGAGGAATCTACTGATGTTTCTTATTTTTCTTAATTGGAAGAAGCACGTTGAAATCACTGAGCCAATTTGGGTCTTCATTGTGATGTCACTGTTAATTGTTACCCCCAAGGTTTTGGCAGAATAGGACGGGGTGGGAGGCTGTCCTAGTTCCTTTTGCCAAAAGAGAGGACTTCAAGGGTTCAGTGAGCCCCCCGTTAGGATCACTTCTGTCTTATCTGGATTAAGTTTTAATTGATTGCCATTCATCCAAATGCGGATGAGTAGCATAGTAGTCTGAAATTCGTGGATGGATGCAGGGAAGTTGCTTATGGAGAACATGAATTGAAAGTCGTCTGCATAGTTAAAGGTGCACACTTTCCTTTCCTTGAGGGCATGAATAAGAGTGAGAAGGTATAGATTAAATATATTGGGTGATAGTGAGGAGCCCTGCGGGACACCACAAGTGGTACTCATCTTGGGGGCTGTGAACTGTCCGATGCGGACCGCTTGAGATCAATTTCCCAGAAAGGAGCAGATCCATTCAAGCACTGAGCCTTGGATTCCTGAGCTTCTTAAACGATCGACCAGTATGTCATGGTCGACCTGGACAAATGCTGCAGAGAGATCCAGCAGCACCAGAGCCTGCGGAGAGCTCCTGTCAGCTTCCTTCCTAAGAGTGTGCAGTACAGTTAGTATGACTGACTCTCTGGAATGTGCTGGACGAAACCCTGCTTGATGGGGGTCCAGATATTCAGACTGTTCCAGAAAGGCAGATAAACATCTGGCCACATGGGCTTCAAGTACCTTGGCCAGGTAAGGCAGCAGGGAGTCGGGTGGTAGTTCTTCAGAGTTTTAGGGTCGCCCCTGGCTTCTTCAGGAGGGGAATGACAATGGCCTCCTTGAAGGTGTTGGGGAACATAGCCTTGGGACAATGACTCATTCAAGAGGGGCATAGCTGGGCCAGGGAGAGCAGAAAAGACTCCCCTTAGTATCTGGGGGGGGGGGGGCAACAATCCCTAGGTGAGCCTGATTTTACTTTGGTCAACAGGTCCAGACATACTTCACTCCTTATTCCTGGGATCTGTTCAATAGTGCAAGAGTTTGTTAGCGCTGTCGGGTATGCTGGTGTGGAACATGTGGGGATACTTAACTTAATGGCCTTAATTTTGTTAATAAAAAAGTTGTTCAGAGAGTCACATAAGCTTTGTGAAGGCGTGGGTTTCAATGTCACCCTGTCGGGATTAGATAGTTCATTACCTATCGAAAATATTTCTTTGGACCGGTTTGTGGAGGTCACAATTTTGGAGGAGAAATATGCAACTTTTGTGGCCAGGATAGCTTTTTTGTACTATTTTAGTACAGCTAAGTAGATGCTTTTATCCTCAGGTAGGTATTTACTTCTCCAACTCCTTTTGGATTGTCGAAGGGCCAGTTTTAAGGTTTTTAAGTCATAGGAAAACCATCTCTGTGCCTCGTGACATCAGGCTCGAAGTATTTTCCTAAGGGGTGCATGTTTGTTACTGGCTGCTAGTAACCAAGCTGATAGGTTTTCCTCGCTATGATTAATAGAGGATTGGGCAGGTGGGACTGTGTTGGTCAATGTCTCGAGGAATTGATGGAATCATTACAGAGAAAAAATCCAAATAGTTTTAAGAAACACTAATGTTAAATTACAAGTACCTGTCCGGCCCATAGCAAGAGTAAAATAAACAGTCTGGTTACACGTATGGTGAATGCCTCTTCACATAGGAACTTTACCAAAAAAGTGTGGTATTAATATCATAAGTATATGTATATATTCACTGTTTTCTACTTTGAACATACCATTTTTCTCAACATGTTTTGTACCCATGTCTACCTCACTTTCTTTCCAAATGTTAAGAGTAGGATGTATTTGTGACTTTTCAGACACAGCTTCTTCTCTAGAACCAAATGCTAATACTTCAAAACCTACAGGTTTAACATGCCGGCATTGAGTAAAATATTGTCTAATAAAATGACGCTCGGTTTCAATTAGTTTGCATGCACCTTTCTATGGAAAATAAATATTCTTCATGTTTTCACTTTTTATATTTACACTGTGAAACGGTGTAGGAGCTGAGATTAAAAGATTTAGAGTAGCAAATAATTAATCTATCGGAACATCACGATCGATATAAACTTCCTCCAAAAATGTCTTTTACATTATTATTAGGTAATATACTTACCAAGACAAAGCATATGACAAAACTAATTTATGTAAGCCACACCTTTGGAAAGAGAAGTAGGGAGATGTGTGCAAATGTAGCAATTCATAACATTCATAATTTTTCTATAATATTTTTAACAATTTTATACAGACATTTTCTAAATCTCTCATTATTATTTCTAACATCCAATTAACCTTTGTAGTATTATTCTTATTATTTGTGTTTGAGAGATATAGAAATCAATGCATATACTAACAGCCCAATAACAACAACCAAAATTAAAACTACTTTAGAAGCCATGTAAATAATACCTCTCTTATAAACATTTTCTCTTCCAATCTGTCTTTCAACAACAAGGTCTTTAAAAAACAAAGTCCTTCAAAAATCATTTAAATGGATGAAACAGTTTCAAGAGACAACAGTTCATTTATAGTTCAGAAAAACATATTTGTTATCTGAGGATTTTGCAGTCTCTTCTTAACTCTATGGTGGATCTTTTGGATCTTCAAACAATAATTGAATACTTAGCCCTTAATGTCATCTTCAGCAGGATGATCTGGTGAGGCAGTTCCTCCCTTTTTCTGCAGGCAATCTCTTTTTACATGCTTCACCAGGCGTCAGACTGAATCCAGAAACTTTTAGCAGTACCTATGTGCACTGGAAGGTGGCGCCATGTGGCTGTGCACTGTCGCTGTTCTGCTCTGAAAGTGCTGGGCAGGGCCTATCTAGGCTCTACTCCCAAACACTGATGTCAGTACTTTTCTTTCCATGCCACCAGATGGCGATCCTCAGCTCTTTCTCCTCTCTGAGTAACTTATCTCGCTATATTCCAGGGTATAAGAAATTCAAGTGGGATTCCGCCCCCACTTGCCATTTGTATTCTCCTGAACAAACGCAAGAACAGCGCTACCCTTCTTGATCTCTCTCCTGAAGTTGGCCGACTTCAGAGCCGATGCAACAGCTGGTTCTGGCACAACCCGAGTTTACAGACCTTCAACCATGCTGTGTCAGATCGAAGAGTTCCACGCAGCCATGCTCCACCACTTCAGATAACTGGCAACTGCCTCTGGGTTGTCTTCAGGCCCCAAGGAGCCGAGATGCCTTCCACCTAGCATACCACTGGCGGGTTTGCCTTTGGCACCCGCTGGTTCCTCTGAACCTATCTCACCTCTGGATCTTGTTATGCCACCACTTTCGTCATCCAGACCCAAGCCAGCCCCGGACATGTTGACGCTAATGCTAACTTTGCTGCCTGAGGTGGCGACCCGGATTGCACTCTCCTACGCCGAGCCGATGCCTGTCTGACCTCGACCAATGTCGCGTCTGAATCTGCCCGAGGTGCCGCTTCCCCCACTCGATTTACCACAATGTCAAGAGCACTCTGCATTCCCCTTTTGGGACTGATTTGGGTAATGACTTTGACCTAGGTGATGAGTTTGCTCAGCCCTACAAGGATAATAGTAGGTGTGAGGACTTGCAGGAGGCTAGTGGCTTCGGTACGTCCCTGGAGACAGGTCTTTTTCTCCCACTGGGCCAGCCACCAAGGAATTTGCTTCCTGTGCCTTGTTCTGGGCCCCCAGTCAATCGACCAATTCCCACCTCTCTGCTCCTAGTGACCTGACTTTTCTTTCACAGTATACCTTACAAGAAAGCTTAATGGTGCTGACTTCTTCCAGTTGCTCTAATCCCAATACATTTCTCACTACCCCACCTGACAAGGAGTCAATGCAAGTGGAAACATTCGGCAAATGTGAAGTTTCTTCTACTACCTTGGTCCTCCGATCACTTCACAACAGCGGTTTGTTGGAATGCTACTAGCACCCTTTGAGATACGGTAGCACAAGTCCTCCATGGTGTATCGAAGACCTTTGTACTGTGCTATCTCAGGCAATTCAAGATGGTCATGATGCAGCTAAGTTCATGACTCGTTGTGGCTTGGACTCCACTGATTCCATCAGGTGGGCCATAGACCTTGATGGACATACTCCTTGATGGGACTCGACTGTTCCGGAACAAAGTTGTTGAACGTTTTCAGGAGAGCAGGGCTATCACTCGCTCTCTGGCCCTTTCCACCCCACCTTGCCAAAAGCAGCAGTTCCATTGCTGCTTTTGCAGCTTTGACTGAGGCATCCCTACCACCAATCTGTCCAGCCCCCACAGGGAACCCAGCAGTTTCACGGTAGAGGCTGTGGTGCCTACCGCCCCCATAACCAAGGTCAGCATGCTGCCTGCCTACCTCTTTAGTGGATCTTTGCTGTGGGAGGCAGAATCCACCAATTCTTACCAGGCTGGTAAACAATCACGCCGGACAGGAAAGTTCCGCATATTGTTCGCAGGGGCTATGCTTGACTTTTTCTGTCTTCTCCGCCACACCTTCCACCGTCCCCTCAGTGACTGCAGCAAATCTCCTGTCATCTTTGGGGTTCACTATCAAAGTGCTAAAGTCACACCTGATACTTTTCTCGGACACTCCCCTTCCTCTGAGCGAATCTGGACACAGTTCAGTTTTGTGCCATTCCCCTGGGAAACAGATCAATCAGCCTCGGTCTTAGATTTCAGTGAGGTTGACTCTGAGGCTGCTGGGACTGATGGCTGCCTGCACTCTGATGGTTGAGTATGCCAGATGGCATATGCAAGCTCTGCAATGGGATCTAAAGACCCAGTGGGCCTAAACATCAAGGGGATCTCACCGACCATGTTCATATTTCGGAGCATACTGCAAAAGATCGGTTGCTGAACCGTGATTGGTTTAGCAGCAGACCTCTCTCCCTTCCCTACCCGTGGCCGACAATGGTGCCAATGCATTGCTACTGGATTGGGGAGACCAACTGGGAGAAGTGGTGATCAGAGGCCTCCAAATCAACCTTCTGGAGCTAAGGGTCATCCGCTTGTCATTGAAAGCCATCTTTTTGTGCATTAAGAGAAGGCTGGTACAAGTGGTCACAAACAACTCTGGCATGCATTGCTTCAGCAAACAGTGCAGGGTGGGGTCACGGGACCCTGCGCCTGGAGGCTTTGCACTACTGGAAATTGCTGGACCACCAAGGAATTTACCTGGTGGTGAACCACTTGGCAGAATCATTGAATGCCAGGGCGGACGAGCTCAGTAATCGACACTGAATGAATCACAAATGGCAGTTACACAAGGAAGTGATAACAAATCTCTTCCGCTAATGGGGATGACCATTGGTGGATTTTTTCGCCACTGAAGAGAATGCACGTCAGCACATCTGCATATTGAAGTTTCCAAGCCGCCTCTCGCTGGGGGACGCATTCTGTCCTTATTGACATTCGGGACTCCTGTATACCTGTCTGCTAATAGCAGCTTGGTGAGACAATTCACTGTTCAAAGTATATTGATTAATAGATAAGTGTGCCAGTCTAAGCATCAATGTTATACATTACTGTATAATAATATATATTACAGTAATATGTATATACAGTCTGCTTATAGCTGCTATAAATATCTCCCAATTAAGCTAATACTGAAAAACCAATGACCAGTCAAGGTGTCTTTGAGCAGCAACAAACTGGACCCGATTGACAAAGCTTTTTCTATAAATCTTGTCGCACTCTAGGCTTAGATATGAATTATACCAAACTATCCAGGTCTGATTCACAACACATTTATTGTGAGTAGTTTCCAGGAGTAAGACATGCTTATTGGCAGCAATCTTGCATAAACAAACGATTTTCCTGGAAATTCATGTGTAAGTCACACTTAAGCTTGAGTTAGATATATCTTGTCCTATATAAAGTGTTGCATCTAAAGTCTGTGGAATGATGGTGTAGGCTATACGAAATACTGTGTCACATCATTATGCCTTCGGAGACATCTGACTCTGAATAATTCCTTTGATTGTTCAAAGACTTATAAACTTTATATAACATACAGTATAGGAATGTCTGTTCTTTTTCCTTGGTGGATACTCTGATATTGAGTCGAATGTAGTGCAAGTCTTATTTTTTCTTTACTATTAAGTTTACTATTGGCTTAATTTTTCTAGTTTTTTCAACCTAATAAAAGTGACCCTGCAAAATGTGACAGCCCCACCTTTCTTCCTTCCCTCCTCAGATGATTCCACATTGAAATGGCAGAAGTGGAAGAAAATGTTTGAACGATATGCTAGTGTATGTGGGTGATCTTGAAGCGCAGAAAGGATGTCTACTTTATTTTTACATTGTTTGGGATTAGAAGGTTAGAGGGTGTTTGGGCATTTGCATGATTTGATGAAGAGGCCTCAATTTGAAATGAATATGAGGTTTCTAGTGAAAAAAACTTGACAACCATTATCTTCCCATGGTGAGTACAATTTTGGAGAGATACCACTTTGGGAAGAGGAAACTATGGAGTTATGTAACAGATCTGTGCAAACTTGCGTCTTCCTATAAATTCAGTAGTAGTGTGGATGATAGAATACAAGATCAATTAATCTTAGGATGTAATACAGAAAAGGTCAAACATGATCTGTGGTGAAAAGGGTGATCCGACATTTGATGAGGTCATAATTCTAGCAAAAAAAGTTGAACATTGAATGACGTGTAGTGATCATAAAGATAAAGAACAAATTGACAAACTGCAGGTAGTAAGAGTAAGTAATCATACATTTGAGAAAAGGTTTGAGTTTCAAGGAAAGTGTTTCCAGTGTGGCATCAAGGGTCACTTAGCAAATAATAAACACTGCCTGGCATGAATAGTGTGTCCGAATCTTGTGGAAGGAAAGGTAATTTCCACAATTGCTGTGAGCCAAAGAAAACATAGGCTAAAGTACAGGAAAAGTATTTTCAGGAAGATGAAGCAGACTGCAATTTGGAATGTGGGCAGATAGCCTTACAAATAGATAATGTGGTGAAGAAGAGTCCAATAGATGAGATTATAGTGGCAGGTAAGGCAACACAAGCGTTATTTGTCTCTGGAGCGAAAAATACTCTGATCTCAAGGAAGTTCTTTGAGAAACAATTGGGCCAGATAGTGAAGCTTTTAAATCCTGATATTAAACCATACGCCTTTGGAAGTGAACCTTTTAAGTTAGAAGGATATTTTATGATTAATTTGAGTGAAAATAAGGTGTGTGAGTTGTAAAATATATGTCTCCTCAAAGGGGAACAGTATTTATTTATTTTTTATTTATTTTATTTTATTTATTTATTTTAGCTGTTTTGTAGCGCGCTCATATACTACCAGAGTGTCCTGGCGCGTAAAAAGAGAAACAAGCAAGTGGCCGGAGGAAAAAAGTAGAGATCTAAATTTTCTTTTTACTATTAGTATTTTAATAAGCCGTTCTGAAAAGATAAGTTTTAAGTGCCTTCTTAAATATCACAAAATTTTCAGTTAATCTCAGGGAAAGGGGGAGGCTATTCCAAGTCCTAGCCGCGGTGACAGCAAGTGATTGGCCTCCTAAACGAACTCGCTGTAATCGGGGTACTCTTAAAAAGTTACAGTCAGCTGAACGCAAAGCCCGAGTAGGGACATAGCGGGTAAATCTTTCCCTCAAATAAGAAGGGCCAAGGTCATGAACTGCTTTAAAGGCTATGGTAAGAATTTTAAAGGTTATCCTCTGCACTACTGGCAACCAGTGTAGTTCCTTCATGTGAGTCCGAGTACTTTCTCTATATGGCACATTGCACAGTAGGCGAACAGTCGCATTTTGAATGATCTGAAGCCTTGCGATTAAAAAGGCCGGAGAGCCACACAGCAGAGAGTTGGCATAATCGAGCCGTGATAAAATAAGGGCCCTCGCAACCGACTCTCTTGCTGAAGACGGCAGATAAGGAAAAATCTTCCTCATGGCTTTTAGGGACCCAAAGCACACCCCAGTGAGTCTTTTTATGTGTGCTTCGAATCGCAGATCCTCTCCAAACCAGACTCCCAAGTTTTTAGCAGGAATATTGACGGAGCCTGGCTGGGGAAAATCGGAAGGCCACAGAGTTTCTCTAAAGTTGGGCGAGAACTGGCCATACAGCAAGATTTCTGTTTTATCTTCATTGCACTTCAGCTGTGCTGCTGCTAACCAGTTGAACACAGCGGAGAGGCATGAACGCACAACCTCAGTGTTAGTATTCGCATCTGGCCACGTAAACAGGAGTTGCGTGTCATCCGCATACTCTATTATTTTTGCTCCCATTTGTTCAGCTAAAAAAATAAGAGGAGTGAGATATACATTAAAAAGGAGGGGGCTCAAAGTAGAGCCCTGGGGTACTCCTGTAGTAAGGGGTTTAATCGAGGATGAGTAAGGAGGAATCCAGACCTGCTGAGACCTATCTGAAAGAAAGGATTTCACCCATTCCAGTGCAGAACTCACTATGCCGATATCGGCCAGCCGTGCCAAGAGAAGTGCGTGTGGAACAGTGTCAAACGCAGCAGAGAGGTCCAATAAAATTAGGACCGCTCTGCCGCCACTGTCTAAACACCCTCTAATCGCCTCTGTAACCTCTACCAGCGCTGTCTCTGTGCTATAGGCTGCAGGAAAGCCAGATTGGGCTGGATGTAACGCCCCTGAAGTTTCAACAAAGGCATTAAGCTGGGAAAATGCAAGCTTCTCACCAATTTTAGCCATAGCTGGCAGAAGAGAAATAGGTCTGTAGTTGCTCGGCACAGCTGGGTCCGCGCCTGTTTTCTTTAGCAATGGCAAAAGCTTAGCCTGTTTCCATATTTTAGGGACAGTTGCAGTAGTAAATGATAGTCCTATTATTTGGGAGACTTCAGAAGCCACTACTTCGGCTGCTTCGGCCAGCACCCGGGCCGGGCAGACATCCCCGGGAGCACCAGATTTTAATGATTTAATTGCTGCCAGGGTATCATCGACCGAAGGGGGGATAAGTCTCTCCATGATGATGATGGGTGGAACCTTAGTTTCATTGTTATCCATCATCTCATATCCTCCTCCAACTGTTCTCAAACTTTGTTGAATGTTAGCAATTTTCGTTAGGAAGAAGGAGGAGAGCTTTTCACACCATTCGGTAGAAGGACTCATAGATACCTGCTCAGCACAGGGAGAGAGAAAGCTCTTCACTATCGAAAAGATTTCCCGACTGTTGTTATTAGCTCTCTCAATTCTTTTAGAGAAAAACTCAGTTTTTGCATGTTTAATGCTAGTATAGTAATCTCGCTGAGCTGAGCGAAACACTGCTTTAGCCTGTGGACAGTAAGCTGATCTCCATGCTCGCTCCAGTTTCTTGCAAGCAAGTTTCAGAGTACGAAGGTGGGGCGAATACCATGGTTGAGAAGGAGTCATCCTATTTCTGCCTGAATCAGCCTTCTTCGAAGAAGAGGTCACCGCTGCTTTCATCCATCTGTCGTAAACCTGCAACGCAGAATCCATATCTGCCCCTAAGATGGGTCTGTTCAAATCAAGGTAGGTCATCAAATTACCCACGTTGATTTTTGGGGGGCCCATTGTTTTAGCAGACTTGGGATGATCTCTCAAGGCAGACCAAGAGAATCTAATCAACTGATGGTCGGACCAAGTAACTGCTTGTGGGGCCTCGACCATCAGTGGGAAGTTAGTGCATACAATGTCTAAGATATGGCCACCAGAGTGGGTAGGGGAGGAAACCCATTGGGTAAGGGAGGCCAGATCAAAGTAATCATATAGCAACTTTCTTTCTCGGCAATCCTGGACATCAACGTGGATATTGAAATCACCCAGCATTAAAAAGCGTGAAAACCTCAATGCACGGGGAACAAGAGTCTCAGAGAGAGCTTTAAGAAAAGGGCCAGAAGGACCTGGAGGCCTGTAAATAAAGGAGCCACCCAGTGTAAAATGAGGGGATAGACACAAAGCAAAATTTAAAAGCTCACCATCAGCTAAAATATCTGAGTCTTCCACCTTAAGAGCCCAGCATTCTCTAAAAATAATTGCTAGCCCCTCGCCCCTGCCACCCATCCTGTCCTTCCGTTGAATTTTGAACCCTCTAGGGATTGCCAATTCAATATCAGGAGCACAGGAATCATTCAGCCACGTTTCTGTAATAAACAACAGGTCTAGAGTACCTTCTTCTAGTAGAGCGTAAATGTCAGAAGCATGTTTGCTCATAGAGCGGGCATTTATTAGAGCTGCCGATATAGAGCCGAGCTCAGAGACGGGTTCAGGACTGGCCATATCATGTATACAGCAAGTAAAACCACAGGTAGAGCACGGGATAAGACTTACAGGGTCAAGTATAGTACAGTTAGATCTTTTGTCTAATGAGGGGCGAAGCGCCATCAGAGTCGCACGAGTATATATAATGATAGGGCTGGGCAAGAGCGAAGAATGTCCGCCAGCCCGCCCTGCGTCCGCCACGTCCGAGGCGCGGACGGGCGCAGACGGGCTGACCTTTGGCTTACCTTCGGCGCGCCTGAGTTGGTTCCACTAAAGGATATGGATCGTATGCTATATCCAAATAGTGTTCCTCTGCATAATTGCAAAGGAAATGAATCAGAATGTAAAGACATTTGATGGAGAAGAATGTAATAAGGAAACGATTGTATGACAAATTCTTGAGGAATTTCCCTCAGTCTACATTGATAGATTAGGATGCCTGAAGGGGGTTACATGCACCACATCCATGTGATTAAGGGTGCTCAGCTGAATAGCTGTAAACTGTGAGGTGTCCCTTTTGTACAATAAAAAATGTAGACAGATTTAGAAAACCTGGCGAGTCAAGTCATAGTAAAACTGGAGGGCATTGAGGTTCCGTGACAATTGTAAGCGGTGTTTTTCGACTCGCACGAATATGGTCGAGTCTGGTATCTACGAACCGCAAATGACGAGTTTAGTAAGTATGCGCAGTTTCGCTGTGCTAACCTAAACTGTTCGTCTGTTACACGGGTATTTCTATCTGTACCCATGGGTTCCATCTTAGATACGGCATCCATTTTGTCGCTTGCCCTCAAGTAGCCAGCGAACGGACGATGTCCGCTTCACGACCCTGGGACTCCCAAGATATTTGCGGAAGACACATGTTCTTTGTAAGTGTCTTTATGATGAGGGGGATGATATTGTAAGGCAGATGGCGCCGCTCGAGGCCCATCTCGAGCGGCCAGCCTATTATCTCAGCCGTGCATCTCATTAGGCACGTCCCTTTGATGCCTGTATATCGTGTTTCCCGATACCTCCCCTTTTACACCCTTTCCGATCTCCCCACTGTCTCCATCTTCCTCTGCACCTGTCCTTGTTCTTACTTCGATCTGTTTATTGCTGATTGGAATGTACTAATGGTGGGAAGATGGGTTTTTACAGTTGAGAACTGCCAAATGTTTCCGCACTTATGTTTCGAACCTTATGAGTATCAAAGTGACCAAAGCGACCCCTCTCGGGGATAATTATGGGAACCGGGTTGTAAACCTTTGTCTGCTCTGCAAACCTATGGGTAAATCGTGTATAAAAGGAGCGATCCACAGAACCAATTTGAAGCAGTCTCCCCAAGTTGCACGTGTGTTGCTTGTCGTGACTTCTGTGTTCCCTGCAGTAAATAAACCTTGAATCTTTGACGCCGAAGGAAGTGTCCCGTGTCTCTGTGATTGGTACGCCGGAGCAGGTTACCCACGAAGGTTTCAGGTGTTGTGCCCTGGCACCGCTGGGTTCTAAATAACCCAGTCCTTCAGTTGGCGCCCAACGTGGGGCTGCATCAGTGGTACCGGTCCAAGCCCGACGATCGTGAGGAACTTCGTGTGAAATCTCCGAGGGAAGGTGCACCCCGCTTCATCGATCCTGTTGTCGAAATAAGTGGCCCGAAGACTTTTCCCGCGAAGATTCCCGCCTCCTGACGGCTGCGACGGACTGCTGCCCTGACTGTAGACCTGTTTTGGCGCCTGGCGTAGACCTTGGTAGAGCGAGACGATTGACGGGCCTTCCTGGTGACGCCATCGATCTTTGAGTTAAGTATTTGTGGGTCGCTCCCAGAGTCCTTAGTTGTTGACACTTTAGCGGGTGTTTTTGTTGTTGACGCTGTGAGAGTGTTTTTGTCGATGACACTTTGCTAGTGTATTTTTGTTGTGATATTTGACGACTGCAGCCGCCAAAAACCGAGGGTTTTGTTCTTTGCTGGGACTTGGTAAATCCCGTAACCCTTGAAGTTTGTGAAACTCGGCTAGTGTGCAAGATGCCTGGTCGCAGTACTTTGTTTAGTTGTTTCAGACCTTGTGGTACGGATTCCCGTCTGGAGGACTCGTGTCCGATACCTCCGGTTGGAACTCCCACTTATGAACTGTACAGTAAACATGGGCTAGGCCCGATTACTTTTAATGAATACTGGATTAAATATACGAAGAAGGACGGCGACCTTCGTTGGCCACCTCATGGTAGCTTCGAGGCCCCGATCTTAGATAATCTGGAAGTTAAATTGTTCGAGAGAAAGTCAAGGCCGGCCATGTTTGATGCCTTTCGGTTGTGGCGTAAAGAAGCCCGACAGAAAGAAATCAGGCAGACTAAACGAAATCAGCGAGATAATGTTGCTACCATTATAAAGAAAGCAGAGCAATTTCAGCGCGACAAGGAGGTTAAGGATAAGGAAGTGTTTGATAGACTACAGCATATGACCGTGGATAAATGTTATCCCGCTTTGCCTACGGAGCCGGAAAAGAAGGAAGAGTCAGTTGAGGATCCTTTAATGTCTTATCTTATGAAGTCGCCACCTCCATACGTGCAGGGTACTGCAGTTCCTGTGGTTCCTGCCGTACCTATTCTTCCGCCTATTCTTCCTCCGCCTGTTCCTCAGCCTGCGCCTGCTCTTCCAACTGTTCCTGTTCCGTTGCCTACTGCTATCCCTACTGCCCCTCCGCTTCCACATACTCCTGCTCCCGCTACTGCTCCTGTTTTGTTAACCCCGGTTGTTGCTACTGTTTCTACTCCTCCACTTGTTAGTCCTGTGTCCTATACTTCTCCCTCTACTCGTTCTCGTACTACTCCTCTTGCGGCTAGCTTCTTTCATTCACTCGGATCTGTTCATGGGTCCGCTGGTTCAGATGGTCCTCAGAGACGTAGTCAGCTTCCTGGTAACAGAGAACGCGTCGCGCTATATAATATGGCGATGGGTTGGATGGTAAACCCTCTTAGAAGTCCACCCCGTGTTGTACTTGAAACATTTTGTCAATTCAATATACCAACACAGAGATATGTGTTTGATGAAATGTGTAAGTTCCTTCACGATCAGATATCGGCCGATGCACCTGACGAGGTGCTGACTGCCCTGTCTGATCTTCAGCTTCAGTTCTCGAATGGACTGATAGTGGATACTAACGTTCGACGTGCTGTTGAGCGGTTGCTATCTTTTCGTCCCACTCCCATACCTCAGGCCTTGTTTGTTGAGGATGTTGAAAGACTGCCAGATGAATCTGGACAGTTTCCTATGCGCGAAGTTCCACCGGTGTGGATACCAGCTAATCCTAATGCTGCTCCTCCGACGCTGGCGCATTTCCAGAGAGTATGGATACATCTCCCATGGAAGCGCTCGGAAGTGTTACAGGTGAAGCAGTCTTTGCCTGACCCACGCAAAAATCCTACAGGGTATTACAAAGAATTATCGCAGCTCGTAGATGCTACGGTAATGAATCTTGCCGATATTGATATGTTGTTCGGCAATGTCGTACCGCAACCGGTATGGGCTAAGATTCGTCAGGAAAACCATCCGAATGAATTAGGTGGTGCTTGGGCAGCCATTGTAGCGGCAGATGCCGGACAAACGGCTGCTGCTAAACCCGACCAGCTGATTGTTGATCTTCCTCAACGAATAATAACTTTAATGAAAACTCTTATGCCAGCTATGAGGGTGAACTGGGATAAATTATCAGCTTGTAAACAGAAGAAGGACGAGAGTGTTTCCGACTTCTTCACGAGGTTCGAGGAAGCATTCATTGACCATAGTGGACAGGATATGGGTACCGAGGGTGGTCAGCGATTGTTTGTGGATAAATTTGTTTCGAACTTATTGCCCGATTTGAGCAATAAATTAAAGAATTCAGAGAGTGCGTGGGCCGTTTCTACTTCAGCTCAGATATTGGCTACAGCGCAATATTATGAGAACCGAGAGAAAGAAGAGAGCGACCGCGCTGACAAAAAGACGAAAGAGCTTAAAACTAAAGTGTTGCTTCAACAAGCGTATCCTCCACGTTCAAACCAGAATGCACCCCAACAGAATAGATCGCAGTCGCAATCGAATCGATCGCAGCCGCGTAATGATTCCTCCTCCCAAAGATCATCGTTAGGGTACAATCAATGTGCTTATTGTAGACAGGAGGGACACATTAAATTCAATTGCCCTGTTCTGAATGATCGCAATAGTGGTAATTCGTCCAAAGGAGGTCGTGGTGGTTCACATCAGGTATCACGTGGTAGGGGTCGTGGTGCTCAGAATGATCGTTCTGATAACTCCTCTAATTCTAATAATTGTTTCGATCAACGTGGATCATCGCAAGGACGATCTGCGCAGTACAATGTAGACGATTATTACGTCGATCAGGGAACTGACGACAGTAATTACTAGGATAGCCAAAGACAAGGAGAGGGAGTGGTATCAGTTCCGGTTGATCAGAGAGGGCCTTACATCGCAGTTGCTACATCGGACGTCGTTGAGCCTTTTCTGTTGGACACTGGTGCAGCGAAAAGTTCTATCATGCATTCGAAACTCCCTGGCGCACCTTTGTCTGGCTTAACAAATGTTTCCGTTGGATTCTCTGGCGCCCCCGTTAGCAATCCAGTTTCGCGCCCTTTGCCCCTTACAATTGGGCCACGTGAGCTTCAAGCTCCGTTAATTTTGACTACTGGTTGTGGTGAAAATCTTTTGGGCCTGGATTTGCTTAAACGTTTGTATGCAACTTTGTATTGTTCTCCTGCGGGTGTAAAGCTTACGTTAGGAGAGAGGGTTGTCTCTCCTATGTATTTGTCTCTCGATAAGCTTCCACCGGAATTGAATTCTCTTCCTGCGTCTTTGTGGGCAACAGGTCCCAATGATGTGGGCCTGCTTGACATCTCCCCTTATGTTGTTCAGCTGAAATCTAATGTACGATTGCCACGTATTCCCCAGTATCGTATCTCTCTTGATGGTGAACGAGCATTGTTAGCGATCATTTATGATCTGATCGAGAAAGATGTTATTGAAGAGACTCGGGGAAACGTGTGCAACAGCCCTGTGCTGCCCATTCTTAAACGTACTGATCCTTCAAAACCACCTGTTTATCGCTTTGTTATCGATTTACGGGAGGTGAATAAGATTGTGGTTCCTCAATTTCCTGTTGTGCCTGACATTACGGCGCTACTGACTCTGATTCCAGCTTCTGCATCGTGGTTTTCGGTGATTGACTTGAAAAATGCGTTTTTCAGCATCCCGATTTCCGAGGAGAGCAGAGACCTTTTCGGTTTCTCGCTCGGTGGACGCAGTTTCCGGTTCAAACGCGCTCCTCAGGGCTACTGTGAAAGTCCGTCGATTTACAGTCGAGCCCTGAAGGGTCAACTGGATGCCTTTACGTTGCCGGCTGGTGCGGCTTTAATCCAATACGTCGATGACTTATTGGTGGCTGCTGATACTCAGGACATTTGCAAGATTGCTACGGTGTCATTGCTGCAACATCTCTGTGTGTTAAATCACAAGGTGTCACCTTCTAAACTCCAATATTGTTGTCAAGAAGTAACCTATCTAGGTCACTTATTGTCAAAGGAGGGAAGGCGGTTGACCCCAGAGAGAATTGCTGCAATTGCACGAATGGCTGTGCCAAAAACCCAAAGAGATGTGCGTGCCTTTCTAGGTATCACGTCATACTGCAGGCAATGGATTCCTAATTTTTCATTGCTAGCGAAACCATTAGTGGCTCTTACGTGCAAGGATGTTTCAACTCCTTTACCATGGACGGAAGAATGTCAGAAGAGTTTTTCTGAATTGCGTGATTCACTGTGTTCGGCTCCTGTGTTAGGTACTCCTGACTATAGCAAGCCGTTTACATTATATGTTCACGAAAGAGAAGGTTGTGCGTTGAGTGTCTTAACGCAACCTTTTGGTGGTAAGCAACGTCCATGTGCATATTTTTCCTCGACCTTGGACCCGGTAGCTAGAGCATTGCCTAGTTGCTTGAGAGCAACAGCGGCAGCTGCGGTCTCCATCCGACAATCAGCAGGATTGGTCATGGATAATATGCTTACGGTGATGGTTCCGCATGCAGTCGACACTCTTTTGAATCGTACGAAAACTCAGCACTTGACGAGTGCAAGGTTGTCTGAGTATGAGTTGACGTTGTTGGCAAGTCATATTCAGATAAAACGTTGCAATGTCCTGAACCCGGCAACTTTGTTACCCGTTAGCTCAGAGTCAGATGAAATTACAGAACATGATTGTTACTTGAGGACGGAAGAGGAAACAAAAGGTCGAGTGGACCTTAAGAACACTCCATTGGAAGACCCAGATGGTACACTGTATGTGGATGGGTCATGTTTTAAGTTGCCGAATGGCGATGTGACTACTGCCTATGCTGTTGTAACGTTGAATACTGTTGTTGAGACTGCAAGGTTGAATCAGAATTCTGCCCAAGCTGCAGAACTGATCGCCCTCACTAGAGCGTGCGTGTTAGCGAAAGGGAGACGTGTGAATGTATTTACCGATAGCCAATATGCATTTGGCGTCGCACATAGCTTCGGACGATTGTGGAGAGAGAGAGGTTTCTTGACGTCGCATGGTACGAAGATTCAGCATGGTCAGCTTGTGAATGACCTTTTGGATGCACTTACGTTGCCTAAGCAAGTAGCGATTGTTAAATGTAGTGCGCATCGTAAGGTGACAGATAATGTTGGTCGTGGTAATGCGTTTGCGGATGAGATTGCTAAGGAGACTGCCCGGAACCTTAGCACTCGAATGTATGTGACGAGCTCGGTTAGGTGGCCTACAGAGTCGAGCATGTGTGAAGACACTATTGAGAGTGTGAAAGAAATTCAGAAAGAGGCCACCGAGACTGAGAAGACGAAGTGGAAAGAGAGTACGGGAAAGTTGGATGCGAATGGTTGTTGGATTGATTTGTCGGATCAGAAAAGATGGTTGTTGCCCGATGCGTATGTGCTGGCCGTTGTGACAATGGCACATGGGTTAGCACATATTAGCGCGAAAGGTATTTGTAAGTTGTTGTCCCCTGTGTGGAAGAATGACGGTATTACGAGATGTGCTGAACGTCTGGTGAAGAATTGTATGGTGTGTATAATGTACAATCCTGGCAAAGGAACCCCAACTCCTCCTGGCAGTTTTGCTCCCCCTTCATGTCCCTTTGAGGTGATCCAATTGGACTTCATCCATATGGAGCGATGCAATAACCTGAAGTACGTTTTAGTTGTGGTTTGCGCATTCTCCCGATGGATCGAGGCCTATCCTCTCAAAGACAATACTGCTTTGTCTACTGCGAAAATCCTACTGAAGGAATATTTTCCTCGGTATGGAATGCCTAGAGTTGTGTGGTCAGATAACGGAAGTGAGTTTGTGGGAAGTGTGATGAAGAGTGTGTGTAAGGGCCTTGGAATTAATCAGAAATTCCACAGTGCCAATCATCCCCAGTCAGCTGGTTTGGTTGAAGGGTATAACGGCACCCTTAAATTGAAACTAGCAAAGATTCAGGCTACGACTGGTCTTTCGTGGCCTGACGCTCTACCCTTAGCACTACTGTCAACTAGGGCGACTGTACACTCCCGAGTAGGGCTTAGTCCCTATGAAATAGTGTTCGGTCGTCCTGCGAATGTCTGGGGGGTTCCTAGGCCAGGTATTTTCTGTGATCTTGAGTATCCAATGCTGATCGATTATCTTCATGACTTGACTGCTAAACTGAGGTTAATTCACCAACAGGTTCACGACGCACTGCAGACGCAGACGGAGGGTCCAGGCCACCAGCTCCAGCCCGGAGATTGGGTGGTGACGCGGAACTTTTCGCGCAAGAACAACTTGGACCCGAGGTTTACTGGACCCTACCAGGTTCTCCTCGCCACGAGGACTGCTGTTCGTCTTGAGGGACGGAAAAACTGGGTGCACGCCACCCACACCAAAAAGGTCCCTATCCCTTTGCCGGCGGACCCGTGGGTGAGGAGAGGCATTGCATCGACTGAAACTGAAGTATTGCCGGCGTTTGTACCTTTTAGCGACGCACAACCTGTCGGAGAATCCTCAGCGCAGCAGAAAGACACTGTTGAACATTTGTCCTCAGAAGACTTAAGATCAGAACACTCAACTGACCAGCAGGACGCTGTCTCTTCAACGGATCCCTTGTTCGACGAGCAGACACGTCCTGGGAAAAACCGATACTTTTTACGATCTAGCACTAAAGACTAATAAAAGATCCTGCTTTGCTGTATTGACAACTGCATTATCCCGTTTTCCGTGATCAGTTTGAACTTTCATATTATTGTGATTATTCCTGTGTGTATAAACATTGAGCTTCATTCCTTATACCTTTTTTGCTTCCACAGCCGAGAGACATTGTTTTTGCATATATACATATTGTGCAATAAAGGCCGTAGGGCCGCGCGCGTACTTCCTTCTGGTTAGTAGGTCTTGACGCTAGGTTAAAGACCGTCGGGTCCTGGGAACTCCTAGGGATTGACTATTGCTACACAGAACGAAGTGCGTCAAGAAACGTTGCGGACGGTCGTAGGGAATGACCTTTTCGAAGCTGATGGACTTGGAGGAAGCTCAGATGCAAAGATTCAAGCTGCAACAACTTAGTCGTACGAAATGTTTTATATTTCAAGTATTTGTATTATTTTTGACTGTTTATGCATTAATGGCAGGTGGGGTGTATTACACAATGTCTTACTTTTTACCTTCTGCTACACCTAGTCCTACCCCTGACCCTAAACTTACCTCCACCGTTTCTCCTCATTCTTTTCATATCTTACCTGAACACGAGCAGGCTAGACGTGCAGAATTCCGCAATAATTCCTTTATTCAGCTCCTCCATCAGCATCAGTTAGTGGTTAACACTACTAATTGTTGGGTGTGTGGGTTGATGCCACATACTACGGATAAGGGAATTCCATATCTGGTGTTACCGTATAGTTCCCAAGGGTCTGCTCGAGCATTTCAAACAATGTTTCGAAGCGCACTAGGTTTCCACCCCATTCGAGAACCACGTTCCCCCTACTCTGGTCCTACCTCGTATCAAAAACCTTTGTCGATAGCAATAGAGGATTTAGATAGCGATATCTATGATCCCTCGCTTATTCCTGAAGAAGAGATACAATCTTATAGGGTCCTGAGTAGAGGCGAGTATAGTGTGTTCACTAGTGAAAAGCAGCTTAAAAGCTCACCTCCGATATGGGTCGTACCCCACATTGGTAATTTTTGTCTGATGGGTCGTGGTCGAAGATCGAAAGCCCGACTTGGAGAGAGTGCTTGCACCGAAAATTATATGCTGCCGATGGTCTCGTCCCCTGTGTTTCTGGCTGCCAAGGGTACATACTTTATCTGCCATGATCTTGCATACACATGGTTGCCCGTTGACTTCATGGGCTCATGTTTCATTGCAAATTTGTTGCCTCCGACGTTTACTGTAGATGCAGATTATCACAAGACTAGAGTTGTGAGAGGCGTAATTAGCGAAGAGGATACTGCCGGTCAAGAGGCAGGAGACTTTTTCAAGGGTTTCCTCCCGTTTTGGGGACCTATGGTTAATAGTAGGAATCTGAGACAATTGACCCGAGTGGTAGAATCGACAGCTAATATTACTGCCAGTGCCCTTGGTAATATCACCACAGAACTCCAGGCGGATAGACTTATGACGTTACAAAACCGTATGGTTTTAGATGTCATCTTAGCAGATCGAGGTGGGGTATGTAAGGTGATCCATTCGAGCTGCTGCATTTTCATTCCAGATAACGCTCCGACTGTCTATCAAGCCATCTCTAAGTTGCATAAAATCTCTGAATCCATACACGTGGATGTAGGGGATTGGACGCTACTTGGGTGGTTTTGGGGCTTGATGTCGACTTGGGGTTGGAAGATTCTGATGATTATCGGAGTCGTTGTGGCGTTCCTGTTCACGTGTTGCCTTTGTGTGCAGTGCGGTCCTGCCTTATGTGGCCTCTGTGCTACAACGTGTATGAGACAGCCGCCTGTTACCAATGGAACTCGGTTGGACAGAGCTATGCTACAGCAACATCTAGATGGTCTGATGAATATCGAGTATGATTCCGACTAGTGCTTGCCTACATGAGGGCAAAAGGAGCGTCTGAGGTTCCGTGACAATTGTAAGCAGTGTTTTTCGACTCGCACGAATATGGTCGAGTCTGGTATCTACGAACCGCAAATGACGAGTTTAGTAAGTATGCGCAGTTTCGCTGTGCTAACCTAAACTGTTCGTCTGTTACACGGGTATTTCTATCTGTACCCATGGGTTCCATCTTAGATACGGCATCCATTTTGTCGCTTGCCCTCAAGTAGCCAGCGAACGGACGATGTCCGCTTCACGACCCTGGGACTCCCAAGATATTTGCGGAAGACACATGTTCTTTGTAAGTGTCTTTATGATGAGGGGGATGATATTGTAAGGCAGATGGCGCCGCTCGAGGCCCATCTCGAGCGGCCAGCCTATTATCTCGGCCGTGCATCTCATTAGGCACGTCCCTTTGATGCCTGTATATCGTGTTTCCCGATACCTCCCCTTTTACACCCTTTCCGATCTCCCCACTGTCTCCATCTTCCTCTGCACCTGTCCTTGTTCTTACTTCGATCTGTTTATTGCTGATTGGAATGTACTAATGGTGGGAAGATGGGTTTTTACAGTTGAGAACTGCCAAATGTTTCCGCACTTATGTTTCGAACCTTATGAGTATCAAAGTGACCAAAGCGACCCCTCTCGGGGATAATTATGGGAACCGGGTTGTAAACCTTTGTCTGCTATGCAAACCTATGGGTAAATCGTGTATAAAAGGAGCGATCCACAGAACCAATTTGAAGCAGTCTCCCCAAGTTGCACGTGTGTTGCTTGTCGTGACTTCTGTGTTCCCTGCAGTAAATAAACCTTGAATCTTTGACGCCGAAGGAAGTGTCCCGTGTCTCTGTGATTGGTACGCCGGAGCAGGTTACCCACGAAGGTTTCAGGTGTTGTGCCCTGGCACCGCTGGGTTCTAAATAACCCAGTCCTTCAGTATGGAGTGCCTAGCTTCCTTGGTTGCAGCGAGAAAGAACAATTGTGAGTTAAGATTGTGTGTGGTTCTGGGGGAAAGGAATAAATATGTTGTAGTAGACCAGGTTCTTATTCTTAATATCTCATAGATGCTGGTATTAATAAACGAGTCAAAGTATTTTTTACCATTCATCTAAGTTCAGCACCTCGCCAAAATATCCTGGATGAAGAATCCTAAAGATTTTACAGCATTTGTCACTCCATTTGGAACTTTTAGATTTGCTTAGATGGCTTTTGGTTTAGTCTCAGCAATCTCTGTTTTCCAACGAATGATGGAAAAGATTCTGAAAGGGGCTGCTGGGATTAAAATTGATCAAGATGTTGTTTTGGTCTTTGTAGGAAGTGAGAATGACAAAAGAGGGAGAGAAGTCCTTAAGAGACTCAGTGATGTGAACCTTGTGATAAAATGTAAAACGTATAACTTCAGAAAATTCTGTATTGAGTATTTAGGACACAACGTTTCTGGTAATAAAATAAAGTCTATCAGGAAGTTAGTGGACACTATAAAAGAGCTACTTTTGCCCTCAAACAAAGAAGAATATATGTATTTTTTAGGTATACCTGAAAATTATAATACATTTGTAAAATGTTTTGCAGGGAAAACAGACAATATGAGGAGTTTTTTTAGAAAAGCTGTGGATTTTAAGTTGCCTAGTGAATGTGAACAAGAATTCAACTGGTTGAAGGAAAGCTTAGCTCTCAATTTAAAGAGTTTTGATGCCTGAGCTTGTTCCATATCATAACCAATGCCAGTGGCAAAGGCTTAGGTGCAATTTTGGTACAAACAGAGGGTTAAGAGAAGGAAATCTGATTTTGTCTCAAAGCTTGAAAAAATCAGAGTCTACATAGTTGGTTATTATATTAGCCCTACAAGAGTTTAAATTTGAGTTTCAGTATATATACCCGGTATTAGACCTGGCATCCTTGGTGTGGTTCTCCTCCTAACTTTTTTACCTCAATCCTCCTCTTTGCTAACTTTGGTTTTGCTGGCTTTAGGGTTCTGCTCACTTTACCACTACTAACCAGTGCTAAAGTGCTTGTGCTTTCTCCTTAAAACATGGTATTTTTATATTATTTTATTTTATTTTTTGCATTTGTATGGCGCGCAGCTACCCAACAAGGGTTTCCCGGCGCCGATGACAGAAATTAAGCAAGTTTATGAAGGAAGGTAAGTGATGGTGGATTATTTCTGGAAGAGCCAGGTCTTTAGCTGTTTTCTGAAGATGTTATACCTGTCTTCTTTCCGGATATGGGGGGGGAGTTTGTTCCAAAGTGTGGGCCCTATGACAGCGAAGGATCTACCTCCCATTCTTGCAAATTTGAACTTTGGGATGGAAAAGTTTGCAGCATTTTGCGAGCGTAGTGCTCTCGCCGGAGTGTAGGGAGTGGCGAGGGTTTGGAGATATTTAGGGGCGGTACCAGATTTGATCCTAAACATATAGCTCAGGGCTTTGAACCTAATACGGCTTTCCACCCTGAGCCAATGTAGGTCTTTTATGTGGCTGGATACACTGGAGGTTTTTGGGATATTACAGAGTAGCCTAGCCGCTGAATTCTGGACCACTTGTAATCGGTTAATGACAGCTTTGTTTGAGCCCAAGTAGAGAATGTTGCCGTAGTCAATCCTTGATGTAATAAGTGCATTGACTACGGACTTTTGGGTGTCGAGGGGCAACATCCAAAGGATCTTCCTTAGCCATTTTAGGATGGTGAAGCAGAGGCCTACCACTCTGTTTGCCTGCTGTTTCATGGACAAGGTGTTATCGATGATGACTCCCAGATTTCTAACTTGAGTGGCGGGAGTAGGGATGGAACCGAGCTCAGAGGGCCAGTGAGAAGCGTTCCAGAGGTCTTTGTTTTTCCCCAAAAGGAGGACCTCGGTCTTATCTCCATTGAGTTTCAGTTGGTGTGCGGACATCCAGCTGAAGATGTTTTGGAGACCTTGATTAAGGCGAGATGGAAGAAGTGGGTTTGCTTCTGACAGGGAGAAGATGATTTGGGAATCATCAGCGTATGTCATGAGGGTGAGGCCAGATTCATCCGCTAGATCAGCCAAAGGCCGGAGGTAGAGATTAAAAAACAGAGGGCTTAGGATGGAGCCCTGTGGTACTCCATGGGGGGCGCTCATTTTATCCGAGCAGGCTATTGGGGATGTGATTTGGAAGGTTCTCTGTGACAAGAAGGACTCAATCCATTTTAGTGCATCGCCCCTGATGCCATTTCTCCCCAGGGTGGCCAGCAGTTTGGCGTGGGAGATGGTGTCGAAAGCCGCACTCAAGTCTAGTAAAATGAGTGCGACTGTCTGGCCTTCGTCCAGGAGTCTCCTGATGTTTTCGGTAACTCCTAGTAGGGCGGTTTCAGTAGAGAAGCCAGCCCTAAACCCAGATTGCGAGGGATGGAGAAGACCGTTTTCTTCGGTGAAGAAGGTGAGGGCAGAGTGAATATGTCTCTCCAACAATTTTGAAAAAATAGGGAGGAGGGAGATCGGCCGGTAGTTTGAGGAGAGCTCCGGGTTTGCAGTGGGTTTTTTTAAAAGTGGACTGACCATAGCGTGTTTCCACATTGAGGGCACTACTGCGAGTTGAAGAGAAGAATTTAGTGTTTCAGCAATAGTGGACAGAGCAGGGACGTCCAGAATTTTAAGAATAGAAGTGGGTACCGGATCACAAGGGGAACCTGATTTAACAGTTTTGAGGGTGGAGACTAATGACTCTATGGTAAAAGGAGGCCAGGATTCAATTATGTTAATGTCGTTTGGCCAGAAGGGAGTTGATTCACCAAGGTCATGGGTGGGGAGGTTACTCCTAATGCCAGAGATGATATTCTCGATTTTCTCTTTAAAGAAGGAGGCAAGATCTTGGCATTGTTTTTTGTCCAAGGGTCGAGCTGAAGCTGCCGTTTTTTCCCCTGCGAGGTTTTTTACCGTGTTGAATAGCATTTTCGCTTTGTTTGTCGCAGTATTGATGGTTTTAGCCACATGAAGGGCTCGGGCTTTGTTGCAGGCTGAGTGGTAATCATTCCTGGCTTTGTGGTACGTGATTTTTTTATCATGAGCGTAATTTTTCCGCCAATTTCTTTCAAGGGTTTTGCATTTTGATTTCATGGTTTTTAGGGAATCATTAAACCAAGGAGCCGGGGGGCGGTGGATATTGCTTTTTTCTTGGAATAGGGGAAGACATCTTTCGACGGCGTTTTCTAGCCAGGAGTGGGTGGCCAGAGCAATATTTTCCATGTCCGTGCCTGGGCCTGGAAGCTGGCTTTCTAGAGTACGATTAAGTTCCTTCACATCTAGAAGTTTCCAGTTCCTTCTCATAGATGAGGGCCGAATGGTATTTGTAATCGGTGATGTAGGTAACTTTAAGCAAAAATGAATAAGGTAGTGATCTGACCAGCAAATCGGAGTCGTGTCTAGCCAGGAGAGTTGAGGGATGTTTGTGAAAACGGGGTCAAGCAGATGCCCCGCCTTGTGAGTAGCCCCAGTGTTAATTGGGGTTAAATGTAATGCAGCTAGGTCGTCGAGTAGGTTCGTGCAGGCCGTATTAAGGGGATCATCCAAGTGAAGGTTTAGGTCCCCCAGCATAGTAAAGTTTTTAGAGGCAAGAAAAAAAGGAGTAATGTAGTTTATCAGATTTGCAGCCCAGATGTTGGCATATCCAGGGGGCCTGTATATTAAGATGCCAGAGATCGTAAAATTAGGGTTAAGACACATTTTAAACGAAGCTGCTTCGCAGTCAGGTATGGGGACTGATTCAAGCGTACATATAGTGTCCCGCTTGAATATGATAGCGATTCCTCCTCCTGTATGACCTTCCCTGTCTCTTCTGACTATGGCATAGTCAGGGGGAAGAGCGGTTGCTATGTCTGGGCCGGCACTGTCATGCAGCCATGTCTCTGTTAGAAAGAGTGCGCTGGGTTTATTGTCCATTAACAGATTAAAAATGTCAAATTTGTGCCGTGGTAAGGATCTACAGTTGACACTGTAGAAGGAGAATTCACGTGTCTTTGGGGTTGCTCGCAGTTTAGATGATAACTTGATGGGTAAAGGATCAGGGTGGGGCTGAAGGTTAGACAGACTCAAATTACAATTACTGCATGTAATGCTGCAGGTAAGAGAGGGCATTAGTACACAGCAATCTTTGTGTTTTATTGGGCGCAGGCTTTTGAGATATGCGGCGCTCATACCTGTATTATGCCGCGTTGGTAAAGTATAGGTCAGTGCCCCGAGCCCCGTACTGTCCCGGACGGGCCCAGACGGGCAGGTCTTAGGCTTGTCTTTGGCGCGGCCATGGCGCGGTCGCAGCGCGTACTCGCTGCGCGTCATAGAGAGCGTCTGGCTTTTGTAGAGGACGGACTCGTGAGCTCCGCCTCTATCCACTGAGCCAATCGGGGTCTTCCTCGGCCTGGGAGCCGGAAGAAGGAGCCTCCCTGCGCCCTCCACTCAGACAAGCCTGGCGCTTGCGGTGGAAACGGGGCAGCAGGAGTGAAGTGGGAGTGAGTGAATCAGAAATTCAAATATTACATTTTGTTTACCAACACAGTGCAAATTATAAAATCAATCGGCGCAGTGTTCAGTAAAAAGCATATGCCACGCTAACTAAAGCTCAAATCGTTTTAGTGCGCGCTATACCAAGTGCAAGTAAAATAATCAACTGGGCAGTGTAAATCGTTCTTTCATTCACACAGCTAGTTTACAAAACGTTCCATCAGTTTCCTTCACAACAAGCGAGTGTCATCAGGGAGACTGCAAGATTTTCATGGGCTTTTGTAGAGGACGGACTCGTGAGCTCCGCCTCTATCCACTGAGCCAATCGGGGTCTTCCTCGGCCTGGGAGCCGGAAGAAGGAGCCTCCCTGCGCCCTCCACTCAGACAAGCCTGGCGCTTGGTAGACTTGGCTTACACCCAATTGGCATCCTTAATTTATTTGTAAGTCCCTAATAAAGTGGCACAGCCTGTGCCCAGGGCGTGTAAATTAAATGCTACTAGTGGGCCTGCATCACAGGTTGTTTACCCACTTAGGTAACCTTGTAAACCTGTATCAGGCCTGTCATTGCAGGCTGTATATGCCATTTCAACCTATCAAAATAAACCTTTTGCCAGGTCCGAACCTTCCTTTTTTAGGTCTCCTGGCGTTTAACAGCACGTCAGCGCTGTGTCCGCCAGGAGATCTTTTGTCAGCGACTCTCAGTCCCAGGAGACAGTCCTGGCCACGCGCATCCTTCCAGGCGATTTGTAACTGGAACGCGCGCTGTGGCCAGGCGCTGTCTCCTGGGAAGCGCAAGCACCCCACACGCATGCGCATACACACACACAAGCGCCCATGCACGCACGCACATACATACATACAGAGACACCCCCCCTGACACATACACACACGCGCGCACACACACACACACGTGCACCGAGGCCCCCCCCCTCCCTCCCTCCCTCCCCCGCCGTCACCGTCGCACGCATACATACACACACGAGCATACACGCACACACACACACAAGTGCACCAAGCCCCCCCCAGCCTTTTTTTGAACTTACCTGGCCAATGTCGGGGACTCTGCTCAGCACGCGGCGCCCGACCTCCTGCTGGCGCGGCCCCGGGGCTCCACACCGCTCACAGGAGCCCCGGGCCGCGAGACGCAACGACTCCGCCTGCCTCCTCTTCCGCTCTGAACGTGGCTCCGCCCCCGTCACAGGCGACCGTGCCTGACTTCCGGGGCGGCCGCGGCGGCATTCCGGGGGCATACTCGATTCTATATTTAAAGTGCCTCCTACTGTGTAATGTGACAGGCGGCCTGAAATTATGTTTTGCGAGACGTTTTTATTGCAGAGAAACATTTGCAAATGGAAATATAAGCGCCCCTCAGTCCACACACTGATTTTCTAGAGGTTGACAACAGCCTCCTTTTGAGCGCATGGTGAATATCCACAGGAAAACAACATCCCCCCCATACCGCCCACTACAATCATCAATTGGGAATTGGAAGCACCCCCTTTAAGCACCCTATAAGAACTCACTGACTATGATAAAGCCCCAAGAAGCTCACCCTTACGGCCCACACTCAATAGCAACAGAGAAATATTTACGCCCTGATCATGAACCGAGAGACATTTCCCCTTCCTGCACAGACAATGTCAAACTGCACATCTCGTCGTTTTTCCGGTTCCTTTGAAAACATGTTAGGTTGATGAAAGTTTAAGTGAAAGGGGCACTTTAAGTCGTTCTGCAGAAGGATCAGGGGCTGCCTGGCTGTCCTGTCTGGTGCTGCGGAGACAGGGAAGGGGTGTGCTGAAAGCTGAAAGCAATGCAGCCCCAGTGCCAGACTCCCTTGCCTTTTCCCAGTTTGATGCAGAAGTATTTAAGAAGGAAATAGAACAGTCTCTCACAAAAGTATGCAGAAAACGGTGAGACCTATTAAATGAGTGCAGAGTGAGTGCAGAGTTGTAATGCAGAGTAGTGAGTAGTGAGTGCAGAGTGGTAATGCAGAGTAGTGAGTGCAGAGTAGTGAGTGCTGAGTGCAGAGTAGTGAGTGCAGAGTAGTGAGTGCAGAGTAGTGAGTGCAGAGTAGTGAGTGCAGAGCAGTGAGTGCAGAGCAGTGAGTGCAGAGCAGTGAGTGCAGAGTAGTGAGTGCAGAGTAGTGAGTGCAGAGTGCAGAGTAGTGAGTGCAGAGTAGTGAGTGCAGAGTGCTGAGTGCAGTGTAGTAAGTGCAGTGTAGTGAGTGCAGAGTAGTGAGTGCAGAGTAGTGAGTGCAGAGTAGTGAGTGCAGAGTAGTGAGTGCAGAGTGCAGTGTAGTGAGTGCAGAGTAGTGAGTGCAGAGTAGTGAGTGCAGAGTAGTGAGTGCAGAGTAGTGAGTGCAGAGTGGTAATGCAGAGTGGTAATGCAGAGTGGTAATGCAGAGTGGTAATGCAGAGTAGTGAGTGCAGAGTAGTGAGTGCAGAGTAGTGAGTGCAGAGTAGTGAGTGCAGAGTAGTGAGTGCAGAGTAGTGAGTGCAGAGTAGTGAGTGTGCAGAGTAGTGAGTGTGCAGAGTAGTGAGTGCAGAGTAGTGAGTGCAGAGTAGTGAGTGCGCAGAGTAGTGAGTGCGCAGAGTAGTGAGTGTGCAGAGTAGTGAGTGTGCAGAGTAGTGAGTGCGCAGAGTAGTGAGTGCGCAGAGTAGTGAGTGCGCAGAGTAGTGAGTGCGCAGAGTAGTGAGTGCGCAGAGTAGTGAGTGCCCAACCCACTCGCGGTAGCTTGCCTCGCTTTATGTCTCTCTCCACACGCCTAGCGGCCGCCACTTCTCACCTCCTTTGCAGAGTAGGCCTCAGCTAGCTTCGTGCTCCATCTACCAGTTCGGGCCGAATTTGCAATCGGCACCCTGGGCAGTTCTTTCAGGGCTTGCGGGTAGGTCTCTGTGCCCCACGGGGGGGTGGGGGGGAGAAACACCAACCTCAG